>NC_071528.1:4270972-4930972 GCF_027887155.1 Malaclemys terrapin pileata | reverse complement strand
AGAGACAGCTGAGTTTTATTAGTAGGGGGGCAGTGACTGTGTTCGCACTGATTTGTATGATAGCAGCTCCGGACCCCATTGCGCCAGGCACTGCAGTGAGAGGCCGTCCCTGACTCGAAGAGCTGGCCAGGCTAAAAGACACGGGTTGGGAAGGGACATTGAGGCACAGAGCAGGGAAGTGATGTGCCGAAGGTCACATGGGGGCTCAGTAAGGAACAGAACCCAGGGGCCCGGTTCTGCCGGGAACAGCTCCTGCGGGAGTCAGCGGCACAGTATATGGAAAAGCCGCAGCTTTGGGCCCTAGGAATGCTGGTCCCCCACCCCACTCTAACCACTAGGCAGTCAAGGCGTTGTTCAGCTGGAGGGTTAATGGAGAGCGAGCGGCTGGCCAGGGAGAGGTGGAAGGAAGAGGCCAGGGAATCCAGGCGGGGAGAGCCAGAGCCCCCAGCCTGCAGCAGGAGGGTCACGCCCAGAGCTGTCTGGTTGCCAACGGAAACCAGACATGAGGTAATCGCGGCATGAACTTGAACTTGGGGGACTTAGGGAGCAATACAGAGGAGGCCAGTCGAGGGCAGTAGCGATTCTCTCAAGGCCGCAGGGCCAGAGCCCTCTCACCTGGCCTGCCCCAGCCCCTCCAGCCTGGCCGCAGAGCCAGGGCTGAGCATTCCCCGACCTGAGGCCTCGGCCCCAGCCAGCCCCACAGACGCCCTGGCCACGGACCTCCGGCACAGGGAAGGAGCCGGTGACTCGTGGGACCCTGTACGGGGGTAGGAGCTGGCGGAGTTTGCGGCAGGACCCTCGCTGGTGCTGGGGCGTGGCTCTAGATTACGGAGCCAGTTCTGCCCCACAATGCACAACCTTGGCAGCGTCTAGGGGCCGTACATGTGGGGCCAGATAGAGAATGCCAGGGCGGCATGAGGGAGGTACCAGCTGCCCCCCCCAGCCCCTTGGGGAAAAATCACCCTGTACAGTAGCAGCGGAACGCATGGAAGTTGGATGAACAGCTGGGAAAGTGACAGACCTCCAGGAGTAGTTCTCAGTCGGTATCTAGTGGGGCGCTGCCAATCAGCTCTAGGCCTGATGCTATTCAGGAGTTTTGCCGGTGATCTGGACGTGCCCATGAAATCCCTGCTGGTGACGTTTGTGGATAAGGCAGGATTGGCTCCGTGGTAACGAGCGCTGAGGACAGAGCAATCGGGGTCACTTGGTAAGCTGGGCCAAAGGCACAGCTCTGCAGCTGGGAGCAAGGAAGGCCGGGCACCCTGCGGGCTGGGGCCTGGCTCTGGCAAGCAGTGACCCCAAAGGAGTTAGGGGTCAGCGTGGACCAGCACCCCAGTGTGAGGTGGTGGCAAACAGGGCTAGTGGGACCTGTGGCTGGCTCGAGGGGGGGACAGGGAGATGATTGTACCTCTGCGTCTGGCGTTGGTGAGTCGATCCTGGACATCACATCCAGTTCTGGGGCCGCAGTTTAAAGAGGATGTTACAAACGGGTGGGTGCAGAAAAGAGCCCCAGAACTGATCTGAGGGCTGGAGGGAATGTCCGGCGGTGAGAGACTGGCGGTGCTCAGGCTAGCCTGTTAGAAAGGAGATCAACAGGGGACTTGATTTCAGCGTCTAAGCACCGTGGTGAGGAGAAACCCAGGGCCTAAAGGCTCTGTGATCTGGCAGAGAAAGGCAGAGCTAGGACCAATGGCTGGAGGTGAAAATCTCCCACTGCAACGGACCGTGAGAGAAACAACTCTGATGTCCCTCGCCCCGACGGGGACAGGACTCTCGGCGCTGGGGGGCAGGCACGGCAGTGAAACCGGGACAATGCACTCGCCACCCACCTGTCCCTGGGCCCAGTGCCAGGGTAACAGGGTCAGACCCTTCCAGCTTTAAAACCTCTGGATCAACGATGCGGGGCTGGGCCATGGCACAAGGGGGCCCTGGGCTGTGGTGTGGCCCACAGGCAGTCGCTGCGCGTGGGGCTGCCCCTTTCCTGGACCCAGGATTGCTGCCCCCTACTGGAGGTGGTCAGGGGGCCTCCCCATGCTGGCAGCGGTGCAGGAACTGAGCCTCGGTCCGTCTCGCCCCCTCAGGGTGGGGGCTGGCACCCAGGAGGGGTTTGGCCCAGTGCACTGCACTCCCCTGCAGTCCGACACACAGTGAGGGGGACGCCGCAGACTGAGCCCCAACACTGAGGTCGTCGGTCCGCTCGGGGCCAGATCCTCAGCTGGTGTAAAACTGCAGAACCTCTGCTGAAATTCCCTTTACACCAGCTGAGCATACCTGGCCCGCTCGCAGGGCTTCGGTTCCCCACAACAGACAGGCAGGCGAGTGGGGCAGGGGCTGTAAGCAGGGAGAAAGTCTTGTCTAGTGGGCGGAGCACCGGATGGCAACTCAGGCAACCTGGCTTCCGGGCCCAGCTCTGCCATGGCCCTGCTGGGTGACACTGGGCCAGGCACTTCCATGCTTTCTTTCCCCACCTGTTTGTTATCTGCATGTACAGCCCCTAGCGCACGGGGCCTTGCCTGGGGGCTCTAACTAACAGCCGTGGAGAGTGGGGGAAAGCCTGGCCCAGGAGCCAACTGGGGGCTGGGGGCAAGCTGGGGACACTGAGGCAAAGGCAGGGGCACTGTGCGTAACCACCCACCGGAACATTGCCACACGGCACCTGGGGCTGGGGTGCCGGGAGCTGTCATTGCTTTGCATTGGGGCACTGCTCCTCTCTCCCCATCCCTCACTGTATTTAGCCATGGGTGGGGGGGAAAGAGGGGGAAGAACTGAACATTTGTGGGGAAAGGCAGCAAGGAGCATGAATAGTGACAGAGAGGAGCTGTTGGGAAGGGAGGAGGGACCCTGGCTGTGCATGCAGGGGGCTTGGCTCCGCTGCCCTGCGGCACCCCTGGCTGGGGCTGGCAGGAGGGGTCAGCCCTGCCCTGTCAACCACCCTCCCGTTGGCTGATTAGGGCGGGACTCAAACCACACCGGAGCCCTGGCTTCTCTGCAGCAGGTGGACGCCACCCGCCTCTGGGGTTGGGTTTTGGAGGGCAGCTCGCACCGCGGGCACCCACCCAGTGCCAGCTAGCGAGGAGGATTGTAGAGGAAGCTGGCAAATTACAGGCCCCTGCTCTGAGGATCAGAGGCAGCCGTGGTACTAATGGAGACTTTTACATCCCTTCAGTCCCTCTCCTCCCCCGCTGGCACACCCCACGGCTGCCGCGGGGGTGGGAGCTGCAGGCAGACCAGTGGCAGGGGGCTGTTGGCTTCCCGGCCAGAGGTCGCACAGAGTACGTAGCCTGTAGAGGGGACCCTGCCCTGAGAACTCACGCATGGGCCTTGGGCCCTGGTGGGGTGGAAAGCGGGCCTAGGAGGGGTGCTTTTCCCTGTAGGGGCCACCCAGGCATAGGCACCAACTCTGTGGGTGCTCCCTGGAGCACCCATGGGAAAAAAATCGTGTGTGCTCAGCACCACCAGCGGGCCCCACCGATCAGCTCCTCCCCCGCCCCCCCCACCCCCAGTGCCTCCTGCCCACCACTGATCAGCTGTTCAGCAGCAGGCAGGAGGCACTGGGGAGGAGGGGGGGCAGGAAGAGGCAGGGCGGGGTGGAGTGGGGGCGGGGCCTGGGGCAGAGCAGGGGTCGAGCACCCCCGGGGAAATCAGAAAGTCAGCGCCTCTGCACTTGGGGTGGGGGGGGCTAGCAGGAGGGGGGGTGACTCCAGATCAGCTGCGAGGGGCGAGCTTGTACTGAGAGCACTGAACTGTGCGGAGTTTGCTCAGTGCCCGTTTGACTCAAACACTCGAAAAACCCTTGGGAGAAAAACTCTCTGAGTTAAAAAATGTAACGCTCCAGCCCCCTGTCGGCTGAGCCAGCCCCACCCTCCTGCTCCTCCCCAGGGAGTCTGGCTCCCACCACCATAGCCTCTGGGCATCTCAGTCCTTAGCCTCATAACGCCCCGTAGGGCCGGGCAGTGCTCTTATCCCAGCTGCACAGAGCAGGCACTGAAGCCCTGGCCCCATTGGAGTCAAGGGCAAAACTCCCGTTCAGCTCAATGGAGCCAGCTGTCGCCAGCCAGCACTCAATCTGTGGCATAGGAGGGACCTGAACTCAGCTCTCCGGAGTCTGGGGCTCATGCTCTAACCACTGGTCCATGCTTCCTAAGCCCCCCACAGCAGAAAACAGCCTGTTAAAAAAAATCAGCCCTTTTCCCTCCAGGAGAGCCCCCTTCCCAAGAGGCCCCCAGTCCTGAGCGGCTGGCCTGAGGTTGCTGCAAAAGAGCGAGGCCTAAAGCGCACGTTCAGGTCACTTTTCCACCTGCTCTTCTTGGGTTGGAATAAGCTGGGCCTGGGCCTCAGGGGGAGGGGGTAAGCCCAGGGAGACGGAAGAGCTGCTGGAGCCTAGCTGGGGTGAGGATGGAGCGGGATGTATGTCGGAGCAGGATTATCAGCCGGAGCTGCCAGGACTCCAGGGCCCAGGAGGTCCCTTCCAGCCCTGGGGCCTGTTCCTCTCAGGGCCACACTTCTCAGGCCGGTTCCCACATGGCATCCTCCTGCCCTGTTTTCAGAATTTCCCCAAATATCTCCCAGCTGGGTTGAGGTCTCCCAGGGTTTGCCTGTTCTTGACCTGAAACACACTTTCCCTCGATAAAAGCAGGTGCTGATTGATGGATGGGTTGGGAGTGACTCCTCTGAGACAAGGGGGGGTGTCTCCCATCCTGTGGCTTTCTGGTGGGCGGGAGGCGGTGTGGCTGGAGGGTCGGCGTGCTAGGCTAGGGGGTCAGGAACCCCGCCTTCGAGTCCCCGTTCTGCCAGCGACTCACTTTGCTTCAGTGAAGCTCAGCAGCTGCAGTGTTGTCCTCTGCGGTTTGCGCCTCAGTTTCCCCACCTGTAGCATGGACACCCCTCTCGGGAGCGCTGTGATGCGCTCGGTGCTTGTTCAGAGAGCTCCTGGCCTCGGCCCGTGGCTCCGTACGTCCTGCGGGGCAGGCTCCATCACCGCGCAGAGCTGATCGGGTGGTGCTGGAGGGAGCAGAGGCAGCAGGGCGTGAGAACAGTAGGGAAGGGAGGAGAAAAGCAGGGTGGGCAGAGCTCTGACATGTCGGGAGCTGGCTGAACGCGAAGACCCGCGGGATGGTGCGATCTAGTTGAGTGGGGTCGTCTCCACGGCCCACGGCCGAGCTCAGCAGACACCATCGGCATCTGACCGGGGCCAGGCTGGGGCATTCGCTCGCTCCCTGCCTGGCAGAGCCCAGACCTCACACGCCACACGTGCCCCCCCTTTTGGAAATGTGACTGCAGCAAGGAGGCTCCCGCAAGGAGCGCAGATGGGCCCAGGCGCTCAGGGCACTCAATAGTTCCGAGCAGCAGTATGTCCCTGTAAGGCATAGGGGGAAACTGAGGCACAGAGAGTAAGTGATTTGCCTGAGACAGGCCAGGAGTAGCTGCATGTCCCCTCGGTCCCAGCCCAGTGCCCTCCCCACTGCCCCAGCTCAGCGATGGCAGGCAAGGGGCACCAAGCCCTGCAGTAACCAAGGTACTATTAACACCTGGCCCAGTTCAAACCAGTGACCATGGGGTTCGGGTCCCTTTGCTTCTAATACAATGAAAGCTGAGGCCGAGGCTTATGAGCTCCCATCAGCCTTTGCTGGGAGTGGGGGGAGGGGCTTGTATGCAAATCAGTAACAGGGGCATCTGTTCTTTTTTTTTCCCCTTTTTTTCCTGCTCAGTCCTGGTACCTGGGATAATCAGAGCTGCCCCGTCCCGTCGCCTCCCTTCTCCTCTGCTTTGGGCGTCCCGAGAGGAAAACAAGTAACACAGCCCCAGGCCCAGCCTTTCGGTGAAGATGGAGAGAGCGAATTAACGATGACAACGACGACAAAAAGAAAAAGAGACCCACACCCAAGACGTTACAAGGAAGGAAGGAAGGAAAAGGTTCAAACTTTTTTAAAAAGTAAAAACAAACAAAAACCCTACAGACAAAACAGCGATCCACGCACGCGACGATGCGGAGTCCCGTTTGCCAGAAACACTATTTGCCCTGCCGGCTGACCTCCTGGGAAGAGAACGGACACAGCTCATGACACAGGTCTCTTCCAGCAGCAGCAGCGCCGGAGTCTCGCCCGCAGTTCTCCAAAGGGTTGTATATGCAAAATTGTCTTTCTGATTTACTCGTACGTTCTCGCCTCTCGTGAGTAGAAAAGAACAAATTTCCCAGGTTCCCCCAGCCCACCCCAGCCCACCCTCCTCAGCAAAGTGTTTACTTTCCAGGGGGGTACTGGGGCTGGGTGGGAAGACAAAGAACCAAGGCATTGAGTTGTTTCTGAACCAGAGGTGCTGGGTGGGGCGGGTGAGCGCTCCTTAGCGCTGTTGCTCCCCGTTCCACCCCAGACTAGACGTCTCCAGCCACCTGCTGGCCCAGAGTTCGGACAACACGTTTGCCTTTTCTTTGTTTTTTCTTAAATACTCTATGCCATTAAATGCTCTTCTTTCAGGTGGGGAACGGAGCCCTCCTGGGATCTTGGCACTGCTTTCTGGTGCACCACAGGAGTGGCATTGTGGGGAAGCGGGGGTGGTGGGGGTGCACGGACCAGAGCCCCTTTAATCCTTCTCTTTCTCGGATTGCCTTTGGGCACTAGCGGCTGCAGAAGGGGAGAGGTAACTTGGCTACTGACAGAACTCTGCTGTCCCCTGAGCCAAGCCGTAGGCTGTGCATCTGGGCTCCTCTGTACGTTCCAGGCGAGGAACCGGGCAGCAGGGCACTGGATTCAGGGGGAGACGTTTCCACAGCTTGGAGACTTGGCACGAGCCAGCACTGCAGGGAGGAGACGGGTCTGAGACTCACCGCCCGGCTGGCTGGAATGTACAAGGAGCAGAGATAAGGCTGCTGTTCAGATAGGCACTAACGGGCTCTGGGAATTAGCCCTGCAGCTCCGTTTGGAAATCAAGGGGGTGGAATTACAGATCGGCTGAAACAGCTGAGTCCAAAACTCCAAATCTCTCCTCTGGGAATAATTCTCCCAATGGCGTCTGCTATTCCCCAGGTGCCTTCCCCTGCTGCCGAGCCCTGCCAGCCGGAGCCAGCCAGGAGCAAATCCGTCTGTCTCTGCAGTGAAAGACACGACGCCAGCGTGTGCCGTGGCTCCGTCGAAGCCCATGGGTGGAGCTATTCCGCCCTTACGTGGGTGTCATGCCCATAGCGCGGGGCTGCGCCAATGTAGCGTGCCACACTGGTAAACTTTCCATACTGGAGCTTACGCCTCGTAGCTCCTGGCGAATGCGGGGCCTGTTTGAAAAGCCCGCAGCTCTCTGTGTGTGGGGGCGAGGCGGGGCTGGACTCTGCTACCAGGGCAGGGCCTGGGATTCGTGTGGCCCGAGTCTTCTTCTCGCGTGGCTCTGGAAAGTTAGGCTGGGACAGGCGGGCCGAGGGGAGGGAAGGTTGGAGCGAGATTTCCCCGCGCACCTGTGTACAAAGAGCTATGCACACCTGTGGACAGGTACCATGTAGACTAGTGGCGAGATGGTTGCAATTGTGTTGCACATTTTGTAGGAAATGCACTTTTAAGAGGGAATGATAAAAAAGGAGCAGCAGCAGGAGATTGGAGCTCCCGGCACTGGCTTGCTGGGAGATTTTTTTTTTTTAAAGAGAGATGATTTGCTTCCTGAGAGGATGCACCACAGATGGGATCCCCCACCCCTGTTTGTGGGGGGCCTTGGATCCATGACTTGGGTAGGCAAGGTGCCCTAAATTCAAATGGGTGGGGGCAGTGACACCACGGGGTTCCCCATTTCCTTCTCCCCGGCCAGTCGCTCCTCAGCCCCCGCCATCAGCAACCCCCGCTGGGAGGTAGAACGCAGTTCCTGACTGGTTCAAGTGCCTCAATTGTCTACTGGACGTCGGCAAGCCGGGCGCGTGGAGGTGCAGCATCTCCGCTTTCCCCCGGCCCTCCATTGCTGCCCGCAGGGCTGGGGGAGCCGTGCGGGCCCCGGGAGATTAGCGAGAACTGGGCCAGCATGTGTCGGTGAGAGATGCACACAGCTCTTCCGCACGCAGAGAGGCCTGAAGCCAAACTGGGCCCCGTTCACTGTGATTCCTGGCTGGGCCTGAGAGAAGCTAAATTAAACGACACGAGGCAGAGCATGGGATGGGCTCGGCGAGGGAGAGGCCAGTTCGGGGCTCCGCCCACCGATCCAGGACACTGAGGGCCAGGCAGTTGTTGGAGGGCTGCCTCTTCCGAGCGAACCGCACACGAGTGCCGCACATGCAGCAGCAAGAGAAACGGGGTCATTGGCTGTGCCCTTTGGCAATCGAAAGTGACCAGGGAGAGGGGGGACTCTGCTCCCTGGACCAGCCCTGCCTCGGGGGGCACTGGTGCTACGGGACAGAGGCACCCGCACATTCTCGGATCCTCTGTTTGTTCCCGGCAGAGAGCCATGCGAATTCACCAAGCCAGCACCATCCTCCCTCGCTGGCCCATGTCATGCTGGGCCCAGGCTCCTTAGGAGAGCGCTCGAAAGGTCCAACGGCTGCTTCTCACCAGCGCCTGTCCGTTCCTCTGAGACGGGCGGCCGAAGACGCCGGGGATGAGCAGAGCTTTCCCTCGCCCTGCTCTGGCCGGAGCTGAAGGGTGCGGCGTGTGGCTAGAAAGCTGCTGGGCTCGCCTAGAGAAGATCTGATGGGCTGATCCCGGGCGGCTAAGGCCAGATCCTCCTCAGTCACCTGGGTACAAACCCGGCATCGCTCTCTCCAGCAGCCAGCCCTGCCCATCTCCGGGGGAGGCCGGGCTCCGAGGGGAGGCGAACCCTGGTCCAAGCCCAGATGCTGTCCGAGCGTGGAGCAGAGCAGGTGGGATGGAGATGCAGCGGGGCCCGGAGAGAGGAGACCCAGCCTTGTCCCCCTGCAGGCAGCACCACCGGTTAGTGCCTTAGATCAGCAGTGGGACCGCGCTGCTCCCTCCCTTGGCGCCCCTGCTGCTGTCTCCTCCGCTTTACGCAGGCAATTGCCTGCGGTGGAGAAACGAGAGGCCGTCCCCCGCTTCCTGCCCATAGATACACCAGGGGCAGGGGAGGGCTAGCGGCAGGGCAGGTGTCTCTGGGGAGGGGGAGCCCAAAGACCATGGAGCAAAGCGTCAGGAATCCAGGCAGAGGCAGTGCCACCCAACTGCCAGCACCTGTTGGCATTGCCCAGCACCCGGCGGTGCCCTCGAAGAGCCCAGCGCCGCTGTTCCCCAGACACAGGAGACCCCCAAAGGAGAATGAGGGACTGTCAGTGGGACCAGGCCCCACCTGCCCCTGTGCCTGAACATCAGTGAGTCAGCCCGTCCCCCTCACACCCACCTCCACCAGCACGGGACCCTGTCTAGAGCTGGCCCCAGACGACAGCCTCCTCCTGGGCACAGCAAGACCCCTGCTCCTTCCCGCCGACCAGCCCCTGCCCTGCTCCCCAGCTCCAGGCTCTGCTGCGCCCAGCGAGGAGAGAAGGGGCGCGATGGGGCCATGCGTTCCCAGCCCGAGGGCCGCGCACACTCCCTAACGGAGAGTCCGGAGGAGAGACCCAGCAGGAAAGGAGGAAGAGAATGGCGGAGGAGCGAGGAAGGCTGCGAATGGGCCATCTGGGCACAAGGGAGCCAGGGAACTGGAGCGCTCTTTGCAGCAGGAAAACACCAGGGGCCTGCAAGCCACTCACACGCTGCTTCTCCGCTGCGCCTGGGGCCTGAGTCCTCGCCAGAGAGGCAGGAAAATCCATCCCAGCCCTACAGTCCAGGTCGGGCTCCCCTCCAGTCCCCGCTCTGCCCAGGAGGTACCCAGGTTAATTATGGAGGGCAAAGGATTCCAGTTCTGGTTCATCCTCCCCCGCTGCCCCAGAGGCTGTTCCCTGGGTCCGTTCCAGGGGTGCACAGACAGAGCCCGCTCCGCTGCCCGCGGCTGCAGCAGATGCTGATCACCTATGACAATCATTTCTAACCCCCCCTGCGCACCGCAAGGCTTCCCGCTCAGCCCAGTGCCCCTCGATCCCTCTCTATCTATCCCCATCCACCCCCTCTATCTATCTATCCCCATCCAACCCCTCTATCTATCTATCTATCTATCTATCTATCTATCTATCCCCATCCACCCCCTATCTATCTATCCCCATCCATCCCATCTATCTATCTATCTATCTATCTATCCCCATCCACCCTCTATCTATCTATCCCCATCCACCCCCTCTATCTATCCCCATCCACCCCCTCTATCTATCGATCTATCTATCCCCATCCACCCCTCTATCTATCTATCTATCTATCTATCTATCTATCTATCTATCTATCTATCCCCATCCACCCCCTCTATCTATCCCCATCCACCCCCTCTATCTATCTATCTATCTATCTATCTATCTATCCCCATCCACCCCCTATCTATCTGTCCCCATCCACCCCCTCTATCTATCTATCTATCTATCTATCTATCTATCTATCCCCATCCACCCCCTCTATCTATCTATCTATCTATCTATCTATCCCCATCCACCCCCTATCTATCTATCCCCATCCACCCCCTCTATCTATCTATCTATCTATCTATCTATCTATCTATCTATCCCCATCCACCCCCCCTCTATCTATCTATCCCCATCCACTCCCTCTATCTATCTATCTATCTATCTATCCCCATCCACCCCCTATCTATCTATCTATCTATCTATCTATCTATCTATCTATCTATCCACTCCTCTATCTATCTATCCCCATCCACCCCCTCTGTCTGTCTATCTATCTATCTATCTATCTATCTATCTATCTCCATCCACGCCCCCTCTATCTATCTATCTATCTATCTATCTATCTATCTATCCCCATCCACCCTCTCTCTCTCTCTAGCCCCAGTAGCGTCTAGGCACTGGCTCCAGTGAAAATCAGATATGCTTTCCTTTGAATCAAACTCTTTGCCCCCTATGGCTTTGTACAGTTTTGAGGGGGTGCTCTCCCACTATTTCTTCCCCCTCCTGGTGCCCCCCGCCTGCTTCCCTTCCGCTCCCTTCTCTGGCATGCCCGACACAGAGATGCTGGTTTCTCCTCCCCAACAGGAGCTCGGGCCTTTGGAAGTGACTTTCCATCAGACAGCGAGTCAGACACAAGGAGGAAGAGGGGCATGCCCTTGCGCCCGCCCCGGGTACACATCCTGCTTCCCCAGAGCTCGGGGCGAATTAGCCTGTGGCAGCGCGCACCTGTGGTTCCCAGCTCCCAGGGCCTGCACTGCCCGGCGGACCAGCCAAAGCCAAAGCGAGGCGGGGCTGGATCAGGCCTGATGGGATCCCAACACCTGCAGTTTCCAGGGGAGGCCCCTGCTCTCAGCGCTGGGTTTTGGGGGCGAGACTGGCTGGTTCCAAGGAGCGTTTTTCACAATCGGGCCCATGGGGAGGGCCAAACCTTGCATACCAGGTCCATCTCCAAGGTGGAACCTTAGCTGGCAGGAGGACGGAGGGACCTCATTTCTGGTGCCCCCCTGTGGGAGGGGCTGACACAGGAAGTCCAAAAAAAAGCAATTGATGGAGAGGGGGAAAAAAATTAAAAATACAAAAAAAAATAGAAATAAACTGCATGGTGCTTTAACAGGAACTCATGTGACCTAGCTCAACCAATCAGCTACTGGCTGATAATGTGCATGGCAGACTGTATAACTGGCTCTACCTTCCCCCCCCTACAAAAAATTATGTATAAAAGAAAAAAAGTTAAAAAATCCATGTTTCCTAATTTGCACGAAATTTGATACCACATGATGTGCCTTGCCTTCTAAGACTAAGTATTAACTGTACTGGTATCACTGCACAGGAATAGCTGCATGCACTGGTTCTTGTAGTAAAATTAAGGGGGGGGGGACTTTTCGCCATTTGTCAAACCCTTCAGGGTTCAATTGGGGGCTGTTGTTTGTTGATTTTCTTTTTTAAGTGTGTGTCGGTTCTGATGTCCTGGGGAAGGCTCCGCGCAGCTCAGAACGTTGGGGTGGCGTCGCATAGGGCTGGGCTCGAGGCCCAGCTGTGCTGGTGTAATCCAGGGCGCGCCCCTTCTGATCCTGCTTATGCCTAACTTGCGGCCTTTGTAGCCCCATTGGCTTCAATGGGGTTACTCCAGTTTCACACCCTTCTGACCCTGTTCACATTCAGTGGAGTTACTCCAGTTTCACGCCGTTGTGACCCCGTTTACATTCAATGGAGTTACTCCAGTTTCAAACCATTGTGACCCCGTTCACATTCAGCGGAGTTACTCCAATTTCACACCATTGTGACCCCATTTACATTCAATGGAGTTACTCCAGTTTCAAACCATTGTGACCCCGTTCACATTCAGTGGAGTTACTCCAGTTTCACACCAGCATAAGTGAGATGACGAGTCTGCCCCCAGACCGTATATTTGTTTTGTAATCAGGCGTTATATCTGGACCCCTCCGTACTGGCAGACAGGACACAGAAATAAATAACCAGGGAACCTTCCTGGGTTTCAGAATCAGAAACCAATGAAATTCGCAGGGGGAGTGTGAAACAAAGAAAGCCCCGGCCTGGAGCCATTTGGCTGATTGCAGCAGGTCCGAGGGGGGAGCTGAGCTGAGGGGTGAAGAATAACCTCCTGGTCTCTAGTGCTCCCAGCAGGAAGATTGTCTTGGCAATCAGCCCCTGTATCGATTTCTTTTGCCCTCTCTCGCCCAGCCTAGGCGGTAGCTCTCCGTACGTTAGCCAGGCACATGGTTTCTTTTTTCTTGCGTTGGACGCTGAGTTGCCAGGCTGTCCTGTTTAGTACCAGCTTCCCACATATACGTCTTCCAGCTATTCATACAAAGTGCATCCTGTATGAAAAAAATATGCAATACCTGTTTTGTCTGTATCGATAGCTCCGTTAACTGAGGCTCTCCGTGACTGATCCAACCCCGGCGGGGCAGTGGGAGGGATTGTCTGGGTTTTGTGGCGTGGGACGGGGGAGGTGGGATTTTGTGTGGTTTTTCCTTTTCTTTTTTAATTGACCAAAGTTAATGAGCATGGCGGCAGAATCTCCCTCCTTCCACAGCAAGCTCTTGGTGGGTGGGACGGAGACACACGTACGTTCTGGTGTGGTGGTGGGGGGGGGGGATTCGTCATTGGTATTAGCACCGTGTTTCCTTTGAGAAGGGCAGGTGGTTCTGAAGGTGGGAGGGGGCTGGGATCCTAGAGCTCAGCTGTGAAGCCGGGGCCAGGCCCACGCCCTCCGGTTTGGCCCCCTGACCTCAGAATCAAGGGCAGCTGGGGGATTGTTTCTATCTTCCCGGTGATTTTATTTTTAAATCACATTGATTTACCTCCTGGAGAGGAGACTCCACTGTCTCCTGCTGTGCTGAACCTCCTGCCACACACCCGGAGAGCTCAGCCGTCACTCTGGGCTCACTGGCTCCCAGGGGTGGTGCGTCATTGGTGCTGGCTGGAGAGGATGTGATCGGGGCAGTCCCTAGGGATGGACATGCCAGGCCCCCGCCCTGCATCCTTCCCAGTGTGACAGGAACGGAGGGGCGTTTTCAGGGAGATGCGACGCGCCGGGCTGGCAGGGACGCTGGGTTTCCAGGGCGCTTGGAGCAGGCAGCAGTGAAGAGAAAGGGGGAGCAAGGGGTGGGAGCGTCCAGATCGGAGACAAAACCTGTGTGAATGCTGGACGGGCTGTTCCAGAGGAACCCAAGGGCCGTTGCCTCTCCAGGCTCTGCTGGGACAGTGCCCACGGCTGGCCAGGCCACCGTCGGCAGGAGAGTCTCTCTCCCCCTCGCGTCCCTGTGACGGCGACGACCCGGGGTTCTTCTGGAACCAGGAGCAGCCCACAGGCTGTGGAGCCGCCACTTACCTCTCTCACCCCACTGAGCCCAGATCAAAGAGACCCCTCCCCAGCCAGGGCAGGATTCACACTCCCTGGGCGTGGCCCCCCGGACATCACTCCCCTTTAAATGTATAAATGTCAGTTCTCTGGAGGAGCCAGGGCCAGGCCACGTGGGGCTGAGTCGGCAAAGGGGCAGTGGTGAGATCCGAGTGTCACATGCCCTCTCCGGTCCGGTCCGGGCTCCCCCAGGCCCTGGCACTTGCCGTGAGCAGTGGCTGCTCCGTAGCACTTCAGCCTGGTTTGGAAGGCAGGAAGAAGAAAATTAAAGTAACTTTTTTTGGTAAAAACCCTACAACAAATGGTTCCCGTGCCATGGGCTGGTGGGACCGTTCCAGCCAGCGGCCATCCCGCACGTCAGAAACCAGCACACACACACACACATCCCCGACTCACACAGCATTGCCATTCCTTTTGATTTGCAATGCAAGCTGAGAATCTCCCTAATCCTCCGCCTCCGTGAGCTGTGGGTGCAAAGGAAAACGAGGCTGGCCATTAAAACAGCAAGCATTGGCAATGCTGGGAGATGGTGGGAGTGCCCCCCACAGCTGGACGGGACGACTCTGGGCCCATTGCTGCTGCTATCAGAGCCCCAGGGTCTCACTGACTGCTTGGGTGGCACCAACTGTGTTACGCCTGATTTACACCAGTGCAAGTGAGATCAGGGACAGGCCCTGCCCTACACCAGGAGGGGACAAGTGGACAGAGCCATCTGCAAGACTAGCTGCTTTAAAAACACTCTGGGCTAAGGTCTTGCACTAGGCCTATGGCCCACTTAGGTGCCACATCAGCCCTTAAGTGGGACATAAGCGTTGGGGACCTTGCGTCATCGTGTGCTGGCCTCTGCAGAGGGTGAATTTCATCCCAGTAGAACGGTCTACCATGGCAGCAAGTAGTTACCACCTCACCACTGCAGTATGGTCACCCCTTCTGAGCCAGAGATGCCTTGGAAAGATGGAGGCTTTGCTGCCCCTCGTTCACGCCATCTGCCGGTTCCACACACACACGCACACAACGTGAACAATCAGCCAGAGCCAACAGACCTGGAAGCGAAATGTGGCTTTGTTTGAGGAGGAAGGTTTATGTCAAAAGTGCTAGTTGATGGCGGGGCTGGGAGAGCGACCGGGACAGAGGAAGGCTAGAATTGTAGAAAGCTCTTCAAGGGTTTGGTTTCCTCTCTCATGTATTTTTTTTTATTGTTGCATTCTCCGTGCCATGGGCCGGAGAGGGAGGGATTTGAAGCAAGGGACGCATGCGTGAAAAGTCCTTGGGGGATCTTTTTATGCAATGTGCAGTATTGTTTTCTGCAAGGACAATGCAACGCGGGTAGCTGTAGTTTATTTTAAAAGACAAAAAAAATCCAAAAAGAAAAGCAGATAAAAAACCCCACACAAAAAAATCACCCACAACCTAACCAACAGGTGACCGAGTTTGCAGGCCACACGCCCGCTGTGAGCGACTCCGCGGGCACCGGGCTGGGTAGTAACCCCACAACAATCCAACCCCCTTAGTGCAAGAGCTCCTGACACAGCGACGGGCTTTGTGTTCATACCATGGAAAAGAAGGGGTGGAGGCAGGGGGCGCTGGACGCTTTCTTGGTGGATGAGGCATAGGAGAGGAGAACATGTCTCCTACCCAGGTGAATCTCAGCCTGACTCACCCTCCAATCACGCCCTGTTGCTCATGCAGGCACAACCCCCCTTGAGCTGAGCTGGGCTTTGGCCTGTGCGTGGCTCATACGGCTGAGCCCTAAGCAGAGTCTGGCAGAGAAATCCGGCACGCCGCAGCCGCTCTCTGCGGCGGGAGTGCAAAGCACCGCTCGTGCTTTCTGTCCCCCCCAAAATACACCAGCTCTCTGCCGGGTAAAGATTGGCTTCAATTTTTCCATTCGTAGCCTTCAGATTCCACCAACCCAACCCCAGAACTGTCCAGCTGTAGCACTTCATTTTTGTTGGCTTGTTTCAAAGACGCCCACAAAAAATCCCCCACGAAGAAATTGCACCTTACCAAACGTTCCGACCAATCCAGACGGGCGCTGAGCAGCGCGGGGGCACAAGGATTGGCTAATCAATTGGGTTCTTCCTCGTCCACCAATGAAAGGAAAGCACACACCGCCCCCTCCTCCTCTCCTGGGAAAATTTGCACTGTTCCACTCACCACACTTTTCTTTGCCGTTTCTTAGTTACCCCAGCCCCAGGGGCCAGGGGAGGGGCCCAGCAGGGGGAGCCCGAGGCAGCAGGGGCCGGGGTGGACTAGACGCAGCCGGAGAGGTCTGTGTGATCAGACAGCCCAGAGACCAGGCACTAGGGTTCAGACCCAGATCCCCAGGCCTGGTTGGAGCCAGCGTTTTAGTCCAGGTTCTGGGGGCTGTTTGTATCTGAAGCTGCGGCTCCTTGCTAGAGACCAGCAGGGCAATCCTGCACTCACTGCGTGAAACGCCACTGACACCAGTGGGGTTGGTCCTCATTTACCCCGGCGTACGCGAGGGCAGAATTCGGCCCCCTGGCCTCCACCCCCTTATCTGAGACATGCCCCCAGGCCCCGCCTGAAGGGAATATGCAAATTCCATCACAGTCTCCATCTCCTTTGTCTTTTGTACCCTTTGAGGGTACAGTTTGGTTTGGTTTGGGGTTTGTTATTTTTTTTCTCTGTGACTTTTTAACTCCAAACAAGGCAGCAGCCTGAGCTGGGAGCAGAGATCACTGCGCGCGGTAGACACTTAGCACGGGATGTTGGGTTTGGTTGTTTCATTTTTTTTTCTTTCTCTGCTGTATCGATGCAATCACATAGTTCAGCCGTTGAAATAGACACCTAGCCGTTCACAACGATCTCTGGAAATATCTTGGCAAGGCAAGGGTCTTGATGCTGGCAGGCACTGGCAGGCCAGGCCCATGGGGGAGGAGGGGCATGGGCGGTGGCTGGAGAGGAATACACCCCAGCGGCGTCAAGCTAAGGGTCTTGTTTCTCCACCCAAACGCCTGGAACTTTTAGCTCTTCTAGAGTCTCTAGACAATCAGGTTGGGAGCAGCCTGTGCAGCCTTCGCTGGCACGGAGGGCGGACGGGGACTGCGATGGCCCCAGTCCAGACTTCCTCCCACGGTTCTGAACTGTCCCAATCCCCAACTTCCACTGAGAGACAATCCCAAGAGATCTCCTTCCCTCCAGCCTCTGAGCCATCCACCCAACCCTCCCCAAGCAGAGACAGCCCCCATCCGCTGGTGCCCTCCATGCACAGCCGGGCAAGGCGCGGTGCTTGCTGAGTTCGTTCATGCACTACAGTTTCTCTAGAGGGTTCTTGATTTTTTTCGTTGTTGTTGTTGTCAACTTCTTTAAAAAAAACTAACACAAAAAGTTCTCGTGACCTATAAATAGAAAACCATGTACATATCTCTCTCTCTATGGTGCTACAGGGGCTGGATCTCAGAGCCTTGGGGACCCGGCACATCGTCAAATGTATCTACAGCTACCCCACCTGCTCCTCTCTGGAGAAGATGATACTCCAGCTGTTCGGGTTTTAATGTTGTTTGTTTCATGTAGGGAAGGAGGCTGGGGGCGGAGCATAGGAGCTGTGCATGCAAACCCTAAGAGCAGACAATCCCTCGTCACAGCCCCAGGGCCCTCGAGCACTCAAGGGACCTTGCATCACAAACGAGGGTATCATTTTTTTGTTGTAAGCTGAGTTAGAAATTGCCACGCTTTGTCTCTTCAGCTTGCCCGTGGCTCTCGGGGCTTGCTCTGTTTTCACAGAGCAAAGACGCTGCTTGGCTGCCACTTCCGCCCATATTTAGCTGAAGTATTGGGGCCTGGGGGGACAGCTCCTCAGCGGACAAAAGGCCCCAATCCTGCTGCAGGAGTCTTACGCCCCTGTCCAGCCTAGTGCAGGCCAAGCTAGAGTCCGGCCGTGGTCCACACCGCGCTGTGCTGAATGGGGGCCGGGGGGGCTCGCTGAAGTGACTGGGCTCCCCCGCATGCATTGAGCTAAGCACGTGCCTAAGTCTGTGCAAGCGCAGGCGTGAGATCCCTGTGGCTCCACACGGGAGCTGTGCCGAAGGACCCCAGCGAGGGACGTCGCCCCTAGTCTCTCCCCCCACCCTCCTGCCCTGAGGTGGCTCCCAGGGTAGGAGGAGAACTTACAAAAGTCCCCGTCACTGGGCAAGTCCAGACCTTTGTAGAGTAACAAGCCTGGAATTCCCGTCGGGAACATCCAAGTTATCGCAAGATCCTTCCCCCCCCCCCGCCCCCGCCATGTGTCAACCCCCGACTCCCTCAGAACCGGGGTTCCTTCGGGTCGGCGGCCCTGCCCGCTCCAGGGCCCTGCCTCTTCCCGTTACTAACAACGACAACAACCATCGTTTTACACCCAACAACCAAAAGAAAAAGAAAAAAAAGCAGCAGCCAGCAGGAATCTGAAATAACCAATACCAAAAATTCTGACGAAGCAGTGCCTCTTCCTTACTGCTGGCTTGGCTTGCCTTTTTTTTTTTTTTTGCCCCGTCCTGCCCAGGATTTTGGCGGGTGGGCAGCCGGAGGGAGGCGGGGGGGGGGGGAGCGTTGCTCATACAACCATCTTGTGTGGTTCCTACACAGCACTGCCTCCGTCCGAGGGAAAGCCCCGCTTCGTCCTTTGCCATGCTGTCGGGATGGGGCAAGGCGGTGGGCGGGGTCCGTATTTTAGCCACGCCCACCCAGCAAGATCATTAGCGGAGGGGGCGGAGTTTTTTTGTTTCATGAAGCCTCAAGAACTTTGTCCAGAAAAAAAATCAAGGGCTTCCTTAGTGGGAAAATGGTGGCAGGGCAGGGGCCAGGGTCGGGTGCACACAGGTGGGACTGACGTTCTGGGGTCAGTACATGGTTTCTTTCCCCTGCCATCTGAGCCAGAGCCTCCTGGAGCCAATGGGAAGCGCCCCATGGCTACAGCTGGGCCTTGGCTCGGGTCCCCAAGGCACGGCTTAGCCAGGCTCAAAATGCCGCCATCCCAAGCCATCGGGCTGGCCCCAGAGCTGGTTAGCACCCCCCCAGCCCCCCGCTGCTGTCAGTGCATGGCAGGGTTTCCTGGGGGGCAGGGGGGCGGCACGTCCTTTCCCATTGGGCTTTCTCCAGGCTGAGGCCGGCGAGGCTAGCGCCGGGCAGAAGATATTTCTCGGACATACGCTGAGACCGAGGGGAACGTTCGTTTTTTTTCTTTGGTTTTGATTTCCTTCGGAAGCTCTGTTGTTCCTTCCTTTCCGTTGCTCCGGGACGGACATTACAGTCATAGTTATTCTGTTTCTTGCTTCTTGCTTGCGGTGCCACATTACACACACGTACCACGGCACCAGGGAAGGCCGAGCCGCGGGGCGTATATCTCATGGGCGGCTTCTTAGCCAGTGCCTTGTTGGCAAAGCTCTCAGATCAAACCCCACCCCCCTCCGTCGGCCCCCCCAGCTCTCCCCCTGCATGTAGAGCCCCTCCCGGTCCCTGCCCCACCCCCATGGCTGGATAGCTCCTTTGGTTGCTTCCCTGGTGCCTCACAATATTTGATTATAACATTGTATGCAGCCATTATTGTTTAGCAGATGCTCCTGCCTACGTACAACTTACTGAAAGCGACTATGGGTTTTTTTCCCCCCTATGCAAAAAAAAAACAAAACAAAACAAAACAAAAAAAAGTTTAAAAAAACAGAAAGAAAGGAAAAAAATAAGAAAAAATGTATAAAAATTAAACAAGCTATGCTTCAACTCTACACCGTGTCTGGGTCTCATTCCGGCCGCCAGGCCGGAGCCTGCCAGCCCTGTGTTGTGGGTCGGTGGTGTGAGCTTTGGTTAGCAGCTGGAGAAACTGAGGCACAAGCAGAGGTGGTGGCTTTAGCCAGGGACACGCAGAGACGCCCCAGGGGTCCCGCTCCCTAGTTCCTGTGCATCATCCCATTGGGCAACAACACTTTACAGACTAGCGTGAGAAGGGTCGGTGACCCTGCTCTGGGCCTCAGTTTCTCCATCAGTATGGTGGGGACCCTGAGATGGACCCTCCTCTTGGCCACAGCATCCTCAGCCCTGGAGGGTTTCACATTTTTGCCTCTTGTCAAATAATCACTCCCGTTTGCCATTGGGGAAACTGAGGCACGGAGGTCCCCGTTTGGGACCGCACAGAGACGTGTGTTTAAGTCCCATGGACACCAGTGGGGCTTTAAGCAAGTGCTTCGCTGCTTTCTGGAACCAGGGTGCCAGGGGATGTGACCTGACATGGGTCAGCAGCACAGCTAGGAACCCAGGTGTCCTGCCTTCTGTTCTCACTGCGACATAACCCTGGTGGTCTTCAGCCTGGGCTGGTCTCAGGCGGTGACACTGCTGCCTCTGCAACACCGGGGGGTAGGAACAGCCCCCAGCACCCCACGGGGGACCCCATCTCCAGAGCTCATCACTAGACCCCCAAGCCTCCACACGGGCCAGGAAATCAACTGAGCAGGTCTCAGGGCATGGAGCCAAGAGCAGATTGTTTAGCTTTAAACCAGATTAGGAACTAACCTGGGAAGAGCCCCTGCAGCCCAGAAACGGCGGGTTGCTCCCCAGGGCTGAATTTGGGGTGCATAGACCCCACAGCACAAGGGGCCCCTGCTGGCCAGAGATCTCGACCCCTTTGATTAGTCCCTCTTAAAGGGGATTATTTCTCACCCTGCCGCTCAAACATGGGCTGGGAGGTCACGGCCCCCAGGAGATCCCCATGCTGACCCCATGGTGGGCAGGTGCCCGGGGCTCCCCCATGCCATGGCCACAGCCCTGCAGGGTGCACATGTAGCAGTGAGGCCAGGCCAGATGAGTGAGCGGCTCAGGGGGGATTATGGGCACTGGCAGAGATCCCCTGCCGCCCAGACACTCCCCAATGCCCCACTTTGGTGGCAGGTTGGTATGGCCCAGCCCGCCCGGGGGTTCTGCCAGCACTGCAGGGCCCGGGCCAATGGTGGCACGAGACCCCCAGCCGCTCCCTGCAGATGGTGGTCCAGGCGGGGTTGTGTCCTGGCCTCACCCTGTGAGCTCTGCACATCTGTCACGGCTGCACCAGCTGGCGCCTGAACCTGCTCTGATCCAGCCGGTTCGGGCCCCTGGCGACACAGCGCCGCCTGCTGCCTCGGCCCTGCCGGGTTAATTAGTTGCAATAAAAGGGTCCAAAGAGTCCGAGATGTTCCCACGCCCCAGGCGTTACCCGGTGTTCAGCAAGGCCCGGGGTTGGTAGCCAGAGCCCAGCACCGAGGCAGAGACACTGTCACAAAGGCTAGCAGGGCATTGCCTGAAACACACAAAAAGCAGAGACCTGAAACGGGGGCAGGAGCATTGACACTGGGCTGGGGGGAGGTTCCAGACCTGGTCTATTGCTCAGTCCGTCTTGGTGCAGAGGCAGGGCCAGTTCTGAGGGAGCATCAGGTTCTGCTTGTGGCAAAGCAGCTGGAGGGAGGGAAGACAAGGGGGAGCGAAGCCGGGGCATGCAGCTTTCGGCCAGGTTCTTGGGCAGCTGGTCAGGCACAGACGGACGCTCTGGCCTGCCAGGTCGGCCACGGCAGCTCTTGCTCCAGACCCCAGCTCACCGGTGCAGTCAGGGCTGGCCAGGTCCCTCTCCGTCCACGGGCCTCGCCGGGCTGCGCCATGCAGTACTGCTGGCGTCAGGAGCGGGGCAAAGCCGAGCGAGAGCCCAGGGAGAGGAGGAAGGTGGGCACGGGCGGGAAAGGAAGGCAGAACAGGATCACAGGTGTCTCTTGCCAGTGTCCGCGCGATGATGGGCCAGGGCTCTGCTGGAGAATCAGTGTCTGGTGTCACAGCCACAAACCTTCCACCGCAGCCAGGATGGTAAGTCCCCCCCACCCCAGCCAGGCAAGGGGTGGAATTAACCAGCCTCTCCTTGGGGGTTGGCCCCCAGTCAGGCCTGATTTCAGACACCCCAGTTTTGCTCCTCTTGTGCAGGCCCAGCGGGGTATCCCCTTAGCCCAGTCCCTTCCCGCAGCATCTCCTGTTTCTTGCACAGCCCGGAGCCATGGGACAATCCAGGACCTGTCACCCGCGTCTCGTCCATTGGGCTAACAATGACCGGGGGCCTCAGTTCTCCCAGCCCCAGCCTCCCTCGCTCAGGCTCTGAGGGCGGGGAGCGGGGCACTGGCTGAGCAGGCCTGTCCCAGCCCCCAGCTGGGAGGCCCTGGGGGCTCCTGTCTCTGTGCTGAGGGGCTGGAACATGTGTGAGGAGCTGGGGCCAGCCGGGCACAGCGCAGCGCAGACAGCTGCAGTATAAACCTGCCCTCGCACACCCCCACACCCAAACCCAGCCCTTTCCACCCTGCAGCTCTGCCAATGCTCCTCTCTCCTGACCCGCAGCCAGGGCCGGCTCCAGGGTTTTGGCCGCCCCAAGCAGCCAAAAAAAAAAAAAAAAAGCTGCGATCATGATCTGCGGCGGCAATTCGTCAGGAGGTCCTTTGCTCCCAGCGGGAGTGAGGGACCGTCCGCCAAATTGCCACCGAATACCTGGACGTGCCGCCCCTCTCCGGAGCGGCCGCCCCAGCACCTGCTTGCCAGGCTGGTGCCTGGAGCCAGCCCTGCCCGCAGCCCCCTGCTACGCCAGCCTGGGACTTCTCCCACGGCACGGCTACACGGCAGGCAGAGGTGAGACAGCTCGGGCAGACCTGCCCGCGCAAGCTCTAATCCAGCTGGTACAGCTAAAAATAGAATCACAGATTCATAGAATATCAGGGTTGGAAGGGACCTCAGGAGGTCATCTAATCCAACCCCCTGCTCAAAGCAGGACCAACCCCAACTAAATCATCCCAGCCAGGGCTTTGTCAAGCCAGGCCTTAAAAACCTCCAATGAAGGAGATTCCACCACCTCCCTAGGTAACGCATTCCAGTGCTTCACCACCCTCCTAGTGAAATAGTGTTTCCTAATATCCAACCTGGACCTCCCCCACTGCAACTTGAGACCATTGCTCCTTGTTCTGTCATCTGCCACCACTGAGAACAGCCGAGCTCCATCCTCTTTGGAACTCCCCCTTCAGGTAGTTGAAGGCTGCTCTCAAATCCCCCCTCACTCTTCTCTTCTGCAGACTAAACAATCCCAGTTCCCTCAGCCTCTCCTCGTAAGTCATGAGCCCCAGCCCCCTGATCATTTTTGTTGCCCTCCATTGGACTCTCTCCAATTTGTCCACATCCCTTCTGTAGCGGGGGGGACCAAAACTGGACGCAATACTCCAGGTGTGGCCTCACCAGTGCCGAATAGAGGGGAGTGATCACGTCCCTCGATCTGCTGGCAATGCTCCTACTAATGCAGCCCAAAATGCCGTTGGCCTTCTTAACAAGAGCACCTGCTGACCCATATCCAGCTTCTCATCCACTGTAATCCCCAGGTCCTTTTCTGCAGCACTGCTGCCTAGCCAGTTGGTCCCTAGTCTGTAGCAGTGCATGGGATTCTTCCTTCCTAAGTGCAGGACTCTGCACTTGTCCTTGTTGAACCTCATCCGATTTCTTTTGGCCCAATCCTCCAATTTGTCTAGGTCCCCCTGGACCCTGTCCCTACCCTCCAGCGTATCTACCTCTCCCCCCAGCTTAGTGTCATCTGTGAACTCATCCCATCATCCAGATCAGTAATGAGAATAGCAGTGGGGACACGGCAGCCAGGCCCCCGGTGCCGCTGTACAGTCTGCCAGGCCCCGGCTAGGTACGCCCAGTGCTAGTCCATGCCAGGTCTGCGCCACGGCGTCTACACTGCTCGTTTATAGCCAGGCTAGAGTAAGGCTAACACCGGTCTGGCTCCCTGCAGTGCAATCACACTTTAGAGACACACACACACACACACAGAGCCTACCCTGCAGCGCCCCCTGCTGATAAACCTTGGGTTATCACCACAACAGCAATCTTAGTGATGCTTAGTCCTGACCAGTCATTCCCCCCCCCCCGCGTTGCTGCCCCCCCTCCTGCTATTCCTGCCCCCACTCACACAGAATGTAGCACAAGTTGATCACCAGGCCTGTGGTACTCAGCCTTTGGCTCAAGTTGTGTGTGTGTGTGTGTGTGTGTGTGTGTGTGTGTGTGTGTGTGTGTGTGTGTGCTGAGCTCTGCAAAAAGCAGCGAGAAACCCCCCAGAGCTGGCACTTGCTGCTATAATTAGCTTCACCAAGCCAATAACAAAGAGCTTCTGTAGCACCACCCTGGGTAACCAGCCGCCAAACACCGTCCTCCTCAGGCCTTCCAGCCCACGGCTGCCAGCCAAACGGGGCTCATAACGTGCGAGGTCACTGAAAACCCACTTCACCGTATGACGGGCCCTGCCCAGTTCATGGGCCCTTCTGGTAAGTGTCACGGTCGCAGCATTTTAAAACGCTTGAATTTCCCGGTTTCTGATATTTAACTCTGAAATGTCCCGATGCTGTCACAAATCATGACTATGCATTAAAAATATAAACACGTAAAGCCTGTAAATCAGCGGGTCTCAAATTGGGGGGTCTCAAATTGGGGGGGTCCCAACCCAAAAGGGGGTGTCAAGGCTATTGTGTGGGGGATGGGCATGGTATTGGCAACTTTACTTCTGCGCTCCCTTCACGGCTGGGCGGCTGGAGAGCAGCGGCTGCTGGCCGGACACCCAGCTCTGAAGGCAGTGCCGCCATCAGCAGCAGCGCAGAAGTATGGGTGTCAATACCATGTCCCCCCAACACACACACACAAAGGCCAGATTTCACGGGGGAGACCAGATTTCATGGTCCAGGACAAGTTTTTCATGGCCATACATTCGGTAGGGTTCTATTTGGTAGGGTTCTAACCCTTTGTGAGGTGCTATTAATCGCAAAGGGTCAGACACTTACCCCCAGGTCAACATGTACTTCAGCTGGGGTGACCAGATGAGAGGAAGAAAATATCAGGACACATTGCGGGGGGGGGGGGGTGTTTGGGGGGGGGGAGTCCGCCAGCAGAGCAAAAAAAAAGCCGAGTGCTGCCGGCGGAGCAAACACCTAAATATCGGGACAGTCCCAATTTTATTGGGCTGTCTGGTCACCCTAACTTCAGCTCTTACCCATATCTCACACTGTCAGCCAATCCTTAGTGAACTAACTGAAGCTTTATTAATCCGAGAAGAGTTATAGATGGTTAGGAGATCACACCCAGCCAACGGATTGCAAAGCCCTTACAGCAGGGTTGTGCAGTGACAGACTTGGAAAGTCTCTCTGGTAACTTCCAAAAGATTGGCAGGTCCTCAGTCCCTAGTTTGAAATCCTCCTTATAGTTGCCAATCCGGTCTTGGAGCAGAAATGAGGCAAAGCAGTGATGTCACCGCTTGCAATGTCTGGCCCAACCCAAGTGCCTGGAAACTGACTGGCCCAACATGGAGTCCAGGGTCACATGAGCCAGGAAACTTACTAGGAAAAGATGGAATCTTAGGTCACATGTCCTGTGTGGTTTGCTGAATCACAGGGGGTGGCCCTTGGCTCCTTGCTGTCTGAGGCATCTGCAGGAAAGGCCCAACCGTGCAGGAGGAGTCTCTTCAGTGACCCGCTGTGAGAGTGGCGTGGCCTCCGGGGCCCCCAGCACAGAGCCCTGATGGAGCGCCAGCTGGGGGTGTCAGCCAGGAACACAACACACGTGGCCAATAGTCGTAACTTCACCTCTAAAGCTGATACATGCACATAAACAGTCAGACGTCTCCGTTCATAACTTGTCTAGTGATACCGTCCATGACGGAGTTTATGTAAGACTTGCTGCGATTGTATAACAGTGATCGCAACAAAGCTGGAGATGGTCCTCGTCCATCGTACAGCATCACAGTAATGCTGGTCAGAGTAACTCTAATACTAGCGAGCGGAGGGGTGGGGCAGGGTGCTAAGAAACTAGTCCCTTGTTTTTGAAATACAACGTTGGCAACCCTAGTGTGAGGCACTCGAGGGGGTGAGTGTGCACAACAGTGAGTGTGTCTGGGGTGAGGGTGAACAGCAGCGAATGTGTGGAGGGGTGAAGGTACGCAGCAGTGTATGCCTAGGGAGAGTGTGCACAGCAGTGAGTGTAGATGGGGTGAGTGTGCACAGCAGTGCATGGGGTGAGTGTGCACTGTAGTGTGTGGGTGGGGGGTGAGTGTGCACAGCAGTGAGTGTAGATGGGGTGAGTGTGCACAGCAGTGCATGGGGTGAGTGTGCACTGTAGTGTGTGGGTGGGGGGTGAGTGTGCACAGCAGTGAGTGTAGATGGGGTGAGTGTGCACAGCAGTGCATGGGGTCAGTGTGCACTGTAGTGTGTGGGTGGGGGGTGAGTGTGCACAGCAGTGAGTGTAGATGGGGTGAGTGTGCACAGCAGTGAGTGTATATGGGGTGAGTGTGCACAGCAGTGCATGGGGTGAGTGTGCACTGTAGTGTGTGGGTGGGGGGTGAGTGTGCACAGCAGTGAGTGTAGATGGGGCGAGTGTGCACAGCAGTGAGTGTAGATGGGGTGAGTGTGCACAGCAGTGCACGGGATGAGTGTGCACAGTAGTGTGTGGGTGAGAGGTGAGTGTGCACAGCAGTGAGTGTAGATGGGGTGAGTGTGCACAGCAGTGCATGGGGTGAGTGTGCACTGTAGTGTGTGGGTGGGGGGTGAGTGTGCACAGCAGTGAGTGTAGATGGGGTGAGTGTGCACAGCAGTGCATGGGGTCAGTGTGCACTGTAGTGTGTGGGTGGGGGGTGAGTGTGCACAGCAGTGAGTGTAGATGGGGTGAGTGTGCACAGCAGTGCACGGGATGAGTGTGCACAGTAGTGTGTGGGTGAGAGGTGAGTGTGCACAGCAGTGAGTGTATATGGGGTGAGTGTGCACCACAGGGCGAGGGACTGAGTGTGCACAGTAGTGCATGGGGGTGAGTGTACAGGATTCAGCAGCTGTCAATCCCCCATGTGCTCCCAATACTCCCCGTTCTCCCCACTGCCCCCCATCTCCCAGCGGTCCCAGAGCCACCAACCCCAGCGCCCGACTCCCCAGCCCTAATGCTCGGAGGGCAGCAGTGCCCAGCTCGTGAGCTCCAGCCCCACAGAGCCCTGTGGCTGCCCAAGGCCAAGGCCCGGAGTGGGACCAGCCAGGCCCCCACAGTCATTCCCCCAGTAGCCCAGTGGGTGATGTGCAGGACAGGCCCAGGGGCTCAGCTCACAGAACAGTCACACTCCAGAAAGCCACCCCCAGCCCAGCAACAGCCCCGCACGGCCTAGGGCCATTGCACAGGGACTTAGGACACCTGGGGGCTAGCCCCTGCCCTGTCACTGTCCTGCTGGGTGGCTATGGCCAAGTCCCCTCCCCACCTAGGGACTCAGTTTCCCCTCCCACCCTGTGTCCATCTGGTTTCTTTAGGTCGGGGCCTGCCACTCACATGGGGTCTGAGCAGCATCAGGGTAGTGGGGCCTGGATCTCGGGGGGCCCCTTGGGTCCCATGACACCCAGTGCTAATAACCTGCCAGCTCGCGGGGGGCAGGGGCTCTGCTGCCCCCTGGCAACTACCAGGCAGTCAAGGCAGCTGCCCCCCAGGGACCAGCCTGGCCCAGGCGACTAGAGCAGCTCAGAAGAATAAAGTCGAACCTGGGGGGCAGGAAAATGGCTCCTGAAGCCAACTGCCCCCAGCATGCAGAGCCAGCCCTGCCTCCCCACCAGTCGCCAGCCAACCTAGGAGCCCCCACAGGTGCAAAGGAGGGGCCCCCACCCCCCGCTAGCTGTGAAAACACACCCAGGGCAGAGGTCACATGCAGCAGTTGGGGTGGGGGCTCGGTGCGCATGGGGTTGGGGATCGGGGAGCCTGGGTTTAAAGGGGCAGGCACATGGGCGGAGATAGCACCGAGATGGAGGGGAGGTCGCGAGGGCCCATGCAGCCTCCCTGGGCTGTCCCAGCCCTGCACATTCTGCCAGCAACGGAGCCTGGGAACGTTGCCCGGGGAAGCCCAAGTGTCCTTGAGACAGAGGTGTGGGCAGAGTGTGGGCAGCGCTTCCTAGCACTGCTGGTGCCTTCAATCCCGACCTGGATCCTGAAGGGCCGGGGCAGGAAGGGACTCTGTATGGCACGGTGCGTGGACCGGGCTGTGTGCCCTGGGGCCGTGTGCTCTGGGGCCGGGGCAGGAAGGGGCTCTGTCTGGCAGGGGGTGTGGACGGGGCGGTGTGTCCTGGGGGTGGGGCAGGAAGGGGCTCTGTCTGGCAGGGGGTGTGGATGGGGCGGTGTGTCCTGGGGGTGGGGCAGGAAGGGGCTCTGTCTGGCAGGGGGCGTGGACGGGGCCGAGTGTCCTGGGGGTGGGGCAGGAAGGGGCTCTGTCTGGCAGGGGGCGTGGACGGGGCCGTGTGTCCTGGGGGTGGGGCAGGAAGGGGCTCTGTCTGGCAGGGGGCGTGGACGGGGCCGTGTGCCCTGGGGCCGGGGCAGGAAGGGGCTCTGTCTGGCAGGGGGAGTGGACCGGGCCGTGTGCCCTGGGGCCGGGGCAGGAAGGGGCTCTGTCTGGCAGGGGGCGTGGACGGGGCCGTGTGCCCTGGGGGTGGGGCAGGAAGGGGCTCTGTCTGGCAGGGGGCGTGGACCGGGCCGTGTGCCCTGGGGCCGGGGCAGGAAGGGGCTCTGTCTGGCAGGGGGCGTGGATGGGGCCGTGTGCCCTGGGGCTGGGGCAGGAAGGGGCTCTGTCTGGCAGGGGGCGTGGACGGGGCCGTGTGCCCTGGGGGTGGGGCAGGAAGGGGCTCTGTCTGGCAGGGGGCGTGGATGGGGCCATGTGTCCTGGGGCCGTGTGCCCTGGGGCCGGGGCGGGAAGGGGCTCTGTCTGGCAGGGGGTGTGGACAGGGCGGTGTGCCCTGGGGCCGGGGCAGGAAGGGGCTCTGTCTGGCAGGGTGCATGGATGGGGCCGTGTGCCCTGGGGCCGGGGCAGGAAGGGGCTCTGTCTGGCAGGGGGCGTGGACGGGGCCGTGTGCCCTGGGGCCGGGGCAGGAAGGGGCTCTGTCTGGCAGGGGGCGTGGACGGGGCCGTGTGCCCTGGGGGTGGGGCAGGAAAGGGCTCTGTCTGGCAGGGGGCGTGGACGGGGCCGTGTGCCCTGGGGCCGGGGCAGGAAGGGGCTCAGTCTGGCAGGGGGCGTGGACGGGGCCGTGTGCCCTGGGGCCGGGGCAGGAAGGGGCTCTGTCTGGCAGGGGGCGTGGACGGGGCCGTGTGCCCTGGGGGTGGGGCAGGAAGGGGCTCTGTCTGGCAGGGGGCGTGGACGGGGCCGTGTGCCCTGGGGCCGGGGCAGGAAGGGGCTCAGTCTGGCAGGGGGCGTGGACGGGGCCGTGTGCCCTGGGGGTGGGGCAGGAAGGGGCTCTGTCTGACAGGGGGCGTGGACGGGGCCGTGTGCCCTGGGGCCGGGGCAGGAAGGGGCTCTGTCTGGCAGGGGGCGTGGACGGGGCCGTGTGCCCTGGGGCCGGGGCAGGAAGGGGCTCAGTCTGGCAGGGGGTGTGGACGGGGCCGTGTGCCCTGGGGTCAAGGCGGGAAGGGGCTCTGTCTGGCAGGGGGCGTGGACGGGGCCGTGTGTCCTGGGGCCGGGGCAGGAAGGGGCTCAGTCTGGCAGGGGGCGTGGACGGGGCCGTGTGCCCTGGGGCCGGGGCAGGAAGGGGCTCTGTCTGGCAGGGGGCGTGGACGGGGCCGTGTGCCCTGGGGCCGGGGCGGGAAGGGGCTGTGTCTGGCGGGGGCGTGGACGGGGCCGTGTGCCCTGGGGCCGGGGCAGGAAGGGGCTCTGTCTGGCAGGGGGCGTGGACGGGGCCGTGTGTCCTGGGGCCGGGGCAGGAAGGGGCTCTGTCTGGCAGGGGGCGTGGACGGGGCCGTGTGTCCTGGGGGTGGGGCAGGAAGGGGCTCTGTCTGGCAGGGGGAGTGGACGGGGCCGTGTGCCCTGGGGCCGGGGCAGGAAGGGGCTCTGTCTGGCAGGGGGTGTGGACGGGGCCGTGTGCCCTGGGGTCAAGGCGGGAAGGGGCTCTGTCTGGCAGGGGGCGTGGACGGGGCCGTGTGCCCTGGGGCTGGGGCAGGAAGGGGCTCTGTCTGGCAGGGGGCGTGGACGGGGCCGTATGCCCTGGGGCTGGGCCAGGAAGGGGCTCTGTCTGGCAGGGGGCGTGGATGGGGCCATGTGTCCTGGGGCCGTGTGCCCTGGGGCCGGGGCGGGAAGGGGCTCTGTCTGGCAGGGTGCGTGGATGGGGCCGTGTGCCCTGGGGCCGGGGCAGGAAGGGGCTCTGTCTGGCAGGGGGCGTGGACGGGGCCGTGTGCCCTGGGGCCGGGGCAGGAAGGGGCTCTGTCTGGCAGGGGGTGTGGACGGGGCCGTGTGCCCTGGGGCCGGGGCGGGAAGGGGCTCTGTCTGGCAGGGGGTGTGGACGGGGCTGTGTGCCCTGGGGCCGGGGGCAGGAAGGGGCTGTCTAGGAGGAGGTCAGTACTCCCAGGATGCAGCCTCCCGCTCACAGAGTCTCTGCCAATGTCCCCAGCAGGCTGCCCAGCACCGCAGCAGGCAAAGACCAGCCCCTGCAGCCTCCAGCTCAGCTCCTGGCACCCGGGCAGACCCTGAGCAGGAGTCGCAGCACCTGTGCCCTGTGGTCTCTGCAGCACCCCGAGCTGGAGGCAGGGAACCCCTAGGCAGCAGGGGTTGGGGGGAAGGGACATGCCTCCCAGTGGTTCACATCTGAGAGTTGTCCCGTGTTTTTTAAATACAGTGTTGGCACCCTGCCCAGTCCGCTTGCCCCGCCAGGAAAAGGATGGGGAGGGGCCATGACTAGGGTGGGCAGGTCCCCAGGTGGCTGCCGGCAGCGGGCAAAGCCGGCCTTGTCCGTGTGTTCCCAGGCCTGATGCCGTGTTGGCCTGGGGAGCCCCTGGGGGCAGTGCAGGGAAAGGCCCTCGGTGTTGCCTCATTAGGCTTCTGGGGTCTCCGCTCTGCAGGCGAAGGGGGTCCAGGGCCAGCCCTAAGGAGGTGCTTGCTGCACAAGCCCAGAGGGGCTCAGCCTGGGAGCGGGGACAGCAGAGGTTGCGGGCTGGGTCCCTGCAGCACAGCTGTGCATGCAAGGTCTGCGTGGGCCACATGCGTGGATCCAGCCTCTCCTGGGGACCCCCCTCCCTCAAGCGGGCAGGGCCGAGCTGACCCACTCATGGGGGGAGTCATGTTCTGATGGCTGAGCTGGTAGGGGGCTGCCCGGGCTCGACTGGCTGGTCGAATGGGCAGGACCATGCACCCTGCAGTGTGTAGCACGGGCCCCAGCAGGCGGAAGAGCCTGTTGGGGGGCGGGGGGGATGACCTGGATCTGACCCACACTCCAGCCCCTGGCTCTTCATTCAGCTTAGAAATTCACTTTATTTTATGCTGTGTCCCAATGATCAGCTTCAACACAACCCCCTCGAGCTGCATGGGCCAGTGCATCTAGGGTGACCAGACGGCCCGACATTAGGGGCTTTGTCTTATATATGCAACTGTACCCGCCCCCATGAGAAAAAAAGTGTCCCAATTTCCCACATTTGCTATCTGGTCGCCCTAAGTGCAGCCCGTGGAGCAATGGGCTCAGGCTCTCTGCACACTCAGGCAGAAATCTCTGCGTCGGTCACACACACGACATCCTGCTCTTAGGCTCTTCTTCACAACCGCAAGGGCCACAAACCTTTATTACCCTTGTTATTCGTGTAAATGCAAGTGCAGATTCTGGAGCTCAATTCTGCCGCGTCGGGAGGGAAGGGGGAAGTCTGCAGCCTCAGAACACGTGGGTCCCGGCCAACAGTCCATAAACTGCTCGCCGCCTGTTCCTTCCGTCATTTCTCCGCTTTCCCTCCTAGCTGTCATGGCACAGTCTTGCCAGCAGGTGGCACCAATCAGCGCTATAAACTTTTCAGCCCAGCTGGGCAGTGCAGGGGGCAGCGCATGGCACCGGCGCCCGTGGCCCAGCCGGGCTCAGAGACGCAGGGAGATTATTCTGCTCCCTCCCCACTGCAGTCCACGGGCTCCTGCACCACATGCTCAGCCCGCGCAAGGCCCAACCTGGACCCCCCTGCAGGGGGCGCTGCGGTGCTGGCGGGGGGCTTTGGGGAGAATCCCCTCCAGGGACTGGCTCTGGCTGCCTGCTCCACCAAGGCCAAACGACCAGGGAAGGGAAGAGGGGGCCTGTCCTGCACAGGGTAGTGAGGGGGCGTCCGTGCCCGCTGCACCCCTGGGCCCTGCATAGCAGCACGCAGGAGAGGCCTGCCTGGCCCAGGGAAGGTTGCTGGGTGGGTCAGGCCAGCTGCTCTTTCGTGCTGGGCCAGGGAGGGGCCGGGCGGAGCTGGGCAGAGACGCAGGAAAGCAGCGAGTTGATTTGTGTGCTGGGCAGCGCAGGGGGGCACCGTGATGGTGGCGGCAGCAGTTCCGTGGTCTCCCATCCCGCTGGGCTCGCAGGCTCCTCACAGGGAGGTCGTTTTATTCTCCTTCTTCCCCTTCTGCTCCTCCTCGCTGTCCTCCTCCAGCGCTAGGTTGTTGTAGAAGTTGGAGACCGTATTGCTGAACAGGAGAGAGACAGCGAGGAAATGTGGGGCCCCAGGGCGGGGTGAGTGGGCAGCTCCCTGGGATGACTGGTGCCTGCTGAACCTGGGTTCATAGCCCTGGGGGAATGGCCACTCACTGACTCCCCTGGCCCCGCTCCCACGTGTTCAAAGCACAGCTTGCCCTGCCCGCACTGCGGCTTTAACACGGGTTAGTTAAAATCCCCTGTGGACACGGCGTTAGGCTGTGAGCTCAGCAGGGCCGGGCCAGTCTCTGGCTGCGCGGTGCCCTGCCCAGTGGTGCCCCCCGGGAGGGGAATCGTCAATAACGGGAAGGGGCAACCGCCACAGAGCCAGGGAGCCGGCTGGTCCCTGTCTGATGGGCTCCGCCTGTCTGCTCCCATCCCAGCAAGCCAGTGGCTACCTAGGGAGTCCCATTTGCCACTGCACCGCTGGCCACAGCCACCTGGACCCTGAAGGCAGCAGCGGGGACAGAACCCAGAGTCTCCTGCTCCATAAAGCTCCACCCCTGAGCAGCAGGAGGATCCTCACTAGCCATTAGCAGTATAGGGTGCATGACATGCAGCTGAGCAGCCCCAGTTCCCACCAGCTGCAGAGTCTGGCTGTGCGGGGATCCCCCCTCAGAGAAGGCGCCTACTTCTCTCCATTCCCACTGAGGAGCTGAGCCAGGCACTGGGAATGGCCCTCACCTTTCATTTCTACCCAGCCCACTGGGCGTGCATGAGCACCTGCACGTACTCGCGCACACACACCGAGCACAAGCACACGCATCACACACACACACATGCATGAGCATGCACACACACATGAGCACACACACCTGCACACACACACATGAGCACGCACACACACACATGAGCACACGCACACATGAGCACACGCACACACACACACAAGCACGAGCACACACACCTGCACACACACACACACACACACACAGAGGCACGAGCACACACACACACACACACACACGCACACGCACACACAGGCGTTGCTGTAGCGAGCCAGGCTTGCCTAGTGGCTGGGGCCCTGCCTGCTGCTTGGCCTCTACTCCCAGCTCTGCCGCCAGTTCCCTTCCCTGCCTTCATCTCCTTGTCATGCCTGTGAGCGCCCTGGGGGGGCTGGCTCTGCGGGGGTGCCCGTGGGGTAGCGGGGCCCTGAGCTCACTTAGGGTGTTGGCTCTGCGGGGGTGTCCCTGGCATACAGGGCCCCTGAGCTCACGTGGGGCCTCTAGATGTTACAGACACTCCTGTCGCCGGGAGATGGGTGTCCAAGCCACGGGCAGAACCCATTTCTTAGGGCCAATAGGCACAACAAGGCTGCTGGCAGGACAGGATACTCCTGGGGGCCTCCAATTGGGAGGGATCCAGCCAGAGCCCTTATCTGGCCCCATCCCATAGGCCTGGGCACCCCACAATCACCGACACATTCACCCTCACAGCCCCTGTGGGGCAGGGCAGGGCCATTACCCCCTTGTACAGATGGGACTGAGGCCCAGAGGGAGCGTGTAGCAGAGCCGGGAATTATAATCTGCTTGGCAGGCCGGCACCCAACCACTAGGCCCTCCTCCCCCCAGTGCCAGCTGCACCTCCCCAGAGCAGTGAGAGGTCAGGGTTAGCTGCCTGGGGCTGGGAAGCATCATGTGAGGCAGGCACCGGGAGCTCTTATGCTGATACAAAGTCCAACAGCGATGGGCCCTGCCCCGCCTCCCCCTCCAGCTCCAAGCGCAGGAGGCCAATCCAATCCGCGTGCAGGGAGGGCCAGGGACTCGCCCCAGAGCCAGGAACACCGGCCCACTTGGCCACCAGCCCACGCTGCCTCCTTCCCTGTCCTGCCACCCGGGGTCACTGCAGCCAGTGCTGCCACTGCACCCCAGAGAACCCCCAAAACGTCGCTGCGCCGGGGCTGCAGCCAGAGAGGCAGACGCTCTACCTGGATTGGGCAGGTTCTCCCAGCGGCTCCTCCTCATTCCTGTGAAAAGAGCAGAGGGGACAGGGAGTCAGAGGGCACCGTGCGGCGGGGGGGCCCCAGTCTGCGCCAATGGGAGCCTTGGTGCAGGTAGCCGCTGTCCCCTGGTGCTGCGGGACCCTTGTCCCACTCTGGATACACAACGTGCCCATCCTGCTGCCCAGTCGAGCGCTCAGAAGTGCAGCCGGTGAAACCCTTTTTGTCTGGGCCATTGTCCACAAGAAAATGCCCGTTTTGCCAAACTTTTTTGATTTCCCAGTGGGGAAATGGACATGCCGGTGCCTGGCTGCCCACTGACGGCTCTTGTCCACTTTCACTCTCTGCCAGAGAAACGGTCAGAAGCCCCCCAAGGGCAAAGAGCCCAGGTGCTCAGCCGTCCCCTCAGAGCTCGCTGCCTCGCCAGCTCCCACAGCTGGGGGTTGGCCAGGGCTGGGGTCAGTTTCACAAGTGAAATTGACAAGAGCCATCCAAGTGGGTATCCAGCCAGCTGAAAAATACAATTGTTTCCCCAGGAAAGTATTTCTGTTTTCCCGTCAGCTGTGCTTGAATTAAGAAAGGGCAGCGCTGCAGTTGGCCAGGCCAGGCCACCTTAATTCATCCCCCTGCTAACAGCACACAGAAGCCAGCTCTCCTGGGTCTCTGTCCAGTGCCTTACACACATGAAAAGAGCCATTCTCCTCTTTCAGGTCTCTGCCTCTTTCACCGTCCGTCCTGGGCACTGAATGAGGCAGGGGTCCTGTAGGGCAAACAGCGCGTTATCTGGTTGGGAAAGGCTGTATTGTGTAGAGCTGGCTGGGTATTTTTCAGCAAAATGGAGTGGGGAGGTTGTTAGAAACGGCCAACTCATCAAAACCAAAATGTTTCACAGAAACGTTTCGGTTTTGACAAAACTTCATCGGGAAAGCGTCTTGGGTTCAGGCTGCAATTTCTGGCTAGGGAGCAGCCCTCACCCCAGTGTGGTGGGTAGCTTAGTGAGGTGGGGGTGCTTATTTGTGATGGAGGAGAGCCAGGGTCAAGTCCCTGCTCCAAATTAGGCAGAGCAGGGACCTACAGCTGGGATTCTCACGCCCCAGGGAAGTGCCAGCAGCAGTGGGTTATTCTGGGTAGGGCCACTCTCATGGGTGGTTTTGGGTGACAAATTTGGAAAGGTCTCGTTCTCATTCTGACATGGAATGAAAACAAATCCGGCACTTTGACATTTTCCGTGCCCTGAAATTCTCATTTATGACCAGCCGTACCCCTGGTGTGAATGCTCCAGGGGGCTGAATTTAAACAAAAGCAGAAATGCGTGATCATAACAATCATCCCCCAGAGAGCCACGAACAGGGCTGGCACCCAGGACCTTTAGATCCACAGCACAGATTCTCTGCTACTTAAACTTAAGGAGTGGGGAAGCTAGCTGAGGTAGTAGGTTGTTATCCTCCATCTGGACCAGTCACTTGAGGGCACCTGCTAGTATTTGCGAGCCAGAAGAGGAATGAAGTGAAGCTGGAATGGTGGGTGCTGCTCCTGGCTCTCCAAAGGAATATCATGTAGTCCAGGGCTTCTCAACCCGTAGGTCGGGACCCAAATTGGATCTCCAGAATGTTTCAGAGGGTGGCCGGGCAGCTCCTGTGGCTCCGGTCCCACAGAGCTGGCTGGGTTCACCTCCCTGCTCCAGGCACTGCAACTCCGGGGTCCCAGGGTCACTCAGGTTTGGCCCAGCCGTCATGACGACGGGAGCCCGGGCAGGCCAAAACCGAGTGAGTGGCACAGGTGAGCCAAGGCACAGCTCCACTCACACCAGCTTAGTCCAGTCAGGGGGGCGGGGCCAAACCTGAACAGTGCTGCCAGAGCCGAGAGCCAAGCCCAGGCAGCCCCACAGCACAGGAGCTGCAGGAGTCTCCACCATGGGGTGAGTGGTGGGCAGGACCCAACCCCCCCTCCCCCTGGGGAGGGGGCAAGATCCAACCGAAACCACCCAGGGCCTCCACCCCCAGGCTATTTACTGGGTCACGATGAGTCGTAACCATTTACAGAAGGGTCCTGAGCCCACAAAGGTTGAGACCCACTGGTCTAGTGTGTGCAGACGCCACAGCCAAGCACTTAGATTCAGCCTGGTTGCTCGGAAAGGCCAGGAGCTGTGTGGATGCCACTGGCGCCCACTCCGCCGGACATTCCCTCGCAGCAAAAGGCCTGGTACTTGCCTGCCTCTGGCAGATGGGCTGGGGAGCCTTGCTGACTAGTAGGAGCTGGGATGTGCAGAGAATTCTGACCTGAGTCTGGGGGACAGACAGGCCTAGAATCCAGCGTCCTGCTGGCTCCCTCCCGACACGCCTTCTTGCTGCCGCTTGTCCAGAGCTCAGGCTCTGGGAGCCTGGAGCACGTTCAGAGCAGCTGGAAAGGTCAGAGACTTTAGCAGCAAGCTTCCTGCAAGCTCTCCTGAGCATGTGCAAATGGCAAAAACTTGGCCAAACCCGGATGAGTTTTCATGGGCACAGCAAAAGGCGCCTCCCTGAACCGAGCGAGGATCATACCCCTGCCAGATGTTTACGTTCCTGCGCCAGAGCATGGAGGCGCTAGAGTTCTTCAAAGGAACGGGCAGGAAGGACCCTGGCAAAACTACCTCATTTCCCCAACCTTGTTCTCAGAAAGGCTGGACTGTATCGAGCCCGACACTGAGACCCAGCTGGGAAATTTCAGCCCAAACTGGTAAAATTTTTCAAAGTTACGAGCAGCTGAAAACAGGGGCTGATAATGGAAAACATTAGGCTACCTTAGCTACAGGTGGCACTGCCCATTTCACCTGCAATAGCCTGGCACAGCAGGGACTTGGTACTTTGTACGCACTCTGTGCCCCGTGCTCCCTGAGGCAGCAGTACGAGCAGAATGCAGAGCCCAGGTGTGTCCCGACACGTGGAACGAGCCACAGATAAGCATAAAACTGCTGATTCCAGCCCTGGAGATACCAGAGGGGAGGGTGACCTTCACCAGGCAACGGGGTCCACTCCCGAGATTACAGGGAGCTGATGCACTGTGCCCTCTGACAACACATTTTGTTCAAGGATCTCAAAAATGTTTTACAAATATGATTAGTGATCGCAAAGAGCGTCCCGGTGCTTTGTGGACATTGCCTACAGCACCCATTCACCCAGCCTCCTGCGGGGCAAGAAGCTCTGTTATGCCCTTTATATAGATGGGGAAATGGAGGCACAGAGCGGGACAGACTCATAGACTCATAGACTCATAGACTTTGAGGTCAGAAGGGACCATTATGATCATCTGGTCTGACCCCCTGCATGCTGCAGGCCATAAAACCGTCCCTACCCTTCCCTGGACTCTGCTGTTGAAGTCCCCAATCCTGTTTTTAGTGACTTCAATCGGCAGAGACCCTCCTGCTAGAGATCCCTGCCCCATGCTGCGGAGGAAGACGAAAAACCTCCAGAGGCTCAGCCAATCTGCCCTGGAGGAAAATTCCTTCCCGACCCCAAATATGGCGATCAGTAAGACCCCGAGCATATAGGCAAGAGTCTCCAGCCTGACCCCTGTTAGCCATTATACTATTTACCTACCATTGCTTGGTTTTCCTTGACTACTATGTTTTACCATTAAACCATTCCCTCCATAAACTTATCCAACTTAATCTTAAAACCAGACAGGTCCATCGCCCCCACCGTTTCCCTCGGAAGGCCGTTCCAATATTTCACCCCTCTGACGGTCAGAAACCTACGTCTAATTTCAAGCCTGAACTTCCCCACGGCCAGTTTATATCCATTCGTTCTCGTGTCCACATTAGTACTAAGCTGGAATAATTCTTCTTCCTCCCTTGTATTAATCTCTCTAATATATTTAAAGATAGCAATCATATCCCCCCTCAGCCTTCGCTTTGTCAGACTAAACAACCCAAGCTCCTCTAGTCTCCTTTCATACGACAGGTTTTCCATTCCTCTGATCATCCTAGTCGCCCTTCTCTGCACCCGTTCCAGTTTAAGTTCATCTTTTTTAAACATGGGAGACCAGAACTGCACACAGTACTCCAAATGAGGTCTCACCAGCGCCTTGTACAACGGAAGCAGGACCTCGTTATCCCTACTAGATATACCTCGCCTAATACATCCCAAGACAGCATTGGCTTTTTTCACCGCCACGTCACATTGTCGACTCATAGTCATCCTGCGGTCTACAAGGACCCCTAGGTCCTTCTCCTCTTCCGTTACTTCTAACCAATGCGTCCCCATCTTGTATCTAAAATTGTTATTAGTCATCCCCAAATGCATCACCTTGCACTTTTCACTATTAAATTTCATCCTATTTCTGATACTCCAATTCACAAGCTCATTCAAGTCTCCCTGCAGGATATCCCTGTCCTCCTCCGAATTTACAACGCCTCCCACCTTCGTATCATCCGCAAACTTTATCAGCCCACTCCTGCAATTGGTTCCGAGGTCAGTTATAAATAGATTAAATAAAATGGGTCCCAAAACCGAACCTTGAGGCACTCCACTAGTAACCTCCCTCCAACCTGACAGTTCACCCTTTAATACGACCCGCTGCATTCTCCCCATTAACCAATTCCTTATCCACCTCTGGATTTTCATATCGATCCCCATGTTTTTCAGTTTAACCAATAATTCCTCATGGGGTACAGCATCAAACGCTTTACTGAAATCCAGGTATATTAGGTCCACCGCATTTCCCTTATCTAATAAGTCCGTTACTTTCTCAAAGAAGGAGATCAGATTCGTTTGGCACGATCTGCCCTTCGTAAAACCATGTTGTAATTTATCGCAATTGCCATTAACCTCCAGGTCCTCAACTAGTTTCTCTTTCAGAATTTTCTCTAACACCTTGCACACTACAGATGTTAAACTAACAGGCCTGTAGTTACCCGGATCACTTTTTTTCCCTTTCTTGAAAATAGGAACCACATTAGCTATTCTCCAGTCTAACGGGACCACCCCCGAGTTTACAGATTCATGAAATATTATCGCTAACGGGCCTGCTATTTCCCGCGCCAATTCCTTCAATATTCTCGGATGAAGATCGTCTGGTCCTCCCGACTTAGCCCCATTAAGGTGTTCAAGTTTTGTTTCTACCTCGGATACGGTAATCCCCCATCCCGAATGCCCCTCTGTAATGGTGCTAGTATCCTTAATACCTTCATTGGCCTTATTAAACACCGATGCAAAATATTCATTGAGATATTGCGCCATGCCTAGATTGTCTTTAATCTCCTCTCCGGCAATAGTCTTCAGCGGTCCCACTTCTTCTTTCTTTGCTTTCTTCCTATTTATATGGCTGTAAAACCTCTTACTATTGCTTTTAATTCCCCTCGCTAGGTCCAACTCTACACGGCCTTTGGCCTTTCTCACTCTATCTCTACATTCTCTGACTTCACTAAGGTAAGTTTCCTTACTGATCCCTCCCCTCTTCCACTCTTTGTAGGCTTTCTGTTTTTTTCTAATCGCCCCTTTGAGTCGGTCGCTCATCCAGCTCGGTCTAAATCTCTTGCTTAGTAATCTTTTTCCCTTTTTTGGGATACAGGCCTCCGACAGCTCATGCATCTTTAACTTGAAGTAATCCCAGGCTTCTTCTGCCTTTAGATCCATTAATACGTTTGCCCAATCCACTTCCCTTACCAGTCCCCTTAATTTGTTAAAATTGGCCTTTTTAAAATTATAAACCCTAGTCTTTGACTTAATTCTGTTACTCCTTCCATGTATTTTAAACCGAATTAGCTCATGATCACTGGAGCCCAAGTTGTCCCCCACTACCACTTCCTCAACGAGGTCCTCACTACTCACCAGAATCAAATCTAAAATGCCCCCCCCCCCCTCGTCGGTTCAGCTACCACTTGATGGAGGAATTGATCAGCAAGCCCATCTAGGAACATCTGAGCCCTATTATTGCTACTAGCGTTTGTTCCCCAATCTATATCCGGGAAGTTAAAGTCCCCCATAATTACACAGTTTCTATTAGTAATTACTTCTCTAAACACATTAAATAGTTCCTTATCCATATCCTGGGTCGATCCCGGCGGTCTATAGCACACCCCAAGCACTATCCCCGGAGAGGCTCTAGTAGTCCTTTTACCCAGTGTGAGTATTGCCCAGACGGACTCCGTGTTATCTAATCCATCAACTATTATTTCTTTACAGCTTATTTCACTATTGACATACAATGCCACCCCCCCACCTTTACCTTTGTTCCGGTCTTTCCTAAACAGCGCGTACCCCTCCATACCTGTGTTCCAGTCGTGACTGCCATTCCACCACGTTTCTGTTATTCCTACGATATCTGGTTTCAGCTCTTGGACCAAGAGCTCCAATTCCTCCATTTTATTACCTAGGCTTCTGGCATTGGTGTATAAACACCCTAATGTATGTCGTTTAGCCTGTCTCCCATTAGTAGCACTATATGTTGCGGGCCTCCTTGCGTCCATCCCCCCCGTCCTTCCTATGTCCAATCTCATCTCCCCGGCTATGTCTCCTCTCATTTTACTCACCTTTTCCACACAGTGCCCCAGGCACGTCACTAGCACAGCTGGGAATGGAACCGAGGAGCCCTGACTGCCCGCCCACCCTGCTCCAACCACTAGATCCCACTCCCCTCCCAGATCTGGCTGGAGAACCCAGGAGTCCTGACTCTCAGCCCCTGCCCCCGCAACCTACAGTAGTCTAACCAGCACTGCCTCCCGCTCACAGCTCTTTGTGGTCTCAGACCACCCCGGTCAGTGCCGCGGAGAGCAGGTGATGGGGCCAGAGGGCCCAGGAGAGGGGCAGGCGCTCTGCGCCACGCAGGATCGGGCTGAGGGGAGGGTCTTGTGGCATATGTCCTGTCAGACGGAGCCCACCTGCGCTTCTTGTAGCACCAGACTCTGTTGATGATCATCAGCACGACGACGATGAAGAGGAAGACCACGACGGCCGTCAGCCCCACCAGCCAGGGCTGCAGCATCCTGGAGCCGTCTGTGGTGCCCTGCACTGCCAAGCCAAAGGGAAAGGCTCGTTCTTGCGGGCCTGGAGAGGGGGAAGCTGGTGCCCAAGGGGGTTCCCTGGATTGCTTCGGTGATTGCCTCAGGGGCTTCCGCCTCCAGCTCTACTCATGGGCCTCGGTCGTGATCTGGAGGGACTGACCCCTGCCAGGGCCATCTCCAGCACCCCACGGCCCTGCTTGCTCCGGCAGTCCCAGCCCCCCAGGCTTCCCCCGACACACCCACAGCACAGAGGTGAGGCCAGGGAGACCGTGCCCGAGGCTCAGAGAGGCAGGGACGGGCACTGCTCCCCTCCTGCCAGGCTGCCTACCCCATGCTCTCCCACCCCCCACCTTGGTCTCGGGCAGGGAGCGGGGCGTCCCTACCGTCCTGGGCCAGCGAGGAGGCGATGAAGAGCAGGGAGAACAGAACAGCGCGGAGAGGCGACATGGTGCCCGGCTCGCTCGGTGGCTGCCTGTTGTCCCGGGCGCCAGGTGCTGTCCCAACCCGGGGGGGGCACGGGGACTGCACGAGGATGAATCTGAACTCAAAGCCTAGCGCCTCTCCCAACAGACAGCGCCCACACCCAGCGCGGCTCACAGCCCGTCTGATCGCTCAGGGACACCAGGCAATGGGTTTATTGTGCTCAAGAGGGCAAATGCCAACTTGTGTTTTAAAGGTACCATGGCAACCAGATTCCTTTAACCCTTTGGCGGTGGCGCGAGACAGACGAGGAAGCGGAGAGAATCCCAGATTCCAGGCCAGGCCCCACACACACAGCTGGCTGAAATTTTTCAGGCAAATGGTTTATTTGCTGCCTAACGCCAGCTCAGCCAACCCGAAATGTGTCGTGCATGTGACACGGTCAGTTCCAGCCCGGAAACACTCTCCAGGGCAACCCACTGGGCAGCGTTTGTCCTAGCCAGTGGGGGGCACTGCCCAGGATAGTGGAGACCCCCGTCAGGGTCAGGAGGAGCCAGGCGGCCCTCTCTGCTCCTGAGCCCAGGGGACAGGCCCTGGCTCGGTAGCTCAAGTTGCAGCAGCTTATGCTCTCAGCTCCCAAGGTCCCTGGTTCCATACCCAGGTGAGGGAGCTGCCCCAAGGTGCTGTCCCCCTCCTCCCACCGGGGGAGCTGCAAAGAGCACTGCTGAGGGGACCCCGGGGGGCAGCTAAGCTCACCTGCCTGTTGGCAGCTCTCCAGGGAGCGGGGGCCTTTCACCACCCTGGGTTCATGCGACACATCGATTGTGCTAATCATTAATGCTGTTATCTGGGTGCCCTGGGGTGACTCACGATGGCTGGAGTTTGAGCCTTAGCAATGCCCGGTTAGGGCCCCTCACCTGCTCGGTGCTGCCCATGAGAACAGAGCAGCGGGGGCAAGGGTCGAACCCAGCAGCAGCACGATCCAGGGGTGGGGTAGTGCTGCGGAGGGGATCAGCTGTGAGGGGGGCAGAAGAGCAGGAGTGGGGTGAAGCTGAGCAAACAGCCCATCAGCACAGGGCAGAGGAAGTCCAATTAAAACAAAGCCATAGGCTACCTCCCCCAGAGCAGCCTTTGCACCCAGGCCCATGGTGATGCCCCCCCCCCCGAACCCCATCTGGGGCACCAGTCTGCAGGCGAGGGATGGCAGATGCAGCCCCCTTGGTCTGGCCCCCCACATCCGTTCTCCCAGCCCACGGGCCACTTGGTTTGGGGGCTGAGTCTTCAACTGCGGGCCAAGGGCATTGGGGAGCTCAAACCTGTCCCTGCCCCAGGCACCCCCACCGCTGTGCCCCCCGGGAGGGGAGGGGAGGGGTAGCCAGCCAGCCCGCTGGAGTTTGGACTTTGATGTGGCCGCTCAGTGCCCCGAGGTAGCCATGGCAACGGTGCCAAAGTATAGTCAGAAATAAACACTGGGCGTCTTCCGAGCACCCCGCCCCTGTGGGGGAGGAGTTGGCCTCGGGCCCACGCTGGCAGTGGGGCCAGGGCATCTCGTCACGGGGTAGGGGCTGCTGGGACTTGCATCCCACATCACCAGGCGCAAAGGGCGAACTCCTGGTCCCTCTGAGGCCAATGGGCATTTGGCCACTGGCTGGCCGGGAAGCAGCATCTTCTAGCCACAGCGACAGCCTCCCCCCCGCCCCAGAACAAGCCCTTGGCTCCTGCTTCTGGGGCAAAGCCTGACCTGGAGTCCCTGGAAGGGTCTTTCCCAGGCCTGCAATAGGCTGGCTGGCTGGCGCGAACAGTTAGCTTTCCAACTTCCTAATCACACAAAACCGAACACCCCTGCCCAGCCCCCTGCTCCGCCCTTTATCTGAGGCCCCGGATCCCCGCTCACTCTTCCCCACCCTCACTCACTTTCACCAGGCTGGGGCAGGGGGTTGGGGTTGGGGTGTGGGGGGGGTGAGGGCTCCAGCTGGTGGTGTAGGCTCTGGGGTGGGGCCGGGGATGAGAGCTTTGGGGTACAGGAGGGCAGTGATTTCCCTACACCCCCCCCCAAGTTTTGTGAACTAGTTACATGCCAATTTAGTGACTGTTTGGAAATTTGAATCGAAATTGAAACATTAATGCACACTTTAAAAGCATATACAGTGTATGATAAAATACATATATCTGAAAAAGTATCATAGAGTTGAAAAGTATGAACATAGACTAGCTCCCTTCTACAGCTGTTGTTTTTATGACAATGTCAGTGCGTTCATTCCGGTGATGTTGGCGAACCCAATCATTTCAAATGATGATTTGTAAGCGAAGTCTAAATGAGATCTCCCTGACAGCTAGTGATGAGCTGGGGCTGGGGGGAAAGGCTGCAGGACCAGATTGTATTTACATTCACACCTAATCTATCTAGATATCCGGCAAACAGAGCTGTTTGCCCAAGTGATAGATTTTGGCTGGGGTTGGGTTACAAATCACTTGATTTGGGGGAGGGGGGGGGGGAGAATGAAATGTTGTTGTTCTTATTGTCTGAGTAAAGGGCAGTAGAACTGTACTGATTGAGGGCATCAAGAGAGAGGGTGGGGACCTGTCCCTCTCCACTGTTTAAAAACACAGCTGATTAGGCTCCCTAGATAGTCTTTTGTTCTGTTAAGTGACCACTGCAGCTGAAATCACTGATGATCAGGTCTAAGTGCTTAGTCCTGCTGTGGGGACAGTGTTTCTGTGGAAGGGACAGCCCAGACCGCACTAGCAGGGAGATTCCCCCACTGAGAGCTCAGCTGAAATCACTGAGAGCTGGTGGAACCTCAAGAGACCAACTCGCAGAGGTCACAGCGGCAGGTGGCAGCAGAAGGTGACAGCACAGGCCCACTGGCAACAGAGTGGTGGAGTGAACGGTGGCACAACAAACAGCAGTGGCCAGAGCGAACAGTGAGCAGCTGGAGGAACGAGCAAGGTGCCTTCTTGCCTCCCACCTGGGAGGTGTACTCATGTGACAGCACCTCTGAACTCTGAGTCTCCATTGACCAAGGACAACACTGGTGAATGGGGTGCGATGGAGGGAAAAGTGAGCAGCACGTTAAATAAACATTTGTTTGTTGGACTATATTTTAGTGACTTTACTCCAGCATGCTAGATTTGTGACTGGGAATGGAAACTTATATAAATATGTTTCCTAGTAGGCCAAGATTTTTAAAATGCATTATTTGCCAAGGTTATCTCACATCGTTGCTATCTTGAGAGGTCATTATGTTGAGGAGTTTCTGTACTAAACATTTTTATTAATTTTTACATAAGAATGGTCATACGGGGTCAGACCAATGGTCCATATAGCCCAGTATCCTGTCTTCCGACAGTGGCCAAGGCCAGGTGCCCCAGAGAGAATGACCAGAACAGGTAATCATCAAGTGATCCGACCCCTGTCGCCCATTCCCAGCTTCTGGCAAACAGACTAGGGACACTCAGAGCATGGTGTTGCATCCCTCCCCATCCTGGACCTATTCTCCAGGAATTTATGTAGTTCTTTTTTTAATCCTGTTATAGTTTTGGTCTTCACAGCATCCTCTGGCAAAGAATTCCATGGGTTCACTTTATGTTGTGTGAAGAAGTACTTCCTTTTGTTTTGTTTTTTAAACCTGCTGCCTATTAATTTCATTGGGTGACTGCTAGTTCTTGTGTTATGTGAAGGATTAAATAACATTTCCTTATTCACTTTCTTCACACCAGTCAAGATTTTATAGACCTCTATCATATCCCCCCTTAGTTATTTCTTTTCTAAGCTGAAAATTCCCAGTCATTTTAATCTCTCCTCCTGTTTCATACCCCTAATCATTTTAGTTGTCCATCTCTGTACTTTTTCCAATTCCAATATATATATTTTTGGGATGGGGTGACCAGATCTGCACACGGTATTCAAGGTGTGCACGTACCATGGATTTATATAGAGGCAATATGATATTTTCTGTCTTATTATCTATCCCTTTCTTAATCTGAAACTTGCATCTGAAGAAGTGAGGTTCTTACCCACAAAAGCTTATGCTCCCAACACTTCTGTTAGTCTCAAAGGTGCCACAGGACCCTCTGTGGCCTTTTCTTAATGATTCCCAACAATCTGTTTGCTTTTTTGACTGCCGCTGCACATTGAGTGGATGTTTTCAGAGAACTATCCACAATGACTCCAAGAAGAACAGGAGTACTTGTGGCACCTTAGAGACTAACAAATTTATTAGAGCATAAGCTTTCGTGGACTACAGCCCACTTCTTCGGATGCATATATGCATCCGAAGAAGTGGGCTGTAGTCCACGAAAGCTTATGCTCTAATAAATTTGTTAGTCTCTAAGGTGCCACAAGTACTCCTGTTCTTCTTTTTGCGGATACAGACTAACACGGCTGTTACTCTGAAAAATGACTCCAAGATCTCTTTCTTGAGTGTTAACAGCTAATTCAGACTCCATCATTTTGTATGTATAGTTGAGATTGTTTCCCAATGTGCATTACTTTGCATTTATCAACATTGAATTTCATTTGCCATTTTGTTGCCCATTCACCCAGTTTTGTGAGATCCCTCTGTAACTCTTCGCAGTCTGCCTGGGACTTAACTATCTTGAAGGTTTTGTATCATCTGCAAATTTTGCCACCACACTGTTTTACCCATTTTTCCAGATCATTTATGAATATGTTGAACAGTAATGGTCCCAGTACTGACCCCACAGGGATACCACTACTTATCCCTCTCCATTCTGAAAACTGATAATTATTCCTACCCTTTGTTTCCCATCTTTTAACCAGTTATAGATCCATGAGAGGACTTCCCTCTTATCCCACGATGGCTTACTTTTCAAAAGTCAATTTAAATTAAATACATTTTTTTTAAATGTATATATTTTTTTAGAAATCTAGACCTGTTATGTGTTTTGGTGTAGCTTGCATTATCCTTATGTTAAATTTGCATTATCCTAACAAAACATTTACTTTATTCATATCTCTTTTATATGTTGCAGGTCAAAGTGAAAATGAAAAGACAAAAAACAATACAACAATTTTTCTACTCAAAGGCCTCAAAAACTAACCAACGTGAAGAACACATCAAGAACCAAGAATATATCAACATGTCATCTGAAGATTCAAGTGGTATATCTACATCCGACCAGCCCGAAGCACAAATACAGCTACCTACTGAAGAAACAGTGTCTCCAAAACTAAAGGCAGTTCCCGATGTTTGTCAAAGTGTTCCCATTTATTGAAGTTACAAAAGATGGCTACTGGTGCACCTCTTGCAAAAAAGCTTACGAAGAAGGAAAGCTTCCCAATGCTCTAACTGGTAAAAGTGGAGGAGCTTGGTTTGTCAAACCGATCAGCAAAGCCAATGCTGACAAACTACGTGAAAAGGCTGCAAAACACCCTGCCTCTGGAGTGCATCAATATGCAAAAAGCCTTATAAGCCCACTTTCAAAGCCAATTTTAGAAGTACTTAATGAGGCTGTTAAGAATGCTGGAGACACAACACACTTCATGTGAACAAACATGGCTGTGGCATCCTACTTGCTATTTAAGCAAGAGATACCACACACTACAAACTGGAGGCCAATGTTAAGTGCATTGTCACTTGTTCATCCTGAAGTTGAACACTGGTTCCGAACAAGACCAGCAAATGCTCACTATCTTTCTGCAAGAAACTCAACTGACTGGCTAGAAGCATGCGGTGCAACAGTGAAAGACTCAACAGTTGAAAAAGTGAAGAACTCTCTCACCACATTCAAAAAAATTTGCATACATGGCTGCTGAATGCACCGATGCAAATGGGCATCAAGTATTAAGTCATTATGTACGTTATCTTGATGTCAGGGGTAGGCCAGTAGATGCATTTCTAGATAGTCAAGTTATAGAAGACACATCGGCTGCATCTGTGACAACCCACATCTTAGAAGAGTTAAATGCTTGTCTATTGGACCCCAAACAGATGGCTGCTTATGCGTACGATGGAGCTGCAAACTTCTCTGGAAGACATGGTGGAGTACAAGCTTTGCTCAGAGAAAAGTGTAACCCTAATCTCTCCTATACACACTGCAGAGGCCATCTACTCCAACTAGCACTAGTACGAGCTGCAGAATCTTCAAAAGACATTAAAAAAAGCTATAAATTTAATGTCTTCATTATATTCTTTTTTCAGCAAGAGTCCAAATAGACTGAATATCTTGGAAAATATAGAAGATACACTGGGACTGAAGTTCAAATTAGTCCAACCTGGCTTTCTCATGAGCGATCCTTGGCTGTTGTCTTAAAATTACTCCAGCTGTTATTCCTGGCTTTGGAAAGTATCTACCAAGATGGGATGGATTACTTTTGCTACTATGTTCAGAGAAGACTTTTGCCACTCTCTCTCTCTCTCTCTCGTAAGTCTACTGTTGAAACCACTTGGGTCATTAAACAATGCCATCCAGGCATCTGCTACAACAGTAGTAGATCTTTGTCCAGCAATAGGAGCTACGTTTGGATCAATCAGAGAGCTATCCATTGAAAAAGTACTGGAAGAAGCAAAGACTTCAGTCCAGAAGTTGACTAATGAAGGCCAGGGCCGACTCTAGGATTTTTGCCGCCCCAAGCAAAAACAATTTTGGCCGCCCCCCCCCCCCCCCCCCCCCGTTTTTTTCTTACCCCGGCCCCGCCTCAACTCCGTCCCTTCCCCAAATCCCCAGCCCTTCCTCCTCCCCCCAGGCTCTCAAGCCTGGAGAAGAGGGAGAAGGAGGGAGAGGGAGAAGCAGCGCGTGCGCCGCGGCCACTCAGGGTCTCCCCCTCCCTCCCAGGCTCTCAAACCCGGGAGGGAGGGGGAGATCCCAAGCAGCCGCGGTGCGCGAATCAGCTGTTTTGCGTGCCGCGGCTGCTCGGGATCTCCTCCTCCGTCCTGGGTTTGAGAACCTGGGAGGGAGGGCGAGCAGCGGTGCGCGAGCGGCAGCAGCGGAGGTGAGTTAGGGCGGCCAGGGCACAATTTTAGGGGCGGCATGGCCCGCGCCAGAATGCCGCCCCTAAAAATGTGCCGCCCCAAGCACCAGCTTGTTTTGCTGGTGCCTAGAGCCGGCCCTGATGAAGGCATTTATAATGAAGCCTTAAGTGAAGAGGACAAGAAGTGTTTGTTAAGACAACTGAAAAAGTACACAGACTTGATTCTTAAAAATCTACAACAGCGACTTCTAGATTCTACTCAACCTCTACGTAGCTTTTACAGATGCCTGTCCTATAAAACACCAACAGTTGAGTGGCATGCGGCACTACCAGCAATGGGGCTGCCATGTGCTCAGGACAGAATAGAGAATTTGAACACAGAGTTCAATATCATATGACAAATGAATGAAGATTTGACTTCAACTTATTTTTTTATCATCACTAGTGGCTCGACCTCATCTTTGTGTTCTGTTTCCTGGGATGAAAGAAGTAGGAATTCATCTCTTGCTACTCCCAGTTGAGCGTTCTTTTTCATCATTGAGTAGAATTTTGTGTTCTGAAAGAAGTCGCCTTCTGCCTGATCATGTGAATGAACTAATGGGCATATCAGTTGAAGGAATGGAAGAACCGGACCCAAGAGAAGCCACCAAAGATGAACACACTGCATTCAAGAAGTTCATTAACAGAGTAGTGCAAAATTATAATAAGAAACCAAGAAGGATGTAGACGTAGTGCTTCATAGAAGGCTTGAGTAGCCAACTTTAATTTGTGTCATGATTTTAAAACATGAGTTAAATCAGGGGTCTCAAACTCAAATGACCATGAGGGCCACATGAGGAGTGGTACATTGGCCCGAGGGCCGCATTACTGACACCTCCCCCCATGCCGCCCTCGGCCCTGCCCCCACTCCACCCCTTCCATGAGGCCCCATCCCGGTCCCACCTCTTCCCACCCCTTCCCTGCCCCCATTCCAACCCTTCCCCGAAATCCCCACCCCAACTCTGCCCCCACCCCAACTCTGCCCCCTCCCAGCCCCCAGGGGGTGCAAGAGGGGAGTGGGGTGTGATGGGGGCTCAGGGCAGGGAGTTGGGGTGTGGGGTGCAGGAGGGGTGAGGGGGGCAGAGTTGGGGTGGGGATTCCCACCCCTTCCCAGCCCCCAGGGGGGTCAGAGTGCAGGGTGCGGCAGGGGGCTCAGGCCAGAGGGTTGGGGTGCAAGAGGAGTGCGGGGTGCGGCAGGGGGCTCAGGACAGTGGGTTGGGATGCAGGAGGGGTGCAGGGTATGGCAGGGGGCTCAGGGCAGGGGGTTCGGCTGCAGGAAGGGTTCGGGGGGCAGGATCTGGCCCAGCGTGTACTGGGGACAGGACAGACTCCCTGCCTGTCTGTCTGCCCTGCCCCTGCAAGAGGCTGGAATGTGGGAAAGGGGGGGCGGAGGGGCTGTGTGTTTCTGTTGCTTCAGGCAGCGCCCCCAGCAGCTCCCATTGGCCATGGTTCCCCGTTCCTGGCCAATGGGAGCTGCTGGGGGCGCTGCCTGAAGCAACAGCCACACACAGCCCCTCTGCCCCCCCTTCCCCACGTTCCAGCCTCTTCCCGGAGCGGCGCGGCGCAGGGCAGGCAGGCAGGGAGCATGCCCTGCTCCCGGTGCACGTCCGGCCGGAGCCGCTCTGGTAAACACTGGGAGAGGGCGGGGGGGCTGTGAGGGGGCTCGTGAGCCGCAGAAAATCACCCCACGGGCCGTGTGTTTGAGACCCCTGAGTTAAAACTAATAAAATGGTCATGAAACATTTTTCAGTTTTTACTATGGTGCCATACAGCCCACCTTCACCCTCACAGTCAAACCCCTCATCGGCCCTGACACCCCCCCTGTAAATTCAAACACCCCCCTAATTTCAATTCCTGGGGAAACCACTGCAGGAGGGGGCTCTGGGCTGGGGGGTGGGGCTGAGGGGTTCGGAGTGCAGAAGGGGGTGAGGGCTCCGGCTGGGGGTGCAGGCTCTGGGGTGGGGCTGGGGATGAGGGGTTTGGGGTGCAGGAGAGGGCTCTGGGCTAGGGCAGGGGGTTGGAGTGGGGTGCAGGGTCCCGACAGCGCTTACCACGACTCCGAGGAAGCAGCTGCCAGGTCCCTGCAGCCTCTAGGCGCATGGGTGGGCGCGGGCAGGCGGCTCTCCCTGGTGCATGCTGCCTTCGCACCCACAGGCGCTGCCTCCCCACCCCCGCAGCTCCCATTGGCTGCAGTTCCTGGCCCATGGGAGCTGCGGAGCCAGCGCTGGGGGAAAGGGCAGCGTGCGCTGAGTCTCCCTGGCCACCCCATGCACCTAGGGGCCGCAGGGACCCGGCGGCTGCTTCTGGGAGCCGCACAGGCCCTCACTGCGCCGCTACTCGGACTTTTAACGGCCCGGTCGGCAATGCTGACTGGAGCCACCAGGGTCCTTTTTCGAGTGGGCGTGTGGCACCCCTGGCAGACAGGCAGACAGGCCTGCTGCAGGCTCTCTTCCCTTCCTGGACACCTGCGCGAGGTGCCAGCCGGGCAACCAGGAGGAAGAAATGGATGGGGGGGGCCTTCAGACGGCCCTGGAATGGCCGTCCCACCAGCTTGCAGTGTGTTTGGGAAACAAGAGGGGCCCTAGCCCGGGGAACGCAGGCCCCAGCAGCTGGGGTAAATTCCAGTCAGATCCCCGCAGCTCAGACACCCCAAGCAGCATTGGCGGACAAGGCTGTCAGAGACAACCCAGCCCCAACCCCTAACTCCCCCCCACACACGTCTTGTCCCCTCTAACTTCTGTGCTGCCCTGAGGGGGAGGGAGGCTGATCCAGTGGCCAGGCCTCATCGAGCTCTCCAGAGCTGCAGCCAAATTCTGGGCCTGCCCCTCCCCAGGGGGCTAGTGCCTGGGATAAGATGAGATGCAGGGGGCAGAGAACTGACATTAAAATCCTCTCCACAGGCTGAGTCAGCAGCAAGATCAGCTCCACAGTTGCTTGGAACACAAAATGTGTGTGTGTGTGTGTGTGTGTGTGTGTGTGTGTGTGTGTGTGTGTGAAGGACAGTGGAAGTGTGTGCATGCATGTGTCTGCAGTGTGTGTGTATGTACACACGTGACTGCACTGTTTGTGTGCACGTGCGTGCATGCGTCTGCAGTGTGTGCACGTGTGTACTTGTCTGCAGATGTGTGTGTGTGCGCGTGCACACATGTGGGTGTGCTAGGGTTGCCAGGTGTCCGGTTTTCGACCAGAAAGTCGGTGTCCGGTCAGTACTACTGACCGGACACCAAAAGTCTAGTTACCACAGTAACCGGCCTCTGCTGCCGGAGGGCGTAAAGAGCAGCGGCTGCTGGAGGAGCTCAGCTGAGGGAGAGAAGCTTGCTCTGAGGGACTGGCTCCGGGCTCTGGCGGAGAGATAGGTACCGGTGCCGCCAGAGAGAGATAGGTACCGGACCCTGACACATGCAGCTTTTGAGGAGCAGGGCTGGCAGCTGGGCTCGCTGCCCGTGATAGCCTGGCAGGGCTTCTCAGCCTCCCAGGGCCCCGAGTCCCTCCAGCCCCTTGCTCCGGGGATCGACCCTGACCCGCCCTGCTCCCCACCATGCCCCAATTGGGCAGGCGGGCTCCGTGTCAGCTCCTCCCAGCCTGACTCTTCAGGCAACAGGTGAGTCCCGGGGGGAGAGGGGAGCGAGTGATGGAGCTGTGGGTTAGGGGCTGTAATGTCCGGTTTTGGCAAATTGACCTCCTGGCCCGGGAAAGAGACAAAGGCCAGAGAGGAGGGGCTGGAGGGCATTTCAGTTTGGAGCTGGCTGGGGACGGGAAGTGAGTGCAGACGGGGTTGTCTGGCTCGCTGGGCCCCAGAATGGACCCAGCTGAGGGGTCCTGTTCTCTGTACCTACAAGCTCTGTTTTAGACCATGTTACTGTCATCTAATAAACCTCTGTTTTACTGACGGCTAAAGGTACGTCTATACCCAGCCGCTAGTTCGGCGGCTGGCAATCGAACTTCTGGCCTCCACTGTCCCCCACTTTGCAGTCAGACGTGACTCTTGTCTGGACGCGATAAGTCGAACCCGGAAGTGCTCGCCGTCGACTGCGGTACTCCAGCTCGGCGAGAGGAGTACCGCGGAGTTGACGGGGGAGCCTGCCTGCCGCGTGTGGACCGAGGTAAGTTCGAACTAAGGTACTTCGAACTTCAGCTACGTTATTCATGTAGCTGAAGTTGTGTACCTTAGTTCGATTTGGGGGTTTAGTGTAGACCAAGCCTAAGAGTCACGTCTGACTGCAAAGTGGGGGTGCAAGACCCTCTGGCTTCCCCGCCTGGGCGGACTCGCTGTGGGAAGCACACGGAGGGGCAGAGGATGCTAAATGCTCCAAGGAGAGACCCAGGAAGGTGAAGCCATGTGAGTTTCTTGCCCTGAAGATAGTCTGCTCCGAGGGAGAGAAGGCTCCCCAGAGTCCTGACTGGCTTTGTGGGGAGCAGTTCCAGAGCATTGCCCGGGGACTCCGTGACAGTGCTGTGTGGGAATCCCCGTGACATTGCACGGGCGTGCATGGGGTGAGCGTCGGCAGCAGAGAGCTGTGTGGCAGAGCATGAGCGTGCACATTTCTTCCAACACCTCAGCCAACTGATTCCGGCCCGTCCGTGCCGGGGCCAGCGGTTGGAATCTATGCAGCTGTTTCAAGGGGCCTCCCTCACTCTGCGGCAGAGAAGTACCGAGTTGGTTTCGGTGCCCGCCAGTGGCTGACCAGCGCAGCCCGGGGGACGCCAGGAGGGAAGCAGTGCACGGGAAAGATGACAGCTCTGGGGCCCAGACAGTGTTCTCAGGATTCAAACCGAAACCCAAACCGAAGTGGTCCCGTTTCCCAGAGCTGGTTCAGGTGCAGCTGAGGAGCTCAGCCCATTTCCGGCCTGACTGGATAGTGAGGCATGATGGGGGCCGACTCCCACAGCCCTGGCTGAGAACCAAACCCAAACCTGCATCTGGCTCAGCTGTGCTCTGCTCTCCCGCAAACCTGGCCTCCTTGCCCAGCTGTCCACCAGGCAGCCAGGGCAGAACTGGGCAGCATAACCCCATACATGGTGCTCCAGCGTGGGGCAGGCCGGGGAGTGGGAGGGGTACCCTGCTCAGGTTGGCCTGGCTAATCCCAGGAAGAGTCCCCAACCACCCGCTCAAGTGCCCCAGATGGAGCCTTGTTGTTTTGAGGCCTGGGGATCCAACGGTCTTTGTGCCAAGCTTTATTGACCAAAATGTTCTCCCCAAGAGCGGATTTTGTTCCCCCAAACCCAACACGGTCACTGAGAATTGGGTGACACGTCACTTATATTTGCTGATTCTTTGACATTAAAACCATAAAACTAACGAAAGAGGGAGAATGGAGGGGGGGCTGGGAATGTTTAGCTTTCGCTTGATCTAAACCAGGGGCTCTCAAACTTTTGTCCTGGTGACCCCTTTCACGTAGCAAGCCTCTGAGTGCAACCCCCCTTATCCATTCAAAACACTTCTTAATATATTTAACACCATTGTAAATGCTGGAGGCAAAGCGGGATTTGGGGTGGAGGCTGACAGCTCGCGACCCCCCATGTAATAACCTCGCGACCCCCTGAGGGGTCCTGACCCCCAGTTTGAGAACCCCTGCTCTAAACATTGGAAAAATCCACAAAGATTTCCAACCCCCCATTTTGTATTTGTTTCTTTTCCCTTTTGGTGGGAAATGCACAGCATTTGCTGGGCCGCTCTGAGTGCAGGGGAGCCCGCCGCAGAGAGCAGCTGACTCTGGCCGGGCAGCACTGAGCCCACTGGCTAACTGGCCCTGGCCTCCTCTCCCCAGAGCCATGGGGAGTGTGTGGCAGTTCTCAGGGGTGCCTGGGCTTGGGAGCCACCTTGCTACCCCCAGCATGAAGGAGTCTTGCCAGGGGTAAGCGGGTGGGAGTTAACACCACCAGCCTTTCAGCCACTTGCCCTCTCCTGCGGGCTGTGCCACCTGCCTTTCCTTGCAGGTTAACGCTGGGTGCACCCTCATCCCCAAGGCCTTCTGTAGCATTCCCCTGTGATCCCCCTAACACTGGCTACTCACGGATGTCCAGAGCCTCTGCCCACAAAGGGAGCAGTTTGCCCCAGTTTTCTAGTGTCCCTGTAACCCCCCTGCTCCTGTACAACGCCCAGCACCTGGCATGAAACCAAAGCAGATGTATCTAGGAAAGAGCAGAGGGACCACTAGAAGCCAGAGAGCGTGTTGGACACAAATGGTTAGCACACAAAGCAGAATCACATATGGAGAACCAGGGCCTGCACTTGTGACCTGCTCCCTGTCCTATCGAACACAGTGGGTGTCCCCCCAGCTCCTGCCGCTTCAGAGCCGGCGTCACAGGAACCGGGAGCCACCCGTCCACAAATCTTCCGCTGAACACGCCATCTCCTCAGCGAGTGGGTGTGGAGTCTCTCCGGGTCCCAGGCAGGGCGACCCCCTGGCTGTTCCACTGGTCCCGGTTTACCCCAGCGGTTTCGATGGTTTGCGGCTGTTTGGGGTGGGTTTCCATTGACTGTTCTAGGCTGGTGCGAGGGGGGAGAACTGAGCCGTGCATTACAGCGCTGGGTAACCGGGGAGGGCTGGCCGCTCCAGCATCGCTGTATCCTGTATCACCGCCAGGCGCTGCTTTTAACCTTAACCCATATGGGCATAAGCTCCAGTGTGGTTACATTATTCCCACGCCGGGAGTCTGACCAGCACTAGGGCGCCAGCTTTTGAGAGAGCGCTCCCCCGCTCCCCTGTAGGGGGTTTGGTGTAACGAGTTTGTCCAGCCTGAGACTGGAGCCGCTTGTCAAGAGCAGTGAACCCTTCTGCCCTGTCACCGGCAGCCCAGCGCGGGCAGTGGGTACAGTGAAGCGCGGGTCGAGCGGCTCCTTCTCTGCCTGCTGGACGGTCTTGATCCCGGCTTTGGGCCCTGGTGGGCGGGAACCTGGCCTGAGCAGGCCCCTCTGCCGGGAAGTCTGAATCTGCTCGGCCCCACAGGCCCACGCTGGCAGCTGGAGCTGAGGGGCCAAGTTGCCCTGCCAGCCCCATGGAGCCACTGCCCCCTAGTGGACAGTGGAGGCCCCTCTACCCCTCTGAGGAGGCGAGACGGATGCTAAGTACTTTAGAGACCCCAAAACCCCCAGCCTCGCATCCCCCCAGCTCCCCTCCGTCCCACTGTCCCCCTGGGTTTACGACGAGTCCATGGCCCAGCCAGGATCAGACTTGGGTGCCTTGGTCCCAGTGCCATCTGTAGGCAAAACCCTGCCCTTGCGGAGACAGTGAAAGCCCCAGGGGCCTGGCACTGCCCATTAGGCCTCGCTGCCATGGCAACAGCACTGAGATCAGCACAGAGCGAGCGGACCCAGAGGGGCCGTGGGGGGACTGTCAGCATAAGGGAGACAATGCGTGGGCCAGGCCCCCTTGGGGCCCCTATCCTCCCCATAGGGGAGCGGGGAAGGAGAGAGGGGCTGGATCTGGGAGCCAGGACTCAGCTCTTCTAGGGGGCCCAGGCCAGACCCCAGAGAGCACTGGCCCAGGGTGTGGGGATTGGAGTCCGGAGCCGGATCTGCCTTTTCCAGCTCACATCCCTGGCTAAGGGGGCGTGTGCCATGGGCCCTGCTGCCACTGCCTCTGGCCCCCTCCTCGGCCTGCTGCCGGCAATGCCTGCTTCGCAAGCCCCAGAGCGTGCTCTGCCAACCCCAGCACCCACTCCACCAGCACCCACTCCACCAGCCCTTCTGCCCCCACTGCCCCCAGCACCCACTCTACCAGCCCAGTGCTCGCTCCACCGGCCCCAGTGCCCCCAGCGCTCGCTCCGCCAGCCCCAGCACCCACTCCACCAGCACCCACTCTACCAGCCCAGTGCTCGCTCCGCCGGCCCCACTGCCCCCAGCGCTCACTCCGCCAGCCCCAGCACCCACTCCACCAGCACCCACTCCACCAGCCCTTCTGCCCCCACTGCCCCCAGCACCCACTCTACCAGCCCAGTGCTCGCTCCGCCGGCCCCAATGCCCCCAGCGCTCGCTCCGCCAGCCCCAGGACCCACTCCACCAGCACCCACTCTACCAGCCCCAGTGCTCGCTCCGCCGGCCCCACTGCCCCCAGCGCTCACTCCGCCAGCCCTAGTGCTCGTTCTGCCGGCCCCACTGCCCCCAGCGCCCCCAGCGCCCACTCCGCCAGCCCCAGTGCCTGCTCTGCCAACCCCAGCACCCACTCCACCAGCATCCATTCCACCAGCCCTTCTGTCCCCATTGCCCCCAGCACCCCCTTTGCCAGCCCCAGTGCTCGCTCTGCCGGCCCCACTACCCCCAGCGCCCCCAGTGCCTGCTTCGAGCTGCGCCTTAGAAGAACTTCTTCTGGTGAGAGTCTATGGAGGTGATGGAACTGCGGGGGGCGATGGGGGGCAGTGCCGGGGGGCTTCCATCCCAGGCAGAGTGCAGGGAGCTTGGCAGCCCTGTCCCTCCATGGCGGTCTCCTCCTCTCGCCTCTCCTGCACCCCCATCGCTTTATCCACAGCAGCCCCCGCGCCGGCCTCCAGCTGCTCCTCTGGTTTCAGCCCAAAGGCCCAGTCTAAACACAGAGACAGAGAGATGAGATGGGGCATCGTCCTCCCCTGCCCTGAAATAACGCCCAGGGCAGCCCAAGGGCCTGACCTGGAAATAGCCTGCGCGCTAGGCCGCCTTGTGGCTGGGCCCAGCCCGGGGTCACTGGGCCGCCCTGACACTTGTTCTCATGAAGGATCTCTGGGGCTTTTCCTAGCAGCGGATCTGGTAACCGCAGCGTCCTGCCTAAATTCCCCCAACAGCCCAGCCTCGCTCTGCCCTGCCCCAAACCGCTGCTCTTCGTAGCTCTGCACCGCTAACAGCAGCTCTGTCCCACCCCAGAGGGGGCTGCACCGCATTGGCGCTGGGTGCTGTCCGTTCAGAGCTGGGGCGTCAGCCAATGGAGACGGGCTGGGAGCCAACCACGGTGGGTTGAGATCAGCTACCCCTGGCACCCCCTCCTCAACCACAGCAAGCCTGGCATTGGCACTGAGGCTACAAGCACAGGGATCAGTGAATGCAGCCTCATCCCCCAAGGCCCCCAATTCCCTGGGCAGAGGTTGCCTGGCAGCCACGAGACAGGAACAATGTCCAGCCAGCGCTGACGCAGGGTGGCTGGAGCAGCTGATTTCGAGCTGAGATGGTCTATGTCTCATTCACCATCTCTGAGCCACCCGATCCATGCCCCAGGCCCTGCCACTGACTGCTCACACTCACCCGCCCCATGGGCACTGCCCAGTGAACCCTGCGCATCCCTGCCCGCTGACTACTCACACCCACCCGCCCCGCCGAGGGCACTGCCCAGAGAGCCCTACGCATCCCTGCCCGCTGACTACTCACACCCACTCGCCCCGTGGACACTGCCCAGTGAACCCTGCGCATCCCTGCCCGCTGACTACTCACACCCACCCGCCCCGCCGTGGGCACTGCCCAGAGAGCCCTGCGCATCCCTGCCCACTGACTACTCACACCCACTCGCCCCGTGGGCACTGCCCAGTGAACCCTGCGCATCCCTGCCTGCTGACTACTCACACCCATCCGCCCCGCCGTGGGCACTGCCCAGAGAGCCCTACGCATCCCTGCCACTGACTGCTCACACTCACCCACCTGGTAGGCACTGCCCAGTACATCTCTGCCACTGACTGCTCACACCCACCCGCCCCGTGGGCACTTCCCAGTGAACCCTGCATGTCCCTGTGTGACAAACTGGCACTGTTCTTAATGTGGTCTTTGAACGCCGAGTGGGGAGTGTTGGCCTGGGAAGGTGGCAGGGGGGTTTGGTTGGGACGGTCTGCATTGGGGGATGGGAGACTGGCCTTGAGGGACGATACCTGAGCATGTAACATGAGAACCCAGGAAGGGGTTTGGAGCCAGGTGACACCTCTGCCCGGGAAACTGGACAAAGGCTGGGTGAGGAGGCAGGGGAGGCTGGGTGAGAGGTGCTGGAGGGAGTGGGAGGTTTCAGGAGCTGGCTGGTAATGGAGGGAGCCCAGATGGGGCTGTGGTGCCCCTGGGACTCCAAGATGGACCTAACTGAGGAGGTCCTGTTGTCTGTGCCTGCAAGACCTGTCTTGGACTGTATTCCTGTCGTCTAAATAAACCTTCTGCTTTACTGGCTGGCTGAGAGTCATGGTGAATTGCAGGAAATCGGGGGTGCAGAGCCCTGTGTCCCCCCACACTCCGTGACACCCTGCCACTGACTGCTCACACCCACCCGCCCCGTGGGCACTTCCCAGTGAACCCTGCATGCCCCTGCCACTGACTGCTCACACCCACCCGCCCTGTGGGCACTGCCCAAGGCATTCCTGCCCACTGACTGCTGCCCGGCGAGCAACTGCGCATCTCTGCCTACTGACAGTTCACACCTACCCGCCCCGTGGGCACTGCCCAGTGAGCCCTGCGCATCCCTGTCCTCTGATTGCTCACACCCACCCGCCCCATGGGCTCTGCCGGCACGTCTCAGGGACACTCACCAGCGAAGTCGTGCACCAGGTCCTTGATCAAGTGGCCCACGATGGCATAGGCAACGAGCCCCACGATCAGCGCTGCCATCAGCAGGTACAGGACGTAGCAGGGCAGGCGGATGGCATCCAGGGCTGGAGGCTTGTAGTCCGTGTACAGGGCCTCCTCCCGCTCCGGGGTGTCCTGCAGCAAGTGCCGCATCCCCAGCGTGCCACCAGCCGCGCTCCCGCTGCTGCCTGAAAAGGCCTTCTCCAGAAGAGCCTGGCGAGCCATGTCAGCCCCCATCTGCCCTCTGAGTCTGCGCAGCCCTCTGAGACGTCCCACACGGCCCGATGCTGCCACCCTAGCTCCTGCTGGCTGGCCCCTGGGCCCAGTTCCAGAGGCAGTACCAGGCAGTGGCTCCGCACTCGGTTCCTAGGTGCTGCTGCCCGTGAGATCTTGCCAGGTGGAGATGAGCGTCCGTGAACAGCCTACGCCCGACTCCCCGGCCCCGTCACTAGACCCGACAGGACTCACAGCTCTTGCGACGGGGCAGGCAGGCGAAGAGCCGCGGGGTGCAGCTGGAGCGTGGGGCGCAACCCCTGCTAGGTCAGTGGTGACTCAGATTCGGGGGCCCCAGTGTTGTGGAAGGAGGGGGTCCCATCTGCCCCTGGCACCCCAACTTCTGCTCAGCAAGCCCCATGCATGGAGGAAGAACAAAGCTGGGGGGCATGAACTCCCCTCTCAGACAGGATCTGCAAGTTGTGCCCGTGTAGGGGGAGCTCAGGCCGGCTCCAGGGCCCTCCCAGGCCTTTCTCTGCCCCCCACGGGGTCCGGAGGGACCGGACGGCCAGGACCCAGCAGGCTAAGCTAAGTGTGGCCATACGAGGGAGGCAGTCAGGGGCACTGTCCAGATTGTACCGACTCTTCTCTCCTGGGTGCCAGGCATGTCCCAACACCCCCCAGCCCACAGGCCACTCTTAGGATAAGGGGATGAGCTCCCCCCAGTGGCTCCCAGCACCCAGTCGGGGCAGGAAGAGGAGGATGTGCACCGAGAGCAGCTGGGCAGGATGGAGCCACGTCCCCAACCCCTTAGTCCGCCTCTGGCTGTGCCAGGCTAGGAACCGCTGGAAATCTTACCCCTGGGAGCGGCCGAGATGCTGCAGGGCTCCCAGGTGCCAGGCACATCTGCCCTGTTCCCTCGGGGGCGGCTGCAGCAGGCTGGATGGGGGCTCTGCTGCTGCCCTGCAGGAGCTCACACAGCCAGCGACGAGCGCTTAGCGGCTGGGGTGGGCAGACTGGCCCTGGGCTGGCGGGTGAAAGCCAAGTGCCCACAGCTTTGGGGAGGGATGGCTCCCCCCAGGCGGAGTTAATCCCTCCCAGGCTGGAATTTCCTGGACAGATGGTCTGAGACCAGCAAGGGACGTCCCCACACAGGAGCCTGCAGCTCTGTTCCTGGCACTGGGCTGGTGGGGGGGTACAGGGGGCTCCTTTGGGGGGGTTGGGGAGGCAGCTCTGGGGCCAGCCCACCAGGTTTGGGGCCCTGGAACCAGCTGGTGTCCTGCTGTTGAGAACACACACACACACACACACACACACCCCTCAATCAAAGGAGCTGGGGCCGGTTCCCAGCGCAGATGCTAGTTTCATGTCCAAGGCTGGCTCAGGACACTGACAGCAGGGGAGGGGGATCCATGATCTCCAATACCATTGGCTAGCCATTAATAATCTCATTTGCATATGCATATTAATATGGCATTGCCCACTGTCCTCCCTGCCCATCCCACTTGGAGAAATCACCCCACAAGCCTGCTGCGAGGTGGATGCCTGGGAGTCAGCCTGGCTAGTACAGGAGTGCAGCCACCTCTGGGGCGGAGCATGGCAGCTGTACGGTAAGGAGCTACGCTGCCGCAGACCTCAACACCCCCCCATGGAAACCACTGGAGTTTAGGGAGCCAGCCAGGCAGGGGTTCCCCAGGTTGGAGTTTGGCTGGGGCACAGGGCCGGCTCTTGCCCTGTCTTCCGGGGGTGGTAGCTTTACAGCTCAGCTGAAATGACACTAACTCAGGGTTTTTGGGAGGCAGCATTTGCCCAGGGGCCAGGACCCAGACGGGCAGATAATAGGGGGTGGGTGGCTCTCCCAGGTTCTCTTCTAGGGCTTCAGTGTCTCTGCCCTGGGACTTCCGGCAGCAGTGGACTCTCCACTTCCCTCCCCCCACAAAAAGTTCAGCGGGCCAGGACTCCTGGGTTCTATTCCCAGCTCTGCCCTTGACTCACCCCGTGACCTTGAGTGAGTCACTGCCTCTTTGTGCCTCAGTTTCCCCCAGCTGTATGAGTCGATACTGACAGCTCTAACACCTAAACCATCCGAGTCGTATCAGCCTCCGGCACTAACGCGGGGAGCTACCAGCCCAGCTCAAGGGCTGCGCCGAACATTGCCGGCAAAGTGACGTTGCCAACATGTGCTCTGTGTCGAAGCCCAAACCATCTGAGGAGACGTGTTGTTTTCCCAGATGTGGGAGACCCAGGTTCAAGTCCCCAGGCCTTCCCTAACCAGGCAGGGACCCGGCTCCCAGGGCAAGAGAGGGTCAGAATCTCCCCTCGCCCCCAGAAGCCAAAATGCTCAGCGACACAGTCTGGGTCACAGAAACAGTCAAAGGGTTTCGGCCCCATCCCCCTGCTGAACACCACCACGGACCCAAACTTGGAAATGGCCATAACAGAACTGTCCCCTTCAGCTGGCCCCCGAGCGCCCCAGGACCCTCGGCCCTACTGGACACCAGCTCCATCCAGCCCACCCCCAATATATGCCCTCCCACCCCCAATACCCAACAACCTCCATGGCCACACCACATTCCTTTGCCAGTCTCTTGCCCATCCGCTGCATGGTACTGTCATGGCTCTCCCAGCCCCCCTCTGCCCACCCAGTGCATTGGCCCCTGGGGTTCACACGTCGCCTCCCAGGAGCACAGACAGGAGCTGGGCTGGCTGCGGGTCTTTGCCCCCCTCCCGCCCCAGCGAAGAGCTGCAATCGCATAAGAGGGTTTAGGAAATAAGAGGATTGAGGGAGAGTGACTCAGAAAGGGTTTTGCTGAGGAAAAAGCATCTGTGAACAAACCGGACACAGCTGCTGGCCTCCAGCCCCGGCTGGGAGCAGCCGGGAAAGAACACGTGGAAAGCAAGGCCGAAGCCATCCCGGCTGCTGGGCCCTGCTGCCACACAAACCACCAGGCTCACATGTCCACGAGTGGCTGGTGACCCCAGTGACCTGGTGTCACAGCCCAGCGCCCCTTCGGCCCCTGAAAGCAGAGTGCCCTGTGCAGTTGCTGGCCCAGCCTGGGGCGTTGATAATTGGAGAGGGTCAGAGGGGAGCCGTGAGGATGTTAGAAAACCTGCCCTGTAGCGAGACTCAGAGCACAACCCATTTAGCTTAACCCAACACTCTCCTTCCTGGTGTCCCTCCCCAAAGCCCCCATGGCAGTAACATGCCCTTTGCCCCCTTGGTGCTGTTCACTCTGCTTGTACCTTATAACCCCTCCCCCGCACCTCGGCAAATCAAGGCAGGGATCCTCACTTACACTGATCAGTGCCCAGCACAGCAGAGCCCAGATCCCAGCTGGGACTGCTAGGTGCTATTGTTATACCAGCCCAGAGCTGACTGGCATGGCTCCCGTGCCCAGGGTGAGCCCTCCCTCGCCACGCCAGAATAGTGTTCACACCTCCTTCTTTCCAAAAGCCACGTGGTCCTTTGTGCCGGGGGGTGAGACAGCTTCATGAACCTTGACCGCATGGCTGCTGGCCGGGGGGCTCAGGCCCAGCGGGTGAGGCAGCGGGAACCCTGGGCGGGGGGCTCAGGCCCAGCAGGAACCCCGGGTGCGGGGCTGCTAGCCAGGGGCTAAGGCCCAGTGGGTGAGACAGCAGGAACCCAGCTGCAGGGCTGCTGGCCGGGGACTAAGGCCCAGCGGGTGAGGCAGTGGGAACCCCGGGTGCGGGGCTGCTGGCCAGGGGCTAAGGCCCAGCGGGTGGGACAGCAGGAACCCCGGCCGTGGGGCTGCTGGCTGGGGGCTCAGGCCCAGTGGGTGAGGCAGTGGGAGCCCCGCGTGCGGGGCTGCTAGCCAGGGGCTCAGGCCCAGCGGGTGAGGCAGCGGGAACCCCGGCCGCGGGGCTGCTGGCTGGGGGCTAAGGCCCAGCGGAGGCAGAGGCACCCCCGGTCCAGTGCTGAAAAGAGGCAGGTCGAGGCCAGACGTTCCACCATTCCATTTATTCCCCGCAAGCCCTTCCCAGCCCCAGTACAAGTGAACGGCTGTACCCGACAGGCCCCCACAGGCTCCGTCTGCAGCAAGACGGCCCCATCCGCGCGGAGAGACTAGCCCAGCTCTGCCTTTCGCATTGCGCCCTGCCCGCTGCGAGAGCTCCCCCTACTCCAGCCCCATTGGATCCCATTCCTGTTGGGAACTCGCTGGCACACGGCTACAAAGCTCCCACCTCCAGCCCCTACACCCCTGCCCTCCGATGTGCCCACAGTGCTACAGGCCGGCTGTGACCCGCGGGGAGGGAGACCCCAGAGCAGTGTCACCAGAGCCCCCCCACTCCTCTGCCCACTGGCCAGCGCTCAGAGAAGGCAGCTGTGGCCAGGGTTTGTGTTGCCCTGGGAGGTCTGCTCCCTGGCTGGCACCGGAGGGGAGCTCTGGGGCAATGCGGCTTCCCTCTCTGCCATGACCCGGGCAAGAGGGAAATCGAAGGGCAGATTTTCAGAGCGGGCACCCAGCTTCACTGCACAGCAGCCACCCCCGGACAGCACGCATCACTGGGAGTACAAAGCCAGTGCAAAGACCGGGGACAGGTTGAAAACCCAGGTGCTCTCCGGCTGTCTGAGCCCCACCCCTGGGACAGAGGCTCTCCCAACGGTGCTGTGGGCGAACGGGCAGAGGCTTTGGCTGGTGTTTGCTCCTGGTGCGAGGCGCAGGCTCCGCCGGGCTGCTGCAGCCCCCGCCACGAGGCACCACCCGGCCGCGTTGAGCAGCGCGTCGCCTCCTGAAACGCCTGCCCACGGTGCTGCACAGCACAGGGCTTTGCCCAACGCATTAGGCCCCGCAGCAGCAGTGAAGCTGGAGCACAGACGTGGACAAGAGAGCCTCTGTGGGCACAGCCCGAGCCGCTAAGTGACAGAACCTTGTGCCCACCCACAGCCCGTGACTAGAGAGACGAGCCCTGCTCTCCCGACGGGCTGACCCTGGATCCCCGGCAGGCTCCCCCACGGAGAGCTGCTGGGTCACGATCCAGCAGTTCAGCCTGTTTGAAACCTCTGCCCTGGGACCCCAGCACGGAGCCTGACCCCCAACCTCACAGGGGCTGGCCCATCCCGGGGACTCAAAGAAACAAGCCAGCGCTAGAGGCGTGCTGCCACCCCCACGGGACACAGAGCGCACAGGACTATGCAGATCCGGCTTCCCACCCACTCAGCCCTGGTGCAAGCAGTCGTGCAGGGGTGAATCCGGCCTCGGCTCCCCTGCCTTGGGGCTGCCTCCGGCAGCCACCCAGCTCCCCGCAGAGGCCGGGGCAGGCTCCCTGCTCAGCCTGAGGCCTGCAGCTTGCTCAGCCCGTCGGCATACTGGAATTCGGGGCCGTTGGCGTAGTCGTACATGTCCAGGGCCACCTCGCAGCTCTCCCTCACCACCCGCTCCCCATCCTGGGCGAACGCCCGCAGCGTCTCCAGGCAGGACTCCTTGGCGATGGAGCCCAGCGCCTCCGCACACTCGTGCCGCACCATGGGGTTCTCCGCCACGCTCTCCAGTGCCGCCGTCAGCTGGGGCACGCAGGCCTCGTGCTGCATCTGGCCTAGGACGAAGCCAATCTCATGGCGGAAGAGGGCGCTGCTGCACACCAGACCTGGGGGGAGCAGGGGGAGAGAAGGGTTGGAGCAGGCAGAGCGAGGAGGTGACCCTAAGCACTCTGTGTTGTTGGGCCACAGATCTGAAGGGAGGGACCCCCACTACTCTGCTGTGACTGCTCTTGGGCCGGCTGGGAGCAAGTTGCTGGGGGCTCAGACGCTCGGGGGTTTAATAGCAGCAGGTGCAGCCTGGGGGAATGAGTGGGGTCAGCCAGGGTCCGCCTGCACCCGACCCACCAGACGCCCTGTCGGCCACGGAGACTCAGCGGCCCCGTAAGGGTCCCTCCGGGCAGGGCTGAGGCACCAGGGCTAGCGGTGGGATGAGGCGCTTGCCCTGCTCCGTAGCTGTCTGCCCGACACAGGCCTGGGCCCTCTGCACTGAGCAGCACCCATCCAGCAGGGAGGCAGAGGACCCTATGGGGGCAGGGAAAGTGACTGTCAGCCCTGACGGACTTTGCAGTGGGGCTGGATTTCGCTCCAGAAGGGCCCACACAGCTCTGCTCATCCCTAACTGGGTCAGACCTGCCTGGGGGCCAGAACCGGCCTGGCCCCATGGGGTTCTCAGGCTCCGCGGGTCGGTCCCTCCCAAGGGGCTGGATCTGCAGAACCACCCACAGCACTGGAGCCATTGCTCGCCCGCAGCAGGACTGGGGTGACCGGCCCCCTCTGGTGGGGGCAGCGGGATGCCCAGAGAGCGCAAATGGAAACGCTCTGAATGTCTCCAATTGCACCTCCCCCCTCCCACTCCGGGACAGGGGCTGGTCCGGGGGCTCCGTGCTCAGCTGGGGGGACCCTCCCCCTAGAACAGTGGTTTTCAGTATGGACCGCCCCAACACGGGAAGGGCATGGGGTCCCCACACACACACTGGGAGCCCCTGCTCTGGCCTGCCCCAGGGAATTCTCATGCCCATCAGAGGGGGCAGAGCACGAGCGGCTGGTCCCCTTTCAGGGAGCCGAGATTCCAGGCGATTCCTGGGGAGGGGGTGGGGGCCTAGGGCAGAGGCTCTGCTGTCTGCCCGCCCCCTGCTCTGCGGCTCTGGATTCCAGCGGCACAGGGCCAGCCCGTTGCCATGGAGGATCCTGAACTCGGGCATGACGCCCCGGAGGGTTCCTGGAGGGGGCGGGGGGGACGACACATGCTGTGGGCTCTCGCACCCAGCAGGCATGGGATGGGGCATGCAAGGGGCAAAGGCTCCAGTGGAGCCACGTCCCGGGGGTAAGTGGATGACAAAACATGGGGGGGGACACAGGGGGCCATGTCGTCCCATCCCTGGCCCAGGCTGGGGAGGAGGGTGCTGCTGAAACCGTGCCCTGTGCCCAGGTAGGTGAGGCACGCCCTAGGGTGACCCCTGGTGGAGGGTGCTGGGAATAGCAGGGATACAACCCAGCCGGGGAGCCCAGCTGCTCAGACAGGGATGGGTCCCAGGGACAGCACAGCAGTGGGGCCCCCCACTGGGGATCTCTGGACTCAGCTTGGGCCAGGGGAGAGGGCGAGGAGAAGCCACAGCATCGGCCATCCAGGGCTCTCTCACCATCAGCCAGCGCCAGCGCCGCGGCCTCGCCCCCCACGTTCCTCAGGGCGAACATGGCGCGGTACCGATCGAACAGCGGGCGCGACTCATCCAGCAGGGTCTCCCGCAGCTTGGCGACGTCCTTCTCCTCGTCAGGGGGAGCCGGGTCCACAGACAGGTAGGGGCCGGCGCCAGGTGCTTCCTTGTTCTTCTGCAGCCATTCGAGCCTCTTGACCGCCAGCTGGCAGGTCTCGGCTACCTGCAGCAGAACGGGACAGAGACACCTTCACTGGGATCCCTTGGGGACAGCAGAGTCCCACCAGCCAGGCAGCAGCGTCTAGTGGTCAGAACATGGGACTGGGAGTCCAGTTCTGCCACCGACGCACTGCAACACCACCAAGTCATGTCCACCTCTGCGACTCAGTTTCCCCATTGGCCCAACAGGGCTCGTACCCAGTTCTGTCACGCCTCACCCGAAAGGAGCGATGGACCGGCCAATAGTCAGACATGCAGCTCTGACATTCCACTTCTCGGGGTCCGGCTGTCCAGTGAGGTTTACAAGGGCAGGAAACTTTCTGTGCAGGGTGACTGGGCCTTCTGGAGTATAAATAACCCCCTTACTGGGACCAGTTCAGTTCCTGGTCAGCAGGAATCCCAATGGCAGCAGGTATCAAATGGGGCTGCATAGACTGACTTCCCCAGACAGGGGGCAGCATGGGGAAAAGTGGCACTGCCAGCAGGACTAGGGCTGTTATCTGCATGAGAAAAAACTCACAGACAAGAGGTGTGTCCGCCCATCAGCATAATACCCCCAACGACTGCCCTACTCACTGCCACCTGGGGACCCCTGCATCAGTGCCAGGGTTACAGCAGATCCTGCAGGTCCCAGCGGAGATCAGGCTCCCGCTGGGCCAGGCGCTGACCAGACAAATAGGAAGAGAGACTCGTCTCAACAGACCAACCTGGGAGGGGAAACTGAGGCACGGAGCAGGGAAAGGATTTACCCAAGTCGCTCAGCAGATGAGTGGCAGGGTTGGGAATAGAGCCCAGATCTCTGCAGTCCCAGTGCGGAGCTCTGCCCACTGGCCCAGGCTGCCGGGCGGTATGATCAGTGCTGATGGCTGCCCCTGGCAGGGGAACGCAGGGAAAGCTTTACCTCGATCACCGGGTCTTCCGAATAACGTCTCAGAACATCCAGCACCTGGGGGCTCCCGATCGCTCCCAAAGCTTCCCCTGGAACACAGACCGAAGGCACCGGTGCCAGTGAACAAATTGGAAGCTCCCATACTGCTGCCGTCACCTTTAATGAGGCCTAGCCCCTCCCCTGGGGCCAGGGGGACACAGCCCTGCCACACGCCTGGCTGCAACAGCCGAGCTACGGGAAGCGGGAGGGAAATGCAGCAAGTGGCACCGGGGCAGAGGGCAGGGACGAGCTGGCATTTTGCGGGGACAGGAAGCAGCTTCGGCCTGGCGTTGAGGAGACATCCGCAACATCACACCCCAGTGAGCTTGGATTCACTGTACACGCAGCACCACGTGGGGTCTGCTCCAGCAGCCCGGGAGCTCCGTTGGGGGGCTGTAGAGAGGAGTTAGGAGCCGCCTTGCTCCTCACATCGCCAGCCACTGCTCGGGGGGAGCCAGCAATGTGGAGTGGAGCACTGGCTCTGCCCCCTGAGGTGCCAGCCAGCACAGAGCTGGAAATAAGACACACCAGGAAAAGGTTGGCACATGTGCCTGCCCCCCAGGAACAAGCTACAATTCCATCCATCCCTGCCCTGCCCGGCTACGTCAGCCCCTGGCACGGGCTGGACTAGCAAGGGCCTCTGTGCCAGAGGGACCAGGACAGACCCCCGCTCAAGCACTGAGCTCTCGTACCTGCTTCATGGCGCACCATGGGCTCCTGGCTGGTGTCCTGCAGTACCCGGACCAGGCAGGGGATGGCACGCTCATCCTGCATCTGCCCCAGGCAGTACGCCAGCTCGTGTTTCAGAAGGGCAGACTCATCCCCGAACGCCTGGCTGATCCAGTCGATGGCGGCATGGCCGCCCACGTTGCGCAGGGTGAAGAGGGCTCGGAAACGAGCCTTCAGGGGCTGCATTGTGTCCACCAGCGTCCGGCCGATGGCCTCGACTTCCTCCTCAGTCACCATGGCGCCTGGGTGGAGAGAGCCGGGGGTCTCCAGCTAGAGGCAGCTTCTCTTACTCTAAAGCCAGCAGCTCCCACAAACCAGGCACCGCAAAGAACCTGGGCATGAGAAAGAGAGGTCAGGTCTCCGATACGCCGAGGTAGCTCCAACTCCACAGTCACGTTTTAACACACTCACTAACAGGATTGAAAATTCTGGTGTGGACAGGACACAACCGCTTGTTGCTAGTCATGTTTAACCCTAGTTTGTGTCCGGGGGCCTTTCTGTAGCATCCTCTGCAATTTACAGTCACGTTAGTTAACATGTGTTAAAGCCCAACCACAAATTCAAGAGCAGACCTAGGCCGTTTGGAGACACCTGACAGCAGGTGCCAGTCTGGGAGCTAAGGTAGAAAGCAAAGGTGTAGACCCGCAGCAAGTATAAATACAAGGTAGCTGTGGTCTTCATCTCCACATGCGAGAGTCACAGTTTGGTTCATGGGGAGGCATGCAGGGAAATCAGAAGGGGAACTTATTACACAGCTCGGGTGAGAGAGATTTTTTTCATACCCAGGCAGAGCACCAGGCACGGCTCAGCACTGCTCCAGCCACAACCACAAGGGCTCAGGATTACACGGACTCTTGGGCCTCGTCTTCCCTACCAACGACCCATTTTTAAAAACGTGGCCTCTGCTGGCGACAGGGGGCCAGAATTTCCAAAGAAGTCAGGGCCAGTTATTCTAGCGCTCCCTGTCCATCTCTGGAGCTCGATTTTCACCTCCCATTTAGGCCCCCAGCATGTGGAGCCCTTTAGAGAGCCTGGCCCTGAGTGTCCACACTCGAATTTACAATCCTGCTAGCGAGTGTGTTAAACACGACTGAAAAGGGAAGCGCACACGTAGCCATTAGTGCTGGCCTGGACCGAGCAGTCCGAGGGCCTGCGTGGGAAGCCCCTGGAGAGGAAAGATGCTCTCTGTATCTGTGAATGCCGCCTTGCCCCCTACGGCACCTTTCACCCAAACATCTCAAAGCGCTTTACAACCGCTCAGCCTCCCACCCGCCTTATTAGCGCCCTCCCCAGGGCAAAGAGCTGAGCCCCTTGTAGCCCAGCTAGGGAGCTGATGCCTTTACTCCGGGGGTCACTGGCTCAATTCCCAGGTGGTGGGTAAGCCAAGATACAGGCTGGGCTGTCCCCGTGGCCTGCTTTGGGATTCGGGTAGCAGCAGGAGCCCAATGAAAGCCCCCCAATGTTCACCAGCAAACAGTCCGTGCCCTCTCCTCGCTTTTCCCACCCCAGGAAGGGGACAACGCCTCTGTGGGGAAGGAGGTTCACTGCCCAAGGGCTTACAGCTGTAGCCCAGCCCTTACTGCCCCTTGCAGAAGTTGGGGAGCTCCTGCCCGGCATCGCATCCCCCGGGGGATGGGACACTGGGGTGGGGCCACATGCTGGGTCCAGGCAGGAACCTGTTTCCCCCCCGTGTTCCCTGCAGGGCCAGGAACCAGCTCACGCACAAACACGAAACACCGATAGCTCGGGCCAAGCGCACACGTGGGAAGCTCCTGGCGTTCACTGGCAATCAAGCGGGTCGGGGGGGGGGGGGGACCCTCAGCCTGGCCCTGCCGCTCACAGGTCCCAACGCCGGACACTAGCGCGGCCCAGCCCCCGTCCCGGCTGCCCCACGGGCCGGGGACCGAACCAGCCACCTCCGGAGCTAAATGCACCGAGGGGCGCCTCGCTCCTCCCCGCGCCCCGCTCCCGGCCCCGCCATGCAGCCGCCTCTGGGGTGGAGCCGGCCCCGCAGCGGCGCGGAACTAGGGCGCCGGGCAGGCTCAGGTCCCCGCAGGGCGCCGCCGGGCCCGACCCCGCACTCACCCGCCGGCTCAGGGCGCAGCCATCGCTCCACGGCCCCGCCCCCACCGCGCGACGGGCCCCGCCCGGGCGGATCGTACCACTCCCGACTCGTGCGGGGGGAGCCGCCTCTTCCCAGCAGCGCCCCGGGCGGCGCTTTGCAGGAGGCGGCCCTGACCCCCGGGACACCGGCTGCGGGGGGGCGGCCCAGCTCCCCGCCTCCCTCCCCCCGCCGCTGCAGTGGAGGAGCCGGGCGGCCGCACGTGGCCTGCGTGCGGAGCAGGCTCCAGCCTGCCCGGACCATGAGACTGGCGGGGACCGAGGTCGGGGGGTCCTGAGCCCCGGCCAGTCACGCCTGGTACAGAGAGCAGCTGGGCTCTCCACTCCCTGGGACTGGGGGGCCACCCGCCTGGGCTCGGCCAGCTGATCCCAGGACTCCAGGAGCTGGAGATGTCCGAGGGGCCCCCAGTATCCCGGGCAAGTCCCTGGAGCTGGCAACGCCGAAAGAGGAAATTCAGCTTTAAACGCACGCAGAAAACAACGTGGGTCTCCCTGCCAGCTGCGGGGGGTCGCTCTTATCATGGGGGGACTGTCACTCCATCCCTCCCCAACCCCTCCCTTAGCCCTGCTCCTGCACCCCAGTCTCCTTTACCCGCCCTCTCTGCACCTTCATATCCCACTGCATCCCTATATCCCTCACATTCCCCCTGCACCCCTGTATGTTTGTGTCCCCCTTGCACTCTCATATCCCACTGCACCCTCACATTCCCCCTGCACCCCTGTATGTGTCCCCCTTGCACTCTCATATCCCCCTGCACCCTCACATTCCCTTCTGCACTCACATTCCCTCCGCACCCTCATATTCCCCCCCTTCAACCCCATATCCCCCTGCACCCTCATATCCCACTGCACCCTCACATTCCCTTCTGCCTTCAGCAATCTCCTGTCATCACCCCCCGCTCCCCTACATTTTCCTGCCCAGCTCCCTAACCATGGAGGGCAGAGGATGGCCATCTTCCCTAAGGGCAGCCTGGCTTCAGTCCCATTGGAAATGATGGAAGTTCCCTGCAACTGGAACAGGGAAATGGCAGCCATCTTAACTGAGGGCAGGCTGTGGCTTTGGGCCTACTGAAAGTAAAGGGAACTGGCCACTTTGACTAAATGCATAATTCATGGAGTTTGACGGAGGAAATCAGGGGTTCATGAGAAACTTAAAATATTCCAACCCTCACAGTGATATTGCGGGACCTGGTAGTTCTGAGCTCGTCTGGGTGATTTCTGTGCCCTCGGCACGTCTGTTGGCCAAACCTATGGTCTGTAGAAATACGTCCTGATTTTTCATCTGTAATCCTCATAGAAACGGTTTTATTACAAACAAATAACCAATAAGAAGTAGCCTGCGAGCTCTGTGGGGCAGGACTTCTCTGTTACTCTGTCTGAACCACTCACCACAACAATCCCTGATCCGGATCGGGGCCTGTGAGCACTGCTGGATCAAGCCCAAGGTAGACGATCCAGGGCTCTAGGCACACTCCGCGTAGCGTACCCCCTGTGCATACTGCCAGAGCAGCCAGTTTCAGAGTTAAGGTTAATGGGGTAGTGCAAAGGTGGCGTACCCCCCCCCAGGGGGGCTGGAGGAACATTCGCGAGAGCGGGGCAGGGAGGGAGCTCCACCCAGTCCTGCTCCAAGTCTTGGCCCCTGACCACGGCTCCGCACCTGGCCCCAGTCTTACCCCCAGCTAGGGTTGCCAAGCGTCCGGTTTTCAAACACCCGGTCGAAAAGGGACCCTGGCGGCTCCTGTCAGCACCGCCGAGTGGGCTGTTAAAAGTCCGATCAGCGGTACAGCGGGGGCCCAGAGCTAAGGCAGGTTCCCTGCCTGCCCTGGCTCCGTGTGGCTCCCAGAAGTGGCCGCCAGGTCCCTGCAGCCCCTAGGCGCGTGGGCAGCCAGGGAAGTGCCGCACGCTGCCCCCGCCCTGAGTGCCAGCCCTGCAGCTCCCATTGGCCAGGAACTGTGCCCAATGCGAGCTGCAGAGGCGGAACCTGCAGGCGCGAGGGCAGCGCGTGGAGTCTCCCTGGCCGCCCATGTGCCTAGGGGCTGCAGGGACCTGGTGGCCGCTTCCTCGGTGCTGCGGTAAGTGCCGCTGGGCCTCCGCACCCTGAACCCCCAGCCCTGAGCTCCCTCCTGCACTCCAAACCCCTCATCCTGGGCCCCACCCCAGAGCCCACACCCCCAGCCGGAGCCCTCACCCCCCTCCTGCACCCCAACCCCCTGCCTCAGCCCAGTGAAAGTGAATGAGGGTGTGGGAGAGCGAGCGACGGAGGGGGGAGGAGCGAGCAGGGGATGGGGCCTTGGGGAAAGGGCGAGGCAGGGGTGTTCGGTTTTGTGCAATTAGAAAGTTGGCAACCGTATCCCAACTGTGGCCCCTTCTGAGGCGATGCGTGGGGATGAAATGGGGGGGTCAAGTCTTCCCCAGATTGGCCTGCCGGTGGCGGGGAGGGAGAGGGGCTCTACCTTCTCTCCCTGCGCCTGCCTACCCCCTACCTTTGGCTAAATTGGCTGCTCTTCGGGGCAGCCGGGCGGGGAGGAGGACCGAGCTCCATCTGCCTGAGAGAGCCTGGCTGGGAGGCAGTGGTGGCCTGCTCCCTGCCTGGGCTCGGCTGTAGGGGGAGAGGGGACTCCAGCTCACTCAGCCACTGTCGCTGCTGCAGGTCCCGGGCGAGAGGGCAGCCTGCTGCCGCCCCAGCTGCCAGGGACGGGCTGAGCGAGGTGGGGAGAGGAGACTCTGGCTCGCTCAGGCTCTCAGGCAGACGCAGAGTGACACATGCACACCCCGCCAAGCCCAGGGCTGCCGCCCCACGTTACCTGCGGGGAAGGACCTGGGGGTTCTGTCCTTCTCCCCCTGTGCCTCCTCCCTCCCCCAAGCAAATTCGACCCACTCTCCCTGGCAGCTGGGCAGGGAGCGGGACAGAGCGGCTCTGCCTGAGAGAGACAGAGGCCTTGTCTCCCCTCCCGCGGCCACTGAGCCCAGGCAGGGAGCAGGCCGCCCTGCCTCCCAGCCAACCTCTCTCAGGCAGATGAGACTCTGTCCTGCTCCCTCCCTGCCCAGCGTCCAGGGAGAGCAGCCAATTTAGTCAGAGGTACTGGGGGGGGGCGCAGGGAGAGAAGGTAGAACCCCTCTTCCTCCCCACCCCCGGCAGGCCAATCTGGGGGAGCACTTAACCCCCTTCCCCCCCATTCACCAGTGGTTTTCAACCTCATTTCATTTGTGGACCCCTAAAAACGTTTGAATGGGCATGCGTACCCCTTTGGAAATCTTAGAAGCACAGAATCATAGCATTAGAAGGTACCGCAAGGATCATCTAGTCTAACCCCCTGCCAAGAGGCAGGATTTGTTGTGTCTAAGGCCCCAGCTACGCTGGCAACTTTGTGCGCAGTAAAGCAGCTTTGAGCGCTGTAACTCCCGAGGTTACACACTGCCCAGCCACTTAGTGCGCGGAAACTGCGCAGATGCAGCGCTCTAAAAAACCCACCCCGACGAGAGGCGTAGAGCTTTCTGCGCCAGGGCTACTGCGCTGGAGTGCCAGTGTAGACACCCTGGTGATTACAGCGCTGCCATTGGCCTCCGGGACGTGTCCCACAATGCCTGTTCTCGCCTCTCTGGCCATCGGTTTGAACGCTACTGCCCTGCCCTCAGGTGACCAACCAGCAGCCCCACCCCTACATTCCTTTGCAAATTTGAAAGTCCCCTTCCCGTTTGCTAGGTGATGCATGCAGTGGTCTCAGCCTATCTTTCCAAGTGGCCATGCCTGTTCCATGCACCAGGCGATCCCCCGCTTGGAGCAATGCCGAGCTGCTGGACCTCATCGGCATGTGGGGAGAGGAGGCTGTCCAGTCCCCACTGTGCTCCAGCCATAGGAATTATGATACCTCCGGACAGATTTCACGATTCATGACAGAAAGGGGCCATGACCGGGACACACTGCAGTGCAGGGTCAAAGTGAAGCAGCTGCGGAACACCTACCACAAGGCGCCGGAGGTAAATTGCTGCTCCGGTGCTGCGCCCACGAGTTGCCGGTTTTACAAAGAGCTGGACGCAATACTCGGTGGTGACCCTACTTCCACTGCAAAGGCCCCAGTGGATACTTCGTTGGCTCGTGTGCCAGTCGAGAGTGGACCGAGCCAGGAGAAGGCAATCTTGGACGAAGAGGGGGAGGGGGACCCAGAGTCAGAGGATGACTGAGAGGCCAGAGACGCAGGCGGTCAGGAGCTCTTTTCTACCCTGGAGGAGGCTAGCCAGTCACAGCAGTCGGATCTTGGCAAAGTGCAAACAGGAGAGCAGGCCCCTGGTAAGTGGATCTGATTTTGGGAATTGCTGAAGCGCGTTGTTGGGGGCAGGAGGGTTGCAGAGAGCAGGCTTGTCTCCCACCTCATGCCTAGCCTGAGCAGCGGAACAGGCTGTTGATACACTCCCTCACGTCACGGGAATCTCCCTCAGAGATCTCCAGGAAACTCGCCTGGAAATACTGGGCAATCCGCTGCCGCAGGTTCCTCCGCAGAGCTGCTTTGTTTCTTGACCCATTAAGGGTAACTTTCCCGCACCACTTTGCCGTCACAGCGGGGGGACCGTTGCTGCACACAGGCGAGCCGCATAGGGGCCAGGGCAGAAGCTGCAGGCTTGGAGAAGACCCTCCCTTGATTCCCTGCTCACCCTCAGCAGTGAGGTATCTTCCATAATGGTCACATCCTGTGGGAAGTGCGGGGACAGGAATGATTATCAGCCCCCCCACAGTGCTGGTTGTCCCCGAGAGCCACGTGCCCAGTGTACAGCAGGGTCCGGGAACAGTGATTTACCCTGCCCCTGCGGCTACTCACAATTTTGGGGGTCTTGTGGCTCACGTGTGCTTTCCTGGGGTCAGCCAGTTAGTGACAAGTGTGAGAGTACTGACTGTGTATTAAATCACTCAATCAGTGTTCTCTGTGTTGCAAACAATACTGCTTCTGTAAAATGTTGCATTTAAACTTCACAGAGATGACCTTGGGAGTCCAGCCTCCCTCTTTGTTATCGGCAGCAGAACGGTTGTGAACAATTAGAAAGTGGCCACGAAGAACTAAGGAGGTTATCTGCGTGAGGTTATGATGCACTCCGCCGCCGAGAAAAAGGAATCAAAGGAGTGGCGGGACAGCAAAAAGAGGGAACAAAAGGAGAACGCGGCACATCAGAAAGAAGCCATGGAGTGGCTCTTAACAGTTATGGAGCGCCAAGCGGACACACTCCAGGCAATACTAGCTCTTCAAACCGAGCAGCTCCACGCCTGCCTCCCCTGCAGCCGCTGTCGTAAAATTCTTTCCCATGCGCCACACACAAACACACACACACACACCGCCAACACACTCTTATCAACCTCCTGGCTCCATTCTCTACCTGCAGCATTCCACTCCTCCCTCCTCACGGTCCAGCAGTGGGGACTCCCACTACCCACTGCACTCAACACCCATGCCTCTGCAGTTTGGCCCTGCTGAAGTACAGCAAAGGAGAAGGTTGGGGATGATCCCTGGACATACACAAATCTGTAACCGTCCCAGGACCCCTCCTCCTCCTCTTGAGACCTTCCATTCCGCCATCCCCCTTCCTGCTGAGGACTTTTTTTCATTTGACTCTTTCCTCTGGTTGTTGTCTTTCAATAAAAGAATTGTTTGTTTGAAATCAGTCTTTATTCTATTAAGTGAAAGCAAAAAGAGCACTGCAAAGCAACATATAACTATGTTAAGGCCCCTTCTTGCATCATGTGCACCAGTCACCTCCTAGCATTACAAGCACTGCAATCCCGAGCATAGCAACAAATATTAGTGGCTTTCAGCTTCAAATTGCTGCCTCAAGGCATCCCTGATCCTTACGGCCCCGCGCTGCGCCCCTCTAATAGCCCTGGGCTCTGGCTGTTCAAACTAAGCCACCTGGCACTGAGCCTCTGCGGTCCAGCCCTGAGTGAAGCTTTCACCCTTCCCTTCACATATATTATGGAGCGTACAGCATGCGGCTATAAGCACAGGAATATTGTCATCGGCCAGGTCCAGCTTCCCATACAGGCATCACCAGCGGGCTTTTAAACGGCCAAATGCACACTCCACAGTCATTCTGCACTTCCTCAGCCTGTTGTTGAACCGCTTCTTGCTGCTGTCAAGTTGCCCCATGTATGGCTTCATGGGCCACGGCATTAAGGGGTAGACAGGGCCTCCCAGGATCACAATGGGCATTTCGACTTCCCCTATGGTGATCTTCTGGTCTGGGAAGAAAGTCCTGGTTTGCAGCTTCTTGAACAGGCCAGTGTTCCGAAAGATGCGTGCATCATGCACCTTTCCGGACCAGCCTGCGTTAATGTCTGTGAAACGCCCACAGTGATTCACAAGAGACTGGAGAACCATTGAGAAATACCCCTTGTGACTAATGTACTCGATGGCTAGGTTGTCTGGTGCCAGAATTGGAATGTGTGCGCCATCTATCGCTCCTCCGCAGTTAGGGAAGCCCATTTGTGCAAAGCCAGCCACAATGTCATGCACGTTGCCCAGAGTCACGGTCTTTCAGAGCAGGATGCAATTAATGGCCCTGCACACTTCCATCAACACGACTCCAACGGTCGACTTTCCCACTCCAAACTGCTTAGTGACCGATCAGTAGCAGTCTGGAGTAGCCAGCTTCCACAGTGCAATCGCCACACACTTCTCCAGTGACAGGGCAGCTCTCATTTTCATGTCCTTGCGTCGCAGGGCTGGGGCAAGCTCATCACACTGTCCCATGAATGTGGCTTTCCTCATCCGAGAGTTCTGCAGCCAGTGCTCGTCATCCCAGACGTGCATGACGATGTGATCCCACCACTCAATGTTTGCTTCCTGAGCCCAAAAGCGGCATTCCACTATGGTCAGCACCTCCGTGAATGCCACAAGCCATCTCATGTCGTAGCTACTATGTGTGGCGAGATCAATGTCGAGCTCCTCTTGCCTTTGTAGTTTAAGGAATAAATCCACTGCCACTCGTGACGTGTTGGTCAGTGTGAGCAGCATTCTGGTCAGCAGTTCGGGATCCATTCCTGCAGCCAGAAAGAGGCAGGGCAGGGTGCGCTGTACACAAACCGTTGAAAGATGGCACCACATGTGGACGGAAGCACAGGGACTGCTGGGATGCGAAGCAATGCATCACAGGGCATTGGGACAGGACCCAGGATGCCCCACGACCCCTTCTGCCTTCCCACAAGTCTTAGCGGCAAAAGAGAAAGAGGTGCTCTGTGAGATAGCTGCCCAGAGTGCACTGCTCCGAATATCGCCGTGAGTGCCGCAAGTGTGAACATGCTATTGCACAGGCAGCTCTCAGCGTGAACACACAACAGTGGTTTTCCTTCGGCGCTCTCTGAGCAGCGCTGTAACTTTGCAAGTGTAGACGTGCCCTAAACCATCCAAGACAGATGGTTTAGACATAGACTGGGGGTCCAAGGGGTCCACAGACCACAGGTTATAAACCAGAGCTCTAGAGGTTCCCAAAGGCAGCCTCATAGCCTGAGAGCCTGAAAGTGAAAACTGACCACAGACCCAAGTGAAACAGACGAATCTGTTTTCACTGCCCAAGCCAAGAGAAAAGGAAATAAACAGCAAGCAGTGCAAAGTAAATTGTTTAATGCTCAGATTTAATACTCTGAGCTGTTGTTACTAATACAGGAAAAGAAATGTATTTTCATTATAATGTTTAACTCACTGGCATTTGTGAAACAAAGGCAATGTAACAAAAGAATAACAATCTTATTAAAGTTGCTCCTGGAGGATCCCAAAGCTACATACAGCATCTGCCACAGCAGTTTAAGACAGGAAGTGAAGAAAGGAGCAGCTGTAGACCCCAAATTGTTATGCACATACTTAACGTTAAGCACAAATTGTTCCACTGAAGTTAACTGACCTACTCACCTACTTAAGTGTGTACGGACATATTTGCTGGATCAGGGCCAGAGCCCTACTGATATGATGAATTCTTCAGCTGCTTCAAATGAGGGGAAACAATCCAATTGTGCATTAGGGCCCCGATTCTGGTCTCGGTGACCCTGATTTTACATTGATGCAATTGACTTTAGTAGAATTAGTCCCGATTCCCACCAGCGTAATGGAGATCAGACTCCAGCTCTTGAACTACAGTAACATATTGCAATCCATGTGGCATGCTCTGATATGGGCGGTATGTAAAGGGGATGCTTTAATAGTCTCAGCCTTAAGGTGGAAATACCGTACTGGTACCTAACCTACCTGCAACCACAGCTTCAAATCCCTGCTGCTTTGACTCAGCCCTTTATCCCTCCTGAGGCAGTCACATCTGTTTCTACACAATTTACTGCACGTGTCTGTGTCTTTCAGAGACCTTACAAAATTAGGTCCTATCTGCTCTGTTTGGGCATTGGAGATCCCCTGGCACCATTTGCAAAATTAACAGCTATACTTACCTACATGCCTCCAGCTTTCATCCAGACCACATCACACGATCCATTGTCTACAGCCAAGCTCTAAGATACAACCGCATTTGCTCCAATCCCTCAGACAGAGACAAACACCTACAGAATCTCTATCGTGTGTTCTTAAATCTGCAATACCCACGTGGTGAAGTGAAGAAACAGATTGACAGAGCCAGAAGAGTACTCAGAAGTCACCTACTACAGGGCAGGCCCAACAAAGAAAGTAACAGAACACCACTAGCTGTCACCTAGAGCCCCCAACTAAAACCTCTCCAGCGCATCATCAGGGATCTACAACCTATCCTGAAGGACGATCCCTCACTCTCACAGATCTTGGGGGACAGGCCAATCCTCACCTACAGACGGCCCCCCCAACCTGAAGCAAATACTCACGAGCAACTACACACCACACAACAAAAACATCAACCCAAGAACCAAACCCTGCTACAAACCCCGGTGCCATCTCTGTCTACATATCTATTCAAGGGACACCATCATAGGACCTAACCACATCAGCCACACCATCCGGGGCTCGTTCACCTGCACATCTACCAATGTGATCTATGCCATCGTGTGCCAGCAATGCTCCTCTGCCTTGTACATTGGCCAAACCGGACAGTCTCTACGCAAAAGAATGGACACAAATCTGACATCAGGAATCATAACATTCAAAAACCAGTAGAACACTTCAGTCTCTCTGGTCACTCAATAACAGACCTCAAAGTGGCAATTCTTCAACAATAAAACTTCAAAAACAGACTCCAACATGAAGCTGCAGAACTGGAATTAATTTGCAAACTGGATACCATTAGATTAGGCCTGAATAAAGACTGGGAGTGGTTGGGTCATTACAAAACCTAAACTTAATTTCTCCCTACTGTTATTCACACCTTCTTGTCAACTGTCTGTAATGGGCCACTCTCATTACCACTTCAAAAGTTGTTTTTCCTCCCTTGGTATCCTGATGTTAATTGATTTATCTCATTAGACTGAACCCACACTTGGTAAAGCAACCCCCATCTTTTCATGTATTTATACCTGCTCCTGTATTTTTCACTTAATTCATCTGATGAAGTGGGTTCTAGCCCACGAAAGCTTATGCCCAAATAAATTTGTTAGTGTCTAAGGTGTCACAAGGATTCCTCGTTGTTTTTCCCCTCCTCCAAGTGCTTCAAAATGGATTTCTTTAGGACCTGCTGCATGGTTTTTCTGGGGACAGAGGTGAGGCTGACTGGTCTGTAGTTCCCTGGCTTCTCCTTCTTCCCTTTCTTAAAGATGGGCACTATATTTGCCTTTTTTCAATCGTCTGGGACCTCCCCCGATTGCCATGAGTTTTCAAAGATAATGGCCAACGGCTCTGAAATCACATCAGCCAACTCCCTCAGCACCCTTGGAGCATTGCATCCGGCCCCATGGACTTGTACATATCCAGCTTTTCTAAACGGTCCTTAACTTGTTCTTTCACCACTGAGGGCTGCTCACTTCCTCCCCATACTGTGTTGCCCAGTGCAGCAGTCTAGGAGCTGACCTTGTCTCTTTAGACTGAGGCAAAAAAAGCATTGAGTACTTCAGCTTTTTCCACATCATCTGTCACTAGGTTGCCTCCCCCATTCAGTAAGGGGCCCACGCATTCCCTGACCACCTTCTTGTTGCTAACATACCTGTAGAAACCCTTCTTGTTGCCCTTCACAAGCTTATCTCCCACCTGGTGAGTCTTCCTGAGAATGTTACAGACAGCCTGAGTGACGGCTGCAATGACTCTACAAGGACATGTGACCAGACCACATAATGCCGGACTCCATCTTGGGATGTCAGTATTTTTTCACCAAGCTTTGGAACAAAGGGTTCCCGCCCTATGCTAAAGCTATATAAGGCAGGAAGTGACGTCATCTATGGTTCTTCACTCCTCACACAAGAAGACTCTGGGAAACACCTGAGGAACAAAGACTGAACTGGGGGAAGTGCTGGACCGAGGCTAAAGGGATTTCTAGCCTGTGAATGAGATACCTGGGGATTGCAAGCTGTAAAGTAAGTGCAGCTTGCCCCTTAAGATCCAGCAACCTGTTTGTATCATCTCTTAGGGTGAGAATCTACTAATTCATGTCCAATCTATCTAGTATATTAAGCTTAGTTTGCATTTTTTGTTTATCTGCTAGGTAATCTGCTTTGCTCTGTTTGCTATCCCGTATAATCACTTAAAACCTATCTTTTGCAGTTAAACTTGTTTTTGTTTTAATCTAAACCAGTGAGCTTTGACTGGAGTGCTTGGGGAAATCTCAGCTTGGTTACCACAAGTGTGCATTGTTCTCTTCACATTGAGGGAGAGGCAGATCGGGTATCAAAGCCATATACTAGCCAGGTTTGACCAGGGCAGGACGGTACTGCTCTGGGGTGCAGAGCTGGTGGTTAGAGAGCCCGTGTGTAACTGCAGCTGGGTGTGTCCCTACCTGTGTGAATGCTGGTGAAAATGCAGGCTGGAGGGCTTTGCAGCTTGTCACAGCAGTACAGTGTGAGAGGGAGCCCAGGCTGGTGGGTCAGGGGGCTCAGTGGTACCCCAATTCCAGATGGCACCCCAGGGGGAACCTGTCACACAGTGTATCTAAAGCACTCGTGGGACAGGCAGGGCTTTGAGGAGACTTTAGGGAGCCATTCACCCAGCCCCAAGAGAAGTCCTCTCACCTGCTGACACAGGGCTGGCAGGTTTAGGTGGAGGGTGAAAGCCACTGAACCATCGCTGCTGTGCGACAGCCAGGAGCCTGGGGAAGGAAGTAAAGTTCGGAGGAAGTGCTGGAGTTTTCCCCAAACTGAACATTCCAGAGATTCGTCGAGTTAAAGGCCAAAGGGACCATTAGCTCATCTGAACTCCTGTACGTCACAGGCCGTGGAATTCCCTGTTACCCCTACATTGAACCCACTCATGTGTATTAAGCTAAAGCATCTCTTCCAGAGAGGCATCCAGTTAAGGCTTCTTTGACTCAAAGGCAGTAAGTTCCCAGGTTCATAAAGAACCGATCAGACTCCTGGATTCTTCCACCCTACGTAACGCAAGGGCCAGACTTTGCTAACCACATCACCTGCCACTCTAATAGCGTGCACTTCAGTAACTCAGCCAGAGCTTAGGGGCCTATTTCAGGAGTGGGCGGGTGATGTTCTGTGGCCTGAAATGTGCAGGACATGGGACTAGATGATCTTGATGGTTCTTTCTGACCTTCAAGTCTATGAGCAGACAAATATCCGGCCATGTTTTAAAAATCAAAGACTCCAATCCTGGAGGCTTAAGGCTTGGACTCAGTGGGTCTGTCCATGCAGGTAGGGTTAAGCATATGTGTAACTCTTTGCAGGCTCAGGGCCACAGATAGGCAGAATGTAGTTACCTACATTGGAATTTGTCTGGATTCTCAGGTTAACGCCCCTGCTGCATCCACAGCCCTTCAGACACAGATATTGCTAAAGTCCCAAATTCTTGTTTTCAGATTGTAGGAGTAAAACACTAGATTTCCACAAAACAAGTGAGTTCTGGACAGCAGGCACAAGCGTGGGGGTATGGAAACGACTGATTCTATTAGTGTGCCCCAGGAATGATGATGCTAGGCAGCATGACTGGCAAAACGGGAGAGGGGTGTCAGCAGAAGCAGAACCACAGATGTGTGCGGCTAAACTCAGCCCTGATGCAAATGGGAGTCACTCCGCTAAAGGCAAGGAAGTCGTACTCGCTGGAACCCCAGTTGAATCTGGACCATGATGTTGAGTTTGTTGTTATTTCCTTCATCCCGTGATTTCACCTGGAGGCAGCATCTCTGAAGAGGTTCCGCCATGCCAGGCAGATACCTTAGTGGAAAACCACAGACCTCCTAAAGCAGGGGTAGGCAACCTATGGCACATGTGCTGAAGGTGGCACACAAGCTGATTTTCAGTGGCACTCACACTGCCCGGGGCCTGGCCACCGGTCCGGGAGGCTCTGCATTTTAATTTAATTTTCAATGAAGCTTCTTAAACATTTCAAAAACCTTACTTACTTTACATACATCAATAGTTTAGTTATATATTATAGACTTAGAGAAAGTGACCTTCTAAAAATGTTAAAATGTAAGACTGGCACGCGAAACCTTAAATCAGAGTGAATAAATGAAGACTCGGCACACCACTTCTGAAAGGTGGCCGACTCCTGTCCTAAAGTGACCCCAGAGCTTTTCCCACCCACCACTGTCTCAGCTTCTGTGCTCCTGAAAGGGGCCAGCCTGGAGAGCTGCAGTGAGTCACAGAGACACCACGTGCACAGGCAGCCCCAGCGCAGCTCTGCCGACGTTCCTCAGCATTAGCCAGGAACTTCAGCCTCAGGCTGGAAAGGTAATTCAGCCACCTGAGGGATGTGGAGGTAGTACAGTCTAGTGGGTAGGGTGCTTGCTGGGAATCCTTGACTCCTGGATTCTTATCCCAGCTCTGCTGCTGGCCTCAGGCAAATCACTTCCCCTCCCACCTTGTGTGCATCTTGCCTGTTCAGACAGTGAGCTCATCAGGGCAGGGACTGGCATCTCTGGGTCAGGACCCAGCACAATGGAGCCCTGTCCTCAGCTGTGGCCTCCAGATGCTATTGTGATTCAGACAATAGTACCTATTCCATCCTTTGGCCTTTCTGCTGATGTGTTTCTGGAGCACCCATCACCGCGGCATCTAGGCACTTGCTGCTGAGGCTGCCCATGCAGGTGACACTGTGCCAACAGTAACAGTAGCACTGGGTGAAGGACACCTGTCTGCTGAACTGAGAGCCACCCACCTTTTCCCACAGGCCAGTGAGAACTCATCAGCTGGTAACTTTCACTGACTGCCAGCCTGCAGCCTAGGCTGGTTTCATACCAGGGACCAAGACATGACAGGCTCTGTGTCCCTTTTCCAATCGCCCTGAGCTACTGAGCCTGATTTATTCGTAAAGAAAGCAAAATATGCACTGCTCTTTTTGTCCAAACCTAGACCCCCTGTTTTATTTACATCTCACAGACCACGACACAAGATCGTCTAAACCCTGGCAGATTACAAAGGCATGAAATCCATCCCATTGCCTGGCAGCACCAAGGCAAAGACTGCTTTAGCACAACACGGCCGACCTCCTCTGGACTGGAACTGACGGCTGAGCTGGGAAGGGCTGACTCCTTACCAATCCCCCAAGCCACCTTTATTCCACGGAAAAGGCTTTGCAGTATGTGACAGCGCACAGTCCCCATTCAGTAGCCTTTGATTGCTGGGGCAACGTTAGGTGTACTAGAGTTACTGAAAGTTTGAGAGCTGGAGAGCATGCGGCATTGCTTTGTAGCAATCAGCCTTCTCCGTAGCTTTCAAAGTATTCGCACATCAGCTCTCGCACTTCCTCGGCGCTGCTGTCGTCCATGGACATGGGCGCAGGCTGGCAGGGCTTTGAGAACTCGGCGGGCTCTATCACCTCTAGCCACTCCTCATTGAAGGGGCTGTCGTGGGCCTCACAGACGTTGTGCAGGGTGCAACAGGCGAGTATGACCGTGGGCAGCAGGTCCAGGCTGCAGTCGTCACATTTCAGGAGGAACTGCCACCGGGCCTTGAGGCGCAGGAAGGCATTCTCGATCACGCTGTGGGCTCGCTTCAGGCGATAGTTGAACTGGAGCTGCTGTGGGGTGAGGGTGCCGTCTTCTGGGTAAGGCTTGAGGATCCATTCCCGCAGCGGGTAAGAGGCATCTCCCAACAGGACGTACTTTTGTGCCCTCCCCATGAAATGTTTCAGGGGGGTTGGGAAGAGGCGGCCCTCCCTGGCTAACACCCACAAGCTGGAGTTTTCCAGGACGGTGCTGTTCTCCATGCTGCCAGGGAAGCCGGCGCAGATGTCCCAGAACTGACCCAGCCCATCCACCGTCGCCTGCGTGAGGACAGAATGCCAGCCCTGGCTGTTGCAGTAGTCGGCACCGAGGTGCGCAGGGGCGTGGATGGGGACATGGAGGCTGTCCAAGGCACCGATGCAGTGTGGGAATCCCCAGCGGGCACTGAAGATCCGCACCATGTTCTCCAGCTCCTGCTCGCTGGGCAGCCGGAGGTAGAGCGGCTTCAGCAGCAGCACAATGGCGTAGCTGACCTCCTTGACGCAGTTCTGCACGGTGGAGGGACCCACCCCAAAGAGGGGGCTGATTGTCTGGTACTCGACATTGGTGGCCAGGTGCCAAACGGCCACGGCTACCCGCTGCTCCAGAGGCAGCACTGGGTGGGGCTGGGTACTCGGGTGGGACAGCTTGGGTCGCAGCTGGTTGCAGACATAGAAGAAGGTCTCCTTGGACATTCGGAATTTCTCCAGCCAGTCCCGAGGCTGGAAGTCTTTCAGGACCACCCGTTCCCACCAGTCAGCATTCCGGAAGCTGGGCCATGCGCGTGGGTGGAAGTAACAGCTGGATCTCCTCCGACGGGCAATCAGGAGCTGAAATTGGACAATCCCAGGCATGAGGCAGCATTTCCTTCTAGACATGTAGGACACTGCTCGGCACTTCTACAGCCCTGCATCTCCAAACAACCAACATGCTGCACAGACAATCCACTGGGGATTGGGTCAGCATCATCCCTATTGGACACAGGGGGAAAACTGACACAAAAAGGTGTTAAGTGACTTGCCCAAGGCCACCCAGTTAGTCACTGAGTTGGCTTTGGAGCTCAGTCATCCCTGGCACTCAGCCCAGCCCCCTGCATCAGGCTGTCTACATGAATGCCAAGCTATACTGAATGGAATGAGTGTCTGGCCTAGTGGGTGGTGCACTGGTCTGGGACTCAGGACACCTGGGTTCTCTTCCTGGGTCTACCACTGACCTACTGGGTGACTTTGAGCAAGTCATTTTGCCGATTGGTGCCTCAGTTTCCCCACCTGTAAAATGAGGCCGATGATACTGATCTCCTTTGTAAAGCACTTTGAGATCTATGGATGAGAAGTGCTAGATAAGAGTGGGGTATTATTACAGCCTATACCAACTTTCACCCAATGAGTGTCAAAAGCCTATGAGATATTATACATACCCTGCCTCTTGAGTAACTCCCTTAGCCCTGCCCCCTTTGGGATGCACCACAGCCGCTATTTACCAGCACACAGCAATAATACACACAGGTGAGGCCAGCGTGTGAAACACAACACTGCAGCCAACTGAGAGCTCTAGGCAGGCAGAATGTCATCGCTACAGCTGGGTGACCTTGGAATTTCTCTTCTGCAGAAAATTCGAAAACATTTCATTCCGAATGGGGCTGAAAAGTCAAAGTGGCCCACAAAACGAACTTTCTGGGGCAAAAGCCCATTTCGGGTCAATTGCAATGTTCCAATTTCAACTTTTCCCACATTTTGTACCTTTTATTTTTGTTTTAACATTCAGGTTTAATCATTATTTTTAAATTGGATGATAAAACAAAACAAAACAAACATTGGTGATAGGGTGACCAGACAGCAAGTGTGAAAAATCGGGACAGGGGGTGGGGGGTAATAGGAGCCTATATAAGAAAAAGACCCCAAAATTGGGACTGTCCCTATAAAATTGGGACATCTGGTCACCCTAATTGGTGATTGGTATTCCGGTTGGGTTGGTTTGCTCGTTGAGGGTAACCGGCATTAGACCTGGCCTTTCCAACTGACAGCTGGGTTGGTGATTAGTAACAAAGGAGACAGAAAGTGGTGGAAAGTCTTTATTCAGCCCCATGGTCCTGGCTGAGTTTATGGATGGGAATGAAAGGAGAATTAAAGTAGACTATAACAATGAAGGGGCTTTATTTTGCCTGCAGTGGTTGGTCCCCTCAGCCCAAGTTTTCTAGCTGGGCGTGGGATGGGGGTGGGGTTAAAAGTGTTAAATTATTACCCCCCTCCCAGCTTTTCCTCCATTCTCCCTGTGCCCGCTCTGCACCCCCATTTCCTTGCTCATAGCTTCGTACTCCCTGTCCCCCCACTTCCACCCCCAATCCTTGCACAGCCCCTGGCCTGTTCTCCTTCCACCCCCCAGGGCCTGTCCGCGTGATCGGTCCAGCGCTCAGTGCGAGCCCCGCCCCCGCGCCAGATGCTGCACACCTGGATTCTCCCTGTTGCCGCGGGGCTCGCGGGGCCCTGCGCCCTGGCACCCCGTCCCCGTCCCCCCGCCCAGGGGTTACCGTCATCAGCCTCTTCTGCCGCTGCGTGTAGTACTGCCGGAGCCAGGCTGCCCGCTGCGCCTCGTCCCCCCGGGCAGCCATCTCCCGCTGGGGGCCGGCCCTCCTTTTCCTCCCCAGGTACAACAGCAGCACCAACGACTCCTGCATTTTCAAATTCAGAGCCCGGCCTCCGCAGGAAGTAAACTGGCGGAGCGGCTTGCGGGGTCACAGCGCCGGCGAGGGAAGGAAAAGGCGTCTCGCAAGCTGAGCTCCATCTGCTGGTTCTCGGTCACAGCCACCTCCCAGGGACCCGGGCAGCGCCGGCAGAAAGTCAAGGGACACTGTTCAGACACCAGGACTTTCCTTGCCTGGGCCCCTAGTCAGTTTCCCCTTCTGGTTTGCAGACACTCCGCTGCAATGTTGGGGTTGCAAAGGCTGCAGGGAAGTTGATTTCCCCCCCCCCCCCCCCCCCACATGTACAGACAAGTATTTCTCCGGATGCTCGTTGATAAATATATATTTACAACACCTAACTGGAGGCTTGAGCTCTCTGACTGCTCCCAGTTTAACATGGAGGCGATTTGTTTTTAAAAATGGAAGGGCTGGAGAGATGGACTTTGCAAGGCCTCTCCCAGCACAGAAGCCAGAGCTCAGTTGTAAAGCACACTGGGGGTTTGCTCCTGGAGCAGCTAGATGCAGACAGACCCTGTGGTTCTCTCTGACTCTCTAGCTTCCAAACTGACTCATACAGCCAGGGCTGCTTATAGACATTGGACAGGATTTACCTAAATCCTGGCCTGAACGTAGGATTAACGGAATGGATGGCTGACAACACTACAGCCTCAGTCTTAGGCAGCGCTCCTGCAAAGGTTTATGCATGTGCTTAATTTTAAGCATGCAAGTAATCCTGACAACTATGGCAGTTGCCTGAAATATCTTTGGGAGATCTCACTGTATTGAGTATATGTACCATGGATGCCCGGAGACAGTATGTAATTTCATGGGGAAGGGTGACTAGAGCCCTCCAGGAACTAAGAACAGTTTTTTTTGGTGTGTGTGTGTGTGTGTGTGGGGGGGGGGTTATTGATTAGCCAAATTCACTCAGGTTGTAACACCTCCAGAGAGGTCCCATCACCTGGAGAGGCTGCATGGACTGGTCCAAACTGGATTCTCCAGAGACCAACAGACAAAGAAGAAAGGACTTTTGGATAAACAGCCTGAGTTTAAACTGACTCAGGACAGGACCTTCTGTACATGGGGGGCCCTAATCCTTCCTAGAAAGGGTTGGAAGGCCTTCCATGGTGATGTCTGGGAAGCTTATTAGCAGGTTTGGGGCTTTGTCTATTGTTTTAATGTTTTCTTTGTAATGCTTTCACCTTAAGAATAAATGTGCTTGCTGAGAAAGGGCTGAGTGAACCTTATAACTAACCGTGGGCAATTAGAACTGTTCACAGACTCTGAGAAGGAAGCAAAGTGCAAACTCCCTGCCTAAGCAGCGTGGCTTGCTGGGGAACTCACAGTGTATGCAGGAAGTGTGCAGCCTGGAAAACCCAGGTCAGGAGAGAGAGGCAGGTTTCTGCCCAAGAGAGATGATGGCTGAGGAGCCAGGAGCCTCGAGTGGGTGCCCTTGCTGGACCATGGATTGGGAATACAAGTGCAGTTGCCCTGAACTGTGACAATCCCATTAAACTCAGTGGATCTGTTCTGAACTTTGTGGGTCTACTCATGTGCTTAAAGTTAATAACAAGAGTCTTTACAGGATTGGGGCTTAAGATGCCCATCTTGTATATTTCTGTTTTACTTCACATCTGCACAACCAGCATCTGGATAAACTGTGAAATGCTAAAAACTGGTCATTGGCTGAATCCTGATTAACGGAAGGGTTTAATTTGCAGCACAGCCTGAGAGAATTGTGAAGGATCCTATGTAAAAGAGAACATGGCACGTTTTCATTAATATTAGTTTGGACAATGAACTTTTCCTCACCGGCCAATTCTGAATTCTAACAAATGAACAAGATCCAGTGTCTTGGAAGCGCGTATTTCTGGATGACCAGAAGAGCAAGTTCCAGTTCCAATTTTTTCCCCAGTGCAGTGTAATATAACGCAGTGTCCATGGACATAGTGTCCTTCCCAAGTGCTTCAGGGTATGTTGTAAACTACACATACTTTTATCATGTCTTTCATCTTCCAGGGGGTTTACAAAGATTAAAGCAAAACAGTCAATTTTTTAAAAATGTGAGTAAAAGTAGTTTCTAGTCTCATCCCTCCCAATGTGCGTGGCTTTGACATATATTGTCCTCCCCCCATTCGCTTCACGTTTTTCTCTCCCCAGCTGCTTTGTGAAAACCCCACACAAATAAAAGGAGAATCTGACAAAGGCCCCAATTCTGCACCTGGATCCCCACCGCGCTTATGCAGAACCCAGCTGATTTCAGCAGGACTTCTCCCATGCAGGGCCGGCTCCAGGCACCAGCTTACCAAGCAGGTGCTTGGGGCGGCCACTTCGGAGAGGGGCGGCACGTCCAGGTATTCGGCAGCAATTCGGCGGACGGTCCCTCACTCCTGCTTGGAGCGAAGGCCCTCCTGCCGAATTGCCGCCGCAGATTGCGATCGTGGCTTTTTTTTTTTTTTAGTTTGGCTGCTTGGGGCGGCCAAAACCCTGGAGCCGGCCCTGCTCCCATGTTTGAGAATGTATGTCCTGTGCACCTAAATCTCCTGCCTAATCAGTGGAAGTCAGGGCTTCCTTGCCGCCTACTCCTTCAAGGGACTGGGCTGGGCCACGCAAAGAGGAGGAAGGAATGCCTGTCTGATTTTTGATCTTCTGGCCCTTGCTGCTAAGCTCATTCACCTTTGTTTTCAGCTGGCCTCAGGGTGGCCTAGGCAGCCAAATGGGCCCTGCAGTGCTACCCAGGATAGGAGATGAGAACACACTGCAACTGGAACTTGGATCCTGATTTCCCCCCCACCTCATCAACCAGAGCTCAGATAGTGATCCCTTTCCCTCCCCTGACCTGCACACAGAATGCACACCCTAAATTTCCTCCTGATCTGCACCGAGAATTCATATCCCAGATCCCCTTCGGCCTGCACCCAGAACTTGGATTTTGATTCCTCCCAACTGGCTTGCAGATCCTCCCCTGAAACGTACATGCAGAACCCAGATCCAAATTACCTCCCACCTCATGGCTTGCACAGAACCCAGACCCTAATCCCCACTCAGAATTTGGATATCAACCTTCTCCACTCCTCTCTCTAATGCACCCAGAATTTGGGAAAGAGTGGGGTTGAGTGCGACAGCATCAGATCATGCAGCTGTACATATTAGGGACTGGAACATCATGGTGGTTCTAAGTCACATGAATTATTTTAAATGAATAAACATAGTTTTCTCTGATTTATTAACCATCAAGGATGAGGCATTGGCTGGCTTTTGGGTCTTGAGTAAGGATCTGAATTTGAGTAACTGCTAGAGCTTGGGTGTCAGTCCTTTATTAAATATGGAAACCATAATGGTTCAGTTTATTGATCAGAGCAATAAAAAGAACTCAAGCAAAACCAAAATGATTTCCAACGCATCTTCTGTAGTCAGTGTAATGCTAGCATATGGCAGAGACTATTGGCCAACAACAGCTACTCTGCTATAAAAGAATGTAGGTGTTACAGATATACATTGCTTGTGCATAGAAAACATTTCACCTCTTTTCACCCACATACATTTTCTAAACCCAGCCTGAGCCATCTTGACACAACAGGTCACTGGCTATTTTGATCCTGAAATTCATCACCTGGCTCACAGCTGGGAACTGTGAGGAATCCTGGCTGAGCTCAGCCCTGGACCTTGTGCATTGACTCCTGCTGGAAGAGGCTGATACTTGAGGAGCTAAGAGCTTCCACTACAGTCACTACTCTTATACCCTCCCTTTTAGCACCCACTGCTGGCAATGTCTGCAAACCACTGCTGTGAGTTCCCTCACAGGCAGCACTTTTACCGCGTTCCCTACGAGGCCTCCTGCAGGAAAAGGATAGTGGTCCAGCAGCTGTCCCTCACTGCCTTCACACCAACTTCATCCCCATACGGTGCCTCTTGATGGGGGAGGTGGAGACAACTAATTGTGAGCTTCCCTAGCTGCCACCCTGCTCTGGGATCAGACCAGCAGCCTCTGCTGGCTACTGAATGTATGACAGAAAGCTAAGCCCAAATTCCCGAGCTGCAGGCTATTCCAGGTATGACTGGGAGCATCACGGGAAAGCAGCTAATAATCTCCTAAATTCACTATAAAATTGCCAGTGTTGGCAGTCCTGAAATTCTTATCGGATTCTGAGCCCTCAGGAAAACTTGCTTTGACACCAGAAGCCAAAACCGTGTCAATATGAACTTTCAGAGCACCCGGCATGAAGATGCATGCACCATCCCTCTCATTTTAGATCATTAGATAGGCATTCACCATCTAATAAATTTGTTAGTCTCTAAGGTGCCACAAGTACTCCTGTTCTTCTTTTTGCGGATACAGACTAACACAGCTGCTACTCTGAAACCTTAAAGAGAGACAGAGGTTTTCATGGATGTCATGCAGATGTGACTGGAGGGACTTTTTGCTACATTGCACTGAGCACCAACATGGGGTTTCCCCACAGATCGCATACAGCCAAAGAAGATGGCAGCATCTTGCAGAATTGCCAATCCCAAGCATTCAAAAATCATGAGTCATGTCCCAACCCATCATGAGATTGGCTCAAAATTCATGAGATTTTAATAATAAAATATTGGGTTCTTTTTATTTGTTTTCAGGTTTCTGAGTCTTTAAGGTTCACTCAGGTCACATTTCCCACTTTTTTCCTCTATAACCCTGATCACTATAAACTTACTGCAAAAAAATAAATAAATACAGCTGAGATTTTCATGTAATCATGTGACTGCAGAAGCGGGCTCTTTAGGAAACACATCAAATATTGGTGAGTTGCAATTAAATCATAAGAGCTGGTAACACTGGGTCTACCATGCAAAGCTAGATCTTCTGGTGCCTCCCTGAACATATACATCAGGTACTGTTATATGCCATGGCCGGGCTGTAGAGTAACCACTACCCTCAGGGAGCCGTGCACCCACCAGTGCCAGCCGCTGTGAAAGGCCAGCTGACAATGCCAGGGAGGGAGACTGGGTGGTAGAATACAACCCCTGCTCTCAGACCTCTACTATGTCCACACGAGGCCTGGCTCTGCTTTTATAAATTGGGCCCAGCCAGCAACATGACCAGAGGACATCACCCGGCGGTACTCATTACTGCCTCATGGGCACTATGGCAACAGTACCATGGAGATGATGACAAATTGTGTAATAGTTCTCAATGGGACACCCCCCCCATCCCTGCCAGGCCCCAAATCCAGTCATGGGCCCACAACCCCCGGCCAGGCCCCAAGCCCCTATCCCCCACCCCGCTGAACCCACCCCCCAGTCCCAGAGCCCCCCAACCCCCTGAACCCACAATGATAGCCCAAGCCCCCTTCAGCCCCCCAGGGCCCAAGAACTCCCCACAAGCCCCCCAAACAACCCCCAGTCCCCTGAACCCACTTCCAGCCCTACAACCCCCCAAACCCACCCTGGGGCCCACAACCTCTGCCAGCCCCCCAACATCCCGCCAAGCCCCAAACCTAGTCATGGGCCCACAACCCCCAGCCAGGCCCCAAGCCCCTATCCCCCACCCTGCTGAACCCACCCCCAGTCCCACAACACCCCAACCCCCTGAACCCACGATACCCCAACCCCCCTCCAGCCCCCCAACCCCACCCCAGGGCCCAAGAACTCCCCACCAGCCCCCCAAACAACCCCCAGTCCCCTGAACCCAGCCCCGGCCCTACAACCCCCCAAACCCACCCTGGGGCCCACAACCTCCGCCAGCTCCCCAACATCCCGCCAGGCCCGGCTCCAAACCCAGGCCCGGCTCCAAACCCAGACTCCAGCCCAGGCCCGAACCCCTCCCCCAGAAACTCCCCCGTCTCCTCCTGCCCCCGGACGGAAAGTCTTTAAATGGAGGCCCTGCCCCTCTCTCAGCCCGGCGCCGCTAGGCCTCAGTGGTTGCTATGGGCAACGAGCGTATCTCCTCCTTCCTGTATTGATTCGAATGGGGCGAGGGGGAGGAGGCTCCCGTGATGCACCGCGCGGGGAGGGGGCGGAGCCGCGGGGAGCGCAGGGGCCGGGCAGGAGCGGCCGCCATATTGGGGAGCGCTGAGGGCTGAGGCCGGCGGAGAGTGACAGGAGGAGGCGGAGCAGGAGCCGGGCTGGCTGGGTAGGTGAGGGGCTGCGTCCGGCTGTCTCCGGGGGGAGGCCTCTCTCCCAGGGCGGGGGGCTCAGGCCTTGGGGGGCGGAGGGGCCCGGGCCCCCTTACCGTGGGGGCGAGGGGCTCAGGCCTTGGGGGGCGGAGGGGCCCGGGCCCCCTTACCGTGGGGGCGGAGGGGCCCGGGCCCCCTTACCGTGGGGGCGGGGGGCTCAGGCCTTGGGGGGCGGAGGGGCCCGGGCCCCCTTACCGTGGGGGCGGGGGGCTCAGGCCTTGGGGGGCGGAGGGGCCCGGGCCCCTTTACCGTGGGGGCGGGGGGCTCAGGCCTTGGGGGGCGGAGGGTGCAGGGCTCTTTGATCTGTGTGCTGGGGGGGTAGATCCAGGTTAGCCCCTCTCCCCACTTAAATCACGGTTCAGCCTGGGGGGAGCGAAGGGGGTCACTTGAGCCAGTGCCCTGAGCTCAGGGGCCCCAGGAATGGCTGTAAGGGAGGTGAAATGGATGGAGTGGGGCCCCAGCAAACATGATGTAGGGGGCCCACAAATTTCTTTTAAGGGGCCTAGCCAACCCTCCCCTCGAGCTGACTCTGGGCACTGTTTGGCTGGCAGATGTGCACAGGGCCTCCTTATTCAGGTTGGCTTTACACAGATCTGCTCCAGTGGAGCTAATGCAGTGCCCTGTAGTACTTTGGGGATATTTTATTTAAGGTTTAAAATTTATAGAAGCAGTTCTCCTATCTTTAAGGTAGGGCTGTCAAGCGGTTAAAAAAAAATTAATTGCGATTAATCGTATTGTTAATAACAGACTACCATTATTTAAAATATTTTTGGATGTTTTCTACATTTTCAAATATTGATTTCTATTACAACACAGAATATAAAGTGTACAGTGTTCACTTTATATTTATTTTTGATTACAAATATTTGTGCTGTAAAAAACAAAAGAAATGGTATTTTTAATTTACTTCATACAAGTACTGTAGTGCAATCTCTTTAACGTGAAAGTTGAACTTACAAATGTAAAATTATGTACAAAAAAACTGCATTCAAAAATAAAACAATATGAAACTTTAGAGTCTACAAGTCCACTCAGTCCTACTTCTTGTTCAGCCAGTCAGACAAACAAGTTTGTTTACATTTGCAGGAGATAATGCTGCCCACTTCTTCTTTACAATGTCACCTGAAAGTGAGAACAGGCATTCGCATGGCACTGTTTTAGCCGGCATTGCAAGATAATTATGTGCCAGATGTGCTAAAGCTTCATATGTCCCTTCATCTTCAGCCACCATTCCAGAGGACATGCGTCCATGCTGATGACAGGTTCTGCTCGATAACGATTCTGACGCATGTTCACTTTCATCATCTTGAGTCTGATGCCACCAGCAGAAGGTTGATTTTCTTTTTTGGCGGTTTGGATTCTGTAGTTTCTGTATCACAGTATTGCTCTTTTAAGATTTCTGAGAGCATGCTTCACATCTCATTCCTCTCAGATTTTGGAAGGCACTTCAGATTCTTAAACCTTGGGTCGAGTGCTGTAGCTATCTTTAGAAATCTCACATTGGTACCTTCTTTGCGTTTTGTCAAATCTGTGTGAAAGTGTTCTTAAAACGAACAGCATGTGCTGGGTCATCATCCGAGACTGCTATAACGTGAAATATATGGCAGAATGCGTGTAAAACAGAGCAGGAGACGTACTATTCTCCCCCGAGGAGTTCAGTCAAAATTTAATTAACGCTTTATTTTTTTTTTTTAACAAGCCTCATCAGCATGGAAGCATGTCCAGTGGAATGGTGGCCGAAGCATGAAGGGGCATATGAATGTTTATCATATCTGGCACATAAATACATTGCAATACTGGCTACAAAAGTGCCTTGCAAATACCTGTTCTCACTTTCAGGTGACATTGTAAATAAGAAGCGGGCAGCATTATCTCCCATAAATGTAAACAAACTTGTTTGTCTGAGCGATTGGCTGAATAAGAAGTAGGACTGAGCGGACTTGTAGGCTCTGAAGTTGTACATTGTTTTGAGTGCAGTTATGTAACAAAAAAATCTACATTTGTAAGTTGCACTTTCACCACAACGAGATTGCACTACAGTACTTGTATGAGGTGAATATACTATTTCTTTTGTTTGTCATTTTTACAGCGCAAATATTTGTAATAAAAATAATAATATAAAGTAAGCACTGTACACTTTGTATTCTGTATTGTAATTTAAATCAATATATTTGAAAATGTAGAAAAACATCCAAAATATTTAATAAATTTCAATTGGTATTCTATTTAACAGTGCGATTCAGACTGCGATTAATCGCACTCAATTTTTGTAATCACCACCATTAATTTTTTTGAGTTAATCGCATGAGTTAACTGCGATTAATTGACAGCCCTACTTTAAGGTAATCAACAAGACTTTTGGCTGTAATGTTGCAGGATGTATCTGAACGTTTTCTTTAACTGCGCTTATTTCCTATACACATCAACTGCTTGTGAATGTGTTTTTGGAAGTGGTTTGGTGTCAATGGTAGTCAAACCGAGTTTAAGAAGGAGGTGATTTTGACTAGTGTGTCAACACTTTTCAAACACGGATCCTTCTGTATTGAGCCTAGGAGCCAAAAATCACTTTCTTGCATTTTCAGCATCCTTTGTGAAATGAATTTGTCCAGGTGCTGGTGTGACAAGTATCCCTGTTATGAAAAATATCAACACATTTGGCACCAGCTGTCAGTTCAGTTGGCCATCTTGGCAGAAAGACCAAGACTGGACTGGGCCATTGGGGACTGAATTTGCTCCTTAGACCTAGAGATGGGGCAGTGTGAGGGGAAACTGGTGCTACTGCTGCCTGTACTGTATCAATTCTACAAATAGAGGATTCTATTCTCCAAGAGTATCGAGCCAGCACCATTCAGTAACACAAAACTATTTCCTTTTTTATATGGATGCTGTCAAAGTGGATGGATAGGCTCAAAATTTTAATCTTGTTTAAAAACAGCTGTTAAAAATTGTCACACTCGAATATCTATTAGTCTCCATAACAAGGGCAGCACACTTAGGGTATGTCTTCACTAGCAACGTTAAAGCGCTGCCGCGGCAGCGTTTTAACATGGCTGTGTAGTTGCGGCACCAGTGCTCTCCCAGCACTGTAAAAAACCCACTCCCGTGAGGGGAATAGCTCCCAGCACTGGGAGCACGGCTCCCAGCACTGCTGCACTGTCTACACTACCACTTTACAGCACTGAAATTTGCAGCGCGCAGGGTTTTTGTTTTCTTTTTTTCACAACCCTGAGTGAGAAAGTTTCAGCGCTGGAATGTGGCAGTGTAGATGAGGCCTTAATGTGTTGGATTTGCTTGACTGCATGCATGTGTCTTCTGCTGTTCTCATTTCTACCCTAATCAGTCCTTGTGAACAATGGTGGTGATCTTGAAACGTACTACAAGAATCCAGAAAGATCCTTGAGCAGATGTATGGCGCATCCATGTTACTAAGGGAATGAAGTGTGGTATATGTACATCTAAACCAAAACAAAGCTGATAGACTTCTATTTTGAGGCCTCCCTACTGAGCTAATGTACCTCAACCTGACTTGGAAAGAGTCACTGTTAGACGCGAAAAGGGTAATTCAGTTTCTGTGGCCTCTTCAATCCTTGGTTTCATTGCCAAAATTGCTAACAATGGTGGTAATTGTGATGGTGGTTTTCGTGAGGTGAACACTTGTCAGCTGGGGACTAGACCCAAATTCAGTTCCCATAAACCACTGGACATCCATCAGAAGACAACAACACGGTGTCATTAGCCCCTAGGCTGAATATAAACAAGCAACGTAGAGGTAAAAGGCTCTAGAGCTTTTCCAGAGCTGAAGAAGAGCTCTGTGTAAGCTTGACAGCTTGCCTCTTTCACCAGCGGAGGATATTACTTCACCCACCTGGTCTCTCTAGCTTATTGTCAGTCTCCTTACTAACCATTTCCCCCCTTTTCATTTGTTTTAAGATTAGAACTTTTTTATTTTTTTTTTTAAAGGAGGTGGTGCACAATTCATGGGTCTAGAAATTCTAAACCCAGCTTCTTTTCTTTTACAGTAGATGGAGAATCTTCCTTTGGAATAGTCATTAAAACTAAATGAAACCTCTTAGATAGTTTTGGAGGAATTTGACAAAGCCCCAATCTTAACATTTTATCATTTAAATGAATTTTACTTGATCTGTAGCTCTCTGAAGGCACTGTGCTCACTTTCCTGGGGAGAAGTGCTGAATCTTATTGAAATAGTGTGTTTGATGCTAGCACAGTGCTTCATGCTTAAGAGTTCATCACTAATAGTAATTCCCATGCCGATAAGTTTCTCATATTTAAAAATAGTGTTTTATGTATAAATAGAATTTGGTGAAGTTGTGGGCTGGGTGCATTTATATAAATGCTGTGATTTGTTTTTCTTTATGGCTGGGACTGGATTGTATTCTAAGTAGTTAAAACATCAGGTGTGTTCTGTTTTTTGTTTTGTTTAATGGCTTGCTTTTCAGCAAAATTCTACAAGAATTAGAGACTTAGTGCATTTTACAATTTTGGTTTAGATTTGCAGGTGTCTGGTAAGACTCAATTACAATACAGCAGACCTGGTTTCTTAGGTTAGCACTGTTAACAGTTCCATGTACTTTTTCTCATGAGGCATTAGAAAACAATAAGTACAAAATAGAATTGTCTGAGTAAAAACTCTTGTAGCGCCTTCATGGAGCTCATCTGTTATAGTATCTGCGTGTGAGCATTTGGGATAACAGTACTATTAGACACATGGGGCTTGTACATAAGACTGCATGTGGGAGCTGTGGCGTAAAAGAAACATAGATCAGGGGAGATTCCAATAAAGCAAGGTAATGTAGTCCTGGAATGTACAGGCCAGGAGATGATGTTTCCTTCAAAACATGGCATCTCTAGGATGCATGGTTATCCATGCAGTAACTGTTTTCCCCGCAACCTCTGTCAAAGGGCTGCTTGAGTATTAGTACACTTAGTACACGCAATCAGCCAAATCCCCTTGGATAAATGGGATTCTACTGTGTACAGTAGAACCTCAGAGTTACGAACACATCAGGAATGGAGGTCGTTTGTAACTCTGAACAAAATGTTATGGTCTTTTAAAAGTTTAGAACAGAAGAACGGCCATGCTGGGTCAGAGCAAAGGTCCATCTAGCCCAGTATCCTGTCTTCCGACAGTGGCCAATGCCAGGTGCCCAGAGGGAATGAACAGAACAGGTAATCATCAAGTGATCCATCCCCTGTCGCCCATTCCCAGCTTCTGGCAAACAGAGACTAAGGACACCATCTGCCCATCCTGTCCTCCATGAATTTATCTAGTTCTTTTTTGAACCCTGTCATAGTCTTGGCCTTCACAACATCCGCTGGCAAGGAGTTCCACAGGTTGACTGTGCGTGGTGTGAAAAAATACTTCCTTTTGTTTGTTTTAAATCTGCTGCCTATTAGTTTCATTGGGTGTTATGAGAAGGAGTAAATAACATTTCCTTATTTACTTTCTCCACACCAGTCATGATTTTATAGACCTTTATCATATCCCTCCTTAGTCGTCCCTTTTCCAAGCTGAAACGTCCCAGTCTTATTAATCTCTCCTCATACGGAAGCCATTCCATACCCCTAATAATTTTTGTTGCCCTCTTCTGAATCTTTTCCAAGTACAATATGTCTTTTTTGAGATGGGGCAACCACATTTGCACGCAGTATTCAAGATGTGGGTGTACCATGGATTTATATAGAGGCAACATGATATTTTTTGTCGTATTATCCATCCCTTTCTTAATGATTCCCAACATTCTGTTCGCTTTTTTGACTGCTGCTGCACTGAGCATTGACTTAATACAGCTTTGAAACTTTACTATGCAGAAGAAAAATGCTGCTTTTAACCATCTTAATTTAAATGAAAGAAATACAGAAACAGTTCCCTTACCATGTCAAATCTTTTTTTAAATTTTCCCTTTATTTTTTTAGTAGTTTACGTTTAAGACTGTACAGTATTTGTAGTGTTTTTTTTTTTTGTCTCTGCTGCCTGATTGAATACTTCCAGTTCCAAATGAGGTGCATGGTTAACCAGTCAGTTTGTAAGTCTGGTGTTCGTAACTCTGAGTTTCTACTGTACAACAAACACAAATTCTGTAGAGTTTGGTGGTCTATGACCAAAAAAGAACCGCATCATCAGTTTGTTTTTACTCACCTTGTGTCATTACTTGCAAAACTTTCACTTCCTTTTTTCTGTCCAGTGGCTTATGCAAAATGTGTTTGTGTGGGAGGTATTTAAGTCCATTTCCTAGTGGATAAGTGTCAATATCAGTAAAAAACATTGCTGTCACGTTTGGCACCTCACTTCCTATGCTGGCAGTCTCAACAAGGCCAAGGATTGAAGGGACATAGAAACTGCACTATAGAGGTACTGTGGTGGAGCAGCACAAGAGATGTTTGGATTGTCGTTGCCCATGTTGTATCTCTTTTATAGGACTTACCAGTCTGGCTGCATTTACTCATGACATGGGTGGAGAGGCATTTTTAGGTACTGATGCTGCTTAGCTGAGCTTAGTGAGGAGTCAGACGGGACCCTGAGGCTCTCTGCCACTTTGATGAATGGGGGCTGTGAGACTTCAACGGAAAGTGGAGACACTTGGCTAGTTCTTCAAGGTGTTTCCCCTTTCAGACCAGCGTTGCTTTGATCTTTGCTGAGTTCAGCTTGAGCCAGCAGCTCATCATGTAAGAGCTGACTTCTTGTAGGCACTGCAGTGTTTTAGTGGTGGTTCATTCCTCAGTTGAGAATGAGATGTGTAGTTGAGTGTCATCTGTGTACTGTTGACACCTGAGCCCGTGGCATCTCGCTCATGGATCTTGTGGGTAGAGCCCTGAAAATCTGCAAATATCCACTTTATATCCATGGACCTTGGATGCGGATACAAATTTTGTATCCATGCAGGGCTCTACTTGTAGGACTCAGCAGGCGAGGGCCTTTGGAGAGGAGGAGCAGTTACCTATCCATGCTGAGCTCTGCTGGAGAGTGATGATTGGAATCATGGTAGTGCAGGACCACCTACTCCTGTTGTGTTCTGTAGGTGGGGTAGCTGTACCTTTTGGTGCAGTGTGTCAGAGGCTACAGAGAGCATGGAAATATTGCCTGTGCCCATGGCTATAAAAAGGCTGTCTCTTCTGCCCCACTAGAGCTGTCTCTGTGCTGTGCCCTGGTTCTGAGGCATCCAGGATGTTAGCTGATGTCACGTGTGGCTGAAGCTTGTTGTTATTACTTCTCTTTTCAAATATGCTGTTATAGATCATTTAATTTATGCTGAAGTCGGGGATATTTCTTTAGAGCAGCGTCTTCCCAACTTTGGGTTGGGTCATGGCATGTCAGATGTTAAAAGTCCTGTTGGTGGTGCTGCCCAGCTAAGACAGGCTAGTGCCTACCTGTTCCACCACCGCGTTGCACTCTGAAAGCAGCCAGCAGCAGGTCCGGCTTCTAGGCAGGAGGGCCATGGGGCCTGTGGGCGAGAGTCACGCGAAGCCGCTTGTGCACCTCCGCCCAGGAGCTGGACCTGCTGCTCGCTGCTTCCAGGGCGCAGCGCAGTCCGTGGCACCAGGCCAGGCGGGAAGCCTGCCTCTGCACCCCGGCTGCGCCACTGACCAGGAGCTGCCGGAGGTAAGTCTGTGCCCCAATCCCCTGCCTCAGTCCTGAGCCCCCCAAACATGGAACCCCTTCCTGCACCCCAAACCCTTCATCCCCAGCCCAGAGCCCTGACTCCCTCCCGCACTGCAGCCCTGAGCCCCCTCCCCCCCAAACCTGGAGCCCCTCCTGCTCCCCAAACTCCTCATCCCCGGCCCCACCCCAGAGCCTGTACCCCCCCCAGCCCAGAGCCTTGACTCCCGCCCTGTCCCAGCCCAGAGCCCCCTCCCACACCCTGAACCCCTCATCCCCAGCTCCGTTGGGTCGCAGGCATCAACAATTTTCTTCAACTGGGTCCCCAGGAAAAAAGTTTTAAAACCACTGCTTTAGAATACACTTATGTGTCTTAATAATTGATAATGAGCCAATTTCAGATTTAAGCCAGAATGATAAAAGAAGAATATTCCATTAACTAGTGTAAATCCAATATATTTCATTAGCAGAATTTCTCTTTTCTTATAAAACTTGGTTTTAACAATTTGGAGCCAGTCTTCAGTTAAACATAACTTTGTACCTTTATTATTAATAATATTTTATTAAATCACTTACTGGTTGAGATCTTGTTGGCTGTATCTAGCCTATGCTGACTTTTTATGTCCAGTTTCTAAAAATATAAGAGACAGGAGTCAGTAATGACCCGATACAATCTAACACCACTCTTACTAAAGTATGCAGTTTAGCCTAATTATTCCAGTTACTTTGCTACACCTTCTTTCATTTTGTTGTCTGGTAATAGTCTTGATTGTAATAGCATTGTCTAGTGATTTAAAACATAGGATTGGGAGCCCGGAGACTTGAGTTGAACTCTGCTTTGCGTGACCTTGGGCAAATCACTTAACCTCTTTCTTACTCAATTTTACTCCGTAAAATATGGGAATCATATTTTGTTGTAAAGCTCTTTGAGAGCTTCAGATGATATTTTGAATTTCTTACTATTATTCAAGATTTATACTAAAATATAATTAAACACACTAATCCAAGCCAAGAGCAGCTTTTCTGATTTTTTTTTTTTAACTTTTAAAAAAGCTCTGTTTTAAACTTGATTTTGTTATAAAAATTCTTAGGATGTAAATTGTAAAACATGTTTCTCTTGAAGATATAAAAGTGTAATCTGAAGAACAGTGCATGTTGGTATATACTCTAATGGGCTGGAGTATTTATTTTTACTAATTAAGCAACTGTTAACTTGTACCCAGGCTGACCAGCGCTGCATATGAAAAATAAGTATTGAATTCACTGGTGGCATTATTATAACTTTTTCTCTAGTGGCAAAAAAAAAGCATAAACTGAAGTTAAAACAGACAGCTTCAACTATTTGAAAAGGCTCTTTCTTAACTTAAAATCTGACTGCAATTTCATCTTCACTTTCTTCAGCAAGAAATATAATGTGCAATAATATGTTCTATAGTCAAAGACATTGAATTATGATCCTTTTTCATTAGTATGAAGATCACTTAAAAAATTCTAGATCAGGAAAGAGCATATCCATGCATTTAAAACTTTTTCCAGTGGTATTCTGAATGCCAGTTTAACTAGTTGACAAAATAATTGCATTTGTTTTAATGTTGTTCTAATTATAGTAGAACTTCAGAGTTACGAACACCTTGGGAATGGAGGTGGTTCATAATTCTGAACAAAGCATTATGGTTATTTTTTCAAAAGTTTGCAACTGAACATTGACTTAATACAGCTTTTAAACTTTACTATGCAGAAGAAAAACACTGCTTTCCCTTTATATTTTTAGTAGCTTACTTTTAACACAGTACTGTATTTATTTTTTTTCTCTCTCTCTCTCTCTCTCTACTGCTGTCTGATTGTGTAGTTGCAGTTCCAAATGGGATGTGTGGTTGACTAGTTAGTTCATAACTCTGGTGTTCGTATCTGCTGTACATGCCTTGCTGCCTTGTGGAATATATATCCTGACACATGGGTTGTATCTACCCTGGACTCTTTACTCCTGGGGGAATTCTGCGCCGCTGCATGTGCGCAGAATTCATGTCCCCCACTGATTTCTTTGCTTCCCTGCAGAAAAATGACTTTCTGACGGAAGCAAAGGGAAGCTGCAAGAGCAGTCACGCACCACTCCTAAGCAGTGCAGGGACATTGTTTAAGGCATCTGGAGCATCCAGCGGAGAGGTAAATCACCGTGTGGCTGGGGACACCCCAGCCAGTGGTTCTTACCCTGAGCCACGATCACCTGCTAGTCTCATCTGGGCTGGAGGCAGGAGAGGACGGGACTTTCTCAGCCCCAGCAACTTCTTGCAGGGGAAATGTCAGATCCACCCCCAGAAACTTCCACCAGCTGCAGGAAGCTCAGATCCTCCTGTTTCCTGTCCCTATTGCTCCTTAGCTGTGGGGGGAGGGGTCACTGGACGTGGAGCTGCTCCCCCATCCACCCAACCCCCGTGCATCCGGACCTCCCATACTCAGACACCCCTGCCAAGCCTCACCCGGTACATCCAGAACTCCCCATGCCCTCTACACCTGAACCCCAGCCAGTGACCCTCAACCCCCGCATCTGGAGCCCCCCTGCACCCAGGCTCCCCTTCCTCTGGACTCCCACTCCTGCACCCAGACCGCCTCCCACTTCCTGCACTCAAACCGTTACTCTGTTGCCCCACCCCCTGCCCCACCCTGAGCACCCACATACAGACCCCCATGCCACTGACCCCCAACTAGCTGCACCCAGACCCCTCAGCTGAGCTGAAGCCCCTGTGGAGTCCCATTGCACCTGGAACTTCTCGCCCAACGAGCCTCTGTGCATCCAGATCGCCCTACACCTAGACCCCTCACACTTGGATCCTGTCTGATTGAGTCTGCTTGCCCCACACCTGGTGTGCCTGGTGCAGAGGGGCAGGGCCCCAGGGTGTTTCTGGGGCAGGCCCAGGCCTTGTGCTGTGTCAGGGTTGGGTGCAGCCTCACTGCAGAGTCCGTGTCCCGGGGTGGAGGGTCTGCAGGGAGATCTCCCACTTTTGTGCAGCCATTGGCCTATGCTCCACACTGTCATGCTGCAGACTCTGCATTTATTTACTGACAAATAAAACTTGTAGAATTTTAAAATATTGTGTGTAGAATTTTTAATTTTTTGATGCAAAATTCCTTCAGGAGTAACTCTTTAGCAGTGTTGACATTGGGTATCAAACACAGGTTTCTCCACCCCCTCAACCACAGTTGAACTCTCTTGATCCTGATCACACCAGCAGGGCAAGAGAGTTGAACATTGGCTTTAACAAACCCTGCCTATCCATTTCATTTATATAGAAGTTGGTGGTGATCCTTTTAAAATGGATGCTAAACTGTTTATGTAGGTTCCAAACACAGGTTATAGTTATGCTATACTTGACACGAGGACTATCAAAGCCAGTGGAATTCATAAACTGCACAAGCAGTCTGCCTCTATTTATTGTTCTCTTCATAATTAAAAAAAATTCTAGACAATTAAATGCAAACATCTAGTGTTAAAATAATGTTATGGTTTTGGTTTCAAGCACACACAAGCTGGCAAGTTATATAGCTGATTGAGCACCATTAGCACTTTTTGCCCTGATGCTCCTGTGCAGTATTTTCTCTTCTCCCTTCCTTGTTAAATGGGTTAAAGCTACTCTTTTTGTTGTTAAAGAGTATCATAAAATATACAAGATGCGAAGTGTGGCTGAGGTACTGTTGTCACACAACCTTAATTTTGTGAACTTCTTCACTGAGGTCTTGCAAACTTAAGTTTACTTTTTGTATTTAACTTGTTATACAACTGACACATCTTGTGTTTAACAGTGATTTGGATTAAAATACTGAACAGTTTTAGTAGCATGATTAAAAGTAGATGCAGTGTTCTTATGTTGGATTACTCTAATTTTATTGATACATATACAGATAAGGAGTCTGGTGGCACCTTAAAGACTAACAGATTTATTTGGGCATAAGCTTTTGTGAGTAAAAACCTCACTTCTTCTTTACTCACGAAAGCTTATGCCCAAATAAATCTGTTAGTCTTTAAGGTGCCACCAGACTCCTTGTTGTTTTTGTAGATACAGACTAACACGGCTACCCCCGATACTTGATATACAGATGATGGTCTCCTGAGTAGTGTGGAAAAGTGAATGTTTTTCCTGAAATTCTGGTTTTGAGACTAGTGACTGTCATGGGTGTCACGTGGCTATCCTAGTGAAATGTTGGTACTTAGTAGCAGTAAGACGTTGTGGTTTTATTTTTTTAAAGCTTTCAGAAGTTGTTAGTGACTCTTAATTTTGCAAAACGTAGGGCCTCTTCCAAAGTTTTGTGAAGTCCATTGGAGTCTTTCCACTGACTTCAAAGGGTTTTGAATCAGGTCCTGAGGGTCATATTTTCAAGAGTTCAGCCCCAAGTTGCTGCCACTGAGAACAATGTACCATTTTACCTGCTTTTACTAAAATAAAAATTCCTTAAATTTTGGGAAGGTTAAAAAGAAATACACAAACTTCTTATTGCTACTGAAAGTAGCAACGCATTTTACGAGGCTAATGTTTTCTGGCGATTTTCTGGGATCACACAATCTTGAAATGAAAGATTACTGTAATGTTATGAATCTAATGCAATGCTTAGTTATGTGCTCAGAGAGTTACAATACATGCTGCTGAGTGAACTCAAAAATCTGGCTATATGTTTAAAGGTTTTGGTGTGTTCTGTTAGGCAAACTGTCTCGTTTTTAGAAAAAAACTATGTGTATCCATGATCAAAAATCTCTTCCCTTGAATAGCTTTTGTTTATATATGTTACAAGTTGAGCACTGTAAATTGGGACATCGCTGATTTCAACAGCAGTGATTGGTTTAAAGTTTTAAATTAACCATGTTGATGCACATGCATGAGGAAACATGGGTTTATATTCTCAGACCATTCTTATTTATATTACATTCACTTGACACCAATCTAGGAGTATTTTTTGATCTGTTTTAAGCAAAGGATAGTAAGTGTGTTAACATTCCCAAATGAAAACCTTCATCTTTCCGTGATTAACTGAAATCATGTTTTCTGCAAAACGTCAACATCTCAAAATCTGTATGTGATGAGATTTGTCAGTGTATATCGTGTACAAACAGGATTTCCAGTTTTTGCTTTGGTCAGGATTTAACCTAAAACAAGACACCCTGTATATTCCCAACAAACTGCTGTTGCCATTTTCTGATTATTGTAGCCACAGAGTCCTAAAATGCATCCTTTATTCACTGGTCCATTTAGGAAGTTACATTAGAGTGACAATGCAGTAGATGAGAAAACTTTGTCAGATGACTGATGTCTTTAGTTGTCCTTTCTCATGCCTGAAAGAAAAGGGAGTTCTGTTTAAAGTGTGATCTGGTAATCTAATGGTATAAGTTCTATAAGTAGCTGAAAAGCTGTAAGACTGTGAGACTAGAACTTGAAAGATAATGTTTAATTATGTTTAATTTTGTATGACACATTTACTAAAATCTTACCAACCCAATGTAAATGAATATCTGTTGTGAAATCACATCATCCTGGATCTTATAACTGAAAGATAATGAGGGCGTGGCTACTCTACTGCAGCTACAGCTGTAGCACTGTAGTGTAGATACTCCCTCATTGACAGGTGAGGTTTTTCCATCAATGTAGTTTAATCCATTTCTCTGAGAGGCGGTAGCTAGATCGACTGAGAAGTTATTCCACTGACCTAGCTGTGTCTATACTGGGGTTAAGGGTAACCTAACTGGTTTTCAGGGTGTGAAATTTTTCACAGCACTGAACAGCATAGCTAGGTAGATCGAATTTTTAAGCATAAACCAGGTCTCAGTGGAGACTAGGACCAACCGTCCACCCAGCACTGTAGCGCTGGGTGGTATCAGCAGCCATGAGGATAATAGTGTGGTGTAATATAATACATTCCATGGGTGGCATACCCGAGCCCACTTAGCCACTGATGCTTTAAAACTCCCACCCCCCAATCTGGGTCTGTGCTGGTTATGTGATCTGTATGCATCTCGTGATCTTTGTAACCTATACCTATAATTCCTCATAACTCAAGCCTGACTCCAGATGTACAGTACCTTCCCTCTTAACTTGTGTATATTTAATTTTAAACGTTAACTTTAATACAATTCCTAACCAGCTAGTGCACTGACTCTGTGCTATGCTTTACCAATTGAAATTCTGAATACTGTGCGACAGAGGCAAAATGGTCCTGTGTCTAAAGCACAAGATTTGAGTTGGGACTTCTAGCTTCCATTTGTGATCCTGCTACTCACTTAGCCTCTCTGTGCTTCCCTTCACAGATTGTGGCAGAAATTTTGTGTACCTCATGCTGGTTGGGTGGCTTAATTCATTAATGTCTGTAAAGTGCTTTGAGCATCTCCCGTGGGCAGTGGTATCGAAATGAAATTTGGTGGTGGCAGTGGGTTTGTATATGGGGCTGTGCACCATTTGTTGACTTTCTTCTTGTTTTGTTGCAGCAGACTGATTACTGGCTAGACTTCATGAATAGAAAGTCCTGGGACTGTTAGACTCCCCAACCCCCGCCCTTTCCACCATGGACCAGGATTATGAGAGACGTCTCCTGCGCCAGATCAACATCCAGAATGAAAACACAATGCCTTGTGTAAGTCCGCACATTTCTACTGTGCCTAATGATTCTCCTAGTGACTTACCCAGGTGCCCCTGCCCCTCCCCACATCCCCCAACAAAGAACAGACTTTATTCTGTGAGCTGTAATGTGCTTTCTCTACTGTCCTTCAGACAGGCTATCTAGCTTCCTATTGAGCTACTTACTAGCATAGAGGCCTTTAGTTATAAACTAAACCAAACCTTTGACTGAAATGCTCTACTGTCTAAGTTTCTGAATTGTCCTGGGAAACAATTACTCAAACAACTTCTTAACTTGGCCAGTTTTTATCCGCTAAAATTTGTTAAATCTCTGTATGTATGTAATACTCAGAAGCCTAAGGGTGTTATAACATCTTTATATAGTTTCCTGATGTCAAGTACTGAATAATAATCTCATTAGGTACTACTGGAATATAGACAGTTGAATTTTTTTTAAGCTAGCAAATCTTCTGAATGCTGGGGGTATACGATAGGTGGACTTTAGATGCACACCGATCTTCCAGCTTTTCTGCGGTGTTTTACGTCATAAGAGCATAATAATGGCCATACTTGGTCAGATCAATGGTCCCTCTAGCCCAGTATCCTGTCTTCTGATGCTGGCTAAGGCCAGATGCTTCAGAGGGAATAATCCGAACAGGGCAATTATCGAGTGATTCATTCCCAGTCATCCAGTCCCAGTATCTGGCAATCGGAGGCTTACAGCCATATAGAACATAGGGTTGCATCCCTGACCAGCTTGGCTAATAGGTCCATTCTTGGCTATCTTCCATCAACGTATCTAATTGAACCCAGTTATAGTTTTGGGCTTCACAGCATCTCGTGACAGTGACTTCCACTCGTTAACTCTGTGTTATGTGAAGTAATTCCCTTTTTTAAAATAAACAAACCTGCTGCCTATTAATTTTTGTCGGGTGACCCTTAGTTCTTCTTCGAGTGATTGTTCACGTCCATTACACATTAGGTGTGCGCGCGCCGCGTGCACGGACGTCGGAAACTTTTTCCCTTAGCGGCTCCCGTCGGGCCGGCGGGGCCCCCACCTTCCCGCCAGAGCGGCGCCCCGCTCCAGGGTATATATATCCCTGCCGACCCGACCCCTTCAGTTCCTTCTTACCGTCCGTGGCGGCGTTGGAACAACTCTGTCTCTCGTCTGAGAGTGTCCCTTAGCACATTAGAGTTATCTAGCAGTTAATCAGTTAGTTGTGTAGTGTTTAACCAGTAGTTAACGGCTCATTAGAGTACTTAAAGTTCTTGCTGGGGTTGTTTGTTCAGCCCCGGCACCGGCCCTGGGCGGTGGGGTATGCCACACGCCCAGGGTTTTAAGGCCTGTGCCACGTGCCGCAGGCCTATGCCATTGAGCGACCCCCACGCTTCGTGTCTTCGTTGCCTGGGGGAGGCTCACCAGAAGGAGCGCTGCAAAATCTGCAAGGCCTTTAAGCCCAGAACTAAAAAAGAGAGGGACTTTCACCTTAAGCAGCTGCTCATGGAGACGGCGTTACAGCCCTCCACTTCGACGGCACCGTCTGCCTCCGTGCGGAGCGCCCCGGCTTCGGTGCGGGAACCGGCGCCGGCGGGTCACCCGAAGACCACGGCACCGACCCAGCGGGGAAGTGCACGACGCCGATCGTCTTCGCCGGCAAAAGTGAAGGGCCAACCTAAGGCCCGAGGTCGCTCCCCGCACAAGAAGGCGGCACCGGTAAAGACCTCGAGTGCCCCTAAGGCCGACACGGCCTCATCACGGACCCCGGTAGTGGCTCCGGCGCCGAAGGGCCCGTCGAGCCCCGGGATGAGCGCGTCGAGCGAGGATGCAGGGCTGGAGGAACTGGTGGAACAGCCCTCCACTCCGGACACGTTTGAGGCAGCTAAGGACCTCATTGCCTTGTCCGTCGAGGCCCCGGCACGCGCTGAAGGCACCCCGCCTATGCTGCCGCGCAGAGGCAAGCCGGCGATGGTGCGCCCACCACGGTCGCCGTCTCGGCACCGTTCCAGGGACCGGTCCCGGTCGAGCTCCGCCTCGGTGGACTCCCGGTTGCCCTCGGCGCAAGAAGCACCGCAGCAGTCGGGCTTCAACAAACGGCCGGCACCGACTCAGCAACCGAGCACGAGTCGGCACCGCGAAGCATCGGCGACTCGTTACCCGAGGCCGACCAGCCATAGCCGTTCCCGGTCCCGCGATCACCGGTACCGTTCCAGGTCCAGGTCGACGAGGCGCCATTCCAGGTCCTGGTCGCGGAGGCGCTACTCCCCAAGACCGGACCGGCACCGTCCCACGGCCCCACCGTGGCCTTCCAGGTCACCGTCTGTGGTCTCGGGGACTGACTCAGACCAATACGGCGGGTATGCCCATAGGTCACAAGCCAGCAGGGACTACGGTCAGTCACAATGGGGCCAGCCGAGCCAATGGCCATTCTGGACACCCTGGGCCTACCATCAACAAGAGCCCCCATCGGGAGCCTCGAGATCCGGGCCATCCCGGTACCGATCCCGCTCCCCGCGGCACCGTCCGCCATCGTATAGGGAGGCAACGGTCTCTAGACCACCGGAGCGGGAAGGAGTGGACTCGGCACCGAGTACGGTACCGTCCCAATCCCACGCGGCGGGTCAGGCCGCAGAGGAGCAATTGGCTGATGCCGGATTGCAGGACAATGAGGATGGGCAGAAGGCCCCGACCTCTTCCTCCTCGCCAGATGAGGCGGTAGCGGGCACACTGGTGTCCGGCCCTCCCCCGATTGACCATCGGGCACACCAAGACCTGCTCCGCCGGGTAGCCCTCAATCTGGGCTTGCAAGCGGAGGAGACCATAGAGCAGGACGACCCCATGGTCGATATCCTGAGCCCAGAGGGCCCCTCCAGAGTCGCTCTCCCGATTATACGGACAGTACAGTCCAACTATAAGACGGTGTGGCAAACACCGGCCTCCAGTGCGCCAACTGCAAAGGGAGTGGAGAGGAAATACTTCGCCCCATCTAGAGGGTTTGACTTCCTCTTTCTACATCCGTCCCCCTGTTCGCTGGTGGTCTCGGCGGTCAACGAAAGGGAGCGACATGGCCAGCAAGCTCCTGCCCCCAAGGGCAAGGAAGCTAAGAGATTGGACCTATTCGGGAGGAAAGTCTATTCATCGGGGGGCCTGCAACTGAGGATCGCCAATCAGCAGGTGATTCTAAACAGGCACAATTTTAACTCTTGGGCATCAGTCGCCAAGTTCAAGGACTCCCTCCCACCTGACGCGCATCCGGAGTTCACGGCCCTGGTGGACGAGGGAATGGCAGTGGCCAAGACCTCTTTACAGGCCGCACTGGACTCAGCCGACGCTGCGGCTAGAACAATCGCGTCGGGAGTCGTGATGAGGCGTTCGGCGTGGTTGCAGGCTTCAGGTCTCCCGCCGGAGGTGCAGACCACGCTGCAGGACCTCCCGTTTGAAGGTTCGGGCTTGTTTTCCGACCAGACGGACGCCAAGCTACATAGCCTTAAGGACTCACGAGCGACCCTTAAGTCGTTGGGTATGCACACGCCGGTAACGCAGCGTAAGCCCTTCAAACCCCAGCCGCCGCAAAGGCATTACCACCCTCGGCCCCGACACGAGCCTTACCGCCGTCGAGGCAGGGATAACAGGCGGAGATGTAACAATACGCCTAACCAGGGCCAGAATCACGGCCAGGGCAAGCCGCAGCCGGGAAATAAACCAGGCTTTTGAAGCTATGCCCGAGGACAGCGTACCACTTCATATACCGGATCCTCCTTTGGGTTTCAAGGACCGTCTGTCCCAATTCTACCGGGCCTGGTCGCACATAACATCGGACCGCTGGGTCCTGCGCACAGTGAAGGCGGGCTATACCCTCCAGTTTTCCTTGCCCCCTCCCTACCATCCCCCTTCCCCGTCCCTCTTCAGGGACCCTTCTCACGAGCAACTCCTCATACAGGAGGTACAGACCCTTCTCGCTGCAGGAGCAGTAGAAGAGGTCCCTCTGGACCTAAGGGGAAAAGGATTCTATTCCAGATACTTCCTGATCCCCAAGGCGAAAGGGGGCCTTCGTCCTATCTTGGACCTGCGCGATCTAAACAGGTTTCTGATCAAAGAGCGCTTCCGTATGGTCTCCCTTGGAACTATTATCCCATCCCTGGATCCGGGGGATTGGTATGCTGCCCTCGATATGAAAGATGCCTATTTTCACATCGCAATCAATCCGGCCCACAGGCGTTTTCTGCGCTTCGTCGTCAGCCAGCGCCATTTCCAATTTACTGTCCTGCCCTTCGGCCTGGCATCAGCTCCACGGGTGTTTACGAAGTGCATGTCCGTGGTAGCAGCCTTCCTTCGAAAAAGAAGGATGCGTGTGTTCCCGTACCTGGACGATTGGCTACTCGCGGGCAGGTCGGAGGCCGAGGTCCGATCTCACGTGACGCTGGCCTTGCAGACGTTCGACAAGCTCGGCCTCCGGGTCAACGTGCCGAAATCCACGTTAGTCCCCACACAGAGGCTGGACTTCATAGGTGCTACCCTGGCCTCGGTAACCGCGCGAGCGAGTTTACCAGAGGCACGGTTCATGTCAATTCACAGGGCCGTAAGCTCGGTCCAAAAATTTCCCACGACAACGGCAAGGTGTTGCATGCAGCTTCTGGGGCATATGGCAGCTTGCACGCACGTGGTCAGACATGCCCGGCTGAGACTCCGGCATTTACAGTTGTGGTTCGCCCACACGCATCGCCCCAACAGAGACCCATTGGATCAAGTAGTCACGATCCCGAACCAGGTGCTCAGCTCGCTACGCTGGTGGCTCGATCGCCAGCAGGTATGCGAAGGGATCCCCTTTGCTGCCCCACAACCCACTCTGACGTTAGTGACAGATGCATCAGACATGGGCTGGGGGGCGCACCTGGGGGAACTGCGGACCCAAGGGCTGTGGTCCGGAGAGGACAAGCTGCTTCACATCAATCTGAAGGAGCTAAGAGCGGTTCGCCTCGCCTGCCAGACCTTCCACGCCTTCCTAAAAGGTCACAGCGTGGCAGTCCTGACGGACAACACTACCGCCATGTTCTATATAAACAAGCAGGGCGGGTCCCGGTCTTCTCCCCTCTGTCACGAGGCACTCCAATTATGGAACTTCTGTATAGCCCATGCGATACACCTCATCGCGACGTATCTTCCGGGAATTCAGAACGGCTTAGCAGACCGCCTCAGCCGATCTTATCGAATGCACGAATGGGCACTGAGAGGAGACGTCCTGCATTCGATCTTCCGGAGGTGGGGGTTTCCCCGGGTGGATCTATTCGCCACCAGGGACAACAGCCAATGCCCTCAGTTCTGCTCGTTCCAGAACCTCAGCCCGGGATCATTAGCGGATGCTTTCATGATCCCATGGGGAGGGAGCCTAAAATATGCCTTCCCTCCATTTCCACTTATACACAAGGTTCTTCTCAAGACCCGCAGGGACAGGGCAACGATCATACTTATTGCCCCGGCCTGGCCTCGCCAGCATTGGTTCACGTCCCTGCTGGAACTGTCCGTAGCCGATCCAATCACCCTTCCCCTCCATCGCGACCTAGTCACGCAAGACAAAGGTCGCCTACTCCACCCGAACCTGTCTTCGCTTCATCTCACGGCATGGTATCTCTCTGGCTGAACGATGCAGAACACAGGTGCTCTCACCAGGTTCAGCAAATCCTCCTTAATAGTAGGAAGCCCTCTACAAGGGCAACATACCTGGCGAAGTGGAAAAGGTTCTCCCACTGGTGTGAGCCTCAACGCATACAGCCTTTACAGGCCTCGGTTCCGTCCATCTTGGACTATTTACTGCACCTCAAGAATCAAGGGCTTGCGCCTGCCTCAATTAGAGTTCACTTAGCCGCTATTTCGGCTTTCCATCCGGGAGAGTTGGGAGTGTCGGTATTCTCCAACCCCACAGTGGCCCGATTCCTCAAGGGGCTGGAAAGGGTGTTTCCCTACTCACGCCCGCCGGTTCCGACGTGTTCTCTGAACCTAGTCCTAAATAGACTCATGAGTCCTCCCTTTGAGCCCCTGGCCACTTGCTCCCTCACGCACCTCTCGTGGAAGGTGGCGTTTCTCGTGGCCATCACGTCGGCCAGACGGGTATCGGAATTGAGGGCCCTCTCGTCGGAACCACCCTATACGGTGTACCATAAAGATAAGGTGCAACTTAGGCCGCACCCCAAATTCCTCCCAAAGGTGGTGTCACAGTTTCACATGGGGCAAGACATTTGCCTACCGGTATTTTTTCCAAAACCCCATACGGATCCTCACCACCGCAGCCTACATACTCTGGATGTCCGAAGGGCGTTGGCATTTTACCTGGAGCGGACCAGGTCGTTCCGCAGAACACCCCAGCTGTTCATTGCGATTGCGGAACGTATGAAAGGCTTGCCTATCTCGACACAGCGCTTGTCGGCATGGATTGTGCATTGTATACGCACTTGTTATGAGCTCGCCAATGTTCCGGCCCCGGAGATCCGGGCCCATTCGACTAGAGCCCAAGCGTCCTCAATGGCCTACTTGGCGCAGGTCCCGATCCAGGAGATCTGTAAGGCAGCCACCTGGTCGTCCATACACACGTTCACAGCCCATTACGCGATCCATCATCAGACCAGAGAGGACGCGATGGTCGGCCGGGCTGTGTTACAGTCAGTTGTACCTTGACTCCTACCCACCTCCAATGGTAAGCTTGGGAATCACCTAATGTGTAATGGACGTGAACAATCACTCGAAGAAGAAAGAACGGTTACTTACCTTCTGTAACTGTTGTTCTTCGAGATGTGTTGTTCACGTCCATTACACTTCCCACCCTCCTTCCCCTCTGTCGGAGTCTCCGGCAAGAAGGAACCGAAGGGGTCGGGTCGGCAGGGATATATATACCCTGGAGCGGGGCGCCGCTCTGGCGGGAAGGTGGGGGCCCCGCCGGCCCGACGGGAGCCGCTAAGGGAAAAAGTTTCCGACGTCCATGCACGCGGCGCGCGCACACCTAATGTGTAATGGACGTGAACAACACATCTCGAAGAACAACAGTTACAGAAGGTAAGTAACCGTTCTTTCTTGAGTTATGTGAAGGGGTAAATAACGCTTCCGTATTCACTTTCTCCACTCCAGTCATGAGTCTATCCTATCCCTCTTTAGTCATCTTTTCTAAAACAGTCCCAGTCGTCTTAATCTCTCTTCATATGGAAGCTGATCCATATCCGTAATCATTTGTATTGCTCTTCTCTGTACATTTTCCAGTTGTAATATATCTTTGAGTTGGCCAACTAGAACCACACTCAGTATTCAAGGTGTGGGCGTACCACGGATTTATATAGTGGCATTATGATCTTATCGATCCCTTTCCTTAATGGTTCCGAACATTTTGTTAGCTTTTTTGACTGCCACTGCAAACTGAGCAGGTGTTTTCAGAGAACTATCAATGATTTGATTACTCCAAGATCTTTCTTGAGTGGTAACAGCTAATTTAGACCCCATCATTTTGTATGTATAGTTGGGATAATGTTTTCCAGTGTGCATTACTTCTCATTTATCAACATTGAATTTCATCTGCCATTTTGTTGCCCCGTCACCCAGTTTTGTGAGGTCCCTTAGTTAAATCCAAAGAAAACTGTGAAGAATTACAATCTTGCGTAATTTTGTATAATCTGAAAACTTCGCCACCTCACTGTTTTGTTAGAATCATTTATGAATATGGTGATCAGCACTGATCCCAGTACGGTTCCTTGGGTGACCCCTCTGTTTACCTCTCTCCACTCTGAAAAGTGACCATTTATTCCTACCCTCCGTTTCCTATATTTTAACCAGTTACTGAGCCATGAGAGGACCTTCCCTCTTGTCCCATGACAGCTTACTTTGCTTAAGAGCTTTTGGTGAGGGACCTTGTCAAAGGCTTTCTGAAAGTCCAAGTCCACAATATCCATTGCTTCACCCTTGTCCACATGTTTGTTGACCCCCTCAAACAATTCTAATAGATCGGTGAGGCAAGTAAAATATTCTTCTGAAATCCTTTGGGAGAGACTGTGTGGTACCCCTTAGAGGCGTGGCCCAAGCATTGCATTCCAGTGGAAGGGGGTCAAAGGTTACTTTCATCCACCTTTGTGCCTCCCAGATTTGGGGTGCCTCTGGGGCCTAAAATGGCAGCTGGGGTAAGTTAGGCTCAGCAGCTGGACCCAAAGGGCACTGTATGCTGTGGTGCCACCCTGAATCGCCATAGTGCTATGCCATGGTGCCCAGTATTGCCAGTTCTTGTAATTTTATTGTGAGACTTGTGATATTTGATGTGTTACTTAACAGCCCTGCTCCTGGAGACAAGTGATTACATTAATCTTGGCTCATATTTTTAAAAAGTAAGTTTCTCACTCTCATGTTTGCAGAGAAAACTCTCAAATGCACCCAGAAGCACAAATTTTAATTTTATCAGATTTTTAAACCAATCTCATGACGTTTGGACAGTTGGGGTTGGCAATACTTCCCCCTGTGGTGGGTCTTACAGGGAGGCCTGTAGCTTCCTTACACAACACCTGTGCTGAGAGAATTGTCCTCCAGCTAGCCCGAGTGTGTTAATGTCCTTGTATGCTGTGACATGGCCCCAAATTGCACCCTCTGTCTCTACGTGGATAGGCCTTCAAATCGTTACAAGCCTGTGACACAGTCTAATCCAGGGATCGGCAACCTTTGGCCCTCTGCTTGCCAGGGTAAGCACCCTGGCGGGCCGGGCCGGTTTGTTTACCTGCCACATCCACAGGTTTGGCTGATCGCGGCTCCCACTGGGCACGGTTCACAGCTCCAGGCCAATGTGGGCTGTGGGAAGCAGCAGCTAGCACATCCCTTGTCCCACACCACTTCCCGCAGCCCCCACTGGCCTAGAGCGATGAACCGCGGCCAGTGGAGCCGCGATCGGCCGAACCTGCGGATGTGGCAGGTAAACAAACCGGCCCAGCTTGCCTGGGTGCTTACCCTGGCAAGCCGCGTGCCAAAGGTTGCCGATCTCTGGTCTAATCCATGTCATCCACTTATGTTGGTATTTCACTGTTCTTGCTTTCTTTGCCTTGGGTAAAGTGTGTAAATAGTCTAAAGACCGTGGTCTTGATCTCCATATCTTACTGAGTCTTGGAACGCGTCCTCAGCTGACATGATGCACGTAAATGGCTTTTAACTGAAATAAAATTCCCACAGGAGGATTCGTATATTAGTTCTGGTCATATCTGCTACGAACTCCATAATATCTTTTGCCATTACTAAGATCTTAAAATACACACTTAACTGTAGTCCTGCAGAGATTCTACTTGATGTAATTGATCTAGGTTCGATGCTGAATGCACACTGAAGGGATATTTCTGGATTACACACACTATCTCTAGCAAAACCAAGAAATATAAAGGTCCCTTTATTCACCCCCTACAAGAACATTAGCATTATGGAGAAAACAAACAAATGTTAGAAAATTAGGAAGTAGTGTTAAGGTGACATTTTCCCACACAACACAGCAGCCATGACTCTGCTCCCATAGGAATGCCAAGAGGACTTGGAAGCATTGCTGTACTTATCTGACCTTAATAAAACCTGCTGTCTTCAGTGCGCACACACCCACTCCAAACTCCTGTTCGTACGCTGCGGCGCCCTTGGCATACACGGCAGCAGCCTGGGTATGGCAGAGATCACACTGGCCAAAAGGCTTAGGGAGGAGCAAGGTACTGAAATCTCCCTGCGGGACTCTCAGGGGTCAACACCCTCCCGTTCTGGAAGGACAGAAAAAAGATCGCGCTGAGTGCTTGCAACCTTAACTAGCACGTGTTTTGTGTGTGCAATATTCTTATAAGGTACAATACACTGTATGTTTATGTGAGGGCTGAATTGCTAATATTTGGGTCTTTCAGACCAACAGGGGAAGGGATACCAGTCATGCCAATACCTCACAGTGCCCTGCCTCCAGCTGCCCAGATTTCAAACCTCGGGACCATTGGCAAGAGCATACCAGCTGATCTCCACTGTTGAGAGGGAGCATGTGAAGAGACAGGTTCTTTAAGTGCTCCTGTTAGCACTTGTCAGTGGGAATTGTGCCTGTGTAAGGAGTGCTTACTAGGGTTGTAAGGTGACAAACCGTGTGTTCTGTCATTCCAGGTTTATTTGACCCTAATGAAAGCAGATTTCTGGAGTCTGCCTTTCAGAGCCCACTGTGATCCAACACTTTTCCTGCCTGGTTCTTGCAGTGTTTCTCCATATGTAACTTTTTAAACTTCAGGTAGTTGAGATGAGACGAACACTGACACCTTCCAACTCTCCAATGTCCTCCCCCAGTAAACATGGAGACCGTTTCATTCCCTCAAGAGCTGGGGCCAACTGGAGCATTAACTTCCACAGAATAAATGTGAGTATTACCCCCGAGTTACACAGCACAAGGTATTTTTCTTAGCAGGATGGGGGAGTTTGCACAGAGTTAAAGAAGTTTGTTTGGCAGGAAAACTACTTCAGAGGACTAGTAGAGTATTACCTTCCCCCTCCGCTCCCCACTGCTTCACCTTCTGCTCTCCATCTCTTTTGCTGCTTCACTATTTGATGCCTCAGCATCACAATCGATTGCTGCAGATTTTTCAAGATGGTGGTGCTTTTCCCATTACTGGGGGGGGGGGGGGGAAGAAAAGTGAAGGTTGTGAGATCTTTGTTTGCAGTGACTGGAGTGTTTGTTAGCATATATTTTCCCCCCTCTAGGAAAACGAAAAGTCACCAAGTCAAAACAGAAAAGCAAAGGATGCTACCTCAGACAATGGCAAAGGTAGATGTGTTTTGTCCCACTTGTTCCTTTGTGTCTAGCTTTTGATTTGACACTGAAGTCATAGCATGGGCAACAGCAGTGCAAGCATCTCGCTTGCTGCCCTAGCTATTGGGCCACAGCCCTGACCTGGAGGCATCATCACAGGGAATATAACTTGGTCTTCACAGCCCATTCAGATGAGTTGACGTACCCCCCTGCAAGACCACAGCGTACCCCGGTTGAGAACCACTAGCGTAGGAGACTCTGCTCAAGAGCTCGTTTGTATGTTCGTACAGATGGCCTTGCTTACTCAGCCTTGCTAAAGAACGAACTACTGGGAGCAGGGATTGAGAAAGTGCAGGACCCGCAGACCGAGGACAGGAGACTGCAGCCATCCACGCCAGAGAAGAAGAGCCTCTTCACGGTAAGTTTGGCTAGCAATGCATCGGTCCGCATTGCTCATGCGAGGGGAGTTGGACACTCCTCAAATATGCTAGCAGGTGCATAGTGTAATAGCTATATTAAGAAGTCTAGCCAAGGTTTAAAATGAGTCATCAATAGTATGGAATGACCAGTGTGGGTTGTATTAGTAACAAAATCCAGTGGACACTGTCCACAGACAGCATGAGAAACTGCTGCTTGCTGCAGAAATCCTTCTTTCCTGAATTATGACCGAGGGTTTGAAAGACTGTTTTGGAAAGGATGTGGGCAAGTTAACACATGGTCTTGATGTGTTCCCTAAATGAAGGAGAGGTTTTGAGATTCAACAGAAATTAGTTGCTCAGTATTGCTGTAGAGCAAGATTTAAAGGAATCTTTAAGGGAAGGAACTGTAAAGTAAAACACAGTGGGGCCACCACAATGCAGGGTTTTGGAGGGACCTCTGCCTAGGTAATGTATGTTAATTAATTACATTGTAGGTGATCTTGTAAACCTCTGGCACGTCAGGACCTGTACTGTGTGGGGTTTTTGTATCCAATGCTTTCTTCTTTGTGCAGTACTCGCTCAGCACCAAACGCTCCAGTCCAGATGATGGCAATGAGGTCTCCCCATATTCCCTGTCACCTGTCAGCAACAAAAGGTAATGCTGGCTACCTGTGGGTGGGGAAAAATGGGGGCTGGGGTTCTTAAGGAGCTCTCTGACTAATGTTATAATTGGTTGCTGTACAGCAGGGGTAGGCAACCTATGGCATGCGTGCCGAAGGCGGCATGCAAGCTGATTTTCAGTGGCACTCACACTGTCTGGGTCCTGGCCATCGGTCTGGGGGGGCTCTACATTTTAATTTAATTTTAAATGAAACTTCTTAAACATTTTAAAAACCTTATTTACTTTTACATACAACAATAGTTTAGTTATATATTATAGACTTAGAGAAAGAAACCTTCTAAAAATGTTAAAATGTATGACTGGCACGCGAAACCTTAAATCAGAGTGACTAAATGAAGACTTGGCCCAGCACTTCTGAAAGGTTGCTGACCCCTGCTGTACAGCTATGGGATTTCAGGAGGGGAAGTGGGCAGCAGGAGTACTCAGACACCTAAGGAGCAAGGATCTTGTCTCTGTGCAAACAGCCCTAGAAATATAGTAGATTCCACTTGTTAGCAATCTCTCAGTTCCCAGCAACTGCTGTTATTATCCAGAGGCTGCCGGTAAGCGAAAGGCAATGCCAGGGAAGGCAGTGCTGGGAGGGGAGGCTGTGGCAGGGAATTGGGGGGGAGGTTTGGGAGGCTCTAGCCAGCACTGGGATATGCATTCCCATGCTGCAGCTCTCTAAACCTGCCTGTGGCTGGTGCTCGGCATGTCCCAGTGCTCTCTTCCCTGCCACATCCCCGAAGGCAGGTTTGCAGGGCTAGTCAGGGAAGGAAGCACTGGGACGTGCCAAGCCTGGGCCTCTGGTACCAGGGCAGGGCACAGCCTGGAGAGCACAGTGGTACCGTGCAGCCCCTTGGACCCCCACGCTCCTGCTCCCATGAAAAGCCCGGCATCCTCCTCCCAAACAGCAGGCAGATTGGCAGGCTGCAGCCAGAAAAGCATGTCAAAAGGCTGTCAAAAAGCAGCATGCCTGTTAGTATCTGAATCCCATTAACATTGTAGTCTAATGAGACAGGATTGGTTCCCAGCAAAATGTTGCTATTAACCAGAAGTTGTTAATATCAGGAGTGTTATTAAGTGGCCTCCCCTTTTTGGGCATGTGGCTATGGTCACTGGAGGGGCCACACGGAGATCGCCTCAGTCAGGGCAAACTGCAAAGGATGGGGCAGACGATCCCCAAAACTGATGGTTTATTCTTATAATTAGATTCTCCAAGCCAGTAACAAAATAGCTTCTGTAATACCACACTGGTTACCCAGAAGCTGAAACACAGTTCCCCTTAAGCAATCCAGCTCTGGGCTCCCACGTGGACAGCCAAATCTAATATAGTGAGGATTACTTAAAATCTTATTCACTACATATAAAGTTCTACCAATCCCAAGAGACCAGACACATTACCCACCAGGTTAGTTAATACTTCAGATCTTACCCAAATACATTCTTATAGCCAATTCTTATTAATTAATTAAAGTTTTATAAAAAAAAAAAAAGACAGTTGCTATGGTTAAAAGATCGGTACGTATAATGATATTACTCCTGGGGGAATTCTCCCCCAAATTAAAAATTATGTGCACAGTATTTTAAAATTCTGCATATTTTATTTGTCAAAATAACACAATATAATCACACCAGTTTCAGTTATTTTTGGTCATTTATTTCAAAATACCTGTCAGCAAGTATGTGTTTAACAATACAGACAACAAAAAAGAGTCAGGAAATGTTTTTTGAAAAATAGATTCCTTACTAGGCATATTAATACAGAACTCTGAGTAGTAATTCATTTAAACTACAATACAGAACTGTATTTCCCGCACCCCTCAGAAGCAGTGCAAAGGCTTAGGGGAGTTAGGGATAACGGAGTAGCTAAGAGAGAGGCAGTAAATTGCTGGGAAGGAGCCTGGGTGTGAACTTGGAGGGTTGTTGGGGTATGGGTGGGAAAAGTATGGAACAGGTTTTTTTTTGTGGGGGGGGGGGGAGGCAAGGAGGGATTGTTAGGGAGCTTCCCCCATGTAGACCCTGGCTGACTCCTAGCCTCTCCTATTCAGTCAGGCACATCTGCCCCGTGTGTTCCTGCACCTCCTGTCCACGTGTCCCTCCACCCCCACTCAGACACCACCTCCCCCCATCCCACTGCACCTCCCTCCCCAGTGGCCCTGTGCCTCCACTCCCATTCAGCCCCTGCCCCAGTCTGTCACCCACTAACCCTTATGAGCCCCTGTCAGACCACCCCCAGCACCCATGCTGTCTGTCTCCCCATAGTCCCTGTCTCCTGACCTGACCTGACAGTCACTGTGAAGAAGGCAGGCTCTTTCTCTTCCCTAGCTAGCCAGGAGCTGCTGTTTTGGTCTATTGCCACAGTGCCCTCTGGTGGGAAACAGGTGGGACTGCAGCAACATTTCAGCAGAAGCTTTTTTCTGCTAAAACAATTAGAAATGTCATGAATTATGCACATGCGGAGTAGCGCAGGATTCCCCCAGAGTAAGATATGAATAAAGTTCTCGGGTCAGTTTCATAGCAGAGATGGCGAGCTGCTCATTTGTAAAAGTCCTTTTAGAATCAGTTCAAATTCTTCCATGAGAATTTGTAAGGATAGTCCAGGGCATACCTGGAGACCTCAGTCTTGTGACTTGAACATCCCCGAAGTTTGAGCAGATCTGAGATAAAAAGTTTCAGGCCCTAGAGTTTTTATAGTTTTCTAGCATCTTGACAGCAAACATCACAGCAGGCATTCTTGGATGAAGGATACGCAATACCTATTGTTGCTTTGAAGTAAATCTCTATTCCTTAGTCACACACTAGTAACTAGCTGCATTCATTAGCATAAGGTAATTAACCATTCAAGCAGTTCATAGACAGTCTGTCTACCTTTCTCTTTGAAGTTTGTAGTAATGATATTAGTACACCGCAATTTTCCTCTAAATGTTAACATTCCTTTTTGATCTCTGAATCAATAGAATATAGTAACAACCAGAACAGAAGTTTATTATCTACAAGCTAATTAGATCACATTGATAAAGTTAACAGATATAGATAAACACAGACAAATACAGTTAGTATCTACTTCTAATTCTCTGACAATATAGGTTTACATTTAAAAAAATTAAGGCTATTTCCACACTCCTGATGGACAAAGGTGCTAGTGTAGACAAAGCCTAAGTCTACTTAACATGGCTTTGATAATGATCTACAAGAAATAGCCCTGTTTACCATTTCAGTACTCCTCTAATGTAGTATTAAGGATTGATTTTGGGTCACTTAGCCTGCTGATTGCTTAACCCTCACTGGCTCAGTTCACAGGGTAGCTTTGCTATGGGCAGCTGTCCTCTTTTTCATTTTGTGCCCATTGCTTCCCTCTAGCTGCTCACCTCAGGAGGGTGGCAGCACTGAGGGAACAGTGCTATCTCTTTCAATCTCTACAGTTCTGTAGAAAGGCAGTGATCAAAACAGTAGGAATTTCTCTAAATCTTTGTACCTTCAAAGCCTCATAAAACAATCCCGTCTCTCTTTGTGTGAACAGTCAGAAATTGCTAAGATCACCTCGAAAACCAACAAGAAAAATCTCCAAGATTCCTTTCAAAGTGCTGGATGCTCCAGAGCTGCAGGATGACTTCTACCTGAACCTAGTGGACTGGTCTTCTCTCAATGTTCTCAGTGTTGGCCTCGGTACCTGTGTTTACCTATGGAGTGCTTGCACTAGCCAGGTAAGGCCTGGCCCTTTCTTTGCTGCTATGGGAGAAAGTAAAATGGACTGCGGGTCAGTTGGATCAGCCTTTGTGTTTCATATTCTGCTGCAGTACTTAATCCAGTACCCTGGAATGTACCATCTGTGCGGTGCAATGTACTAGTGCTCTTAGTTCCAAATACCTAATCTGCTAGGCAACTAATCTCCTAGTATGCCTCTTTAGTCCTAATTTCCATCTTATTTCCTACTTTTCAAGGTGACCCGGTTGTGTGATCTGTCTGTGGAAGGCGATTCTGTGACATCAGTGGGCTGGTCAGAACGGGTCAGTATAATACTACCACACAGAGATGCTAAGCACCCAAAGCTCCTGTTAACTTCAGTTGCATTTGTAAGAACTCAACATTTCAGAACATCTGATCCTCCGTATGTCACTAGAGACACTCCTTAGCTGATAGGAATACACGTCTCACGCTGGAGTGAGAACCACCTAGATTGAGTTCAGTGAGCAACACATGACCTCAGTCGAGATACCGAAGAGCATTTCTCTCTACTTTTTTGTTAAAGCCTAAGATGTATGCACTTGAGGTGTGTTCCTCCAGACCCCCCACCCACACCAAAAAAAGCACCTTGCCTACATAGCAGGATAGCAGGCATGGACGTGGACTGGTCTGTGAGTGTAGAACTGCCTCCGACGTTGACCACAAATATATCTGTCTGTGAGCGAGCCGTGCTCTTGAACACCCTGTGCCACTGCTGCAGTGCAGCTCCCTGGCAGTGCTCTTAGAACGAGGTTACGGGCTACTGCTTGTTCTGGAAAGATGCCATGCATGAACTCTTGTGCTTAGTGTCTTTGCTCTAATTCCTCTCCGTATTCCTATCCTGCCAGTTTTGTCTTCCTCGTTCCAGGGAAGGCTTGGGGTAAAAGAGCCCAGCATCCTGCTAAAAAAGCCTTCTGTGAGGCAGAACCCCCAGGTGCTCTGTTTGATGTTCTGTGTAGTGCCATGAAATCCTGCCTGGCTGGTTGGTTGAGGCCAAAGTGATGTATCCCATTGCAAAGGAATTCAGCAACATCCCCCATCCTGTTTAAACCAATAGCTAGTGGACAGGTATTCGCTGTCCCTTTAGCAAGCACTCACATGGAGTTTAGAGTGGAAAACAAGGAGTCAAGACTGCCTCCGGGGTTCTGTTTCCGACTCTACCAATAGCTCACTGTATGATGTTGCCCAAGTCACTTAATGCATGTGCCTCAGTTTACCCTATCTGTTAAAACATCTTGGGGTCTGGGGGTGTGTAAAAAAGATGCAATTAGGTAATGATTATAAAAATCTTAGAGGGCCTAGGGAAAAAGGTGCTCTATAAAGAAGTGCCAATATTATCTATCTTTAAAAGGATCTATTGATACTTTTCAGTTTTCATTTCTACAGTAGATCTTTTAATAGTTGTGTGTTAAGGTATTGCAGAAATTGCATCTTCATTCAACTCATTGCTGATTAACAGATGGAGTTCCTTTTGAGCAGGACAGATCTTACAAGATGTGTAGTCTCCAGAGATGATACTCCTCCCCCTCCCTTTGCCTTTTTGGGACTGAGGGCTGGTCTTCACTATGGGGAGATTGACACTGCTGCAATTGATGCAGTGGGGATCGATTTAGAGGGTCTAGCGAAGACCTGCTAAATCGACAGCAGAGCGCTCTCCAGTCGATCCCGGGAGTAAGGGAAGTCAACCGGAGAGCGTCTCCTGTCGACACAGCGCAGTGAAGACACCAGGGTAAGTCGACCTAAGGTACATCGACTCCAGCTACATTATTCATGTAGCTGGAGTAGTGTTACTTAGGTCAGCTTACCTCTGTAGTGAAGACAAGCCCTCGGAATCTGTTGTGCGGCTCTTGGATCTCTTTGTACGTTTACTTATTGACTTTATTGATTTCAAGTTTTCTTTTTGTGTATTTAGGGGAACCTGGTAGCAGTTGGAACTCACAAGGGCTTTGTACAGATCTGGGACGCAGCTGCAGGGAAGAAATTATCCATGCTTGAGGGTCACACAGCCAGAGTGGGTAAGGAAGAACAGTAAGCAAGAGGGCTGAAGTTTACCATTTGCTAATGTAGACGAGGGATCCCTTAAGGCCATGTTAATAGTGCAGTGTTGCTATCATTTATGATCCAAAAGGGAGTGTGGGAATGGTCACTCCACCCCCACACACCACTCCTTCCCCAAGCCTTCTATGAAATAGCTTTTTTTAAAGAGTCCTTTAAAATTGCACTGGCCTGCTCTTGGGAGTGGTGATACTATGAGTCATCGCCACATACAGTTGTGGAGGGTGTTGTGTGATGAGACATCCTAGGTGTGTCCTGTTAATGCACCTTGTTGAAACCAATGACATTCAACCCTCCAGGCTGGCTGCTTGAGGATTCCAGTTCATCCTGCTTTTCAGGGACTAGCTTTTACAAGTAGGCAGTGTGAATTGGTGACCGTGTCAGGGGTTGGGACTCCTCATGAGTTCTGATGACCTCACGCAAGTTGTTACACCACTCGTGCCTCAGTTTACCCAGCTGTAAAGTGGGTGTAATATGAACTCCCATAGGGTTTTTGTATGTAAAAAGCTTTTTGATCTTCCAACAAAAGTTGCTCAAGACGAGATTTGTTTAGTCATCCTCTGGTTATAGTGGCTTGATACTTACCCCCAGGAATCCTGCACTGACAGCTGCCTGGAATTCTCACTCTGTTCCTTTGCGTGCATTACAGGTGCTTTGGCATGGAATGCAGACCAGCTTTCTTCCGGCAGTCGGGACAGAATGATCCTTCAGAGAGACATCCGGACCCCCCCACTACAGTCTGAGCGACGGCTTCAGGGCCACAGGCAGGAGGTGTGTGGGCTGAAGTGGTCCACAGACCACCAACTCCTAGCGTCGGGTGGCAATGATAACAAGGTATAGTACTGATTACTGTGGGTGTGGGCCTTGGCCTTGTCTCTGAACCTGCACTCCCAATCTTAAAAGCTGCCTTCTTTCAAAGATATGTCAAAGAAGAGCAACAAGAATGATTAAAGGTCTTGAGAACATGACCTATGAAGGAAGGCTGAAAGAACTGGGTTTGTTTAGTTTGGAAAAGAGAAGACTGAGAGGGGACATGATAGCAGTTTTCAGGTATCTAAAAGGGTGTCATAAGGAGGAGGGAGAGAACTTGTTCACCTTAGCCTCTAAGGATAGAACCAGAAACAATGGGTTTAAACTGCAGCAAGGGAGGTCTAGGTTGGACATTAGGAAAAAGTTCCTAACTGTCAGGGTGGTTAAACACTGGAACAAATTGCCTAGGGAGGTTGTGGAATCTCCGTCTCCGGAGATATTTAAGAGTAGGTTAGATAAATGTCTATCAGGGATGGTCTAGACAGTATTTGGTCCTGCCATGCGGACAGGGGACTGGACTCGATGACCTCTCGAGGTCCCTTCCAGTCCTATAATCTATGAATCTATGAATAACTTTTAATTCCAGCCTTTCTGAAGATGCCTTTTTGTTACTAACGAGGCGATTGACAGACCATTCTCTTTCCCCCCCGCCCCCTCCCCAAATGTGGCTAAACTAAACTATCCTACAACTTTCTAGTGTCCGTCTTAGGTAAAAATTAATAGGGCAGCTTAACTATGCTTTGGTGTTCCTAATGTGCTTGGGTATCTACACCTGTATGTTTGGCCTGAAAGATGTTAGATTTCAGTGAAGCTGGTTTAAACGGTCTCCACTTAAACATGAAGTTAGGCAGTGTGCAGTGAAGGAAATTTTCACAGTTTTAAATAACTTAGCTGACACTGAAATACCCTTCTGCGCGTTTGTTTTATTTTAACAGGCACAGCTCAGGTTTGCTATTTACCAGAGAACAAAAAGAATGGTTACATATGGTACCAAGAACAATTCTGAGAGCACCTTGGGATAGATTCCTGCACAATTAACTCCCCAGACATTGGTGTGATGGAAGATAGTGTCCCAAGCTCTTGCAACTTCTACTCTCATTCACGGGGGGTGGGGAGGAACAGATTTCCAAAGTTTTTGATTATGGCTGGATTATTCACAAAGTCTTTCATGTCAAGAGACCAGAGTTCAAGCACTGCACATAGCCCAAGTGACACGAGTTTGTAGATCTTACTCTAGCCCCAAATTGCAAAAGGACCCCTGAGTTGAGCAGGTTTGGCTGTCCCTGAGGGAGAGGCCCCAGTACAGGAATCGCTAAGATGGAGGTGCATTGGCTGAGCCGTGCAGGGCAAGCTTCACCAGGCTGGGCTTTAGCTGGTGCTGTCTCCTCGGTTTGGGGAGCAGAGGTTGGAGTTGTGTTAATTAGTCTTGTTTCTTCTCTCCACCAGCTCCTTGTGTGGAATCACTCCAGCTTGAGTCCTGTCCAGCAATATACAGAGCACCTAGCAGCAGTGAAAGCTATTGCGTGGTCTCCACACCAGCATGGTCTGTTGGCCTCGGGTGGTGGGACAGCTGACCGCTGCATTCGGTTCTGGAACACTCTAACCGGGCAGCCCTTGCAGTGCATTGATACTGGGTCACAAGTGTGCAATCTGGCTTGGTCCAAACATGCCAATGAACTAGTAAGTTGAACCAGGGGGTTGGAGTCCTCTGCTGAGCTTTCATGGATCAGGAACTGTCAGCACTGACTCTCTTGTAATTCTTGTGTCTTCCCCCTACAGGTGAGTACCCATGGATACTCGCAGAACCAGATTCTCGTCTGGAAATATCCCTCATTAACCCAAGTAGCAAAACTAACAGGGCATTCGTACAGAGTCTTATACCTGGTAAGCTATAACCCAGGGGTAGACAACCTATGGCACGCATGCCAAAGGCGGCACGCGAGCTGATTTTCAGTGGCACTCGCACTGCCCGGGTCCTGGCCACCGGTCCAGGGGGCTTGGCATTTTAATTTAATTTTAAATGAAGTTTCTTAAACATTTTAGAAACCTTATTTACTTTACATACAATAGTTTAGTTCTATATTCTAGACTTATAGAAAGAGATCTTCTAAAAACGTTAAAATGTCTGACTGTCACGCGAAACCTTAAATCAGAGTGAATAAATGAAGACTCGGCACACCACTTCTGAAAGGTTGCCGACCCCTGCTTAGTATAACCCATGCCCTTTGCTTAGTGATCTCCTATTGCTTCTGGTTCTGTGCACGGAGACAGAACCCACACTGGCTAATACCGGGATCCCCTGGTTCCTAGCTACCCAGGGTTTGGTCAGTGAAACAAACAAGACTAAGTATCAGAGGGGTAGCCGTGTTAGTCTGAATCTGTAAAAAGCAACAGAGGGTCCTGTGGCACCTTTAAGACTAACAGAAGTATTGGGAGCATAAGCTTTCGTGGGTAAGAACCTCACTTCTTCAGATGCAAGCATAAGCTTATACTCCCAATACTTCTGTTAGTCTTAAAGGTGCCACAGGACCCTCTGTTGCTTTAAACAAGACTAAGCGTCACTACACTCAACAGGAGCACTGGGATCTGTCTGTCCCTGCTTGCTGACACTGGCGTGAGGATTCTTCTGCAGCACTTGACAAAAAGTGACACAAATTAACCTTTGGACAAGCCCCAGGTTGTCAAACTCCAACTCCTCTCACTTCTGAGGAGCACAGCTACCTGGTACAGCAAACCGAGCTCAAGGGAAATTTGTACAAGCTGAAAGTTTCTTCAGAGTTAGAAAGTTTTTAATCCTCCCCCTTATTCCACCTGCTGTTTTCCCTCTTCATGATTGTGCATTAAAACATCCAGTCCTGTTTTAATCCAGTTCCATCTCTTGATCGCTGCGTCTCTTATCTGGTGGGGAAGCTTCAGCACAGAATGGGATCAGCTGAGCCTGTCTCATACTGTTCTAGACACTGTGGCTAGTTCATTTGTTAACCATGTGTAGGGTGATGTTGGCATCTTAACAGCTTACTTCTGGCTGTATAAAGAGAGGTGCGATTCCAGAGATAATGGGAAGGACCCGTATGTATCTGTAGCAGCATAAACTAAGCCTTGTTTCCAAAATGCTGCATCTTACCTGTGGCAGTGGTGACAAGGCAGGGGGGAAGCAAAGGCAGCTAGGCCTGGTTTACCTCCATTAGCGAGCAGGTGAAGGGAACGGAACATTTGTATTCTGCTGGGGGGAGGCCTCCATTTTAAACTACCGGTTAGCAACATTGGGACATGTATTTTGAAGCCTGTTTGTGCTTTTGTTTCCTCTCTTGCCTCAGGCAATGTCTCCTGATGGGGAGGCCATAGTCACAGGAGCAGGAGATGAAACCCTGCGATTCTGGAATGTCTTCAGCAAAACCCGCTCAACCAAGGTAAACTCGCTCGTTAGTTCCTCTTTGTGCGGCAGGCGCTGCCCAGTGCGGGAGAGGCCTCTAGGAGGGAGGCCGTGGATCTTCTATCCAGCTCTAGTCACTTGCTGTGTGACCTTGGACAGTCACTTTGCTGCTTTTGGATTCCTCCACTTACCTGTGTGTACAGTGATCATACCCCCAATACCTCTCTCTTAGCAGCTGGGGGGGGATTGAGTCTTGATCAAAGGCTACGGGGTTTGTGATCCTCACTTGAAAGTAGTGATTTATGAGGCCTTCTCTGTGCACAGAATAAGTAAAGTAACTAGTACAACTAAAGGCCATCGGTCTCCATTTAAGGCTGGGTGTCGCATTCTTAAGATTGAACCATTGGTAGTTATGCTGGTGCCGTGCCATGCCACACCACACCACTCATTTTAAGTAGCAGTGATGTAGGGTGTCCACCTTTGCCTGTTCCTTCCTAGCATTTTAATACACTGTTGCAGTGTCATTTTTATACATACTCTTCAGTTCTGGCACAATGGCTTTAGGAGACAGGATCAAACTCCCTTAAGTCCCTGAGAACTGTCACCATTCTAGAGTTGACTTCTCAGTAGGGGTCAGCAAAAAGTTTCTGCGGGGCTCTTTTTGAAAAGTAGTCTCAAGGCATCTTGAGCAGATGTGGAGAGACAGCAGAGGTGGCCAGGAACCAAGATATCATGCGGAGGGACCACGGAGAGACAGACCAGCAGTTAATGGATTGATTGGCAGTCTCTTCATCTGGTTTGTGGTGGCTCTACTGTAGGACATACGCAGCAGTCCCTGTTTCACAGAAACTTATACTGCAAAACTAGCCCATACCATCTTCTGCCATGCTCACAGTCCCCATGGACCCCGTATACATGCATGGGCACAGGAAGGTTGATCTCTGACCAACATCAAACTCGGGGATGCTTATGAAGCTTTGCCCTTTAATGTCACGCAAGCCCCAGACCATTTCCATAGGCATGGTTAGCTTCGAGCCCTGGCTTCATGGCAGAAATGAATGTGTGTGGGATAGGGCTGAGACAGTGTGGTGGAGCTGTCTGTGCTCAACTCATTTTCTCAGTGAATATTTAGAGTGGGGATCTTGGGTTCAAAACTTTTCTCTTCATTTTTTTTCAGGAGTCTGTGTCTGTTCTGAATCTCTTCACCAGGATACGGTAAACCCCGTACTTGCACACCAGGATACCCCGGTACAAAGTGCCAGGAGAAAAACACAAACTTGGCGTGCATGGACCCTCTCGCCATCAACCAGAAGAGGGGAAGGGGAGTGCCAGTGGGTTTGGAGGATGGACTTTCAAGATTCTTCTTAAATACATGATTGCGAACCATATTGGACAGTATTTGGGGTGGGGCTGGGAGGGTGATGCAACTTAAGAATTCATTCTTCATAAAGGGGAACAGGTGCAAGAGGGAAAAACTAAAGTATCTAATTTTATATATTGGGTAGAACTTGTGTGATATGGACCATGATAAGGAAGACTAGGCCAAGGGCATCCCAACTGCTGCTTTGTAACCTCTGTGAGAGATGAGTGGATTTGTTTGTGAGGAGGGGTTTGGAATGCTGCTCTGGGTTCTTCATCATTCTCTGATTTGACACACTTCTTCGGAAGCCAGAGTTAGCCAGACTTGATCAAATTTTACTGGTGGGAGAGGACAAAAGTTAGAGCTGGGAAGAAGCCTCTCGCATGTAGAATGAGTATTGTGTTTGCTTGGGACTAATATTCCAAGTAGAAAAAAGGAGAACTGCTTATTTTCCTCAGACACACAGTTTTCTCTTCCGTTTAAAACCATGACTAATATTTGACATGGATGTTCACCTAAGAGTTTAATTTTCAGCACACTTAGTATCTGGCTAAAATAATGGAGCTGAGAATTTTTTTTAAAAAGATTTTAACAGCAGCTGCCTCTTCTAAAGGAAAGATTACTGCACAATCCAAAGAGATGATTATTTTTTTAAAAAGAATTATTGATATTACACATTCAAAGCTGGTCTAAGACTTTTAGTTTAATGGGGAAACAATGGCTTTTTTTTAAAGACCCAGGAGTATTTATTTAGAGCTTTATGCTGTGCCAATTATTGCAGACTGATTGCTGCAGTGTCTTTATGAGGACAAAAGCAGTTGAGATGGATTTAGAAAGAAAGACTATTGTGGATCTGTTTTCAGAGACAAAGGTTCTTTAAGATTGTTGCCTGTCTTCCACATGGGACGGAAGAAACATCATGTGTTTGTAAGTCTGTGTGCAAGGTATTTTAGACAAGGGCGAAGTGTTTCTTTTTTTTTTTTAAACTTCAATTAGGTCAGAGCCAGAGGCCCATTTTTAAGTTTCAGGAAGAGAGAGATCCTGCCAGTTTGTTGGAATAATGCAGTGAGGTGTGATGCTAAGCACTTGTGTGTGTATGTGTGTGTGGGTGTCTTGCTTTTAATTTAAAGAGAAGCTGTTATGCTTGCAGCAGCCAGTTCCTGTCTACTTTGTACATGTGCCAATGCTCACCTGCTGTGCATCTGGCCCCTCGCCTCCTTTTGTAAAATGTTTGGATGTAAGTTCTGTCTCTTCTCTTGGCTATTGTGTATATAGACCTTATCCTGTTGTACATAGTGTGTAAGCAGATACCTTCTTGCGAAACCAGCCTGCCCAGGTTGAGGGAGTGGGGGGGAGGTGGGAGGGAAGGTGTGGGAGACAGCTGCTTCTCTAGAGCAGCAGCGACCCCTTTAGAAAGGGCAAATTTCAGGTAGCAAGTCTGGCAAAGAGAATTGCTATGAACTCTGATTCCATTTCACTACAGCCTTGACCAAGTGTGCCATTTACAGCTAACGCGTGGATGTTGGTCTCTGGGTACTAGGAGTGCTTCTCAACATGGTGTTCCGTAGCAAAGCTGACGGCGTTGGAGCTCTTGAAGCCAAAAATGGGACCTGAATAGTCCCACCGCCCCCTTCCCACGCTCCTCCAAAAAAACATTTCAGCACAGATCTGCTTTACTCTGGTTCTCTCCACAAAATTCCAAGGCACTGTAAACATGGTCTGCAGTGGTGGTCTGATTCCTCTCTTGCTGCTTGTTCCATGTTTGACATCCTGATCCGTCGCCTCACTAAAGCACTAAGGAATTGTTAACCTGTCAGATCATTAAGTCAGGCAAGCATGTCTGAATTAAAGGCATCACTTGTAGTGAAACATGGTCTGTAACGGGTGCCTGTTCCACCCCTTGGGGCAATTATGATGGAGAAAGGACCAGAGGAAAGTAATGCATGTCTTAAGTCAGAGACTGGGAGGGGGAATATGGCCGCAAGTTACTTCTGTGGCTTAGTTTCTCATTTGCGATCTGTGCTTTGGGATAACTGTTCCCCAGTCCCCTAGCTCAATGTCCAAACCACCCACAAAACATTTTCCTCCTGGAGAAAAATCTGTAAATGGAGGGAAACAAGGAAACCATCCCTGAAAGGGGAGTAAATTTGTCTCTGCTTAAGTTGTGTAAGTGTCCACCTAATGAGGAAAACGTGGAAAGTGACTTGTGCAGAAGAAAGGTGGAAAGTGATGGTGTGTGCAGGGATGGCCGGGAAGGAGCGGTACAGGCTAGATTGTGCAGTGGTCCTGGTAACTATCCTGACAGTAATCCCCTCTGCCCGCCCCAATACCACACACTGGAGAGGAGCAAGCTTTCCTGTTTGTCAGGTGCGTGATCAGCCTAGGCGTGTGCGCCCTACATCAGAGAGCCCCCCTTGCTGAGGCAACTGGTAAAAGGAACATTCGAACTCAGGGTAAGACAAGCTTTGCTTTGGAAAGGAGAGGGGAACAGACAGTCCTCTTCCTTTAGACCTGCAGTGTTGGGTTTGGTTTTGAAGTAATCCCCAGAGTGGAGGGAGGAAATACCACAGAGAAATCTAGATGCTCTGGAGTCTGTGCTGCAGTTACGCATGGAGCTTTCTTGTGTGTCGCACTGAAATCTCAAGCAGAGAATGGCATTCGACAGAGCTCTCAGTCAAGAGGGACCATCCTTCTATACGCTCAGTTTGTCATTCTCTGCTTCTAACAGCATTATTTCTGTCGCACTGTTTCAGAACAATCCCATTCCTAATCCTCCCTCTGCTCGGAAGGCTGGGCAGGACAGGTTACTTTGTGCTCCTACTGTTCTGCTTAGCAGGGATGAGTAGTTGATTCCCGATCCCATAGCTGGTTTATGGTTGAGTGTATTGGGTACCTGGCTGGAGGGGTGGTGGGAGAGCAATGTTAAAAACCGTCTTTAGTGGATATAAAAAAAAAATACCAGCACAAATTCCTTGTTTCCCATGCAGTTGCCAAAGGAGGTAGTTTGCTGGGGCTAGTGGAGTGTCCTCAAAAGGTATCTTTCGGGGGGGGGCGGAGGGGGTGCTGGGGGTGTTTGTGTCTAGAATCTCATGTATGCAACTCGTGTGAAGCGATTGGCTGTCTGGAGTGTGCTCAATAGTGTTGTAAATGGAAAAAGAAAAACTTGCGTACACTTATTTCAATGTATGAACCATAACATTTCTGACTTGTACAGTTCAGGCAGTTTGCAAGGTCTCCCCAGAGTTTATGCAGGTAAATTCTAAGAACTTGTGGCATTGTTACATATAGAGCATCATATGGTGAAAAAAAAAATAGAGACCATTGTAACTTTTCATGTAAAGCAATGTAACTGGCATTAAATACATTGTGAATTTAAGCCTGGTGTCGCTTAGTTTAAAGCTTCACGTGAAACTTGCGAGTGATGTTGTGCTTTAAAGTGCTGTGTGGATCCTGTGCTCAAGTACGTGAGCGTGCCCTTCGCCCACACGGCCACGGTGACTTCACTGGGGCGAGGGTCTGATTTTGGAGAAGCAGGGCCAGAGGGAAAGTGACTGTGTAAATATGAAGCTCCAGGTCACTTTTCAAACTGTTCTATTCCAAACCATTTTCATTAGTTTACAAATCAAGTGATGATTCATCCCCCCGCCCCAAAAAAACCCCACCCCAAACAAATAACAAAAAACCTCCCAATGCTGTGATCTGAAAATCTGAATCTGTCTTGCTCCATTCCCTTCTCCCATGGCTGGGATGGCTTCTGTTGCTCTAATAAGATTTCTCAGAGCATTGGGTTTGATTGAGCCAGTAAAGCCAGTTGATGCAAGTCACGTGGAGGGAACTGGTATGTTGACTAGCCTGCCAGTCTTAGTCTCTTGTTCTTACTGTGAATGCTCTTATGCATGTAGACCTGGGACCCATCCATTTAGCATTTGTCAGCACTGTTAAGCAGATACAAACCTTGCCTCTCAGATCTGACAGCTAACTACACTGCTAATGAACTGGACTCTTATTGTACAGACCTATACAAATCCCAGATTGTTGGCTATCGCTGAAGATTAAACACGTTTCTCACAAAAGCATGGCTTTGGGATGCTAGAACAGAACATGAGACGTTATCGTCCCAGCCACGAAATGTGTGGCTGGGACAGTGGAAGCTATTTTACTGACTAAATGATGTCAGTAATGCTACCCTGAACATTGCCTGGGCCACTCCTTCCACTGGACACACTTCTGGCCTGGTGACTTCTGGCTCCCATGTTTTATTCCCCTGGAGAATCCAGGCCAGAGAATCTACAGCAGGGGTCTGAGGCTAAAGACTCAGGGTGGGTCATGTCTGTTCTTCTCTCATCCCGCCTCCCCTAAATCTTCTTAAACAGCAACAAGTTTTTGAATTAAAAATGGGGCCAGGATGGCACGGAGCATGTTCTGCAATTGGATCCCTGAGTGTGTGTCACGGACTCACAGATCGTGCCCACTCTTGGCCCCGTGCGGTCCGTGGGGGGTGCCCCTTTCAGTGAGACAACCCTTCTCGGGGGTCCACTCTCTCTCGGGGTCAGGCCCCTCTACCTCCTGGAGCCGCACCTCTCTGAGCCTTAGCATGCCTGTCTCTCGCCGTGGGCCCCCTCAGGGAGTCCACTTGCTCTGGACCCCCCGGGCCTCCACCCGCAAAGGGGTTGATGCAACCCTTTTCTCTAGACCGGAGTGACTCTCAGACAGCATAAAACAGGAGGATTTATTGAGAGTTGAACACAGCACAGGAAACTCTCAGGCCTGGCCTCCCTCAGCCCAGCACATCCCAGTCTCTCTGCATCCAGGTGGGCTCTGCCTGCTCCCCCTCTCCAGCCCAGAGCCCCCCTGCTCCCACCTGGGCATCTGAGATCACCGGCCCCAGGCCCCGCCTCTGTCCATTGTCTTCTCTCCAGGTAAACAGGGTCATAAAGCGGGGCCTCCTCTCCTCGCTTCTGTCCTCTGGCTGGAACCGGCTGGTTAGGTCACTGGGTCCTCACTCTGCAGCCCATTGTCCGCCCACTGGCCAGAACCAGCTGCGTCTCCTCAGCTGGGCCTCTGGGTCGCCAGGTCACCGGTCACTGGGGTATCCATCCTCCCGGCCATCGGCTGGGTCCCCAAGTCCTCTCTCCGGTCCTCTGCAAAACACACTCCCTCTCCCCTCACCTTGTTAAACCAGTAATACGCAGGGAAACTGAGTCCCACCCCCTCCGCATGCAAACCATTGAAACTCCACAGAAAACAAGAAAACCCCCCACTTCGTCACAGTGTGCATCCCCAAGTAGCATGTGTATTGGAAGGTGTGCTGGGGCCAGCCCTTGGGCCTGATTGAGCTCCTGCAATTGCTTGTGATCTCCGTAGAGCGGGGTAGTCAATTCTTTTTTGTCAAGGTCCAAATTTCTTGGTCAAGATGTCAAGTTCTGGACTCCCAGAGAAACACAAGTGCCCCTGTTCAACACATACAATGCTGTGAAATATACCCAGGGCCTATATTGCTTATATTTTTACTGCATTAAGTGTAAAATAAAATCAAACCACTGTATAACCTAAAAATAACCTCCAAGAAAGATGTAATTTATCTGAGACTGAGAAAGTACTTAAGTAAAATGTCAAACATGCAAATATTAGCATTAAAAACTTTCAGACAACTGTTTCAAGTTTTGAATGAGTTTTGTCAAATACAATTATTGTAATGTAGACACATCTACATATAGATAAACATATTCAAAACTTTTCAGGTCTTTTGTGGTTTATTTAACATAAGTATCAGTTTTATTTGAAAGAAAATAACACTTAGTACACATGAACTCTTTATCTTTTATGATTCAAGTCTTTCCAATAACAAATACACACCCACCTACATGTTTATTAAGCAAAAGAATCATGAATTAGTGCAAAATCCCTGTTAAAACTGTAGTATCACTACTGAAAATGTAATTTTATACAGCAACACACATTTAAAATGAAATGGGTGTGAATAATGTAGAATGACTCTAGTGCTCGCCAGCAGTGGGAAAAGTGACAGGTCCTCTGCTGGCCAAGGGCCTTGAAGTTTGGAGTGAGTTCAGTCCAGGCAAGACGGAGGTGACTGCACAGACGATGATCAGTCAGAACAGCGATTACGAGATTTAATGTTAAGTGTTGCAACTCACACACACATGTGCCAAACATAGCCAGAATGGTAAATGCCACCTTCCTCGAGTGCGGATACGTGGAGTCCAGCACAAGGGTTGTCCAGAAAGTTTCAGATGTAGTTTCAATGTACTGCATCTTAATCACGTCATCCACTTGTAAATCAGTAAGCTCCAGCTGTAGTTTTGCTTTTTCAAATCTGGAAAGAATGCTTTTGCTTGATCACACCAAATACCATTTGCTTGTACCACAAATGGGTTCCTTACACACAGGACGATGTCTTTAACATCTTGAAATCTCAGCTGGAAGTTTTGAAGAAGCCTGGCCAGAGATGATGCCATCTAATTCACATCTGCAGTGTCCCAGCAGCTTAGCAACGTTGGGAAATGCAGCATCTCCCCAGTTGTCTGAGATTGGCAACTTTCTGAAGGTGACAACACTGTCTTTCTTCTCTGTAAAAAGGGTTTCAGCTGTAGTAACCATACACTGCTTAATAACATCCGCATCTGTCAAAGGGTTTTGCCGTTACCCCACACACCTCAATGAAGTTTCAGTTGCCTTTTCCTGAGCACAAGTAGCCTTTGAAATAATATTTGTGCTCTGAAAAAATGCATCCTTTAATGAAGCAATCTTGTCTCATCTTAAACAGGAAGTCAGTGGGTATTTGTGGTCAAAATCCACGTGCTTTGTTTTGTAGTGTCATTTGATGCACCTGGTTTTAACACCAGCCAGTCTCTGTACCAATTAAACACACTAGTCGACCCCTTTGGGGGTTGTGGGAAAATAAAACAGTCAGCGTCAGTCCCCTCTGCTTTAAATGAACAGTTTTCAGTGTCAAATTTCCTTTTTTTGCTGCCATTTTTAAACACGGTGCCGTAACACGTCCTCGAAAGCACAGGCGGTGGGATTCCCTTGGGTCCCCTTTGCTCCTCCTGCAGTTCTTGGGACTCTTCACTGCTCTGAAGCCGCGATTTCCAGCGGGGCCGAATGGGTGCAGGGAGGAAGAGGAGAAGAGGGAGAGGCACAAGAGCCCTCTCCTTGTCCCAAGCGTAGAGGGAAGGGAAGAGCAGAGCTGCTGCAAGCCACTGAACTCTTTCCTCTCTCCTGTAAAAATGGCACCTGTGAGGGAGGGGCGGAGGGCACCGCCTGCTTCCTGCAGCAGCCCCGGTTAGCAGCAAGGGAACAAACAGACACTCAGAAGAGGTTTCTCCAAGACAGACAGGAAATGTGCAGCCTCAGACATTTGAACTGCAGGGTCTGTAACCCAGGGGGCCATTTTAGATTTTGATTGGGGCGGTGGGTAGCATTCCAGGGGCTGCTTGGCTGTCAGCCCGAAGCAGCCGGGCTCCCACTGTCAGGCCTTAAATTCAGGTGCATGGATTGGAGCTGGATGAATGTTTGGGAACCCCCCTGTGTCTGCTGCCGGGCTGAAGCGCGAGTCCCTGAGAGCCTCCAGTGGGGCTGAAGTTTGGAGTCCCAGCGGGCCTCAGGCAGGACTGAAGCCTGGAGTCCCACACGCTTCCGGTAGGGCTGCCCCCGTCACAGCGCCCCTCAGGCTGCCCCCGTCACAGCGCCCCTCAGGCTGCCCCCGTCACAGCGCGTCTCAGGCTGCCCCCGGTCACAGCGCCTCAGGCTGCCCCCGTCACACCGCCTCAGACTGGCCCCCGGTCACAGCGCGCCTCAGACTGGCCCCCGGTCACAGCGCACCTCAGGCTGGCCCCCGGTCACAGCGCGCCTCAGGCTGCCCCCGTCACACCACCTCAGACTGGCCCCCGGTCACAGCGCCTCAGCCTAGCCCCCGTCACAGCGCCTCAGGCTGCCCCAGTCACACTGCCTCAGGCTGCCCCCGTCACAGCGCGTCTCAGGCTGCCCCCGGTCACAGCGCCTCAGGCTGCCCCCGTCACACCACCTCAGACTGGCCCCCGGTCACAGCGCCCCTCAGGCTGCCCCGCGGTCACAGCGCGCCTCAGGCTGCCCCCCGGTCACAGCGCCCCTCAGGCTGGCCCCCGGTCACAGCGCGCCTCAGGCTGGCCCCCGGTCACAGCGCCTCAGGCTGCCCCCGGTCACACCGCCTCAGACTGGCCCCTGGTCACAGCGCCTCAGCCTGGCCCCCGGTCACACTGCCCCAGGCTGGCCCCCGGTCACAGCGCCTCAGCCTGGCCCCCGGTCACAGCGCGCCTCAGGCTGTCCCCGGTCACAGCGCTCCTCAGGCTGGCCCCCGGTCACAGCGCTCCTCAGGCTGGCCCCCGGTCACAGCGCGTCTCAGGCTGCCCCCGGTCACACCGCCTCAGACTGGCCCCCGGTCACAGCGCGTCTCAGGCTGCCTCCGGTCACAGCGCCTCAGGCTGCCTCCGGTCACAGCGCGTCTCAGGCTGCCTCCGGTCACAGCGCCTCAGGCTGGCCCCTGGTCACAGCGCCTCAGGCTGGCCCCCGGTCACAGCGCGTCTCAGGCTGCCCCCGGTCACAGCGCGTCTCAGGCTGGCCCCCGGTCACAGCGCGTCTCAGGCTGGCCCCCGGTCACAGCGCCTCAGGCTGGCCCCCGGTCACAGCGCGTCTCAGGCTGGCCCCCGGTCACAGCGCGTCTCAGGCTGCCCCCGGTCACAGCGCGCCTCAGGCTGGCCCCCGGTCACAGCGCTCCTCAGGCTGGCCCCCGGTCACAGCGCGTCTCAGGCTGGCCCCCGGTCACAGCGCGTCTCAGGCTGCCCCCGGTCACAGCGCCTCAGGCTGCCTCCGGTCACAGCGCCTCAGGCTGCCTCCGGTCACAGCGCCTCAGGCTGGCCCCGTCACAGCGCCTCAGCCTGGCCCCGGTCACAGCGCTCCTCAGGCTGGCCCCCGGTCACAGCGTCTCAGCCTGGCCCCGTCACAGCACCTCAGGCTGGCCCCCGGTCACAGCGCCTCAGCCTGGCCCCGGTCACAGCGCCCCTCAGCCTGGCCCCCGGTCACAGCGCCTCAGCCTGGCCCCGGTCACAGCGCCTCAGCCTGGCCCCGGTCACAGCGCCCCTCAGCCTGGCCCCCGGTCACAGCGCCCCTCAGCCTGGCCCCGGTCACAGCGCGCCTCAGGCTGCCCCCGGTCACAGCGCTCCTCAGGCTGCCCCCGGTCACAGCGCGTCTCAGGCTGGCCCCCGGTCACAGCGCCTCAGCCTGGCCCCGTCACACTGACTCAGGCTGGCCCCCGGTCACAGCGCGTCTCAGGCTGCCCCCGTTACAGCGCCTCAGGCTGCCTCCGGTCACAGCGCCTCAGGCTGGCCCCCGGTCACAGCGCCTCAGCCTGGCCCCGGTCACAGCGCTCCTCAGGCTGGCCCCCGGTCACAGCGCCCCTCAGCCTGGCCCCGGTCACAGCGCGCCTCAGGCTGCCCCCGGTCACAGCGCTCCTCAGGCTGCCCCCGGTCACAGCGCGTCTCAGGCTGGCCCCCGGTCACAGCGCCTCAGCCTGGCCCCGTCACACTGACTCAGGCTGGCCCCCGGTCACAGCGCGTCTCAGGCTGCCCCCGTTACAGCGCCTCAGGCTGCCTCCGGTCACAGCGCCTCAGGCTGGCCCCCGGTCACAGCGCCTCAGCCTGGCCCCGGTCACAGCGCTCCTCAGGCTGGCCCCCGGTCACAGCGTCTCAGGCTGCCCCCGGTCACAGTGCCTCAGGCTGCCTCCGGTCACAGCGCTCCTCAGGCTGGCCCCCGGTCACAGCGCCTCAGCCTGGCCCCGTCACAGCGCCTCAGCCTGGCCCCGTCACAGCACCTCAGGCTGGCCCCCGGTCACAGCGCCTCAGCCTGGCCCCGGTCACAGCGCCTCAGCCTGGCCCCGGTCACAGCGCCCCTCAGCCTGGCCCCCGGTCACAGCGCCTCAGCCTGGCCCCGGTCACAGCGCGCCTCAGGCTGCCCCCGGTCACAGCGCTCCTCAGGCTGCCCCCGGTCACAGCGCGTCTCAGGCTGGCCCCCGGTCACAGCGCCTCAGCCTGGCCCCGTCACACTGACTCAGGCTGCCCCCGGTCACAGCGCTCCTCAGGCTGCCCCCAGTCACAGCGCGTCTCAGGCTGCCCCCGGTCACAGCGCGCCTCAGGCTGGCCTGCAGTCCCAGTGTGTTTCCCGGCGCGGCTGAAGTCCCCACATGCCTCAGGCGGGGCTGGAGCCCTGAGTCCTGGCGGGGCTGAAGTTCCAAGTCCCAGTGCGCCTCCCGTGGGGCTGCAGCCCCGTGGGAAGTGCGCCTGGACTTGGGGCTTCAGCCGCCAGGAATCCTAGCTGCAGCTCTGTGGGAAGCACCTCTGGACTGACGCACCCTTGCAGGGCTGAAGCCCTGAGCCCCCATGAGCCCTGCGGTCTGCTGAAAAGGCTCTCACAGTCTGGATTTGGACCGTGGGCTACCTATTGACTACCCCCATGCAGGCAGCTGGAGCAGTCTCTGCAAAAGTCACACACAGCATTCATGCAAAACAGTAAGACTCACATAGACTCTCATACAACATAACAAGGGAAAATCCCCACTTCATCACACCTTGTCTCACTAAACAATCATAATCCATGCAGCGGTGTACACTAAGATGGGGACAACCAAATCCTCATGCTTCAGGACATAAACAGATCACAGGGGTCAGGAAGGAATCGTTTTCCCATAGGTCAGGGGTAGGCAACCTATGGCACGTGTGCCGAACGCGGTACGCAAGCTGATTTTCAGTGGCACTCACACTGCCCGGGTCCTGGCCAGTGGGCCAGGGGGCTCTGCATTTTAATTTCATTTTAAATGAAGCTTCTTAAACATTTTTAAAACCTTATTTACTTTACATACAACAACAGTTTACTTCTATATTCTAGACTTATAGAAAGAGACCTTTTAAAAACCTTAAAATGTATGACTGGCCCATGAAACCTTAAATCAGAGTGACTAAATGAGGACTCGGCCCAGCACTTCTGAAAGGTGGTCGACCCCCGCCATAGGTGCTACGGGGCACACCAGGCTGGGCACTGTGTGTAGACGGGCCGTTGTCTCCCTTTGAAGGAAGAAGTGCAGATTTCCGTTTGCCCGTTGAGAGCGCTAGAATGCCCTTTGTGGCGGAGGGAGGCTAAAGGAGGTTTCCGCTTCCCTCGTGAGTTGGTAACTGGCTCAAATACTTTGTGCTCACAAGACAGAATTTAGGGAGGTGATTGCGGTTGGAGTCCCCCGGTACCTCACTTTTCTCCTGTGCACTATCTCTGGTGGGCACGATGCCATACTGGGCGTCCTGTCTAGGTGGGTGGGGTGCTGCCGGGAGGCTTCTCTGCTGGAGGTAGAATCTGTACGGACATTGGCGTGAAAACTGAATTCCCTGCAGCCGGGGCAGAAGTGTATATGTTGGGGGTGGGAACTGAGCGAGTCGAACTGACGAGGGTCTGGCAGCCCAGGCTGGGGCGGCTGGAGTGCTGCTTGTAGCGAGAGAGTGGTGACAAAGCAGCCAGGGAGGGTCTCGGCGCTGGTGGTTGCTGCTGCCCCAAGCTGTGACCCTTTTCACGGGGTGGGTGGGTGTTAAAGCAGATTCCGGCCAGATCGGATCCTAGGGCACCCTGCCTCGTTGTACTGCAAGGACATACTGAGAGGAGCCAGAAGAAAACCTTCCCGTTCCCCCGGGAGGGATGGTCCTGAATCCCGCTGCCCTAAGCCTGCCACTCCCTGCCCTGGGAGACAAAGTCTAGCTGCTTCCTGCTTTGCCAGCCAGCCTGCCTGGTTGCTAGGGGATGGTTGCCAGGCTTTGTGTTGGGCAACAGTAGCCCAGGAGGATGGCTGGCAGCAGCAGTGAGCTGGCAGCAGCCCGGGCAGGGGCAGCGTGGCCTGGAGGAGGTGGGCACGGAGGGCATGGATTTGGAGGCAGACCGACCATACGTCCCTCAGGGGACTCTGGAGACAGACTTCCCAACCCCGTTGTACAGGTGAGAGGCTCACTGGCGTCTGCCTGCAGGTCTCTGGCTCTTCTAATACCCGGAATCCCTCGCCGGCTGGGGGCAGCGAGAAGCGGGGCTGGGAGCCAGGCCCTCTTGAGTCCCAATCCCAGCTCTGTCACTTCGCCTCGCTGGGCCTCAGTTTCCCTGGTGGTAGAGTGGGGATGATGGTCTGCTCCCAGAATGCCATGGGTGGGGGGTGCTGTGCCAGGCAGCCAAGGTGGTGGCCAAGAGGGAACAGAAATACCTCTTCAGCGGGGATGGGAAGCAACCCTGAAACCAACCCCTCACTGCCGGCTGTTCTCCTTCATTACCAGGTTCTCAAGGGACCCCCTGCCCCCAGTCCATGTAAATCTCAGGCTCCTGCATGTTGCATGTGGCTGGCAGGCAGCCTTCGCTGCCTTTAGACAGCAATTGGTTACTCGCTATCATGTGCGTGTGCGCTCTGACCCCTGGGTCAACCAAGGATACACGTGTGTGTGTATATGTGTGTGCGCGCTCTGACCCCTGGGTGAACCAAGGATACGTGTGTGTGTGTGTTCTGACCACTGGGTGAACCAAGGATACACACGTGTGTGTGTGTGTGTGTGTGTGTTCTGACCCCTGGGTGAAGCAAGGATACACACGTGTGTGTGTGTGTGTGTTCTGACCCCTGGGTGAAGCAAGGATACATATGTGTGTGTGTGTGTATGTGTACATGTGTGTTCTGACCCCTGGCTGAGCCCATGTGGGTGTCCTAGGGATCCCGCATTCTCCACTGTGGGAACAGCTTTCTCTGAGCTCCTACCCCAGCTCGCTGAGGCCTGACCCCAGCAGCCTGGCTCTGAGCTCAGCCGCCATGCCCGAGGCGTGTGCTCCCTGGAGCAGGAGCCAGGTTGGCCCCACGTGTCTCCTCCCTGTCCCGCCGGCCGTGCAATCCCTCCTTCGGCGGGAGCTAGGGCAGTGACGGCTCCTTTCCCCTGCAGTGACGAGTACCTCACGCTGCGCGGGCCCCGCAATGCCCCCGTCCTGAAGCAGGCCGTGCGCTGGAAGTGCACCCCCATGGGCCGAGACGCCATCCCCCAGACCTGGTACACGGGGCTGACCAACAGCGACAACCGAGACGTCTGGTACACGCTCACCAGTGGCCTGAGCCGCGAGGCCTACCACCGCTGGGCCCGCTCCCTTGCCAAGAGGGAGCGGAAGACCTTGCCCCCTGGTAAGGAGGTGGGGCTGGGAGTGGGGGCCGGGTGCGGAGATGGAGAGCATCGGTGTATGGAACTTGAAACCCGCCCTCCGTCTCGTGTCCTGCACCATGCCCATCTGCAGAGCGAGACTGTTCCCAGAGCCGGTCGGCACAGGGCGACCCAAGAGCCACTAAACCCTGCAGCTGCTATTGCCGCTGCGCCATGTCCACTTGCAGCCCGCAGGAGCCCCTTGCAAACCCCTGCGCTGCCTGCACAGGGCGACAAGCTGCTGCCAAAATGCCTCCCCTGGGGCAGGGCACCAGCCGCCTGTTTCCAAAGTCATCCTGTTGATACCAACAGCTGGCTCCTGGCATCGCCCGGACCGGTTCTGGGGAAGGTCTTGCTCTGCAGATGGGCCCGTGCTGAGCAAGGACAGGCGAGTTTTCCCACAATACATGGGACAGCTCAGTGCAGCGCCGAGAACCGTGGGGGTGACCCCAGCGTTCCTAGCACCTTGCCCGGGGGAATGCAGGGGGCGAATGTGCAGGGTGGCTGCTCACTTCTGGCACTGTGGCAGGAATCCTGGGTTCCATCTTAGCTCTGCCCCCAACTCGCTGTGGGACCGTCACCTAACCACTCTGCTTTCTGCTCTCTGATGCTCATTGGTGCTGCATTCCCTGAGGCATCGGGCTATTGATCTCAGCTTGCTGGCTGGCTACTCATCTGTATTGTCCTTAAGACACGTTTGTAGGATGCTGGGAAATAGAACATCGACTAATCGTCCTTTTCAAAAATCTCTGCTGAGGCTTGTGGCGGCCTCGTATTCTGTGTGTCCAGCCCCTAGCGCACAGAAACGGCAGTCACGGACCAGGACTCCAATGGCATGGCAACAAAACCTTGCAGCAGTGAGTCTCCGAGTCCAGGGCTTCAAACTCGGCCTCGTGCTCCGGGGCTGGAAACAGCTGTACAGACGCTCCCGTTTGCCTTCTGAGACCCACCCCTGCGCTGGGTCCCGGAGCTGGAGCGGGAACGTCTGCACAGCTGTTTCCAGCCGCGGAGCGCAAACCCTGGGGGAACAGGGCTGTAGCCCTGACCTCTTACACTCACTGATGGGGGGCAGGGGTCTTGCAGTGCAGACGTGCCCCAGGCACTTTGCTAATTAAAAAAACTACTAAGAATGTGACTAAGACGTGCTGAAAGAAACCTGACCGATTACCTTGCAGATTCTCCTCCTTTTGTTTGGCTAGATACGTGTTAAACACGTGATTGGAGCAGCCATTTAATAATAGCCCCAACCAATGCCCTAAAAGCTACTGGGGCCGACTGCCTGCTGCCCTGTGTCTGCATAACACCAGCTGCAGGGCAACGGCGCGTCAGCCCAGTTCTGCGCTCGCTCTGCCCCGGCGTGAGTGCTGATGGGGTCAGACGGGGGAATCACGTCTGGCGTTTTATGGGCCCTGGGAGTCTCATCTCTCCAATGACTGCGGAGGTGATGTGGATCCAATGCAAATTCATGGCATGGGGCGTCTTTCCATGCCAGGCTCCTTTAGGGAGGGAGCCGAGCGTGGCAATGTCAATCTGCCTAGATGATGAGTTTTTAGTCAGTGTGTGTTATCCTAATGCCTGGGATCCCACCGTGCTGGGCGCTGGGCAAGCACAGACCAAGGAGACGCTCCCTGCCCTGAAAAGCTGACTGGCCAAGACGAGACAATGGCTGGATACAGGCCGCCATGTGAGCCCACGGAAACACGGCGCTGATCAGCACGACCAGTGGCCTAATCGCTGTCAGGCTTTCTGTAAAGGAACTTCTTGAGCTGACCTTGATTCCCAGGCAGGGCCGATGGGACCCCTCTAACCGTGCGTGTACGCGGGAGCCTGGCTAGCCGGCCCTCGGGGGAGCCGGGCCAGGGATTGCACCAGAACTGCTGTAGTCAAGGCCAGGGGAAATGCAGGATTTCCACAGAGGCAGCGTCAAGGCCGTGCCGTATGCAAGCGACGCTGCAGGCAGTGGTCGGGGGAGGGAGGTCCAGGGCCGAGGGTGCCCCAAGGCTATGGGAAGTGGGAGCAAGTCAAGGCTCTGATGTTCCGCATGAGTCACGCACCCATCGCTGCTTCTGCGCATCTGCCCCTTGTGGGAATGTGCCAGGGCCCTCAGGGGCATGTCGGGGACTCAGGGCCGTGCTGCACACTGGGCACTCGGGGTTGGTACGAGGCACCAACAGTCCAGCAGGGGGAGCGCCCGTTCTTTGCACAGCAGCTGGAAGGACCGGGACAGCTGTGCCGGGAGCTTTGGCCCCTGTTTTGGAGGTGGCGAAGGAGCTCTCCTCTGGACTGCAGGGGGAGGCCCCGGGGCCAGTCACCCCGGATCAGGGCATTAGGCAAGTCAGCCTGGATGGCGCCACGCTGACTGGGTGTGATGCAAAACTGCATCAGCTGGGCCTGAGTATCTGCAATGCAGGGGCTGAGAACTCCCTCTGCCCCCATATCCTGGCTGCTGCTTCGCCCACGCCCCCCCACCAGCCCATCTTTCCAGAGCCCCGCTCCTCCCTCTTCGGGGAACGCCGGCTCAGCTTTGAAATCTCTTGCGCTTCACGGGAGGTTGCGAGTTACAAAGTCGCTCGCTTGTGACCTCCTGGGAAAATCTCCATTGGGGCTGAAATTGTCTGTGCCAGGCCCTGACCCGCAGTGACGCTTTGGGGAAATCAGTTTTCAAGTACCTGACAAGCTGAGGTGGTGGGGGCAGGGGCAGGGAAATGTATTTTCTAGGCATTTAAACACAGTATTTTGCACATGGGTTTGACTGAGGTGTAAAATGTCACACTTGGCTAACCAGCCAGTGGAACCCCTTGCCACAAGACATGAATGCGGCCCGGCATTTACATGGTTACAAGAACAGGCTCAGAGCTGTGGTTATTAAGACAGGCCAGAGCTGTGTTAATCAGGATGGTAAATAGTTATAAGGCAGGTGAAGCGGCAGGTTTCAAGGCATTAGCCCCTGGCTAATGGGCTGAGCTCAGCAGGAGTGTTCCCTGCTATGAAGATTACTCCCACACCGTCTGTCACGGGTGCTGGAGCACGCCTGGAGCACGCCTGGCATCTCCTCGATCCGCGCCTGGCTGGGCTCCCTCCCCAGTGACTCTGCTGTGCTTGTTTTGCTCCAACAGCCTATGCCCAGCACCTGCGGGAGGGATCATGGTTTGACCCAGTGGTCCCTGCCCAGTACTTGGAGCCCAGCACCAGGTGGGGGGCCTTCCTGTGGAAAGACAAACCCGTCCTAGGGAAGGAGTATGGTAAGAGCTTGTGGCTTTGATCTTGAGGGCTGGGGGAGTGAGTGGGCAGAGCAGGTCACTGACTCTGACCCCGGAGGGACCTTTTGCTGCTTCTGAGTCCCCTCCCCCCCCCCACACACACACGCAGGGGGCCCGGAGGCAGTTTGCTGGGGGACTCCTGGTGCGAGACCTTGGGCAAATCGGGGCAGGGCTAGTGATCCGGCCCCTCCTTTGCCGGGTGCCCTGGGGGGCTGGGGGCGAGTCTCATGCCATTAGCCTGACAGCATGTTTGTAAAGGGAGAGGTGGGTTCGGGTGCAGCCTGGCCTCCCTGGCCTGTCCCCCCAGCCTCTCACACGTGGGGCATGTCCCTTCTCCTGTCCTCCAGCCGCGAAGCAGGGACAAGACCCGCAGCATCCCGAGTGCCCTGGGGAAGGCGTGTGAAGGGGCCAGCAGTGTTAAACCAGGGGCGAGGTCTGGCCGGGCAGACCCCTGGCTGCTCTCAACGTGGTTCTCAGAGTCTCTCCCCTGCCCCCCACTCACCTTCTCTCTCCTCCCCTCCAGTTGTCAACCGTAACCGCGCCAGCAGTGAGCTGAAGGGCCACGCTGGCTACGTCCCCTGCCTGGCCGCCCACACGCCCGCCTTCACCACCAGGGACTTCCGCACCTGGACGCTCTTCAGCCACCAGCCATCCACCAACCAGTAAACGCTGCTGTGCCGCAGGCTGCCTCCGTCGGGCTGGGGGGAGCGAGCAGGGTTGGGGCTGAGTCACCCCCAGTGGCCTGAGTTGCTGGGCTGCCAGGGGCTCCCGGGTGTCCTACTGCAAGGAGCCTGGCTCTGGGCCCGTGGCTGGCTGGAGTTGTGGCCAGCGGCCCTGGGTACCCGTGGCAGGCCTGTCTAGGCTGAGCAGACCCTTCCCACCCATGCACCTGCCTCAGCTGCTGTGCCACCCCCAGCGGGCTCCCCTCCGGGGAACACACAGCCTTGCCCGGCTGCCTTCCTAGCTCTGCCCAACCCCCGCCCCTCGGTCGAGCCTTGGGGCCGGAATGGGCAGCAGCCAGAGGAGTTAACGGCCCCCCAGCCGTTCATTTCTGCCCGGGCAGACACTGGCGCTGTGCATGGGCAGGGCCAGAGGGCTCCTGGCAGGCTGTGCACCCAGCAGCCCCTCGCTCCATGCCCCTTAGCTCGCTCCTTGGTGTGATGCTCCCTGCCCAGACTCACGTCTCTCCTGTGCTGGCCCGGCGTGGAGCTGCCTGGCTGTAGGGTCCTGGGCTGGGCCCAGGTTCCCCTTGACATGCACTTACTGGGGGTCCTCTAGGGCTCACCCACCGCCCCCAGTCCTCCCTTCCCTTGGCAGCAGAACCTGCTCTGGGCTCCTCCCCACACTGGCCTGGGGCCTTGTAGGGGACACAGTTGATGCTGGGGGCAGGCGTTCAGGCCCCCCAGGGTTCACTGCTCTGTTCTGCCTCGGTGGCACCACTGCTGCCCTGAGCTGGCCGTGCCCAGCAGGGCCCACCCAGCATCTCGCCACTGCTTTGTTCCTGCTGCAGGCAGCCCCAGAGGCTGGCAGCCGTTCTGCGCCAGCAGCTTCTTGAGACCATCTCCCAGGCCCTAGGACTGTCCTGCCTGGGCAGCTGGGCTTACCTGGCCCTATCCCCACCCCCCATCTCTCCAGGACCCACTCGCTCACCAGCGCCCCAGAGACTCATATAATCTCAGGGTTGGAAGGGACCTCAGGAGGTCATCTAGTCCAACCCCCTGCTCAAAGCAGGACCAATCTCCAGACAGATTTTTGCCCCAGATCCCTAAGTGGCCTCCTCAAGGATTGAGCTCACAACCCTAGGTTTAGTAGGCCAATGCTCGCCACTGCTTTGTTCCTGCTGCAGGCAGCCCCAGAGGCTGGCAGCCGTTCTGCGCCAGCAGCTTCTTGAGACCATCTCCCAGGCCCTAGGACTGTCCTGCCTGGGCAGCTGGGCTTACCTGGCCCTATCCCCACCCCCCATCTCTCCAGGACCCACTCGCTCACCAGCGCCCCAGAGACTCATATAATCTCAGGGTTGGAAGGGACCTCAGGAGGTCATCTAGTCCAACCCCCTGCTCAAAGCAGGACCAATCTCCAGACAGATTTTTGCCCCAGATCCCTAAGTGGCCTCCTCAAGGATTGAGCTCACAACCCTAGGTTTAGTAGGCCAATGCTCAAACCCCTGAGCTATCCCTCTGCCCAGTGCCAAGCTCCCCAGTACCTGGCTCTGATGGGTCCAGGCTGGAGGATCCTGCTGCAGGGCAGGGGGATAGTACGGACTCAAGTGGCCCCCTCCACCCCCACCCAGTGGGATCCCTCTGTCCCGGGCTCCCAGCCCTCCCTGCAGGACTAGAGCTTTGCCACAGACACACGGGCTGGAGCTGGAGTGTGGGGCTGGCTTGTCTTTATTAATAACAGAACCCAGCCCTTTACCCCAGACTCTCCCCTGGCACCACCTGAGAGCTGGCCTGCAGCACCAGGCACTGGAGGAAGGGGCTGTGCCAAGCCGAATGGAGAGCAGGGGAGGGGCCGGCTAGTCCAGCCCAGGGGCACAGGGCGCGAGGCCGAGCTGGATTCTCACCCCAGCCTGGGGCGGTTGGCACCAGCGGGTTGGTTCGGGCCCTTGTTCTGCTCTAGGCACCGGCTGGGCACCGGGGCGCTGGGCTTGGTTCCTGAACGAATGGGGCGGGGGCCGTACCCACTGGTTCAGTGCTATGACCCGGACCCCCAGCCCCCTGCCTGTAACTGACCAGAGCCCGCGGCCCAAGCTTTGCCATGGTCCTCCCAACAGCTGCAGGGGACCCGTAACCCCCTAGGGGACCTAGCAGCCCCATCTCCCGCAGGCGGGACAGAGGTGAATTCCAGGCCTGGCTGGGGCCCCTGGAGGCTGACAGCAGCTGCTTCCCACAGCAGCCCATGCCCGGAGGGAGCCCCATCTCCCCAGGAGGGGCCCTGAGCACGCCCGAGCCCAGGGTGTCTCAGACAGCAGCAGGGGGTGACGCTCGGTGCTGGACAGGAGGTCAGCAGGAGGCTTGTGCCTTGCAGCGCCATTGCATTGCACAGCTGCTGTGAGAGCCAGGCAGCGTCGCTCACTCGGGCAGGGCTCCCCTCCCCACCCAGCTGGATATTCTCACGCTCTCCAGGGGCCAAGGGCCCCCGGCGGAAGCCGAAAACGCCCATTTCCTTTTTGGCACAAGGACCGAGTCCATCGAGTTTTGCTGCCTCAGCTGAAGGTTGCGTGAGAGTTGCTTGCTCAGGGCAGTCAGGCCCAGTGTCCGTTACAGCTGAGGTTGCAAACCCTGCGGCTGGGCAGGGATCAGCTGCAGCAGGGCTTGTGCAGGTTACCAAGGGGAAGCTGGTGCGCTGTTGAACCCAGCACAGGGGCGCTTTAAGGCACACGGTTTAAGTGCCCGACCGCTCAGAAGGAGACGTTCAACTTGTCCTCTGCATCAGCACCAGCACTGCTGTGTCTGCATTTCATCGACGAGGAGTTGTTCCTGGTCCAGGCCTTGTCGGTTCATTTCCCTCCCCTGGTCTCCTTAAAAATCAGCCCCAGCTCTGCTGAGGGCAAGACCCAGCTCAGGGTGAGGGGGAGAGCCGTGGGATTCCAGCCCATTTGGCAGGGGTGGCATCTGCCAGCCGCAAGCCTGGTCCTTCGGGCACGAGGCTCCGGTGCTGAGTGCAGCCTGACTCCTCCCTGGTTTCAGGTCGTCTTGTATCTTTACATAAACAAGAGAAAACTGGTTAAGCAAATGAGTGGGGCAAATTACTGCGGGGGGCAGCAACAGCGTGAGAAGACAGGCTGGCTCAGGGGTCCAGGGCTGGGCACCTGGTGTGGGTTCAGCCCCTCCCCTGTAAATGGAATCCCCCCCAGTTAGGTTAGCACCCAGGGAAATCCTGCCTTGCTGGCAGGTGCTGGCCTGGGCGGGGAGGCCACGCTCAGAGCTGGGTCGGCACAGGGCCGCTGCAGCTGGGAGCAGGAGCCAGGCACGGGCAGGAGAGGCAGAGACGGGCTGGGCCGGGGGGAGGAATCACCCCCTGCTCCCCTGGGTCTCCCCAGCTCACCCCACTCCAGCAAGGGGCTCCTGTCCCTGGCAGCTGCTCCCCTCCCTGCCCCCGCTCCCCTGGGCCCGAAGATCCAAGTCCCCAGGTGAGTGTGTGTGTGTGGGGGGGCACATTCAGCAGGGAACCGCAGCGGTGAGAGGAGCAGAACGTGGGGCAGCTGGTAACGTGGGTTGAGGAGGGGACGGGGAGAGCAGTGGGGCTCCAGGCTGGGGGCAGGGCAGGGAGAAGTCACATGGGGAGGTCACATGCCCCCCTTTAGCTGGTGCCCCCTTTGTGTCCCGCTTACTTGGCTCGTCGGGGAATTGAGATTTGGCTGACGGACGTTCCCAGCCCGTGGCCCGATGTCAAACAGAGAAAATAAACTGCAGCCACAGCCACAGCGGGGCAGTTCCTCGCCTGCCCCCGATTCCCGGCCCGTCGGCACGCCACTCCCCGGCAGACACCCAGCCCTGCTGGGGGCTTTCACCGAAGAGCCCTTCGGCCCCTCGGATCTGGGCATTGCCTTCTCCGGCCCCCAGCAAAGACCCTGCAAACGGAGCGGTGCCGCCCCGGAGGGCCAAGCCCCCAAGCTGGGGTCCAGCTGCCGTGGCTCTCGGTGGGAGTCATTGAGTTAAGGGCCCTGTATTTTCCATCGGGGGGGCTGGGGGTCCCCCAATATGCCCGGCCAGCAAGGGCTGGCTGGCTGCTCGATCTCCCCTTGTGCCAGGCCCAGCACATACACACGAGACAGCAGCCCGAGGAGGGGACGTGACCTGCCCAAGGGACCCAGGGTTTGGGGTCCCGCTGCTGCCCTGACCCCTGGACCATGGCTGGGAGTGGGGGCTGGGGCCCTTCCCGCTTGCTGGTTCCCTGCTCCCCCCGCGGGGCCCTGCTACTCACTGCTGTAGGTCGAGCTCCGGCCAGGCCCCCATTGCCATCAGCTGCTGCTCCAGTGCCACGATCCGCAGGCCAATGTACCCCGAGGACAGCAGCAACACCACCACCCTGGGGGGAGGGCAGTGTGAGCAGAGAGAGCTGGGCCGGCCTGGCACGCCGGGCAGGGGCATTCACCCAGGCGGAGCCGGGCTGACGAATAGCTGCTTAGTGCTCGGAGCCCAGGGCAGGGTGCCCACGGGAGCTGGGCTTAGCCGGAGCAGAACCACAAACTCCAAGCTCTCATGTGACGGTGGTTAGCCCCACAGCGCTGGGAGCCGCCGAGCTCCCTCTGGGAGTGGCACAGCCTGGCGGGGAGCTAGGGAACGCAGCAGCCTGCTGCCCCCAGATGCCACCCAGATGCGAGAGGGACTGTCTATGCTCGGTGCAAGGCACAGCAGGGGAGGGAGCCACGGGCAGGAGCCAGCGCAGGGGAAGAGCCGGCAGCCAGGACGCCAGCCGGCTGGGCTTTGGCGCACAGAACCGGAGACCAGCACGTTCTGCCCCTGTGCCAGGAGCACCAGGCTGAGTCCGCAGGCACTGGAGCTAAGGGGGGTGGCACTGGCACACGGTGCCCTGCTATTAGCGCTGCCCGGTGCCACACTCGAATAGCCCCGTTGGTGCCCGCTGGCCCGACTGCCCCGGGACTCACAGCAGCAGGTAGATGAGGATGACGACGTTGAGGGTGCTCAGTTGCGCCCACCAGCCCCTGGGCTTCTTCTTCATCTGCCTGCCTGCCCACGTGCCCCCTGCCGGGAAAAGGACGTCACTGATGGGGGGAAGGCAGGGCTGTGGCCCTTAGCTACCCTGGAAAGGATCGGGGGGACCTGCCACTGCCCAGCCCCCCAGGACTGCACAGTCCCCCCTAAACTCCCACTGCCCTGCCCCCTGAGCCCCAACTGCCCCCCCAGGGCCCCAATTGTCCTGCTCCCCAGAGTCCCCAGTGCCCCACTCCCTCCAGAACCCCCACTGCCCTGCCCCCCAGAGCCCCCACTGCCCCACTCCCCCCAGAACCCCCATTGCCCAGCCCTCCCCAGAGCACCCACTGCCCAGCCCCACTCATGAGCCTGCATAGCAGCCACCCTCTGCAGCCCCGAGGACGAAGGACTCTCCCTGTGGGGGCTGCCGAGCCCAGAGGGCGGACATCACCCCAGTCCCATAGGGATGCCACGGCGAGACCCCTCCAGGGACTGGCTCCCCTGCCTGGTGCCTGGGGTGTGTACCAGGTGGCAGCCAAGGTCCATGCCAAGTGCCTGCCCCCGGTGTCAGTCTGAGGTGATGGCATTGAGGCCAGCCAGGCTCCCACAGCCTGCTCAGACTGGCCCTGACCCTGCAGCAGGGCTGGCAAGGGGGTGATGTGCCAACGCCTGGCAGCAAACACCACAACAGCAGCTCTTTGCCCCATGGGCAGACGTGTAGCTGGGTGGCACATCTGGGGCTCAGCAGCAGGGGATGCCAGCTACCTCCCTGCCCAGCTGCCCAGAGCTGTCACAATGCCCAGAGAGGCTGTAGGCGGGTGCCCAGTGTCCTGTACCCGTGCCCACAGAAGAGCAGGCGCGGGGGGTCCTGCCTGGGCATCCCCACCCTGAGCCAAGCCAGCGAGCCTGGGCCTGAGGGATCCACTCACCTGTGCTCGGCGCTGCCGTCTCCTTGCCCTCATTCTCTCTGCTCTGCTTCGGGCCCAGCCCATCTGCACACACAACGGGATACCCAGTCACTGGCGCTGCCTGTGCCCAGCCAGGTGCCAGGCTCCCATGTGCTGCCCCCAGGGAGGTTGGGGGGGCATGGCTTGTGGGCTGGGCATGGCGTGTTCTGCCTGCCTTTGGGGGTCCTGCTGTCCCAGGCAGGGCAGGAGATCCAGCCGTCACCAGCTCCACCCAGCCATGGCGCTGGAAGGGGCTGAGTGGAGGCTGGTCAAACTCATTCCACCTAATACAAGCGACTGTTGGTGGAGCCAGGTTCCTGGCCGGACGCTGCGACGCTCAGACACAGGCCGAGGGCGCAGGATGCTGCCCGGAACGGAAGAGAAGAGAGGCCCCTAGGGCGCTCCTCGCTGCACTTGCACGCTCATTTGCACGTGGGCTGCTGAGTGTGCGAGGGCTAGGGGAGCCAGGCTCTGGGCAGGGGGCGCGGCTGAGGGCCCTGGCTCACCTTGCTGGTCCAGGAGGCCGTCAGACTCAGCGGGGTTCAGCTCCAGGTCCGACTGGCTCGAGGTCTGGAAGGGGAAAAGCTGCAGGTCACAGAAGGGGCCCCGTGCTCCCTCCCCACTGCTCCCTGGTTTCTGCCTCCTCCTGCCATCTCGCCCTGCTCTCCCTCCCCCTCCCGCGGTGCAGCACCGCTCAGGGCCGGCTGCTCAGAGCAGCTCGACACCCAAGTCCTAATTCTGGCCCCTCGGAGATGCACAAAACTCCTGCCTCTCCCTGCAGGTGCCTAACCTCCCTCAGCGCCTCAACTTTCAGGACAAAATTCCCTCGGCACCTAAATTCTTGGCCCGGGGCACCGCTGCCTCCCTGTGGGTCCCTGGATACCCCCCTCCTGCCTGCACCCCGGAGTGAGTCCCAAACACGGGGGGACGGGCGCTTGGCAGGGCCCAGCCGGTGGCATGTTCGGGGAGCCACTGACCGGACCAGGCCCCACTCAGAGCTGCTGCCACCCACCTTAACTGTTAGCCCGGGGCTCAGAGCACCCTGCTGGGATGCGGAGGAGCCCAGGTTCAGCTGGCTGAGGGGCAGACACAGGATGTGAGGAGGGGTCTCCCACCTCTCGGCAGGGCGCTCGACCCACTGAGCTAGGGGACAGGCTGACGTGGGTCCTGGGCTCCACCAGCTGCTCCCTCCCAGCCCAGGGCAGCTTCTGAGCCACTCTCTCCACTCCAGGTGCCCGTGTCTGAGCCGGGCCCTGCCGCACCCTCAGGCAGGGGGCGCTAGTCCGATAACAAGCATGAGGCCAGCTCAAAGCTCCCTCGTGCCATCCGATCGGGCTGGGATGGCCAAGGGCTTTGTGGCGAAGGGCAGGGGTGCCAAAGCCCTGGGTTACACTGGGCAGGGGACTTGAAAACAATGCCCTGCGCAGCGTGCTGGACAGGGGGCCTGGCTCCCCAAGCGCTTTGCAAAGACACGGGCAGTGCCAACGGGTTTAAGTGGCAAAGGAGGGAGGGGCCACCGAGGAGCAGGGGGCCAGCTTGGGGGGTCTGCCTCGGCCTGGGGCTTCGGTTCGGAGCCCCTCCCGCTCCTGGGAGTTTGGAACGGGGGTTGGGCTGTGCCCTGGGCTCACAGGCTGGGCTGCTCCAGCTGCCCCAAAGGGTCTCTCTGACTGGGGCAGCTCAGCCGAGAGGGGCAGAAGGGGGCACGGAGAAGCCCCAGACAGCCAGGATTGCTGGCCGGCAAGCCACCTCCACCCGGACCGGACAACACCAGTTCTGGGAAAGCCCAAGCCCCCAGAGCCGGGCAGCAGCCGGGCAACCAAGGGCACGTCCAAGCCGCCAGGGTGCCCAGGCAGGTGTGTTCCTGCACACACGGGGCTTAGAGAGTCACCCCCCTGCCCTGTGACCTGGCAGCCGGGCGCCGAGTGGGCACTGAGCCGCCTGGCAGCATAGGCCCAGCCTCGGAACGCACAGAGCGCCGGGCGCTGTCGGGGCCTGGGAGCAGGGCCGGCTCTCCCTTTTTTGCCTCCCCAAGTGACGAAGCAAAGGGGAAAAAATGAAAAAGCTGCCGCCGAACTGCCGCCGAAGAAGGGGAAGAAAAAAAGAGTCGGTGTGCCGTCCCAAGAGCAGACGGACTGCCGCCCCTTCAGATTTGCCGCCCCAGGCAGCTGCTTCCTTAGCTGGTGCCTAGAGCTGGCCCTGCCAGGGAGCAGCTGACCCAGCTCTCAGGAATCTCCATGGTTTGCTAACAGTGGCGCCAGCCCCTCTGCCCTGCTGCCCACAGCCTGTGCCGCCAGCTAGGGGGTCGGGGAGCTTACCAGAGCCTTCTCGCAGAGCTCGGAGCTGGTGTTGGCGGGCGAGGCCGGGGGGCTGCTGCTCGTGCTCCCGTCCTGAACAAGAATGAGGACAGTGAGCCCAGGGCGGGCGGCAGAGCCCTCGAGCCGCTGGCCAGCCCAGCCCTGTGGTGCGCAGAGCACAGGAGACGGGGCTTTCCCTGACCTGGGGGATGGCTCCCAGGATGGGTCACCTCTGGGACCTTCTTCCTCACCGAGTACGTTAGCTTGACCCACTCCCTCTGGTCTGGAACACCGGGGCCGGGGGCAGGAACGAGGGGCATCGGCCCAGTGCCTGTGTAGGGGGGCGCAGGGCTGGCATGGCCGAGGGAACTGAGGGGAGTCGGCCCAGTGCCTGTGTAAGAGGTGGTCAGGGCTGTCATGGCCCTGGGGACTGAGGGGCGTTGGCCTAGTGCCTGTGTAGGGGGGCGCAAGGCTGGCATGGCCGTGGGGACTTAGGGACGTTGGCCCAGTGCCTGTGTGTGTGGGGGGCAGGGCTGGCATGGCCCTGGGGACTGAGGGGCATCGGCAGAGTTGTGAGCGTCAGGGGAGCCCAGGGGATCGGGAGGGGGGTGCATTAGCAGATGTGCCTTAGTATTTCAGCCCCTCCTGCCCAGAAGCGTCCCAGCCCATGCGGCCAGAGACACAGGAGAACGGGCACACGAGCCCGCCTGGCACAGTCCCCACCTGCAGGTGTTTGCAGACCGATCGCAGCAGCTGGTACGTGGCCTCCCGGGTCCGCATGGAGACAAAGAGAAACTGCGGGAGGAGAGAGGGAGAAGGGATTGGCCTGATTCCTGGGGAACCCCCAGCCGCAGCCTCCACCCTCCACCACTCCCGTGCCCACCCCACCTCCGTCCCAGGCTGGTCAGAGGGGCTCGCTTGTCCATCCACTGCCCATCAGTTCATCCCTCCAGCCCCTCTCCACTACCGACGCCTTTCACTGCACTCCCCCAGCCCCCAGTGTGGGGCTCCCTCTGCTCCCGGTGCCAAGGGGGGGGGGATGTCACCACATGGGCTGCCCTGTGCCTCTCCCGGTGCCAAGGGGGGGTACAGCATGGGCTGCCCAGGGCTCCCTCTGCTCCCAGTGCCATGGGAGGGGGGCACCGCCTGGGCTGCCCTGGGCTCGCTCTGCTCCCAGTGCTGCGGGTGGGTTGATGCACCACATGCCTTGCCCTCTGCTCGCACCTTCTCGCCCTCGGCGGTCCGAATGCTGAGGGCGTTGGGCACCAGCAGCGCCGTGTTCGCCTTCTTGAGGATGGCGACAGAGGAGACGGGGATCACCACCTGTGGGGCAAGAGGGGTGCAGCGGGTGATGGGCCCATCGCTCACAGCATCCCTCCTGCTCGGGGAGGGGCGAGGACCCCGAGGCCAGGGACAACCCCCGATCGCTTTCGTCCCCAGAACCCAGGGCGGGCGGGGGTGCCCCCCCACACCAACCACACATCCCGTCCACCTCTCCCCCAGCCCACCTCCCCTCCCCCACACAACCCACACATCCCACACCTGTCCCCCTGTGACGTTATTGACATAATCTGGGACCATATAGAACATGGGTACAACCAAAGTCCTGTAGTGGCACCAAATCTTGTATAAAGGGGGTCAAATGAGGTGTCTAAGACAAGTTTATGGTTTGCTGGTTACAATTATGCTGTCTATATGTGTGTATCAATTTTGTAGTTGAAGTTATGAATATTGGCTCTATACTGTCTGTATTTCAAACTTATGCTAAGCTTCTGGGAAACTTCCCAGACAGGTTGGTGTTAGCTCTGCCTAGCCTGCTTGATGGCCCATTAAGGACCATCAGCTATACAACTGACCCATTGAGAGAAGGCAGATACGCCTTGCAACTCAGCAAAGTATGCAGGGACTGGCCCATGTGACTCCAGACTCCATTTTGCTGTAATTTTCCACAGTAAGAACAAAGAGGTGTTCTTACACCTGGAAAAGACTATATGAGGCTGATGCCTCATCTCCATCTGGTCTTCAATCCTGCTTCTTACCTCTGGAGGGACTTTGCTAAGAATGGAAGCTCTACACAAAGGACTGAGGACCCATCCCAGCTGGGGATGTTCCAGAGACTTGATTTGAACTTGCAGTTTATTCCATCATTGCTACAAGCCTGAACCAAGAACTTTGCCATTACTGTATGGAATTGATTCCATTTAACCAATTCTAACTCTCATCTCTATCTTTTCCCTTTTATGAATAAACCTTTAGATTTTGGATTCTAAAGGATTGGCTACAGTGTGATTTGTGGGTAAGATCTGATTTGTATATTGACCTGGGTCTGGGGCTTGGTCCTATGGGATCAGGAGAACCTTTTTTCTTTTACTGGGGTATTGGTTTTCATAACCATTCGTCCCCATAACGAGTGGCCCTGGTGGTGATACTGGGAAACTGGTGTGTCTAAGGGAATTGCTTGTGTGACTTGTGGTTAGCAAGTGGGGTGAGACCAAAGTCCTCTTAGTCTGGCTGGTTTGGTTTGCCTTAGAGGTGGAAAAACCCCAGCCCTGGGCTGTAACTGCCCTGTTTTAAGCAATTGATCCTGAATTGGCACTCTCAGTTGGGTCCCGCTAGAATCGCAACGTTACACCCCCCTATCCCCTTCCCCCCACACAACCCACACATCCCACGCCTGTCCCCCCACCTCCTTCCCACTGCACAACCCCCCCCACACACATACATGCTACCAGCCCACGTAAGCAGCCGTGGGGCGCGGCGTGTGCCCCAGCGCAGGGGCCCTACCTTGACGTCCCGGAGCAGCATACTGCAGTGGAAGCAGATGTAGTTCTGGGAGATGTAGAGGCGCCCGTGATAGGGGACTTCCCTTTGCCAGGCACAGGAGACACCTGCAGGCGAGGGGCAGAGGGGCGGGTGAGTGGGCAAGGCGTGGGGGGGCAGGAAGGAGGCTGGGGGGAGCGGCACTCACTGTCCAGTAGGGACTCCTCCTCGGGCATCTCCTTGAAGGCCTTGTGGTAGCTCGCCAGGCGCTTGGCTAACTGGGGAGAGAGCAAGGGTAAGATCAGCCCTGGAGAATGAGCCCCTCCCCCCGACGGGCCCTGGGGTCTCTGCTGGGGCCAGCTCAGAGCCCCCCCACTGGGTCCCATCCCAAGGGCTATCAGCCAAGCTTGAGATGTGCCTTGACACTAGGACGGGCCCCCCGGATCCCATGGGGGCGGCGGGGGGCAGGGGAGGAGGCACCCGCGGGACCTGATGGAGGCTGTGGGCACACGGGGAGCTGTCCCAGATCTCCCCCTGGCTGGCTGGGGGGATGGATCCGCCGGGACCTGCCTGGTGCTGCCAACCCCGCTCCAGGAGAGCCGTCCCTCCAGCAGCTGGCACAGCCCAGTGCTAATGCCAGGTACCCTGGCAAATGGATGGTGCCAACCCCCCACCCAGCGACCCATCCTAATACCCCCCTTGCGGGCATCCCAACCCCCTCCCGCAGGTATCCCACCCCCAGCACGCACCCCCACCCCCTGCCCCAGCACCCCCTCCCAACTCCATGAGGTATCCCAAACCCACCCCCAGTACCCATCCCAACCCCCCGATACCCCCCCCAGCATCCATCCTAAACCCTGGTGTCCATCCCAACCCCCAACCCTCAATGTACATCCCCACCCCCCGTGCCCCATCCCAGTTTGGGGGGGACTTACAGCGGACGAGGTGACCCTCTGCCTGCCCAGCGTCGGCTCCTGTTCGGTCTCTTTGGAGAAGGATGGGTCATAGGTCTTTGATCTGAAATGCACCAGATGCCAAAGGTGAGAGAGGCAGAGCCGCAGGTGGGGGGGGGGGGCAGGGCTGGCCTCGGGGGGCAGGCAGGCAGCATGTAGGGTGACCAGGTGTCCGGTTTTGGACCAGAACGCCCAGTCGAAAAGGGACCCTGGCAGCTCTGATCAGCACCGCTGACTGGGCCGTTAAAAGTCCGGTCAGCGGTGCTGCAGGGCTAAGGCAGGCTCGTCCCTACCTGCCCTGGCTCTGTGCTGCGCCCCGGAAGTGGCCAGCAGGTCCAGCTCCTAGGTAGGGGGACCACAGGGCTCTGCGTGCACCAGCTCCGCACTCCCATTGGCTGGGAACCAGCCAATGGGAGCTGGGGGGACAGTGCCTGTGGGCGAGAGCCTCCTGTGTGGCGCCTCCTGCCCCCCCTCCCGCCTACTAGTGCCGGACCTACTGGCCGCTTCCGGCGCGAGTGCAGCGCGAGGCCAGGAGACGTAGGGACTAGCCTGCCTTAGCCCTGCAGCACTGCCTCTGACCGGGATCCGCGTGGGGTTAGCCTGCGCTCTAATCCCCTGCCCCAGCCCCCCCAAACCCAGAGCCCCCTCCTGCACCCCAAACCCCAGAGACAGCACCCCAGCCCAGAGCCCTCATCCCCCCGAACCCCAACCCTCTGCCCCAGCCCTGATCCCCCTCCTGCACCCCAAACCCCTCATCCCCAGTCCTACCCCAGAGCCAGCACCCCAGCCCAGAGCCCTCACGCCCCCACCCCGCATCCCAACCCCCTGCCTCAACCCGCAGCCCCCTCCCGCACTCCGAATCCCTCATCCCCAGCCTGGGGCCCCGTCCTGCACGCCAAACTCCTCATCCTCACCCCCAGCCCAGAGCCCGCACCCCAAGCCCCTGCCCCAGCCTAGTGAAAGTGAGTGAGGGTGGGGGAGAGTGAGCCACCGAGGGAGGGGGAATGTAGTGTGTGGGGGGCAGGGAAGGGGCGGGGCCTCATGGAAGGGGCGGGGCTAGGGTGTTCGGTTTTGAGCGATTAGAAAGTTGGCAGCCCTAGCAGCGCGGGGAGGTGCTGAGGAGGGTCTGGGTTGGAGAGGGGGGTGCATTGTGACTGTGTGGCTTTCCAGGGCAGTGTAGCTTGCCTGGGCCCAGGTGTGAGGAGCCTGAGAAGGAATTGGGACGGGGGGCTTGTTCTTGGGGAAGGTCCCTGCGGGAGGGACAGGGCCTCACCTGGAGAGGCTGGGGCGTCTCCTTGGCTGGGGGGCATCGCTCCCCGTCTCCTCCAGGCTCTGCCACTTCTTCGGCTCCAGCATCTTCTTCTTGCTCTTCTTGAGTTTCCCGGAGCTGGTGGCAGGGTCAGCCAGGCAGCTGGGGAGGGCAGAGAGCAGGGTGGAGTGACAGGCGCCCCCAGCAAGGAGCCTCCTTTCTGCCCCCCATCTCCCCAAGGTGGAGGGGTGGGGGGGGATTTCATTTTCCTGCTCACCTAGTGCCCCGGCTGGCAGCTACCAGGTGAGCGCAGAGCGCCCTGTGCAAGGGGCATCAGTGCAGACTGCCCACCCACTGCCATCACTCCCGGGGTCCCTGCTGTCACATGCATGCAATGGCCGTCCCCGCCCGCCCCAGCCAGCCCCGCTTTGATGTACAGGCTGTTTTCTCCCACGAGCAGCGGTGGAGCTACCCCAGGCCATGGAGAAACATGTGGGGTGATGCCCACGGGCTCCCTGCCCTCTCTGCCCTCCACCCCCTGGGCCTGGCTGGGGGGGTCTTTAGAGTTCAGACCCTGAGGAAGAGGTTCTGTGGCTGATCTTAATGGGGAGGGGGCAGGGCTCTCCTGGGGGCTGCACTAGGGGGGTGGGTACCTGCTCTTCAGTACCCAGCTGCACCTCCTCTAGGAGTCTGACCTGTCCTGCCATGGACTGTGGCAAGGCCTGTCCACGGCCAGGTGCAGTACGCGGCCTGGTCCCATTTCTGATGTTCCCCCACCCACCCCTTGTTCCCAGACAGGCCGATCAGACGGGCCTGGGGACAGGTGGGGTGAGACGCACCCCTGCTGAAAAGCCGGATTCACAGACACAGCAGAGGGGTGAGGGAAACAGAGCAAAAGGGCTGACAAGCTGCGTGAAAATCCCACAGCCAAGAGAGGGCAGCATCAAATGGCCCCAATCCCAGAGCTGCTGCTGCACAACTGGGCCCAGCCGAGCCTCGCCTGGCCAATCTGCACAAGAGCCGTACGGGCTCCCCCATCTCCCGCTTCTCTGCAGAGGGAGGCTGTTGTGAGCTCTCACACAGCACATCAAATCAGCAGACCCCAAAGCGCTTTACATAGGAGAGCAGTATCATTATTCCCATTTTACAGATGGGGAAACTGAGGCACAGGGAGAGGTGGTGACCTAGCAGGCTAATGGCAGAGCTGGGAGTAGAACCCTGGTGTCCTGACGCCGACTCCACTTCCCTATCAGCCCAACCACACTGCATCAGCAGAATCCATCTCCCCCCGCCCCCCCCAGCACAGCACCAATTAGTGTCAGCGGTGATCACACCGCCAACTGGCGGAACAAAAGCACAAAGTCCATTTTTCTGCCTTTTCATTATTTTTTTTTAAGGAGTTTATTCATTTACTTGCTAACTCACAACATTTAATCATTCACAACAAGCGTCCCTCCCATTAGGGGAATTAACGAGGTTTGGCTGTAATTAGCTGGAAGTTAATAATACTGTGTTGCTACAGCGCAAGATCAGTTTCAGTTTGTGTAATATCCTGCATGTCAGATGGTAACAGCATCCGGGCACATTCTAAAGCCCTGACCCAGAGCAATGGAATTGGAGGGTGCTCAGTACGGGCTAGATTATGGTGCCTCTGATTTTCGCTTCCTAAGGCAAAAGAAGGGGGATAAACCCTCATGCTTCAGGGCATGGCATGACCTGACCTTGAATCATGGGGGTCAGGAGGGAACATCCCCTGGGGGAAGGTTATCCCATCACTACAGGGATTCTTGCAACTTCCTCTAAAGCAGCTGAGGCCTGATAGAAACATCCCGGTGTCGTCAAACATGCAAAGGAAAAGAACTGCCCATTTCCCGTCCCAGTCAGAACTCTCCTCATCAAAGGCCCTGCCGGCGGAGTATTTATAGCTGTGTGTTAGCGCAGGCCTCTTTGGACAGCGTGGGATTTTGTGGGGAAGAGCAGAGGACAGCGAGCCAGGACTCCTGGGTTCTGTTCCCAGCTCTGGCAGGGCGGCCTGTTAATTAGAGAGCGGACTTGGGAGACGGAGATTGACAGCTCTGGGAGGACAGGTTACCTAGTGGTTAGAGCGAACGGGGTGGCATGGGGGTCTCCCAGCCGCGACACTGGTTTGCCATATAGCCCGGGTGCCTACGGCTCAGCTTCCCCCATCGCTAACAAGCGCTCTGTGCGATCCCATGGCACGCGAGATGCTCTACTACAGGGGTAGGCAACGTATGGCACGTGTTCCGAAGGCAGCACGGGAGCTGATTTTCAGGGGCACTCACACTGCCCAGGGCCTGGCCGCCGGTCTGGGGGGGCTCTGCATTTTAATTTCATTTTAAATGAAGCTTCTTAAACATTTTAAAAACCTTATTTACTTTACATACAACAATAGTTTAGTTCTATATTATAGACTTATAGAAAGAGACCTTCTAAAAACGTTCAAATGTATGACTGGCACGCGAAACTTTAAATCAGAGTGACTTCTGAAAGGTTGTCGACCCCCGTTCTACTAAGAGCAAAGGGATTTTGAGTCTCTGTTGCTGAGTGGGAGTTGGGAGCATGGGGGCGGGGGAGAACAGGAGACGGGCCTGAGCTGCAGAGTGGGGGGCTCAGAGCTGTGCCTTAGGGCCCCCAGTACCCCCTTCCCACCCCCTGTACGGATCCTGCACGTGGGCCAAAGCACCCCCACCGTGTCTGAGATCAGAGCCCATCGGAGCCAACACGCGCCCTGTACCTCATCACTGAGACAGCGGAGGGGTCGCGTCCCACCCCGGCTCCCCTGGGTTCCCACTCGCTCTGCTGGGCTCCGGATCCCTGCTGCGCTCCAGCCTGTCTGCCTCACACGCTCCTCTGCCTGGCGCCGATGCTCCTCCAGTCCCTGCCCCTCAGCCTGCAGCCTCCTCCCAGCTGGCTGGGAAGGGATGTCTTGTATACAGCTGGCCTAGCTTGCTGGGACCAGCCCAGTCAAGTTTGTAGGGAGGCGTTGCTCCCAAATACCATTTCCTTAAAGGGCCGGGCCCAGAGAACGAACACACTTACTGCCAGCACATGGCCCATTTGCCACCAGCACATTCCTCTCGCTTGAGTGTTGATCTCGCATCCCAGTCTCTGCCCAAGCAGATCCTGCTCTGAAAGCAGAGACCACGTGTGCCTTTAGTGAGCAACCACTGAATCAAACACTCCCCAGCCCAGGGCTACAGCATGGGGTGCAGTGTTGCCAGCCTTGCAAGACTGGCCATAACTGTTGTTTTGGTTAAAGCCCCAGCTCCTGGAGTCATGTGAATATGAGAGAATCACAGCTTGTAATAAAAAAAGAACAGTCATTTCTAGCCCTTGTGGTTGCAGAGAAACACTGGAAAGGTAACCCCTAATCAGGGCCGGCTCTACTGTTTTTGCCGCCCCAAGCATCGCGCCGAATTGCCGCCGCGGACGGCGGGGGCAGTCCGTGTGCCGTTAGGGCGGCATGCGTGTTTCCGCGGCGGCGGCAATTCAGCGGCAGCTTCCGTCTTAAGCTGGAGGCGGCTGCCACAGGCAGCTGAAGACAGAAGCTGCTGCCGCCGAAACGCGCGTGCCGCCCTAACGGCACACGGACTGCCCCCGCCGTCCACGGCGGCAATTCGGTGCGCTGCTTGGGGGGGGACAAAACCACACAGACTACCGCCCCTTGCAGATTGCCGCCCCAAGCACCTGCTTGGAACGCTGGTGCCTGGAGCCGGCCCTGCCCCAATGGCTCGAAAGCAAGTCAAAAACCTATGTCTTTAAAAGTCAATTTTTAAGCCAGTCTCATGATTTTTGAACATCTGGACTTGGCGGCTCTGATTTACCTGCACAATATTTCCACAGAATATGGTTGTTTTTCCAGAACGAGCAGACATTTTTAATCAACATTTTTCATCACTGATCTAGTTTCAAAATAAGATTTTTTTTGAAGAGTTTTGGTGTTCTTTTAGGGCAGGATGTTTTGTTGTTTTGTTGTTGTTGTTGTTGTTTTTGTTTCTCCCAGAAACACAAATTTTATTTTGAAACTTAAAAAAACAACATTTTAAAATGTCTCATTTCAAAAAATGGAACCACAGGTAACGTTGTCGATCAAAAAGAATGAGGAAATATTTATTCTGTGGTGCTATTTTGAAAAACACCTATTTTGGGGGAAATGGTCCCCAAAAGGGCATTTTTCAAGGAAAAATTATTTAGTTGAAAAAATGTGGACCAAGCCCTTTACCTAGCGATTCCTGGGTCATTCATCCCCCGGCCCCCTGAGACCCTCCACATGATAAAACTTCATCCTGCGAGGTCTCAACTCCAGCTCTTGGGCAGATTATTGACAGATCCAGAGATTCTAAGGCCAAAAGGCACCACTGTGATCCTCCAGCCTGACCTCCCCCATGACACGGGCCAGAGAACTTCCTCAACGTATTTCCTAGACACATCGCTTAGAAAAACATCTGAGCTGGCTTTAAAAATGGTCAGGGATGGAGAATCCACCACAACCTTCGGTCAATTGTGCCAGTGGTTAATTAACCTCATCGTCAAAAATGGGTCTTCTTTCCAGTCTGAATTTGTCTAGCTTCAACTCCCAGCCATTGGACTGTGCTAGCCCTTTCCCTGCTAGATTCAAGCCTCCAATATTAAATATTTGCAAAAAGAAGAACAGGAGTACTTGTGGCACCTTAGAGACTAACAAATTTATTAGAGCATAAGCTTTCGTGGACTACAGCCCACTTCTTCGGATGCATATAGAATGGCATCTATATGCATCCGAAGAAGTGGGCTGTAGTCCACGAAAGCTTATGCTCTAATAAATTTGTTAGTCTCTAAGGTGCCACAAGTACTCCTGTTCTTCTTTTTGCGGATACAGACTAACACGGCTGTTACTCTGAAACTTGTTATTAAATATTTGTTCCCCAGACTGTAAGCAAGTCACCCCTTAACCTTCTCTTTCTTAAGCTAAATAGATTGCGCTCCTTGAGTCTGTCATTATAGTGCAGGTTTTCCAGTCCTGTAGAGAAACAAGGTGGGTGAGGTAATATCTTTTGTTGGTGAGAGAGACAAGCTTTCAATGTTACCCACAGCTCTTCTTCGGGGCTGGGAAATGTACTGGCCCAGCTAAATACAGATTGTTTAGCATAAGGAGTTAACACATATTTCAAGGGCCCGCTCAAGGTGAAGTGGCCCATAAACACCCCTATAGCCATAGGACAAAAAGGAGGGTGGGTTGTGGTAATAAGCCATATACTGGTCCAATAAAAGTTATTACCTCCAATATCCTGGGACTGACACGGTTACAACAACGCTGCCTACAACAGTGGAAGATATTGAAATCCTTTCATCATTCCCATGGCTCTTCTCTGAACCCGCTCCGATTGACCAGTGTCCTTCAGTCGCAGGGACAGCTCAGTCATGCTGGATTGACAGCTCTGGACATGGGGGAGAGGGGCTCGGGAGGCAGGTTCTTTTTCATTGCCTCACTGCATTACCTAATTTCACGTCCTTTTTCTGCCCCTCAGTTTTCTTCCTGATGGGGATTCCCTCCCTGATACTTAACTCATTCCCGTCTCCAAAGAGCAGTTTGAGCGCCTTACAGATGGCAAAGGACAGTGAAGCATTATTGAGTCTATGGGAGTACTGTGTTTTCCCAGCACAAAGTGCAGCCTCTGTCCGTGGTGGCTTTATCCCTCCACCAAGGGAAAAATCACAAGCAAGAGCCACAAGCGGAGCATACGCGTCTCCTCTCCGGTGCTGCAGTGACCCTGCGAGAATATGACGGCCGTGCTCCGCAGGGAGCGCCCCTGGGGTGTAACGGGGCCGGGCACAGCTGCGCTGCTGGGAAACGGGGGGATTTCCCTCCGAAAATGTTGCCACACACCATACAACAAAAACACGAACCCAGGAACCTAGCCTTGCAACAATCCCCGCTGCCAACTCTATCCACATATCTATTCAAGGGACACCATCATAGGACCTAATCACATCAGCCACACCATCAGGGGCTCATTCACCTGCACATCTACCAATGTGATCTATGCCATCATGTGCCAGCAATGCCCCTCTGCCATGTACATTGGCCAAACCGGACAGTCTCTATGCAAAAGAATAAACTGACACAAATCTGACATCAGGAATCATAACATTAAAAAACCAGTTGGAGAACACTTCAACCTCTCTAATCATTCAGTGACAGATGTTAAGGTGGCAATTTTGCAACAGAAAAGCTTCAAAAACAGACTCCAAGGAGAAACTGATGAACTTGAATTAATATGCAAACTAGATACCATTAACTTAGGTTTGAACAGAGACTGGGAATGGCTCGGTCATTACACTAATTGAATCTATTTCCCCATGTTAAAGTATCCTCACACCTTCGTGTCAACTGTCCGAAATGGGCCATCTTGATTATCACTTCAAAAGTTTTTCTCCTGACTGATAATAGCTTCCCTTAATTAATTAACCTCTTACAGTTGGTATGGGTACTTCCACCTTTTCATGTTCTCTGTATGTATAAATATCTTCTTATTTATTGCCCCGCCCCCTAGCCACTCCCTCCCACTTCCCGCCCCCTGACAGCACCCCCAGAACCTCTGACCCATCTAACCCCCCCTGCTCCCTGTCCCTGACTGTCCCAACCCCTCCCCACACCCCTGCCCCCTGACAGCCCCACCCCAAACTCCCGACCCATCCAACCCCCCCCACTCCCTGTCCCCTGACTGCCCCCCTTCTCCAACTCCCCGGCCCCCTTACCGGGCCGCTCAGCTTAGAGCAGGTGTCTGGCTCCGTGCCCCTCCCCTCCCCGCCCCGCCCCGCCCCACCCGAGCGCTGCCGAGCGGCGTGCTGAGGCTGTGGAGGAGGGGCTCTGGCCACCGCTGCCAGCCCCACTGCGTTCCCTCACAGGCGCACAGCCCCGCCCCCAGCGCTGCCGGGCGGCGTGCTAAGGCTGCAGGGGATGGGGGGAGCTGGGAAGAGGCTTTGGCTGCCGAGGCCCCAATGCGAGCGGCGCTCGGCCGCCCTGTCAGCCGCTTTTCGCTCTTAAATAGCTGATGGGGGAAATCCCGGCCATTTTTAGATTTTTAGAAATCCCCCCCGGACGGCTATTTAAAGAGCGAAAAGCTGGACATGTCCGGGGAAACCCGGACGGATGGTAGCCCTATGTATGTTCCATTCTATGCATCCGAAGAAGTGGGCTGTAGGCCCACAAAAGCTTATGCTCTAATAAATGTGTTAGTCTCTAAGGTGCCACAAGGACTCCTGTTCTTTTTGCGGATACAGACTAACATGGCTGCTACTCTGAAACCTGAAAATAAATGTCATTTTCTCTGGGGCAGGGAGGCAGGGCATCCTGGGAGTCCCTGGCTCCAGTGCATCCTGGGAGATGAAGTCCAGTTGGGAAGCCCACCCCATAGAGGATAATAGCGACCAAGGCACCATGGAGGCATTTGGGGGTTTGCCCGTGAAAATGGCGCTTTCCCAGGGAAAGGGAACTCCCATCACACAGAGAAGCCCTGAGTCGAACCCTCAAGCGCCGGTCGAACCGCAGTTGTGATGGGAAAGTTTGGACTGGCCCCGACACAGCAAAGAACGGCCTTGCTGTTTCCCAACTCCAGGCCCCATAGTGCTTGTGGGAGGGGCTCCGGGGCCGAGGGGGCGGCATTTCCCGGGGTGTCTCCAGCAGAGCGGGTGTCGCTCTCCCAGGGAGCTAGGGTTGCTGGTTTTGTTGGACATATTCCTGGAGGTGTCATCACATGACATCATCTGTAATTAAAGATTCATCTTTCATTCCTGGAGACTCCCGGACATCCTGGAGGGTTGGCAACCCTACAGGGAGCTGGACAGTTCCCGTGGGGACAGGGGAGCACCGGGCTTTCTACAGGATCACACCAGCCGTCCAGCCAGCCTGCTAGCCTGACGCCGACTCTGGCCCACTAGGTTGGGAGACCGCCTCATCATAACCGGCCTTAGCCTTGTTTACACACGAACGCGGCTCTCTGGGGCTGTACTGGTATAGTTCAAGTGATACAACACCCTAATGTGGGCCCAGTTACACCAATACAAGAGAAGGGAAATCAGCTACACCAGTAACAGAAACCTTTATTCTAGTATTACTGTGTCCACACCCCCGCACCAAACCAGCAGGCCAGATTCGGCTCTTATTGACACAGGCATAAATTCGGAGTCACTCCACTGAAGTCAAGTGAAGTGACTCTGGATTCACACTGGTGTAACTGATTAGATGCCACCCAGTGTATGGGCTCCCTGGGAGAAGGCAGCCCCAGAGATGCTTATTTGAGGACAGCACTTCATCTGAGCAGGGCGCTGAAGAGTCTGCCTCCATCGGCCAGACTCTGGGAGTGAGCCATTTGGCGGTGCTGGTTACTGGGACACCCGGCACAGGCAGAAGAGCGACACACACACCAAGCTCTCCAGTCTGCTGAGTGTGGTTGGTGCACACTAGAAGGTGGTGCTGCGTGTGTGTGTGTGTGTGGGGGGGAGGGTTAGGAGCCTTTTCCAATTTCTCATGCACAAGTAGAAGCTGCATCTACCCCTGGTGGCAGGCAGAAGGGGCTGGGAAAAGACACTGGTCTATGCCAAAAACAACAAGGAGTCTGGTGGCACCTTAAAGACTAACAGATTTATTTGGGCATAAGCTTTCGTGAGTAAAAACCTCACTTCTTCGGATGCATAGAGTGCATAGGATCCACTCTATGCATCCGAAGAAGTGAGGTTTTTACTCACGAAAGCTTATGCCCAAATAAATCTGTTAGTCTTTAAGGTGCCACCAGACTCCTTGTTGTTTTTGTAGATACAGACTAACACGGCTACCCCCTGATACTTGGTCTATGCCAGTTACTTGTGTGCACCTCATGCACTGGACAGAGATGAGGATGGCCAACTGTGCCAAGGATGATTAGCGCTTTCAGTGCCCGAGGTATACAGCCCAGCACCCACAGGAAGGGGGGCTATCCTGATTTGTGGAAATCAGTGCCACTGTCCGACAGCCTGTAGCATGGGGCTGGTGGCGAAGGCACCAGGGCAGTGACGTTAAATCCTTCATGCAGGGGAAGCAGCCGTGGCTGGAATTCCAGCTGCACTGTTCTGTTCCACCCCAGAGATGGCCACATTTCAGTGTGGGGAGAGCCCTATATATGGTAGCAAAGCTGTGGCCATATAGAGCTTATTCAGAGCTGTTTCTATAGTCACCACAGCTAGATGTCACAGCAGGAACAATGTCTGGCAAGCAGCTAAATATACCCCGTGTATTTTACACACGTCAGGTCAGAAATGACAGCTCATTTGCACTCAGAATGCCTTTTGCTTTTGTAGCATCTGCTGGGTAGGAGCCGAATTCAGACCCATTCTCTGTGCGTCACGTCCCTTTCCTGACATCAGCGGTCTATTTGGACTCCTGCCTTCCCTGGGGAGTTTCTATTTCTGGTGGTATGAGTGGGACGCACGGCGGATCTGGGCTTTGGGTTTTTAAATCTTAGCTTGCTGAGAAGAGAGGAGAACAACCTGTACTGCTCCGGGCCTCGTGCTCATCTCCTGGCTTCCAGCAGAGCTCGAATGGGATCAGGAAGGGCTAGAAATAGCCGTTTGGGCCCATGCTGGCCAGCCTGTGCCGTAGTTATTTATTGTTGGCCCCAGCCAAGGACCAGGCCCCACTGCGCTGGTTGCTGTACAGCCGTAACAAAGCAGACAAGCCCAGGTCCTCAGAGGTATTGAGATGCCTAATTCCTATTGGACTCAGTGGGAATTAGGTGCCTTTGAGGTCCCAGCCCAGGGGGCTTGCAATCTCCACTCAGACAGGCCACGGCAGGGTGAGGTCACCAGCAGGCAGACAGCGTTAAGCAGCAAAGCGGAAGCCCCAGCGTGCCCCTGGCAGGGGGGTGTTACTGGCAGTGCTGGAAGGCGCTCAGAAGGGATATTGGCCGCTCTATGTGTTTTGCTGGGAGGGCTTTACCATGCATGGGTGGGGGCGGGCAGGGAGACCCTGTGGGAGACTTGGGCAGGCGAGGCTGCTGTCCCCAGGAGAGTGCAGGCCGGATCCACGGCTGCACAGCTCAGGGCCGTGAGCTCAGGGATGGCGAAGAGCCTTAAAGCAGCTGGTGTGTCACAGGCTCAAAGCCCTCCCCAGTGTACCCCTGCCCTATAGATCCGCCTATTGCCAACCCACCCTCATGCTTCCCCTGCGAGCGGACGCGGGAACAGCTCCACAAAGCCACCACCTTGTCCTGCACAGCCCTCCTCAAAACTCCCCTCCTTGGTAACATGGAGGGGGAAGTTCAGCGTGAGAATAGCTACGCGGGGAGAGCTGGGATCGCTCTACTGACCGGCTAGGATGATCCCCTTTCATTATTTATCACCCCAGCTTCTGCGTCTCACCCCACCTCTCTCACCCACCTCTGGCCTCTCGTTTTCTGGCGTGAGTTCTTTGGGGTAGGGGCTTCTAGCAACCAGCATGGAACTTGGAGGGAGGAGCACAGGCTGGAGGAAGGAGTTTGGGGGAGGCACCCAGAGTCAGTCTGGGTGCACAGGGCTGGAATGTCTGCTGCAGCTCCAACTCCTCTATACATGGTCCTCCTTAGAAAGAGCCCCTTTCGTTTTACAGGCATGGAGTCTTTTCCTGGTATTACCCAGCCCATGACCCATGAAACACGACTGTCCTTTGTTATATTCGTACAGCACCCAGCACAATGGGGCTCCGCCTGGCTGTGGCTTTTAGATGTTGCTGCAACATTTGTGTTAAGTAATGAAGAATATTAGGGCACAATGCCACGACACTGCAGTGCGAGAGAGACACCGAGAGAGAATCTCTTCTTAACTGGGGTTTGGTGGATAGTCTTTGGCTCAGGGTTTGGCTGGCTTCCACTGAACAGTTCACTGACGCAGCCCACAGCTGTGAATTCAGGATGGATGAATATTACTGACCCCAGTCGATCTGTACGCGCTTCACAAAGGGGGTCAGGATCGTTATCCCCATTGTACAAGCGGGGAAACTGAGGCACAAAGAGACCAAATGGCTTGCTTAAAGCCACCCTGCAGGCCAGTGGCAGAGCCGAGAATAGAGCCCAGGGAGCACCCAGACCGGCCAGGGATTCTCTAGCCCAGCACTCTCCACTGGACCACAGTGTCTTTGAGCCTACGACACCCTGACAGAGCCCCCTTCTCGTGCTTTGTGGCTGCCTGATGCTGCTTTCGAGTGGCTGGGCCCTGCTACGCATAGCAGCTAGTTCTTCAGCTTGTGTGGGGCGGGGGGGGGGGCCCATCTCCCCTGCTGTGTGGGGCGGGGATCATGTCTATGGACGTAGTAGGGTAAGAACGGGCCAGGACAGCGGGGCTGGGAGGTGAAAGGACAGCGCAAGGCTGGGGCTGAGCCGTGATTCAGAATCCACCTGCCAGTCTCACGCCCGACAAAACGTCCGACTTCTCCCAGCTCTGATCCCAGGGTCGTTCAGTTGCCAAGCTTCCGCTGGGAGTTTTGCTGAGCACCAAGAGGACGCACAGACCCACATGCTGACGAATTATCTGCCCTCTGCAATGGCAGTGTTGGCCAGTTCCTTTCCTGCGGATGGGGAGCTTTGCTTGTCCTGGGGGCCGCTGGCTGCTGCCCAAGGCCTGAATCCTGGATCCGCCTGGCCTTTCCGAGGGTTATCTGGTGGCTGTTTCCTTGGCCGGGGGGACGCGGTCAAAAGCGGGAAGGCCCAGCAAGGGAGTCCTTACACATAGCACTTTTCCTTGTGTGACCCCAAACTCTACAATCTAGTGCCTAGAGCAAGGGAGTGGGGCCAGGACTCCTGGGTTCTATTCCCAGCTCCGTTGCAGACTCAGTGGGTGACCTTGGGCAAGTCTCGCCCCTTTCCATGTCTCAGTCTCCCCAACTGGGATACAGGGAGATGATACTCCTGCCCCACTGCAAATCGCACAGGGGACAGGGCTGTGTAAGTGCAGTGATTTTCCTTTGCGCACACACCATCCCATCCAGCAGCGGGTCCCTGATACGAGTCAATGGCTGCAGCCCTACAGTGTGCCCAGGGGTGGAGATATCGTTCTCCCTCCTTTACAGATGGGGAAACTGAGGCACAGGGTGGGGGCATCACTTGCCCAGGGTCATCCCAGGAGCATGTGGCAGGGCTGAAAACAGGCCCAGGTCCCAGGCCTCACCCACAGCGACGCCCAGGACCGAGCAGGCGTGATCCAGGCACAGGCGACGTCTCCAGGCCACCAGGGTCCCTACTCCGACCGGCTCGCTGATCTCCATGTGCCAGGCCAGGCCCTTTGATGCTGCCAGAAGGGACTGACTGGCCGTGTCTGGTGCCAAGACAGGAATTGAACCCAGGACATGAACACAGAGGAATCACACCCAACACACACCCGGACACACCCCCAGGGCAGGAGTCTGGATTAGTTTAGCCTGGAGAGGACAGACTGGACCAAGATGTCTCTCCACACATGTGCGTTCAGGGGTGCTGGAACTACAGGTGACAGCATCCGAACGCCTGCTTTTCATCAGACACAGGTTTGTTCAGTGGCATTCAGCTCCCCCACTGCAAACGCTGTCCCAGCGCCCCTGGCGTGCAGTGCTTAATTCGTGCCAGGGCTGAGCCCGGCACCTCTGGTTGGCAGTTCAGAGCCCAGCACATCTGGGCCTGGCAGTTCAGAGCCCCGGCACCTCTGATTGGCAGTTCAGAGCCCTGCACCTCTGGTTGGCAGTTCAGAGCCCTGCACCTCTGGTTGGCAGTTCAGAGCCCAGCACATCTGGGCCTGGCAGTTCAGAGCCCCGGCACCTCTGGTTGGCAGTTCAGAGCCCAGCACCTCTGGTTGGCAGTTCAGAGCCCGGCACCTCTGGGCTGGGCAGGGCTGAGCCCCGGCACCTCTGGGCTGGGCAGGGCTGAGCCCCGGCTGCCGTGTGCCTGGATGCTAGCAGTGCCGGCATGTGGGTGTCTGGGCACAGAGAGACACTGCAGCCCCCGTCCCGAAGGTGCTCCTCAGGGCCCGGGGGTGGGGCGGGGGGTGTCCCACAGGGGCAGGCTGACGGAAGGGCTGAGGCCAGCCCTCGGTAGGGTGACCAGACAGCAAGTGTGAAAAATCGGGACGGGGGTGGGGGGTAATAGGCGCCTATAGAAGAAAATGCCCCAAATATCCCCCTAGCCCTAGGGCCCCGGGGAAAGCCCGCTCCTCAATGCCTGGAAGGAGAAATCCACTTACGGCTCCCCCGCCTCGCCCAGGGCATTGTCTGCTCCGCTGAGCTGGGGCTCCATCTGACACGCTTCCCTGGTCCCCCGGCCGCGCTCCTGTCTGTCTGGCTGCAACTCCGCTGTGCGCTCCCAGCCGCTGCTTTATCAGCTGGCAGCAGGGCAGGCAGAGGGCGAGTTCAAAGCTCAGACTCCGGTGCCTGCTGGGACTGAGCCGGCCGGGAGACGTGCCCCAGGGAGCCTGCGCTGATGTGGATGCACCAAGGCCTGCTCGTTCCTAGCCGCAGCGACTCCGGACTCTCCCTCGTGATGGTTTCCCCGGCGACCGGCCAGCAGGTGTTTTCCTCCTTCAAGGAAATCCAAGCATGGCAAGGCTTCCTCTGCACCACCGCCGGCTCTGAGCTCATCTTTATATCCATGCCTCCCCTCGCCCACAGCCGTGCACAGACACACCTGGCACACGCCAGCACACGCCACCGCCAGGCTGCTAGTCACACGCCCGGCGCTGCCAGACATTCCTGACAGCCCTCGGCACAGCCACTGCACACCCGTCTCTCTGTTGCACACCCAGAACCCCACAGCCATGCTGGGGCCAGAACCCAGAGTCCCTGTGTACAAAAGCAGGGATTGAAAGGAGAATCTCTGCTAGCAGAGTTGGGCCTATGACACACAGCTGAGCCACTCAGATTCCAGCCAGCAGGGGGCAGTAGCAGTGGCACAGGGGTCTTGGGAATGGGAAGGAGCAGGGCAGGACGGGGCAGGAATTGGGCGGATGGGGGTGTGTGGCTAGTGCCTCGCTGGGTGACCTCAGCCGAGCCACTGCCCTGCTCTGTGCCTCAGTTTCTCCTTTGGGGATGATACTTTGCTCCCTCCCCAGGGTGTGAGGCTTAGTGGATGTCTGGGAAGTGCTTTGAGATCCCCATCTGGGAGGTGCCAGGTTACTTGTGTTGTCCTCCCTTCCCCCGCTTCCTCTTGACTCCTCCATACGCTGTAACCATGGCAGCAGCACCCACGGTTACCCATTGTTACCATGTCCCTGACGCGGTGTGCGGGGGCGTCAGACCCAGCCCCATGGGGGTGGTTACCCCGGTGCTAGTGGTGTGATGCCCACGTGAGTGGCTGGGGAGCTGTGAAACCTCCTGTCCTTGAAGGGTAGGGAAGGGGGGGGGTGCGGAGCGGAACCGGGGCCCCTCACCCACAGAGCCCCTCACCCAGAGTTCAGAGCCCCTCCTGTTCTACTTTCCCTGCCTAGTTGTTGCCCCCCTGCCTGGCCCCCCAAGGTCCCTTTACCCCTCACCCAGTGCCCACCAGCGCAGGCTGCTCCCCGCTGCCTGGGGCACCCTCCCTCCTTCCCCAGCCACAGGGACATAACAGCTGCTTGCTCCGCACTTTCCAGAGGGCGGCGAGTAGATGCCAGCCCTTGCCAGGAGATACTGTGTCCAACAAGCCCCCGGGCCTCCTGCCACCAGTGCCCCCATCAGCCAGTCGCTGGCACCTGGACGCCTCTCCCAGGAATGGGGCTGGCTGTGGGGAACCTCAGGTCCTGCAGCCCTAGCTGCTCCCAGCAGGAGGGTCACCCCCAGTCCCAGCCTCTCCTCTCCCAGCCGGGGTGCTGTGAGGTATGGGGCAGGAGTGCTGGCTGTGGGGGAGCCAGTCCCAGCAAGGGTGCTGGGGTGGAGCGCTGGCTGTGGGGGACCCCCCAGCTCCCCGAGTTCCAGCAGGGGTGCTGTGGAGTAAAACCTGTTGCCACTGTATTCACTGGACACTTAGTGGAGGGCCCGAGATTTGCGTCTGGCAGCTTCCAGGTAGCTGATGGTTCCAGAGCCCCTGGCCAGGGGTGGATCCCTGCCCACATTGTGGGGCGGTAAGATCCTTTCCTGACCTTCTCCAGCTCGCTGGCTGAGCTCACCCCTCTGGGACCGGGCCCTGCAGAGCTACAGCCTGTACAGAGCACCCTGCCCCACGGTTCGCACGTCGCCGAAAGCAGCCTGCCCCCCCCCCCCCCCCCCGAGCCAGGCCGAAGGCGAGGCAGAGCCTGGATTTCCTAATGCCTCAAGGGCAGGCTGGGAATGATTCACCAGGCCACAGTCCAGCAAATTGGTTTACTCCAGCTTTGTCCCACTTCCTTATTGCTACTGGCACAACCTCCTGCCCCCCAGTTCTGTCAGCCCGGCCGGGCCAAGTGCCAGAACAACTGGCACGTCATCACTGCCGGGGGCCCATTGCCTGGGCGTCCTCTTGGGCCCAGCCCTGGCAATCCAGCATGTCTGTGTGGTGGGGCCACGCACATGGCCCCCTGAGCGCCTGTCCCTCCCGCCCGGCACCTGCATGGGATGAGCTGCTGGAATAAATGGGCCCAGAGAGTCCAAGATCTTCACAAGGCCCTGCCGCTGCAAAACAATGGGTGGTGAAATGTGGCCCAAGAACAGAGCTCTCCACTTGCTCAGTCCCATGGCAACAACCCCATCATCCATCAACCTGTTATTAAACATACAGGAAAAGCAACGAACACAGCCCACACCTGGGAAGCGTACGTTGTTTCCTTTGAACGTCCTCCCTTCTTCCCTTTCCCTGTAGCTGGAGAGCGTTTGCAGGGAGCCTCGTTTGACAGTCTAACAATGGCAGTAACTGTCCGTGTGGTGGTTCCTGCTGTTGTGACCCTCGGATCCCGTTGCCTCGGAGACAGAGCAAGTCAAACACCTGCAAACGGGGAGAGGAGAGCCCAGCCATGTCTGTCTCTTGCTGCAGCCTTTCTGCTGGAGATCGCCGGCCCCCCACACACTCCAAAACTGTCCCGCTGCCGCGTTCCTCATGGATTCCATGGACTCAAAGCGTTCCACAGCAACGGGCCGATGCCTCAAAGCTTTGGACGGAGACCATCTGCCATCTGGCCTGCCGGGTTTCTGGCCAGCCCGGGCTCCCCGATTCCTGGGCAGCTGCCCCCCACACAGGCTTTTATACAGACCACAGAAGGAGGTGCTGGCAGAACAGCCCATCCCCTCGTTACTTTGTCCACCACCTAGGCTTAATTTTCAGCACTAATTTTGGTTCATTCATGGCCAACTCCATTCTCTTGCTTGGTAGTTGGGATCCGACACAGCCGCTGGCTGCTAACGGACCTTTGTTTTGGACTGAGCCAGTCTCTGGCTGGAACTTTTGCTGACTTTTATCACCAATTTTCTGTCACAGACTCAGCTGGACTTCTTTTGCCTTAGAAACTTTAGCGTTGGGTCCCCATTCTGTGCCCCTTTAGCATCTGGCCTGGCTGGGCATTCCCAGTGCATGACGCCCGGGCTGTAGGAACACTACAGCGCTTACCTGTAAAGAGAGGTCACAGCACCAAGCAGGAAGCCAGCTCTTTGATCAGCTGGGGGAGGCGTGGCTCTCTGGTGCAGCTCGGTGCACAAATTCACAGCCACACGCGCACGTGTACACGCAGGGGGAACATTCACCCCTAGATCAAGACAAGTGCACACACAGAGCGTGCAGCTCAGCGACCACGCGCACAGACGGACACACTCGCATACGCATCGCCACACTGAAGATATACGCACATGCCCTATCCAGGGTGATTGCCTACATGAGTTAGCAGCAGCGTTCGAACCCAGCGCTGCGGCCCGAACCTCTGCCTGCTGTCTGTGTGGGATCGTGTCAGTGCGTGTTATAAGAATTGCTTGCCACCTACGCAGCGCTTCCAAGCCGTAGATCGTCAAGCCCATCACAGAGGTGGGTGAGTGTCATTATCCACGTTATATAGATGGGGAAACAGAGGCAAACGCACCCGAGATCCCCCAGCAGAGCCCTGGACTCCTGCTGTCCATCCTGGGTTCTAGCACTGATTTCCACGGCTGCTGGACAGGGGCCTGAAGGGCCCTGAATGTGTCCGCGGTTGTGTTCGTGATTTTCTTTCCAATGGATTTTCCTAAGGTTTCAAGGGTGGGGGAGGCGCCCCCCTAAATACCCCACCAGCCAGGTTCCTCCCAGTGGTTCCATCATCCAAGAAGTGAAATACCAGAGTCCTGTTAGCTCACGCCCGTACGTGGCTGGCTGAGATGTTAAGCTGCAAAACATACAAATTCAAATAGACACCAGTGTGTGACCCTGGGTCTGTCCCTGGTGTGTGCAGTGCAAGGGTGTGTTATATCCCCCCCCCTCCCCCCGCTAGAGGATAACAGTCAGCTACTGCCGCCAGCTGAAGGAGTCACGCCATCCACTTGGGCCTGGGTTCAAATGCTGCTGATGAATCAGGCTTATCACACAGCAGAGCAGTCGCACATCTCATCAGCATGTCAGTGCATGTGCGAGCGTGTCCACAGGTTGGTGTGCGCTCTGAGCTGCACGCTGAGGGGCTGGCTGCACGCTGTGGTGTGCGTAGGTGCACACAAGTGTGCAAATGTCGCTGCACATACATGTGTGCATGGCAATGTGAATGCAGAGCAGGTGGGGCTCTGCGGGTTCATGCCAGTCTTTAGCGGGTGCGTGTGTCTGAAGAGGAGTGACACTGAGCTGGGGGGAGAGGTAGATACGCTGGAGGGTAGGGACAGGGTCCAGAGTGACCTAGACAAATTGGAGGATTGGGCCAAAAGCAAGCTGATGAGGTTCAACAAGGACAAGTGCAGAGTCCTGCACTTAGGACGGAAGAATCCCATGCACTGCTACAGACTAGGGACCAACTGGCTAAGCAGCTGTTCTGCAGAAAAGAACCTGGGGGTTACAGTGGACGAGAAGCTGGATATGAATCAAGTGTGCCCTTGTTGCCAAGAAGGCCAATGGCATATTGGGCTGCATTAGTAGGAGCATTGCCAGCAGATTGAGGGACGTGATCATCCCCCTCTATTCGGCACTGGTGAGGCCACATCTGGAGTATTGTGTCCAGTTTTGGGCCCTCCACTACAGAAGGGATGTGGACAAATTGGAGAGAGTCCAGCGGAGGGAAACGAAAATGATCAGGGGGTTGGGGCACATGACTTATGAGGAGCGGCTGAGGAAACTGGGGTTATTTAGTCTGCAGAAGAGAAGAGTGAGGGGGGGGGGTGGGATTTGATAGCAGCCTTCAACTACCTGAAGGGGGGATCCAAAGGGGATGGAGCTCGGCTGTTCTCAGTGGTGGCAGATGACAGAACAAGGAGCAATGGTCTCAAGTCGCAGTGGGGGAGGTCTAGGTTGGATATTAGGAAACACTATTTCACTAGGAGGGTGGTGAAGCACTGGAATGGGTTCCCTAGGGAGGTGGTGGAATCTCCTTCCTTAGAGGTTTTTAAGGCCCAACTTGACAAAGCCCTGGCTGGGATGATTTAGTTGGGGTTGGTCCTGCTTTGAGCAGGGGGTGGGACTAGATGACTCCTGAGGTCTCTTCCAACCTGATAGTCTATGATTCTCTGAGTGCGAGTGCGCAGGTTGGGGCAGGCCTGAGAAGGGAAGCAGGTGTTTGCCAGTTATTGCCCTACACAGCTCTTGCTGCGGCAGGCTCAGAGCGTCCCTAAGCAGAGCAGGTACAAGGACACTGGGCCGCTTCCCTGCACAGCTGTGTAACGCTGAGCACAGCCAGGGAACCTGAGCCACCTGGGGCAGCCTGGAGGAAGCAGGCCAGCGCTCAGCCACCTGTGCAGTTTACAGCTCTCACCTGAGCTGCTGATTAATGCTTTTATGAGCGGTAATTGTGTAGCCCAGTTTACTGGGTGAAGGCCAGGCTGCAATAAACGGAGCTTCCCAAACACTTGGGCCCTGGAGCACTATTAACCTCTTCCCAGCCTGTCTGCACTGCAAATGCATCAGGGAGAGCGAGAGCTCTGGGTGAAACGGGGATTCATGTGTGATCTGCTCTGAGCACAAGGCTGGCAGCCAGTGACTCGCTGCCACTTCGGGCAAGTCACAGCAACACCAAGTGCCTCAGTTTCCCCTGGGGCTAATGATCCCACATGCTGACTGCACACAGAAGTGTGGGGGAGGGGAAATGGATCAGTTATTGTTTGCAAAGTGCATCATCTAATTTGGCTGCTGCTTCTAACATTTGCAGCTGGCTCAAGGACCGGAGTGGTGATGAAGGATGAGAACAGGGCTGTCATACAGAGCAAACTGCATTGCTTGGGAAACTGAGCCCCGTCAAACAACGTGTGTTTTAATATGGCAAGGACATCCAACTAGCAGCCAGGAATGCTGGGCACACCTGCAGGCTGGGGCCGGCTCTGGAAAGTAGGGACTCTGGAAAGGAGTTAGGGGTCAGAGTGGACAAGCACCTCACCCCAAGCTCCCAGTGCAACACTGGGGCAAAAAGGGCTGACACAATCCTTGGCTGGATAAACGGGGCCGTGGTGAGCCGGAGCAGGGAGGTGATTTTACCTCTGTGTCCAGCCTAGGGGAGACCAATCTTGGACACTGCGTCCAGCTCTGGGTCCACATTTTAAAGAGGATGGTGAAAAACGGGGCAGGGTGCGGGTAAGAGCCACAGACCTGACCCGAGGGCTGGAGAGAAAGCCCAACACCGAGCCAAGTAAGGAGCTCAGGCTGTTCAGCTTGTCAAAAAGCAGATCAAGAGGTGAGTTGAGTAGAGTGTCTAACACCTCACGTGGGGAAACACCAGCCTAAAGGGCTCTTTACAGCAAGAACCGGCAGCCGGGAGCTGGAGCCAGACACAGTCAAATTAGAAATTAGGCACAAACTTTCCACAGTCCCGAATTGCTGGAGCAAAGTCCCGAGGGACGCGGTAGATTCCCCGTCTCTAGAGCCAGGCTGGCTGCCCTTCTGGGAGCTGCTTCAGCCGAACGCTGGTGATGGGTCTCGCTGCAGGGTACCTGGCCTTGTAGATAAATCTCTGATAATTTTCATATGACTTTACATTGTGCCTCTTCATATAACCTTGTGGTGGGTCTACCCACGTGTGACCTCTGTTTTCATGGGACTTTGTATCAAAGCCTCATTTAGAAACTTTGCATTGCCCTTGGTATAATATTATAGCCCCTAAGGATAGAATAAGATAGAAGAAAATTTCCTTTTGCTAGCAGTAGAACAAGAGCTCTCCGCCCCCCACTCTTAATCAATTGCCCTGTTGAATGAATGAGGTGTGGATGAGCAAGGCATGGAAGGCAGCACCTCCAGACAGCCTCAACTGTTGGAGAGGGGCTGGGAGCCAGACCCAAGGACAATAAAACGTGTCAAGTGGGCTCATTAAAGACAAGCAGACATACCGACGGCCTCGGGGGTTAGAAGCAAGCACTTTCTTTTGGAAACACCCTCTTTGCAGCATTGGGACAACACTCAAAAGAAAGCAGCACAAAGTGTTAGCCAAATGGGCTCGTTTCCCCCTGGAGCTGCCCAATTACCCCAAGGAGGCACGGGAGTCTAGAAGACGGCTTCAAGTTCTTTATTGATCAGTCAGCTGAGCGGGTGTCCCCCTCGACTCATGCCAGAGGGAGGAGCACACCTTACAAGCGTAGAGCAAGCCTTTTTATACCCAGTAACAAATGACTTAACGTGCATACATTCTGCTGACCTAGGGAATTTTTAAATTCCCTTTTAGGGGTATATAGAATACATCTGTTGGGGCCGTAAATAGGATACATTTGTTGAGCCTCTTTGATTGATTGTCTTGCTATATGTTCATATATGGGAAAGGGAGTTTATGGCCATGGGGAACAGCTGAAATAATAGGCGAGTATTTGGCCTTTGTTCTAACAAGGTTCTCCCCCCTTAAAAGCATTTTGAGAGCCTTATGGCCCCCAATCCTCAGCTTTTACCGGTTGATATAATGCCATCATGCATTGGCGTACAATTTGATTAGCCATTTGTCGGACTAATGCAATTACACAGGGAGCCACTCTTGAGCCCCCCACTTTTGGGAGCTTCCAGCAATCAATGCGGAATCAACGGACCGCCTCTCCCTAATCAAGTCGTCATATACCTTAATTCCTAATTTATTTCCCTGGATTTGGGGTAGTAGAAAGAATAAGGGCCTAATGTACCCAACATAACAAATTCCTGACCAATTTGGAGGCAATCTTCGATAAGCATATTGCCCACATATCCAGTAATGGCCTTTTAGGGCCCATTGTCCATTCGCAAAAGGGCCATCCCAGGTTTCGGGATAGTCCTCGGGGCCCGGTTCTTCGTAATACAAGGAGTTACCCATCTCCAGGGGCCCCCCTAATACAATAGATGTACCGTCAGGATTACAGTAGTCACATTTCCAGGCCCCAGCCCCTTCCTTCCAAGCGCAATTACAACCAAATTTAGGGCTATTGGTAGTAGACCAAAAATGATTAAAATGGGTTACCCGAGTTCCATTAGAATGTTGCCATGCCCACTGATACCAGCGTACCATGTGATCCTTACTGTCGGTATTATCTCGCTGGCAACTTAGAAAGAGGGCATCAAAGAACCCATCTTGTCCAACTGCCTTACAGCCTTCGCCAGTATGCTGTTGGTAGGAACATTGTACCCAGCTATGATTAGTGAGTTTTACGTGGGTATGGTTCCACCGTCCTTGATATTTAGAACAGTCATACGTATGGCAACTAGGGTGATCATAGCAGTCAAATCCTAGAGATAGGGTCCAGTCACATTGGCTTTGGCCCACATACACCCCTTCTGGTTTTGTTCGGTTTAGACAAAGGATCCCCATCTCAGAGGAATAGAGTCACCAAGGGCTACTATCCTCATCCCAAACTTCTGTTCCTTTGTGGACTATACTTAAATTACTAATCCACCATTTAGCTGGCACTGGCTGGGCTACCCAAGGCCATTCATTCCAATCCCCTGGACCTCCACAAACCCAGCAGCTACTAAGATTGAAGGAACTCACTATTATTTCTCCCAGTTGTATAAACCTATTCTCCCAACCATAGCCGTGATAGACACCTATGAACAGAAATATCAATAATGAGTTCATTATTGCTTTTTCCTAAACAGTCCTTTTAGCCCATCGAGTCCTTGATACTCCCAGACGGTGTCTTCGCCCGTGCCACCCCGGGCTTCCGGGGCCGGGGTGGGCAGAGGGCCGGTGTCCTCTTCCGTGGGATTGGTTCCCTGGTCAGGATTCAGAAACCGCTTTACCCGGGTGTGATGTGTCCATTTGTCGCTCCCAAGAATTTTAACTGCGGCCTGGCTGATGAGCGAAACGGTGTGTGGACCGTCCCACCGTGGTGTAAGGGGGTCACGCCTCCATTTCTTGACAAGGACCTGATCGCCGATCTGGAACGGATGCGCGGGCTGGTCCAGGGGAAGGGCTTGGAAAGGCACCGCGTACCGATGCAGCTGTAACAAAACAGATTGCAACCCGGAAACCTGTTTCCATAGTAAGTCATTTCCCACTTCCCAGGTTACATCCTCCCGGAATCCTGGGATAAGTATTCGGGGAGGGAACCCAAAGACCAGTTCAAATGGTGAAAGCTTAAGACCCTTACGTGGGGCCCTTCGAATGCAGTTAAGGGCGAGTGGTAACGCATCAAGCCACTTTAAACTAGACTCTGTGCATAGTTTAGTGAGGGTATCCTTGAGAGTTCTATTTATTCTTTCCACCTGACCCGAGCTCTGCGACCTCCAGGGTGTATGCAACTTCCATTGTATACTGAGTGCCTGGGACACCTGTTGCAAGACTTCAATACAGTCATGAGTGGGGCTAGTCTCATGGGAAACCTCAGGATCAGGCAGCAGGGTAGCTGGGTTTATGGAGCTAACTGTCCTAAAGGTTAGGTTAGGGGCTAGCAAGAGCCCTACCTCATATCTGGTATGTCAACTGGGATTTAAATGCTTTTCCCCAGCGCCTGTCCCCAGTATTTGAGGCATCCCGTGGGGAACCACAACCTCAGTGTCCCCCCCCAGGGTCAACTTTTCAGCCTCCTGTACGAGGAGAGCGGTCGCTGCAACGGCCCGTAAACAGGCAGGCCACCCCTTGGCGACAGGGTCCAACACCTTTGAGTAGTATCCAATGGGTCGCCAGGTTGGCCCCGACCTTTGGCATAGAACTCCAGCAGCCACCCCTCCCCTCTCATGAACATATAGAGTGAACGGCCTCCGAGGGTCGGGGAGGGCTAGAGCGGGAGGCTGAACCAAGGCTTCTTTTAGCTCTCGAAATGCTTTTTCCATCTCTTTAGTCCATGTCCAATGAAGCAGACCCTCTTTAGTTAAGGATTCATACAGTGGTTTGGCTCTTCCCCCGTAGTCAGGGATCCAGCGTCGACAAAATCCAGTTAACCCCAGGAAAGCCCTCAACTCCCGGGGGTTTTGAGGTCGAGGGTTATTGAGTATCACCTGGATTCTTTCTTTACCCAGACTACGACTTCCCTGGCACAAATGATACCCAAGAAAAGTGACCTGTCGCCTAACCAATTGTGCTTTTTCCTTGGAAACCTTATACCCCTGTACCCCAAGGGGATTGAGGAGCTCGACAGTTTGCTCCTTGCAGACTGTCTCTGTTCAGTACTCAAGAGCAGATCATCACAGTACTGAACTATGTTACATGAAGGGTGTTTAGCCAGGAATGGGGCGAGGTCCCTTTTTAACTGGCTGCCAAAACTCTCGGGTGCACAGGTAAGTCCTTGTGGAACAACGGTTCAAAGGTATTGAGCTTTGTAGTGGGTATCTGGGTCCTCCCACTCAAAGGCAAACAGTCTCTGCTATTAACTTGTTAATTTGTCTTAGATCCTGGACCAACCGATAATGCCCATTAGGCTTAGGCACCCCCATTATTGGAGTATTGTATGGGGACGTGTCTTCCTTTAACCACCCGCACTGCAAGAACTTTTGAATCAGGGGTTTTAACCCGATCCGAGTGGTTAACTTAAGGGGGTATTGTCGAATTCGGACTGGGCTGCTTCCCTCCTTAAGGAAAATATGCACTGGTGTAGCATTCCGGGCTCGAGCGACGCCTCCCTCCTCTGCCCAAACCTCAAGGTTAACCCCTGACAGCTGGCTTTCTTCATTCCTCCCCCAGCACTCCGGGAAGTGATTTCCAGCGGTTATCAGGGCCATCTGGTAATTTGAGGACTGCTGCTTAGGGATTCTAACTTCCATAGTCCCTTTATCAAACGAGATTTCTGCCTGTAATTTAGTAAGAATATCTCGTCCGAGCAGCGCGATGGGGCAAGAGGGGCTGCAAACAAATTGGTGGGAAATTTGGCGGTCCCCTACCTTTACTAGGAGAGGCAAAGTTTTTTCCAAAGCTGTAGTTTGTCCCTCTATCCCCTGTACCATGGCACATTCCCGAGCTCTACCTCGGGGAGCCTTACTAAGGGGGAGCAAACTAAGAGTGGCCCCAGTGTCAATAAGGGCTTCAATTGGGCGGCCCTCCACATTAATTTTTACCGTGGGATCCAGACTGGCAGCTTGCGCAGCCAGGAGGGGCCGCTGGGTCCCTCGGCTTCTCTATGGGGAAGATCCCTCCCCTGAACGTCCCGTGTTGTTGTAAAGGATGGGAAGGGACGGGGTTTTGTTTTTACGTTCCTTTCCCATGGCCTGTCGCCGGGGGCATTCATTCTTCCAGTGCCCCTCTTCCCTACAGATAGCGCACTGGTTTCGACCCAGGCAGGGGTCCCGTCCCCTCCCAGGTGGCCCTGGCTTCTCCTTAACCTTGTCCCCCCTTTCTGCATATCCTTCTCTCAGGGCCATGGCCAAAACGCGGGCCCCTTTCTTTCGCTCCTCATCATCCCTCCGATCATAAACCTTCATGGCTATTTCTAAAAGTTCCTCTATATTCTTGCCCGAAGCCCCTTACAATTATATAGCTCACTAGTGGTAAAGGGAACATATACCATAGTGAGATTACCCTCAGGGGCTACAGTTTCCTGCAGTGGACACAAATAATTCTGTTGCAGGGGCCCTTGGAGTCCCGGGCCACCCTTGCTCGATGAGCTAATAAGGGTAAACCGAATATCCCCAGGGTTATAGTCAGATGACAAGTTCCACTGCGTTTCAGAGCTCTGAGCTGTCACGGGGCCAGTCTTTCTCCTGGTGTGGTTAGACACCTGGGAGCTCAGAGAGATCGGAGGGGGCTCCCGTTTGGAAAAGTCCTGGTCGCTTGGCTCACCCCTTTCAGTTGAGGCATTATCCTCAGAGGAGGGGGTGGGGATTTCAATTGAGGGTACCGGAGCCGGGAGGCCAGGATACAAAGGGGGAGGGGGCATAGGATCCGGGGCAGAAGGAATCACAGCCCGCAGACAAGATTTCTTAACAGGGAAACAGGGTTTCCTAACAGGGGCACGGGCCATTAAGGTCTTAATAGTTTGTGATCTACATTTTTGCAACCATGGGGGATGATTGGCCACAAGGTCCTGCCAAATATCTATATAGGGATATTGGTCCCAATGCCCATCCCAGGTCACAATGCTATGTACTGCTTGTACAACCCCTGGTTTGAGCGTCCCTCCCTCGGGCCATTCCACCCCGTATGTCATCCATTCAAGAGTACAGAATTTTACAAGCTTGTCTTTACATAATACAATTCCATAATCAGCCTGGCGTCTAAACGCCTTCCAGTTATGCAGCATACATCCCAGGGGTGTCCAGGAGAAGGTGCTTTGTCCGGACCCCATTATGCTTTACCCAGAGTTTTCCGAGACAGAGATATCAAGAGGGGAAAAAGGTATAGATCTAGTTCTAACTCAGATATCCGCTGGGTCACGAGGTTCGGCTGACCCCCCTTGCAATCAAGATATCCTGGTCATCGGGTTTCCCCTCGCAGGAGTCTTGGGGCGGCTGAAGTCAGCTTAAGCCTCAGACCTGTCAGCAGCACTCATTCATCTTTCACACAGATCCTTTAATCAGTTACAATCTCGGTTTCCAACACACCATTAAGAGGAGAAACGAGATTACCCTTCCTATAAACAAGAGTAATCCCTGAGGTTGCTCCAAGTCCCAATAATTGTTAAAAACGGCCCATGGACTTGTGGAGTTAGTTACGTTACTCATTGGCCATTATTTGCTTACCCTTTAACCAAAAACACAACAACAAGACATTTACAAAGCTACAATAATGTTAACATACCTTCCCGTATACAGGCTGCCTAGGGGATTTCCACTGTCCAACCCACACCTCGGGGGCGTTATTCCTCAAACCCAGGAGGTAAACGCACTTACCGCCCGAAGTGGCCGCGTCCAGCAGTCAGACTTCCCCTTCTTCTGAAGCCGTCTTGCTTCCGTGTCCTTCAGAGTTCTCTTTAGAGAGGACGCAGCCGCCCCGGCCGATTGTGACGATCCGAGGCCCGAGCAAAGCAACAGCTCGAGGTGGCCACTCCTCGGAATCGCCCTCGGCCGTCGGTCAGTGCCCTCTACAGGGAGAGAAGTCCCTTCGTGGTCGCCATTTGTTAGCCAAATGGGCTCGTTTCCCCCTGGAGCTGCCCAATTACCCCAAGGAGGCACGGGAGTCTAGAAGATGGCTTCAAGTTCTTTATTGATCAGTCAGCTGAGCGGGTGTCCCCCTCGACTCATGCCAGAGGGAGGAGCACACCTTACAAGCGTAGAGCAAGCCTTTTTATACCCAGTAACAAATGACTTAACGTGCATACATTCTGCTGACCTAGGGAATTTTTAAATTCCCTTTTAGGGGTATATAGAATACATCTGTTGGGGCTGTAAATAGGATACATTTGTTGAGCCTCTTTGATTGATTGTCTTGCTATATGTTCATATATGGGAAAGGGAGTTTATGGCCATGGGGAACAGCTGAAATAATAGGCGAGTATTTGGCCTTTGTTCTAACAAAAGGACCAATGGACACAGACACAGAGTTTGAATCTGGTACAGATTTACATAAGAGGAAAGCTGCTATAAAAGTGAGGTGTCTTGCAGAGGACCCTGGGTCTCGTCTTGTCAACATGGGAGCATCGATCCGGGTCAGCAGAAGCCCGGCTCCACCCCCTCCCCCATCTAACTCACCTGGCCAGTGCAGTTAAGGGGAGCAACTAATTGGTAACAACAAGACGGAGTGTGTTTGTGTGTGAGTGTAAGTGTAATATATTATATGCATATGATACAGTGTTAGTGAATACATGTATTACTAATAAATGTGGCGTTTTGCCTTATTCCCCCTGAAAAGATCCTGTGCAGGACTTTAAGTACAACAGCCTGGGCTCTGTCGGCATGGAGATGAGATGAGCCAATGGTCCCGGCTGGAGGCTGGGCACAGCCAGGCAGGTTAGAGACGCTGAGCTGCAGCATCCATTGCTAAAGGCACAGACCTGGGTACCCCCCCACTGCTGCAAAGCTGCGAAGGAGCGACTCGGCTGGCAGCGCGTGGCCCAGCCCCACAGTCGCTGAATGCTTGTGACAGCTTTGGAAAGCGGGACTACGCGTGCCTTTGACACCCCCCCCCCCACACACACACCCCGAAACAAGCAGGGAGAACTGGAAGTCCTGGCACTGTCAAGGAATTATGATATGATTGGAATAAAAGAGACTTGGTGGCATAACTCACATGACTGGTGCACTGTCATGGATGGATAGAAACTGTTCAGGAAGGACAGGCAGGGCAGAAAAGGTGGGGGAGTTGCGTTGTATGTAAGAGAGCAGTATGACTGCTCAGAGCGTAGTCCCACTTTCCAAACCTGTCACTGACACTAAACTGGGGGGAGAGGTAGATACACTGGAGGGTAGGGATCGGATACAGAGGGACTTAGACAAATTGGAGGATTGGGCCAAAAGAAACCTGATGAGGTTCAACAAGGACAAGTGCAGAGTCCTGCACTTAGGACGGAAGAATCCCATGCACCGCTACAGACTAGGGACCGAATGGCTAGGCAGCAGGTCTGCAGAAAAGGACCTAGGGGTTACAGTGGACGAGAAGCTGGATATGAGTCAACAGTGTGCTCTTGTTGCCAAGAAGGCTAACAGCATTTTGGGCTGTATAAGTAGGGGCATTGCCAGCAGATCGAAAGACATGATCATTCCCCTCTTTTCGGCATTGGTGAGGCCTCATCTGGAATACTGTGTCCAGTTTTGGGCCCCACACTACAAGAAGGATGTGGAAAAATTGGAAAGAGTCCAGCGGAGGGCAACAAAAATGATTAGGGGGCTGGAGCACATGATTTATGAGGAGAGGCTGAGGGAACTGGGATTGTTTAGTCTGCAGAAGAGAAGAGTGAGGGGGGATTTGATAGCTGCTTTCAACTACCTGAAAGGGGATTCCAAAGAGGATGGATCTAGACCAGGGGTCAGCAACCTTTCAGAAGTGGTGTGCCGAGTCTTCATTTATTCACTCTGATTTAAGGTTTCGTGTGCCAGTAATACATTTTAACATTTTTAGAAGGTCTCTTTCTATAAGTCTATAATATATAACTAAACTATTGTTGTATGTAAAGTAAATAAGGTTTTTAAAACGTTTAAGAAGCTTAATTTAAAATGAAATTAAAATGCAGCGCCCCCTGGACCGGTGGCCAGGACCCAGGCAGTGTGAGTGCCCCTGAAAAATCAGCTTGCGTGCCATCTTCGGCCATAGGTTGCCTACCCCTGATCTAGACTGTTCTCAGTGGTAGCAGATGACAGAACAAGGAGCAATGGTCTCAAGTTGCAGTGGGGGAGGGAGGCCTGGGGGAGACCAAGGCCTTGTCTGCAAGTCGTGCTACTGGAACAAACCCATCTGAAGCAAGGTGGTTAATTTGGCGCAAACCCATGTGGAAGCTCAGACTTTGCTTGGTTTGGCTTTAACTGCACCCCAATCGCCTTTAACTGCCTGCTTCAACCCCCTGAGCGTCCAGAGAGCCTCTTTACCCCCCCGAGTTCTGGGCCTCAGAGGGCAGCAGGAACGGGCAGTGGGCAGTGCACCCCAGCGGGCGAGGTGCCAGCGGGGAGCACCCACCTGTCCAGTTCAGCAAGCGGGGCTCAGACTCTCCTGGGGGCCACGGCCCCACTGTCCAGCCTCATCCCTGTGCCACCAGGGGGTCCTGGCCCAGTCCCAGCCCCACCCCCCCAAACGGTTCCCAGCACTAGCCCTGAAAAAGCCCAGCCCAGGCAGGATCTTGTGTCTGCTGGGGGGTGGGCCACAGGGGAGCCGGCCAGTCATTCTCCCTGCCTGGGCCTGGGCTGGGCAGGCGGGTTGTGTGTGTGTCTCTCCCCGCTCAGGAGAGACTAGAGTTGCCAACTGTCTGTTTGCAGAAAATTGGACACCCTTGCCCCGCCCCTTCACTGAGGCCACACCCCCACTCACTCCGTTCTCCATCACGCTCTCCCACCCTCACTCACTTGGTCAATTCCACCGGGCTGGGAGTTGGGGTACGGGAGGGGGCGAGGGCTCTGCCTGGGGGGTGTGGGCTCTGGGGTAGGGGCAGGGATGAGGGATTTGGGGTACAGGAGGGAGCTCCAGGCTGGGTCCGAGGGGTTCGGCGTATGGGTTCTGGGCTGGGGATGCGGGCTCTGGGGTGGGGCTAGAAACAAGGGGTTCAGGTTGAAGCAGGCTGGTTAAAGGGATTCAGGGTGTTTACTTGGGGGGGTAAAGAGGTTGGGGGCAAGGGGTTCAGAATGCAGGAGGGGGTTCAGGGGTGGTTCCTGACCAATGGGAGCTGCAGAGCTGGCGCTCAGGCCGGGACAGCGTGCTGGGCCCCCGTGTGTTTAGGAGCCAGAGGAACATGCCGGCTGCTTCCTGGGAGCCCCAGGGAGCCGGACAGGGAGCCTGCCTTAGCCCCGCTGTGCTGCCAACCGGACTTTTAACAGCCAGGTCAGCAGTGCTGACCAGAGCCGCCTGGCCCCTTTCTGACCAGGTGTTTCGGTCAAAAACCAGACGCCTGGCACCCCTATGCCAGAGCCCTAGAGGGTAGTGCTGATCTCTGGGGCAGGCGGGGTGCCCACCAGCCCCTGGCCAGACACCAGCCCAAACTGTCCAAGCTCACACGCTCAGCCCAGCTAGCAATGGGCACAGAGAGAAGAGATTCAGGCCTTGGCCCCCTGGCTGCTGAGTGATGCAGATGGAGGTGGCCTAGGACAGGGGCTTTCAGCACAGTCGACAGGCGTGCAGGCCCCAGGGCGAGGGCCTGTCCCCCTCCAGCTCCCAGGAAGCAGAGCCCGGCCGTGCAATTAGGGCTGTGGGCTGGGAGTTCAAGGCAGACGCTCGGCTGAGGTTTTTCTCCACCCTCTGTTTACTCAGCCGTGCTCAGTTCCTCATGCTATTTTAGAGCAATGCTGGGCGTGCTCAGAGCAGGGGCTGCTGGGAAACCAGCTGCTGGTTTATCTGCTGAAAGAGGAGGGGGAGACGCCGCAAAATGGCGCTCCGAGCCCCTGGGCAGCCTGGAGAGCAGCGAGCCAGGGAAGCGCCTTGGGGGCTGGGATGGACGAGCAGGACACGGCCCCACACTGGCAGGCTGGCGCGCACAGACTGGAGCTAAACAATGGGCTCTGGGCAGCCCCAACTCCCTGGGAACTCAGTGCTAAGCTGCTTCCAGCTGGTCACCCCAGTGGGGACCAGGCCCTGCCCCCCCGGCAAGTACCATCTCGCCCCACCCCCACCAGGGTACCATCTCCCCCTCCCCCATGTCCCCAGGAGGGCCAGACCCTGCCAGCCACAGCCCTGTTCCTCCTCCGAGGCACTCCAGCCGCCTGCCTTTGGAGCGAGGTGGGGAGTAGCAGGGCTGGTTCTTCCCACCTACTGGCAGCCAAAGGCCCTGGGGGAACGGGGGGGGCAGGGGTCTAGAGCAGTGGGACAGCAGCTGCACAGCTGGGAGGGGCAGCTGCCAGAGAAGGGGTCGGCCGCTTGGGAGAAGCTGTACATAGGGCAGAAGCAGTTCAGGGGAAGGCACGTTAGCAGCTCCCCAATCCCCTCCCCAGCCCTGGGAAGGGGGTGGGGGAGAGGAGGCTAGAGACAGGCTGGCGCTGTGGGCCCAAGTGTTAAAAACAAAAACCACAAGCAGCCACCTCCAAGTCCTGAGATTAAAAAGCGTTGTGATTTTTAGCCCACGTAGCGCTGTGTGGGGTCCCCTTCTGGGGGCGGCGCCTTAAGGGGTTCACACTTCGCTGCAGCCACAAGAGCTGGAAACTTGCTTAAAACAAAATCAAAGCCAAAATTCCCATTAGGCACCTGACTCCAGGAGCTGGGACTTTAAATCTCACAAGCGCTGGCTATGCTGTGATGCTGCAGCCAGATCCCCTGTGCAGAGGCCAATCAGCAGAATTTCTAAGGGGTGAAGGAGGGGCAGGTCCCCGCCCCCAGCTGGAAACGCAGTTTGCAGGAGAATTGCCAGTGGTGACGCAGATCGGAACCCCCTGCACACAGCGCTGCTGTCCTTCAGACGTCCTCTCTTTACTCAGGATGGCACTCATTTAAAAAAGTGTTATTCACAGACAGATTGCACAACACGTGTTAAAACGTACAGGTTCTTGAGTGCCCCCTTCCCACAGTGCATGGGGCAGATCCGATTCGTGCCGCCGCCCGGCAAGTCCTAGGATTAGACATGTGCAAAGACATGGGATTCCCCCCGCTGCCAGCAGGGGGGCAACGTTACACAGTGATGGGGGAAGGAAAGTCCATGCACAGTGGCGGGAGGGAGATGCAAAGGAACAGGCCGACCTGCTGCACGACCTCAGCACCGGCCCTGCCCCGGGTCCCAGCATCAGTTCCCTTCCTTTGGAGCATCCCAGGTATAAAGTGCAAGTGGCGCGGTCCCAGTTCCGAGTGCGAGCGCCCGGCTCAGTTGACGGTGCTGCTTCGACTCCTTTTCCCCGTGCTCCCAGCCTCGCCCGGCCCTGCCCCTGCCAGCGGCAGCACCGAGACGTCATCTGCAGCAGAGAGAAACAGCAGCAGGTTGGCCTTTGGGTTAACAGGTCCCCAGGCCCTGAGGTGCCCCCTCCAGGCATGGGACATGGGGCAGAAAAGCACTAAGCAGCTGACTGACAGGACCCCAGTCTGCATCCCGTGGCCCCAAACTTAGACTGGGCCTGCCCACTAGCGTCCACCTTAACCCAGGGGGCCCAGGGGCTTCCACCGGGGGCGCGGGGGATGACTAACAGGAGGCCACGTTTTCTCCAGAGCCGGAGCAGACATCCTGCCCCAGCCACCCTCCCTGCCAAGAAGCACTCTGGGCCTGCGGCATTTTACACAGTTACAAGAATCGTACCCTCATTCCCTGCTCACTCTCAGGGCAGCGGGTGCACAAATCCCTTGGACAGTTTTGAAAGGTCTCAGCCCACATCTGCCAGCCCCGCTGGAGAGCACCCAGGCAAGGCCAGCTACACGCCAGCACGGACCACAGCCACCTGGCGCCCAGCCCTGTGCTCTGACCACTAGCCCCGCTGCCTCCCACCAGGTCTTGGCCAAGAGGCACCAGCTTCACAGGAGCGAGGGCACGTCTACGCTGAAACGTTAACGAAGATGCTCCAAGCCGCCAGGAGAGAGCTCTCCCCCTGCCCCCGAGGGGTGGTAGCAGCTCTCCAATGGACAGCGCGGTCTACACGGGGGTTAGGTCGGTATAACTACCCTGCTCGGGGGGGGTGGGGACCAGACCTCAGAGAGCAGCAGGAGCAGAGGCTGGGCAGCGCCCCCAGTGTTCAGCTAAGGAGCTGCAGTGGCCCCCAAAATCCAGCACCCCATAGTCACATTAGAGCTGCCACTGAGTCGGCAGAGTGAGGGAGGTGCAGGGTGGGGGAGAGCATCTGCTAACAGACCTGGCCCCCCAGCTCAGCAGTGCCTCAGCTTAAGCCCTCTTCATTTCACCCCCAGTGGTTCTGTGTAAGTCACCATGTCAGAGGAGAGCGGGTTTTCTAGCTCATTTCAATGCCTCTCGTGCGGTTATCTGGCTCCCCTACAGCGCCTCCTGGTGGAAGTGGCTGGAACTGGAGTAGCTGTGAGCTTCCCCGCAGCCAGCCTTGATACAGCCCCCCCTGCTGGGACTGGGGTAGCAGAGAACGCCCCCCCACAGCCAGCAGGATCTGAAGACAGACGCGCCCCCTCCCCCCCCCCCCCAAACCAGCCTCCGCTCTGCTGCCAGCCCCTCCTCCGGGACACAGGACTCACGGAATCGGACCCGGATTGGCCAGATCATAATGCAGCACAGACACACGATGGCGGCCACAGCGACGCCCCCGGTGACGACCACCATCACCCAGTGGTAGAACTCGACGCAGCCGGCGCAGCAGAGCTGGGTCCTGAAGGCAAAGGGACAAGTGAGGCTCCAGCAGGGACCCCGGCTCCCCCAGCCCCACGTACGCACCGGAGAGGGGACCGTCACTGCAGGGGGAAGGCAGGCTGGCAGCTGCCCCCAGTGGGGCTGGGAGGGGGCACGTGCTGGCTCTGGGGATGGCACAATTCTGTGGTAAGGCACCGCCAGAGTGTACCGCATCCCCCCGCTGGTTGGCCTACGACAGGCAGCAGCTAGGGGAGCAACTCTTCAGCTCGAGCAGCGGGGGACTGTGCTGGGAGCTGGAAGGTCTTGGGGTCTCCCATGGGGCGAGGGGAAGGGCTGGTAGATGCTCCGGACTGGGCGACTGGTTTGCTGCCAGAGGGGAACAGCGGTGCCTGCCGCAGGGGTCTTCTCCAGCAGCCCCAGGCCCACGTCCCAGGCCAGCCACGACACTTACGGGCAGGGGTGCAGGTTCTGGATGGCCATCACCGCCACCCCGTTGGCCACTTTGTCCGTGAAGCTCATGGCCCCGTAGACGAAAGCTCCGCTGTGCTGCAGGGAAACGAACAGCATCAGCCTCATTCCACACCCCAGGGCTCGACCCACCCACGACTCTGCCTCCTCTGGCATCTCCCACAGCCGCCCCGGGCTCCCTGCAGACACACGCTGGGACCCCCTAGTCCTCGCTCAGCCAGCTCAGGGCGGGCGCAGCTCGGATCAGCCAGGTACAGAATCAGGGAGTCTCGTGCCCTCTTGTGGGAAAACTCGCTCCTGCAGCAGAAGCTAATTCCCGTCTGGTACCAGGGCCAGCGCCCCGTTCTGTACAGACCCCCGGGCTCTCTAAAGCCCCTTCAGAAACCCAGGAAGGGCGATGGCCCCACAAACCCAGAGAGCCTGGGACGCCCGTGCTGGACCACGCTGTGCTGAAGGAAGGCAGCCCTGTTCAGTGACCCCTGCTGGGCCTGGCAAAGGGGAGGTCGTACCCACTGCTCTACCCCCAAGAGCACTAGCTGGGCAGTGGCTGCGCCCGTCCTATCACTCGCCCCTGCAGGAACCTACCGTGTTGCTCCCAATGAGGTCAGCCGTCATGGAGAGGGATGTGACCAAGATAGTGGCCGAGCCAGCCCCGAGCAGCACAGCTGCTCCATAAACCTCCGCTCCCAGCCGGCTGTCCAGGGCCACCCAGGAGGCGAAGGCCAGGATAATGAGTAACCCCATGAAGTAGGTCAGCTGCTCGGAGGCGAAGGGCAGGGAGAGAAGGGGGGAGGGGAGAAACACTCATTAAACCCAGGACTCCCCAGAGCTGCAGTACATAGGTTCATGTATAGGAAGGATGCAGAGAAACTGGAAAAGATACAAAGGCGAGCGACAAGGACGATCAAAGGGCTGGAATGCAGCCAGACGAGCAAAGGCTGAAGGAAGGGGGTGGGTTAGTTTGGAAAAGAGGAGATTGAGGGGGGACATGGTAGCGATCTTCAAATACTTGACAGGCTGCCATAAGAAAGATGGAGAAACGTTCTTCTCTCTTGCCACACAGGGCAGGACAAGAGGCAGTGGGTTCCAACGACAGCGGAGCAGATTTAGATTAAATCTCAGTAAGAACAGTAGGACAACGGACCAGACCTGCCTCGGGAGTTGTGGAAGCCCCTTCACTGGAGGTTTTTGAAAGGAGGCTGGAGAACACCTGTCTTGGATGGTGCAGATACAGCAAATCCTGCCTCTTGGCAGGGGTTAGACTAGGTCGGGGCTCTCGACCTTTCCAGACGACTGCCCCCCTTGCAGGAGGCGGATGTCTCATGTACCCCCAAGTCTCACCTCACTTCAACACGACTTGCTCACAAAATCAGCCATAAAAATACGAGAGTCTCAGTCACACGGCTACTGGAAAACTGCCTCTTTTCTCGTTTTGTCTGTATGAAATGTTAGTTTGTACTGACTTGGCTGGTGCTTTTTCTGTAGCCTGGTGTAAAACTAGGCAAATCTCTGGCTGAGTTGATGTACGCCCTGGAAAACCCCTGCGTACCCCCATGGTTACACGTTGAGAACCCCTGGACTAGATGACCCTTGCGGTCCCTCCTAACCCCATGGCTCTATGATCACCCTCCAGCTCTATGCTAGGGGTCAGAAGTGCTGTTGGGGGTGGGGTGGGAGGCCAGGAGTGGAGGAGCAGGGGGCTGTGGGCCAGATCAAGGTGTTTTGGCAGAGCTGCGTGGCCAGGTTCAGAGGCCGTTTGGGTACTTGGCTAAGGGGATCGTATTTTCAAGGTCAAAAGGCAGGATAGTTCTGCCATAATTGTTAATGCCACGAGATTCCTACACAGGACACCATCGGTTCTGAACGCGCCCTGGTTTCCCTTGTTCTTGCAGCCGGAAGGGTAAATAAGAGTATTCCCGGACTTCCTCCCTGCCCGGCTCTGAACACCTTTCCGAAGTGGGGCGACCAGAACCGAGCAGTAGGCACCCCAACAGGTCACAGTGACATGACCCTGTTCGTAGTGCAGCAGCACCTCCCGCCCCCCAGTTCGACAGGGAGGCAGAGGGCAGTGCTGATGCGAAGAGGACAGCCAGGGAGGGAGAGTTGATATTTAAGCTAAAACTCCATCTCTTATTAGTGGGTTAATTCCTTGCCTGTGGGTGGTTGTGGCAGGCCTGGAACAGGGCTGGGGTCCATGCACGGAGCTGTGTGGGGAGCAGGAGAGGTGGCCAGACAAGGGAGGGCAAGTAGTTTAGACGGGACATTGGAGAGGGTGGGGAATTTACACCATCGGGGGCTGATTTTCTGGAGAGCGGAGCGTGCAACTCAATCTGGGATCCGTGGGAGCTGCAGGTTCAGGATCAGGCCCCTCTCCTCTGGGACTCTGACCCCTGCTCTGCACGGCCCAATAGCTGGTTGGATTTGGATGCCGACGGTGCACCGAGCAGCCCCTTCCAAGGAGCTGAGCCCACCCCCCCGTGACAGACTGCACCCCATAATCCCCTCAAATGCACAGCAGAGTCACCACGCAGGAAGGGGAGACCAAGGAAGGTCAAGCGCTACCAGCCTTTCCTGTGGACTCTGTCTCCTGAATGTCAGCTGGAAACGTTTTCCAAGGGGGGGCCTGAGGCTATCAAAGGAGGGACAAGCCCCCCACAACCTCCCTCCCCATCGATTCGCTGCACCAGAAGGAACAAAGGAAGCAGCCAGTGAGCAGAAGACGGGCTCCTGGCCCGAGGAGTTTGACCAGGAAGGCTGTTGAGAGCACATGGGGAGAAAGACTGCCTGGCGTTTAGCCTAGTTTGGTAAGCGCAGCTGGTGCCTTGCTTCGGCTTTGTTTTCCTTGTAACCATTTCTGGCTTTTCGTACTCACTGACAGTCTCGCGGTCGGTAACAAACGGGGGCTGTTGCTTTAGCTAATAGAGCGTGTTTGAGCAGACGTGGCTGGGAAACTCCACTTGGGGGGAAGTTATGGGCTAGCGTTTCTAGTCATAAAGCGACAGGCTCTAGATAAGTTTGTGTTGTCCGGGGTGGGCGGGGCAGCACTGGACACGCCCTGCTGGGGGGAAGCTGGGGCCGGCAGCGTGTGGTGCTCCCAGGGTGGGGAGAGCCAAGGCATGGCCGGCTGCAGCACCCAGACGGGGCTGGGAGGGACTCACGTGCTGGCGGCTACAGCAGCAAAGCACGTAAAGGGCAGGGGTGCCACCAGGGTAGAGGGCACATCACACCCACCCAGCATGAGCCGTTTGTTCAGGGCACCTCCTAGGTGCCCGGGTCACTCCTGCCGACGGGCATCTCCCCGCAGGCCCAGACGTGCGCGGTTACAGCGGGACGCTGCCCCCCATTCCCCCGCAAGCTACTCACGTTTCGGCCGATCCACCTGTTGACGGGCTTCATGAGGAAGGAGGAGAGGAAGCCGCTGATGTACATCACCAGGGGGATGGTGGCGATGAATTTCTGGGGAGGAGAGAGACAGAGCAGAGTGCTTGGCTCACAGACGCCCCAAGGGTCTGTGCCCCCACTCACACACACACCTGGGATCCCCTGCCCTATTCTGCCTTCCACCAGCCACCCAGGGGGTTCCCCACCTATAAACCAGCCCCTCCAGCAACACAGGGACCCCCCCATGGGCATCGCAGGATTGTCCTGGTCGAGCCGGTGCCTGGTGTGAAGTGACGCCCAGTGCTGGGCTGGACCTGCCCACTGGCACCCCCTGCTGCTCACTCACCTTGGGCAGCATCAGCGAGTTGGTCAGGTACATGGCGATGTAGGTCTGGGACAGGTTGACAATCAGCCGCGTGGCCATGTACAGCATCGCCACCTAGAGGGAGACACGCCAGCCATTACGCCAGCCACGCCCCTGCCCTCCAGCCCAGCTCTGAGTGGTTTGTGCTGGAAGGAACGGAGACCCTGAGGCTCATGGCCCATGTCTCCCCCAGGCGGGCAGAGGACCAGGGCCATCGCAGCCACAGGACGCAGAGCCAAGGAGCCAGCACAGGCCAGTCCTGCAGGCCCCTGTAGAAAGCTGTGGGGCAGAAGACAGAGGTTCCTGTACCAAAGGGGGCTTCTCTCCTACCGCACAAGTGTCCCTCCCCCAATAACGAGCCCCTTTGAATCTAGAGTCATTACCTGCCTCGCTGGGGTGCCCACAGGCCTGGCCGGCTGGGCGCAGTGACACGTGGCCAGGTCTGAGCGTCCTGAGTGGGGCGTCTCTCTCCCCTCAGGTCACCTGTGCTGCTGCTCGAACCCTCCAGCACCCCTTCTCCTTGGCACCCACTAGGGAGGCAGTGCTACTCCTGCCTTGGCCTGAGGGGGCGCTGTTGAGCCACCCAAAGCTCTGCTTCTCCCCAGCCCCAGAGGGCGACAGTCCAGGCCCAGCAACACGCCCTGGGTGCCACACAGCTGTGCAAAGCCCCAGAGAGCCGCAGGGGCAGACAGCTGCTGGCCACACTCCCGCGCTCTCCCCGGCAGGTCCCGGAGGGGCGGGCAGCCCGTCACACCCGGCACCAGACGCTCCTGACCCAGCACCAGGTGCTGAGCCGCGGGGACAATGCAGGGGCCAGTGCTCAGTAGCTATTTGGGGGCTCCTGTGTCCGGGGGGGGAGGGTGGGGAGGGCGGCCATGGCAAAAGCCACCAGCACTGCTGGCATGACTGGGAGGCCAAGCCTGGAGACTGGCCTCCCCTCCCAGCAGGGCACGGCCAAGGCAGGGGTCCGAGGGTGCACGGCTGGGGGGCATCAGGTGCCTGCCTGTGCCGCACCTGTCCTGTGGATACAGAGATCCAGCTGCCAGGCCTGCCACACAGCTATGCCCATCTCTTGCGAGGCCCCCTGCTCCTCACACACCTGTCCCCCTCACCGGGCACACCCCGTACCTGGTAGAAGGCAGGCTCCTGCAGCCAGTGTTTCCACAGTAGCAGTGGGCGCGGGGGGATTCTGTGCCCCTTCTGCAGCAGCGGCGTGTGCTCCTCGGGCTCCAGCAGCTTGGCCTGGGGGTGGCGCCGCTCCTTGGTGCCCAGGTGGAACAGGAGTGAGAACACAGCGCCCACCGCCACCACGATCAGGGACAGGTTCTGATGGGATAGGAAGGAGACTCAGCAAATCCTCAGGAAGCCAGGGGGTGGGGGTGGTCGGGGGGCACTTGGAGAGGGGAAGGCCGGTTTGATCCCAGTCTCTGCCGAGAGACCCACAACTGCCCCATAAGCCCTGCGCTGCCTCACAGCTTCTCCCCCATCACAGCTGCGCTGCCCGGGACTTGGCCCCGCCGCACTCACCCGGAAGATATGGATGTCAGGCTTGCCCAGCTGCTCCGTCGGCCCCGAGTGTCCGAGCTGGAAGTGCAGGAGCAGCCAGGCCACGCCGTACACGGTGATGTTGGCCGCGACGGTGAAGGCGTACCTGGGGGAGAGGAGGCAGCGAGTCACGGGGCGCTCCCACCCCGAGTGCCCACGTGCGCGAGAAGGAGGGGGAAACACTGCATGGTGGTGCAGAACAAGATCTGGAGCCTGAGCCGGTCACATCCCCCTCACATTCCACAGCCAGCGTCAGGCACGTCCGCAGCACAAACCCGCCCTTGGGGGGTGGGGGTGGGAGGAGAACTGAGTGTGAACGCTCCCGTGGGGGTGAATTTGCACAGACAAGCAGTGCTGCCCCCTGCTGGAGGGAGCCAGACTGGCCGGTGCAGTTGGGATTACGCTGCACAGAGAACAGAATCCCCAGACAGCCGGAGGCGCTCCGGGGACGCAGACAGGGCAGGGCATGCCAGGAGCTAGACCCCGCACAGGGTCCCTGTCCAGCAGCCGCGGTCCCAACCCCCCTTTGGATCCACGACAGCCGAGCCCAGGCTCTCCTCTGCCCCACGGGACCGCCCAGCCCTGCCCCGGTGCGTGGTTTAACAAGCGACCCGGGGGCTGTCCTGCAGCAGGGAGCTGCGTGGCTGCACGGGACAGACGGTTTGACGGACGGCAGCTTCTCAGAGAGGCAGTGAAGCCTCCCGCAGCCCCAGCGTGGCTCCACAACCTTCCTGTGGAGAGTTATCTGCTGGGTGCAGACCCAGTGCGGAGGGGACTTCCGCCCGCTGATGGCAGATAACCGGGCCTGTTTGCCGCTCGCCTGCTGATAAGAGACGCTTCCCCACATGCTGACTCAGCACCGCGCAGGCTGGAGGGGCCCGTAACGCTCCACCTGTGAAGCCATGGGGCCATTTCCCCCCCTCCGGGGTTTGCTGGGGGGGGGGCAGCCCCAGGCCCTGTTCACCTGCACAGCCACTCGCTGGTGCGTGATGTGAGCGACTGACTCTTCTCGCCGAGTACAGCCCCCCGCCCCTCCAGCTGGAATCACAACCAGGACCCCAGACCCAGCCACCCCCACGCTCCTCCGCCAGCCCCTCTAGCCAGGCCAGGGGGGCAGGGGGGATTTGACAGGTGCCTCGGTGTTTGAAACGGAGCCATCCGTCCCGCCGTCCTCTCCTGCAGCTGCCAGCCGGGGTGTGTGTGGGGGGTTGTTTACAACGTGCCTGTCGCTCTGGGCGCCCTCCGGATACGGGTTTGTGCAGGTGCTCGGGGGCTTCTCTACACCAAGCGGAGACCATGGACACGGCTACAAGCGGCACGTAGGCTCCTTGGGCCTGGCAGGGGGCAGGAGCTTGGCCCCCGGTGCACCCCAGCACTGTTCAGAGGCCGGACGCAGCCCTTGGCCTCGCTCAGGAGACGAGTCCCTGGGGGGGGGTCTCAGTCCCAGTGAGCAGCAGGATCCAGGCTCAGGAGAGGGGGGGTGCACGTGCCGGGGGTGGGGTGCCTACAGAGAGGTAGCGACCGCCCTGGTCCCTATGCAGCCAGGCAGGCGTGCAGTGCAGCATGACAGCGAGTGGCACCCCCAGCCGGGCCATTCACACGGCACAGCTGTCTGCGGAGATCTCGGGTCCTCACACACAGCTCTCCAAGGGAGGCTCCAGGACCCACACCTCCACCCAGGCTTCGCCGCACTACCTCGGGGCGGGGTGTGTATGTGCCCCATCTGCTCCGGCTGCTGAGTTCAGACACGCTCCCCCCTACGCTATTCAAGCGGTGCTGGTAACAGAGGGGGCGGTCGGAAAGTCACCCACACTAAGTGGGGAGAACAGCCCACTACTGGCTCACAGCTGATGGTGCTGCGCCTTTAGCTGCAGGAGAAGCAGCCTGTGCTGTTGTCACCAAGCCCCTGGTTCGAGGCCTGCCAGCACCCGTGGCTGGTTACCTGAGCGCTGTGAGCTCCACTTTCTCGTGGTCGGTGGTCACCAGCTCGGGGATGAGCGACAGGTGGGAGATCTGGGTGGCCGCCCAGCCGAACTGGAAGATGACTATGAAGGGGATGAAGTAGATGAGCGCGACCCACTGGGGCGTGGCCTCCGTGCAGCCCAGGCAGGGATTGAATATGAAGGGGAAGGACAGCAGGACGCAGACAGTCCCTGGGGAGGCAAGAGACAGGAGTTAGCGCTGGGCCCGGCTGGACACGAGGCCAGGAGCTGGGGGGAGGTGGGGGGGAGAGACACCAGTCCCAAGTTTCTTGGGCACCCCACGGCGCACAGCAGGGATCTATGCCATGGGCAGAGTGTCTGCAATGCACTGGCCTGTAAAGCCAACTCCTCTCATCTTCCCGCTCCTGCTCCGTGGGTACTCGGAGCCGGCAGCCCTCTGCCCAGGCAGCCAGCAAGTCCCTCTCCCCAGGGACTCCCAAGCTTACTCTGGTGGGGCTCCTGTCTCCGGCCAGGCTGCCTCGGGGGTTCCCGCCCGGCCTCCTGCTACCACAGCAGCTACTCGCAGGCCAGAGCCAAGCGCCTAGTCCAATTACTGAAACTCAGCAGCTGGAAGCTCGCACAGTCAGCACTGCCGGCCAGTTCTGCACCGGGATGCTGTCCAGCCCCAGCAAGGTTCATTGTTATGCCCATTGTTAGGCCCTTCAACCCGGGGGGGGGGGGGGGGGGGGGGAGAGGGCAGAGCCACGCCCAGCCCCAGAGTCAGACAGTCTGTGTAGGACCCAGGAGCTACGATGCCAGGCCCTGATCCAAACACGGGACCGTGCTCCTTAGGGCGCAGGCACAGTGAGCCGCCGACGCCGGAACAACGCAGCCCCATGGCTGTAGAGCGCTGGGCAGCCCTAGAGCAGCGTCTGGTCCTCGCAATGCTGCCCGGGCCAGCGAGGGCTCAGGGGGATTCTCCAATCCGGAGAGTTGGCAGAGCCAGCCACCAGGGGCAGGGGAAAAGGGTCCAGGCAACGCAGCTCCGCCCGCCGCCTGGCTCCAATCCAAGCAAGCGGCATGGGTCACACGAGGGGGCACTGACGCGGCCCCACCTGGGTCTAGTGTAGTGAGACTGGTGCTTAGCCCAGACGGCTGCTGTCTGCACTCCTGAGCCCCGGATTGCTCGGGGCTTTGCCATTCCTAGCACAACGCGACAGCTGAACGTTCGTCGCTGAACAGACCCACTGGCTGGTTATTCCCCCGCCCCGCAGGGCGCTGGCTCCAGCCCGTCCTTCACAGGCACTGCACTAGAGGGGATTTTGGAGAACACCCCCCATCCCCTCAGGAAGGCCTGCAGCCTTCACTGGCCAGAGAAGCCCACAAGGTTTGGGGTCTGATCCCTCAGCATCTGGTGGTAGTTGAGGGCTGGTCTCCCAACCCCTGTGACTCGCCCACGCCCCCCCTCTCCGCATGCCCCAGCCCACCCCCCAGAGCAGGCTTTGCTACCAGTGAGCAGCCAGCGGTGGGAGGAACAAGGGCACATACACCATCCCCAGGAGACGGCAAAGGGTGAGAAAGGGCTGGCCAGGAAAGACAGCACAGCGTGGCTAACGGGCCATTTCCTTCCGCTGCTGGAGCGGGCCGAGAGCCTCCGTCCCTTGGCCGGAGGAAAACGACCATGCTGAGAACAGGGAAGCCAGAAGGCAGCACAAGCCGTGCCCTAGCGCATTCGCCGGGGGCCCAAGATCAGCGCATCAGAGGCACCGATGGCCCAGCAGGCCTAGGAACCTCATTGCGAGTCTGCACGCCGGCCCCCCGCGTCCCAGCCCAGCCCAGCATCACCGTTCTGCCCAGCTGCTTTCTCCACACCCCGCGGTGGTTTCAGTTTCCTAAAAAGCCCAGCAGGGCCAGAAACCAATTCCAGGTGGAGTCAGAGCGAAACCAGAGACGCTCCCCGCAGCTCCTGTTCCCCCTCTCCGTCGGCGTACGCATCAGAGCCAAAAGAGTCCTCCAGCTTCAAGTCCCTAGCACTGGGCCGCAGCCCTTCACGCGTGGCCTGCTGCCTAACACGCATCCCGGAGCATGCAGAGACGCTCCTTCCCAGCCACGGAAACCAGCTATGTCGCTCGCGGGCACCGCAGCTGGCGCAATCTCTTCCGCCATCAGCATGGGTCTGCCCCAGATAAGGGCCCTGTTGCACCAGGCGCTGCAGACCCTTGGCGCAAGTCCCTGCCCTGCAGGCCCAACAATCTCAGGCCTTGTCTAAACAGGAAAGTGGCACCAGTTCAGGCTACCAGTGTGAATCTGAACCCACTCAGGGCTTGTCTACACATGAAAACTAATCCAGATTAAGGCAGGATAGGAATGGAAAGCAGATTAGCCATTCCTGATTAATGCCACATGTAGACAAACCCTTAGACCAGTGGTTCCCAAACTGGGGTTCGCGAAATGTTACGGGGGTTCTCGGGAAAAAATTCTCTAATGGCGGACAGAGCTGTCCCTAGGGACCCCGGGCAGCATGGGACGAGCAGCCCGGAGCCCCTGGACTTCCAAGAGCTAAGCAGATCTATCACATTGAGAAGATTTAAACGTCAAGACTCTTTATAAGAAATGGAAAGGGAGGGGGATATTTTTTGCTGTTTTTAAAATTAAATAGGCAGCTAGTATTGTTTTTAAAAGGATTATGAAGAACAACTTTAAGCTTTGTTGTAACATGCATTGTTTGCTTGAACTGCTCAAGACCCGAATGCTTGTATAAGAGGAACGCTTTGAGTTGGCTTCTTAGATACCTTGATGCTGTTACACATCCGATACTCCTTGATGAAATATAGGCGCCTTGTCTTATAACAGGCTTATTCAAAGTGATACAAGCTACAAAAGCGAGATCTTGGAAGAGTGTTGCCATTTTCATAATGTAACAAAAGTACTGTAATGATAAATAATTAATAATAGTGTGTAATAAGCATGTCATAAAACAAATTTTATATTTCCAAAATCACTGCTTTTATCATTTATACTTCGATAAAGGAGAAAATCCCTGGAAATATTCTTTTTTAGGAGGGGGTTCACGAGACTTGACATTTTGGTGAAAGGGGTTCACAGGTTGTTAAAGTTTGGGAACCACTGCCTTAGACCCTATAGCTGAAACTTAGGTCAACCCAACTAAGACACTCAGGGGTGTGAAAATCCCACCCGAGGTGTCATTAAACTGAACTAAGACCTGGTGTCGGCCCAGCTGCCGCCTCGAGGGGGTGGATCGACTACTGCATCGAAACCCCCTTCTGCCGCTGTAGCACGTCTACACCACAGTGGTCGAGCTGCAGCGCCCAGCTGTGCAGCTGAAACACTGTAGTGTTGGCACATGCTAAGTCAGTGCAGCGCATGCCCACCCCCACCCCCACGGGGATGCTCGTCAGAGCAAGGGGAGCTCGTTTCACTTTAACATAAACCTGTTCAACTCGGAGATATTTTCCTTTAGCCTCTTACACCGGAGCCAGGGCATCCACACTGGGGCTGGGGGGTTAATTTCCCCTTAAATTAAACCAGGTCAGCTCTCACATACACGAGCCCCAAGACAAAGGGCTCCCTAGGGAGGTGATGGAATCTCCGTCCTTAGAGGTTTTTAAGGCCCGGCTTGACAAAGCCCTGGCTGGGATGATTTAGTTGGGGATTGGTCCTGCTTTGAGCAGGGGGCTGGACTAAATGACCTCCTGAGGTCAGTTCCAACCCTGAGATTCTATGATTTCTAAGGGAACACTCCCCCCCCACCCCGCCCCTTGTAAAATGGGGAACCGAGGCTCAGTGAGGACGAAATGACTCAGGAAGGGGGGGGGGGGGGCAGAGCTGGGGAATCCACCCAAATCTCATGAGTCCCAGTTCAACTCTTTAACCATGAGATCCTCTCCCCTCCATGGCATCACCTATTCCCCCATCACCCCAGATGGCACAGTTCCCCCCCAGAACTGACTCATTAACTGGAAGAGGAACCCACTTGCGGTGGGGGGGGGGGGGGGAACACTCATATTTTGCAACCAATATCATGATCCCATAGTTAGTGCAGCGCTAGACTTGTTCTTCCCTTGCTCCTTGCAGGCCTGGTCCGCTTTAGACAAGTTACCTGCTGCCAACAACAGGTTCAGTGCAGCTGACGCTAGGCGTGGCCTCCTAACATGGTCTGGAGGCACATTTCACTGCAACCGTCGTTGCCAATGGGCAGATTTCCTAGCCTAAGCCAGACCTCTGCCCCCCATACATTTACCCATCTGTGATCAGCTCCACGCTACGTGCCTCGGCTGTCCATCCCGGAGCACACAGAGATCAGTCTTTGTGGAATTGGTAGGAAGTTGGCCTCAGGACAGGACCCACAAGCTTTGAGTGGATTTTGATACGCCTTTCACAACAGATTAGCTCTGCCCAAGCTTGAAAGCATCCCCTTATTCCAGGATCAAAAGCCTGAACTCAAAGACCAAGATTGGGGCCGTACACTGCCCTCGAGTGGGGACATCAATGGGGGTTGTGTCTCAATGCAGCCCCCAGTGCTGGGCAGAACTGCAATGGCATGAAAGGATTCAGGCCCACTGTGCTTTTCATCTGGGCCATCGGCAGCTCCTAGACTCCTGCAGCTCAAGCCAGCAGCCCCAGGAAGGTCTGTTCCCCAACGTGTCCTCATGACAGGTTCACGTGAATAACGGCCTTGCACAAGATACAAGATGAAAGAGGTTCCTGTCATCTGGAGATAAAAGGGCTCTCAGAAGGTTTCATCAGACAGTTCGCGGCTGAGGGTTGTCTGCAATTCACAAGGGTTTAATTTAGAGATGGGCCCAAACCTAAACCATGTTTGGGGGCAGTTGAGATGACAGGGCTCAAGCCCCCAGTTCTGCTCCATGTCAGTAGCCAGATGCTACATAGGGCGGGGCACAGGGATGCGCAGCAAGTGCTTCGCATGGGTCAAATTCTCCATTAATAGCAGCCAAGGAGGTTTGGTTGCGCAGTTACCTCCCCCCACCTCTTCCAGGGGCTGATCCAAAACCCACCGAGTCCACAGGAGTCCTCACACTGGCCTCTGGATCGGGCTGCAGAGCCTCAGGTACTCCGGGGGGTGGGGGGCAGTTTCCACACTGCCTGGCTCTAGAGCCAGATTATCAGAGGATGGATCGTGGGGGTGTGACAGCGACACCAGCACAGATCACAGCCCCCTTGGGTGAGGTGCTGCACAAGCACAGAGGAAGACAGTCCTTGCCTCAGAGAGCTCACACTCTAAACAGACCAGACTGACAATGGGTGGGAGGGGAAACTGAGGCAGCTAGAAGGGAAAGGACTTGCCCAAGGTCACCAAGCAGGTCAGTGGCAGAGCCAGGGGCAAAACCTGCTCTCCCAAGTCTCAGTCTGGGGCACTACCCTGGCCCACACTGCCCATTATGAATCCCGACGGCAGAGGAAGACCGTGTCTCAGGGTGCGCTGGCAGCAGACATTCGCTCCTTCCAACCACAGCTGCCCCTGACACAGCTGCCCTGAGAGCTGCCGGTAAACACAACAGTGCGTCCAGGCCAGAGCAGGTACAGGCTCCCCCGGACAGGAATAGCCCCTGCCCAGGAAGTCCCGCATGGGCATCATTCGTGCCCAGCTGCTCCAGCTCTGGCCTTTCCGAACACAGGCAGGGAGCTCCATGACCCAACAGGCCCAGACGCTCCTTGAGGGACACTTCCAGATGTCTGGAACCTGGAGCTGTGACAGCATCTCAGGAGAGCTGCAAATGCTGCAGGGGGGTGGGGGGGGGGAAGCTCCCCTTTCCAGCAGCCTAGGAAACAAAGGCCCCCAGTCAAAGGGACCAGCCCCTGGCTATGCACCCTTGGGGCACACAGATCAGCGAGAGAGCTGGGCATGAATGGAGGGCAGGATGTGCCCCAGGGAGCCAGCCATGGAACTGGCGTGCACCATTCAAGGTGCTAGGGCCAAAGGCAGAGACGGGCTGCTCGACAGGCTGGTGTCACGGAGTCCCCAGGCGATGCTCTGGACCTGCTCCCTACGAAGCCAGACAGGACTCTGGGGAGCCTCCTCTCCCTTGGAGCAGACTGACTTCAGGGCAAGAAGCTCACACGGCTTCACCTTTCTGGGTCTGACCTTGCAGCATTCAGCATCCTCTGCCTCTCCGTGCGCTTCCCACAGCGAGTCCGCTCAGGCGGGGTCCTGGGGAAGCCAGAGGGTCCTACACCCCAACTTCGCAGTCAGATGTGACTTATCTATTAAACCTCTGTTTTACTGGTTGGCTGACAGGAACACGGTCTAAAACAGAGCTTGTAGGTATAGAGAACAGGACCCCTCAGCCGGGTCCATTTTGGGGGGGTAGCAAGCCAGACACCCACGTCTGCACTCACTTCCCGTCCCCAGCCAGCGCCAAACTGAAACGCCCTCCAGCCCCTCCTCCTCTGGGCTTTTTCCTTTTCCAGGCCAGGAGGTCACCTGATTCCTTTGTTCTCCAACACCTTTAGCTATCCCCTTGCAGGGGGGGGAAGGGCCCCGGCCATTAGTTGCCAGGAGACAGAGTGACATTTATGCACACTGGCCTTTATCCCACCACCTAGAGACTTAAGAAATGCCTAGGGGAAACTGAGGCACCCACACAGTATTCAGAGGAAACATTAAGAATTGTGCCACTTCGTCACAGCAGATTATGGAGAGAAAGCGGCCACTGTGGGACTCCTGGCTCAGCCTACACCCTGCCCTGTTTCCCAGCCTCTCCTGCTAGCTGGTGACTGTGGTGTGAGCTGGGGAAAAGTGGCCCACCAGGGAGTGCACTAGCATTGGACTCTGGTAATTTGGGTTTGATTCTTTTCTCTGCCACAGGCTCACTGGGTAACCATGGGCAAGTCACTAGGGGTGCATTTACACTGCATTGTAAACCAAGGCGCGTGGGTCCCAGGCTTGTGGACTCGCTGTCTCCAAGTCCTGGTGTAAGCATCCACACTACATTGTAAACCTGGGTTTACCATTGCAGGACCCGGGTCTGACAGCCGTGTGAACACACCCACAATGCACAGACCTGCTGGCTCAGGTCTGCGGCTTGAGCTGCGTCCACACTGCACAATGACCTGATTCTCAGCAGGACTCGGACTCTGACCGCCCCCCCCACCCCCCAGCAGATCCTGGGTGTTTGCTGACCAGAGTCAGAATGATTTGCATGGATGGAAGAGGGAGCTTGGGCTTAAACCGGAGTCAGAGCCCAGCCTTAGCATGCAGTGTAGACACAGCCTCTCCGGGCCCCATCTGTACAATGGGGAGGGTGTGGGGAGCAGGGCCTGGTTTCACAGCAGTGCTGTGGGTGTGAAGAGCTCAGATACGACTGCGATGGAAGTACAAGAAAGGAGACAATGAGAGAGCAGCTTCCACTCGACAGCCCCCCGCAGCAAAGGGCCAGGTGTCCTCTACACCCACCAAGCAGGGACCCAGATCACACCCCCAGCCCTCACGGGCCAACGCGGGCCAGCCGGGCGTACACAACAAAGCAGAACAGGCAACTTAGGAACTAGAAGGTGCAACCGTGGTGTCTGAATTCCTGCACCTCACCCAGCAATTTGTAACCTTCTTCTAACAGCACACGAGGAGTCTGGCTCCTGGGATCAATTTCTGGCTTTGCCACGGACTCTCGAGCCCTGGAGTGAATCTCTCCCCCGCCCCCATGCGTCTAAAAAGTGTCCCCACCGGTCAGACAGGGAGAGGCCTTCGCTTCACTGGGCAGCTGCAAAGGACCCGTGAGATGCTCAGCTTTGAGGTTGACCAGCACCCCAAGAGGAACGTCGGGACAGTCCCCTCCAAGCCAAGTCTCTCAGCCCGACTATCTTTCAGTTCATAAGCATCTACCTGTCTGTCCCAGGCCACCCTGCAGAGATGAAGCTAGGAATTGAGAAGGAAGAGGTGTCCCAAGGGTTAAGTCAGCGCTTCTCCCCAGCAGCTCTGGGGTTCTGCATTCTGCCCGCACAGTAGGAGAGGGGCTGGTTTAGAACTATTACTACACTGTTATCAGAGGGAAGTGCCTGGGGGGGGGGGGGGGGGGGTTCTCTCAAAAGTACTAGGTGCCCATTTCTTCACATTAACGGAACCTCCCCTTTGTAGCCAATGGGTCACCACAAAAACTAAATTTTCCCCTTCTTGTCAACGGTTTGAAATGAGCCACCTTGATTACATTGACCTCATTAGCACTGCAAAAGTGATTTTTCTTCCCTGGGTATTCACCCCTTCTTGTTAAACTGTTGAGAATAGCCCACTTCCACCTTAACTGAACTGGGCCGTTAGCACTGGCCCCCCACTGGGTAAGGCCACTCCCATCTTTTCATGTGGTGTGTATTTATACCTGCCTCGGTATTTTCCACTCCATGCATCCGATGAAATGGGTTCTAGCCCACGAAAGCTTATGCCCAAATAAATGTGTTAGTCTCTAAGGTGCCACAAGGACTCCTCGTTGTTCTTCAACTGCCCCAGGAGCCTATGCCAATTTGAGAAGTCTCCACTGCAGCTCCTCCAGGAGTAGCAACAGCAGGGGGTCTGCAGAAAGACTAGCAAATATGGTAGGCGACCAGCTTGGCTTAACAACGAAATCTTCGGTGAGCTTAAACTCGGAAAGGAAGCTTACAAGAAGTGGAAACTTGGACAGATGACTAGGGAGGAGTATCAAAATATTGCTCAAGCGTGCAGGGGTGTAATCAGGAAGGCCAAAGCACAATTGGAGTTGCAGCTAGCAAGGAATGTGAAGGGTAACAAGAAGGGTTTCTACAGGTATGTTAGCAACAAGAAGGTGGTCAGGGAAAGTGTGGGCCCCTTACTGAATGGGGAGGCAACCTAGTGACAGATGATGTGGAAACAGCTGAAGTACTCAATGCTTTTTTTTTGCCTCGGTCTTCACAGACAAGGTCAGCTCCCAGACTGCTGCACTGGGCAACACAGTATGGGGAGGAGGTGAGCAGCCCTCAGTGGTGAAAGAACAGGTTAAGGACTATTTAGATCTGGACCCATGGACTTGTGCATGTCGAGCTTTTCTAATGCATCCAAGGGTACTGAGGGAGTTGGCTGATGTGATTGCAGAGTCATTGGCCATTATCTTTGAAAATTTGTGGTGATCGGGGAGGTCCTGGACCATTGGAAAAAGGCAAATAGAGTTCCCATATTTAAAAAAGGGAAGAAGGAGAACCCGGGGAACTACATACTGGTCAGCCTCACTTCATTCCCAGGCAAAATCATGGAGCAGATCCTCAAGGAATCCATTTTGAAGCACTTGGAGGAGAGGAAAGTGATCAGGAACAGTCAACATGGATTCACCAAGGGCAAGTCATACGTGACCAACCTGATTGCCTTCTATGATGAGATAACTGGCTCTGTGGATATGGGGAAAAGTGGTAGATGTGATATACCTTGACTTTAGAAAAGCTTTTGATACGGTCTCCCACAGTATTCTTCCCAGCAAGTTAAAGAAGTATGGATTGGATGAACAGACTATAAGGTGGATAGAAAGCTGGCTAGATTGTCGGGCTCAACGGGTAGTGATCAATGGCTCCATGTCTAGTTGGCAGCTGGTATCAAGCAGAGTGCCCCAGGGGTCGGTCCTGGGGCAGGTTTTGTTCAACATCTTTATTAATGATCTGGATGATGGGATTAATTGCACCCTCAGCAAGTTCGCGGATGACACCAAGCTGGGGGGAGAGGTAGATACACTGGAGGGTAGGGGTAGGATCCAGAGTGACCTAGACAAATTGGAGGATTGGGCCAAAAGAAATCTGATTTGGTTCAACAAGGACAAGTGCAGAGTCCTGCACTTAGGACAGAAGAATCCCATGCACTGCTACAGGCTGGGGACTGACTGGCTAAGCAGCAGTTCTGCAGAAATTGGGGATTACAGTGGACGAGAAGCTGGATATGAGTCAGCAGTGTGCCCTTCTCGCAAAGAAGCCAAAAGCATATTGCGCTGTATTAGTAGGAGCATTGCCAGCAGATTGAGGGAAGTGACTATTCCCCTCTATTCAGCACTAGTGAGGCCACTCCTGGAGTATTGTGTCCAGTTTTGGTCCCCCCCACTACAGAAAGGATGTGGACAAATTGGAGAAAGTCCAGCGGAGGGCAACAAAAATGATTAAAGAGCTGGGGCACATGACTTATGAGGATTGACTGAGGTAACTGGGCTTATTTAAAAAGAAGAACAGGAGTACTTGTGGCACCTTAGAGACTAACAAATTTATTAGAGCATAAGCTTTCGTGGACTACAGCCCACTTCTTCGGATGCATATAGAATGGAACATATAATGTTCTATATAATGTTCTCTAAGGTGCCACAAGTACTCCTGTTCTTCTTTTTGCGGATACAGACTAACACGGCTGTTACTCTGAAACTTGGGCTTATTTAGTCTGCAGAAGAGAAGAATGAGGGGGGATTTGATAGTAGCCTTCAACTACCTGAAGGGGGGATCCAAAGAGGATGGAGCTCGGCTGTTCTCAGTGGTGGCAGATGACAGAACAAGGAGCAATGGTCTCAAGTTGCAGTGGGGGAGGTCTAGGTTGAATATTAGGAAACACTAGTTCACTAGGAGGGTGGTGAAGCACTGGAATGGGTTCCCTAGGGAGGTGGTGGAATCTCCATCCTTAGAGGTTTTTAAGGCCCGGCTTGACAAAGCCCTGGTTGGGATGATTTAGTTGGTGTTGGTCCTGCTTTGAGCAGGGAGTTGGAGGGGGACCTCAAGAGATCATCTAGTCCAATCCCAGTATTCTAGGATTCTATTGTATGATGGACTATGCATTTAATCACATCCCCTCCAAGGCCTGCTCTACACTAGGAACTTGCATTGGTATGGCCAGGGTTCTCAGGGAACCACAGCTATGCAGACTTGACCCGGGTATAGATAGTGCCGCGTCCAGGGCGGGCAGATTGCTGATGGGAGAACCTATCCCCTTGGCTTAGGTGGTGTCTATACTAAGAGCTACGGCTGTAGTGTTTTAAGTGTGGACATACCCCAAGTGGAGAAGACACCTGTGCCCGATACAGCAGAAGGTTCAACCTTGTCGACAAAACAGCAGAGGTGCACACAGTGAAATTCTCCTCCTGCTGATGTAACTCCCCTGACCTAATAAAACCAGCTCAGGGAAAGATGTAGGGCGAAGGCCTTTGGCTGTCATGCTTGTCAATTTCACTGTGCCACTGGAGCTGCGAAATTGACAAGAAATCTGGCTCCTGGATCTCAAGCTGGGTTGCTACCTGGTCTCTGCTCCAAACCCGGCTGCCACCCAGGCTCCCAGCTTGGATTGCCACCTGGGCTACCCCCTCCCCACCAGGAGCCCTGCTGCCCCCCGAGTTCCCAGCTCCCCACTGCCTGCTGGGGACACCGCAGCCAACTGGACTCCGGGCGTGGATCTCCCTGCCACAGGTGAAAAGCCCTGGGCAGCTGCCCCCCCCAGCTGGGAGCACAGAGGCGAGAAACCCTGGGTGGCAGCTGGGCTCTCAGTGAGGAGCTGCGAGTCCAGGCTCTCAGCCCCCCACACTGCCCCTCTTCGGTCAGTGGAAGCGCTCCTGGGTACCACCGACAGGAGGGTAGCGTGGACATCAGCCACCGGTGGCAGCAAGTCAACCTAACACAGGTCGACTTCCCTTTGTAGTGTAGCCGTAGCCTCTGAGCAGAGCGGACTGTCACCCTGGCTGTCACCGGGGATCGAACCCACAGCCGCAGAGTTCAATGTGAACCCGAGGACTCAGTGCCCGAGGCAGGAGCTCTGGCAGACACGTCCCGGTTCAGAGCAGGACACATCACACCAGCAGGGCCCGTGCGCACTAGCGCCGTATTGGCGAACCAGGGTCGCACAGCAGGGAGGCCGGCCCCTGGGAGCCCTCCTGCCCCTGGGATTGACGGGATGCTCCGAGGGGAAGTCGGGCGCAGGGCTGGGCGGCCGAGCAGCGGCCAGGGAACGGAGACAGCCGGGAGCTGCTACAATACTGGGGGCGGAGGGAGCAGTGCAGGGACAGTGGCGTTCAAACGCCTCGCCGGCTTCTCCTTCCTTCTCGCCTCTGCTCAGCCGCAGGCTCGCCTAGGCCCCCCCTGCGAAGCGGGGGCTCCCCAAAACGCTTTGAGATCGGGGGGGGGGCAGCTCTTCTCCAGCCCCGGCCGCAAGGGCTGCCTCGGAAGGGGACTCCCAACCCCGTGCCCACCTCTCCCAGCCCCCCAGACTCCCTCCCGGAGCCTTACCCACGAGGTGCCAGGTTTTCCTCCGGCCGTAGCGGCCGCAGCCGGCCGAGCGGTCGGACTCGTAGCCCACCAGCGGCGTGCAGACCCCGTCGGCCACCTGCCCCACGAGCAGCAGGGTCCCCGCGTGGGTGGTGCTGTAGCCCAGCACGGCGTGGAAATAGACCAGCAGGTAGGTGAACCACATGGAGGCGCACAGGTCGTTCAGAAAGTGCCCCAGAGCGTAGCTGAGCCGGGCCGGGCCGGAGAGCGGCGGCGGGGTCTCCGCCATGGCGGGGCTCCCGGGGATGGGCGCGCAGCGGCTGCCCGCAGCTGCATCAAGCGGCGCGGCCGGGGCCTGGGACCATGGGGCGCCCGGCGCGGGGGTTTTACGGCCCGGCGCCCGCCTCGCTCAGCCGAGCCCCCCGCCCCGCCGCAGCCATGGAGGGACAGGGGCCAAGCGCCCGGGGCAGGGCTCGGCCGGCAGCCGGGGCCAATGGGGAGGGCGGCGGGCGGGGCTCGGCCAGGCTCGCCCCGCCCCGGGGCCGCGCCGAGCCGCAGGGATCGCCGGGGCTGCGGCCGAGGGTGGCGCTGGCAGGAGGCGAGCGGGAGGCTGTGATTGCTGGCAGGGCGAGCGCTGCCTTGGGTCTCGCTGGCCCGCTCCGGGCCTCAGTTTCCCCATCTGTTCAAGTGGGGCAGCGACACTGAAAGCGCTTGGCGGCGGAAAGGGCCGGGTGTTATTAGCAGCACTGCCCGGCACTACGCCCGCTCAGGAGCTCCCAGTGCTTTCCTGAGCCTCCCCGGTGCTCGGCGAGGTCCATGTTACCCGCTCCCCAGGAGCCCGGCCTACCTCGCTGCGTCCATTGACAGGGGGAAGTAAAACCTGCATCTTGCTGGATTTTTTTTTTTTTTTTTTGCTCTACACCCCAAATTGTTCCATCGAACTAGGGCAGGGGTGCTCCCTGGGCTCCCCAGAAAGCCCCGCCCCGACAGATCCTGGGGTCACTGCGGGCATCTGACCGGTCCCAGAGTAAACACAGCAAGGTTGCGGTGGGGCTGTTGCACTGGAAGTAGTGGAGTCCCAGTGGTGGGAGCCGCTGCCCTGGCTCCCTATTCAGGCAGTGGAATCTTTGCTCCATCGGATGCATCAGGCGCGCCAGAGGCCCTGGAGTTTGTGGGCTCGTTGCCAAAAATTGGTTGGCTCCGGTAAGATTTGTCTAGAGAACAACTGAGTGTACAAACGCGGAAACGAACTTGGGCAGAGGAAGTGCCCAAGGCCAGCCAGTAAGATAAGCAGCTGCCTTGCAATTAATCCATACACGAAGGAGTCTCTTACCAGACTTACTAGACTCCGTAGAGTTGAGGCAAAAGGTGAAGGAGTAAAAATAACGGGGCTCTGGAAGCAAGTCCCACTTCTCAGGGAATTCAAGGGGCATTGTGGATACTACTCTTACCCTTGTGCCCCAAACGGGGCCCTGTGAGTTGTTTCCATTAGGAGGAGAAATTGATGCTAGAGTCAGGTATGTTCTTTGATGCAATCTTGTTTACTTACAAAGATTATACACGAAGTCCCGTTTCCCTGAACACAGGGCTCAGCCCGCAGCAGAAGACAGACAGCTCCTTTGCTTGCTGTTCCAAGCCAGTTTTTCCAGCCAGCACTGTGCCCCAAAAGCATCCTCTCAGGCCCATGTTACCAGCGCTTCTGTTACTGTCTGCCTGGCTTCCTGGCCTGTCTGTGCCCCTCCTCACACTCAGACAAAAACAGTCCCACCACTGAGAGCCACAGCCTCTGCATTTGAAACCCCTTGGCTCACACGTTCATCTTAGATGCACAGATTCCAAGGTCAGAAAAAGCCACTGGGATCATCTAGTCTGACCTACTCAAGCCTTTCCGTGTGTCCTGTATTTTCGTTGGTCCTGCTGTTCTTACGTCCCCTTTACATTGCTAAATTATAAATAAATGGAGATATCCCATCTCCTAGAACTGGAAGGGACCTTGAAAGGTCATTGAGTCCAGCCTCCTGCTGGACTAGTAGGACCAAGTACTGATATTGCCCCAGTTCCCCAAGTGGCCCCCTCAAGGATTGAATTCACAACTGTGGGTTTAGCAGGCAATGCTCAAACCACTGAGCTATCCCTCCCCCCCGAGCTCCTGAATGAAAGATGGCGGTTACGTGCCCCCCACAATAATGCTTTGCAAACCAGGCTGTAAATGTCCGACTCTAACTGCTCCTGTCTCTCAAGCACTTCTGGAGGCCGTTAACCTAATTGCAATCAACGGGATGAGTCCATGAGTCAAGTTACTCATGTGACTAATGCTTGATCCTGCAAACACATGGCTAATTTTAGGCCCGACCACAGTACCACATCTGAGCAGGGGGCTCTCAATGGGCATGTGTTTGTGCAATGAAAAAAATATGGCGCAACGGGTCTAATTAAATGAGTAATTGTTTTGCCCTCTGACGAGCTTATTATTCATCCGATGCCATAGGTATACACGGACAACAACAGAGAGGAAGGGCACAACCAAAGAGACAAGGGCTCTGATTCTGTACGTCCGTGCGAAGCGATTGCTAAACACCGAAGCAGGATTCCCTGCTGTCACCAGCACGTGACACCCACTGACTGGTGTAAATTGCACAAGGTGCAAGGCAGGCCAGAATCAAGCCAGATGTCTCTTTTCCAAGAGAGTTACAACCTAAGGACCCAATCCTGGAAACACTACCAGGCATCTGGGCCCAGAGCCTCAAAGGTATTTAGGCTCCTAATTCCCTTATGCACCTAACTACTGCTGCGGGCCTGGGCCATGTTTACCACAGCGAGTAACTGTACAGCGTTTCATGAGCCAGCTGATGGCAGTGAGCTCTACACACCGGTGTTTGCAGGATCAGGCCCTAAATAAATACTTCCTAAAATTTCATTTCATTTAAAAAATATTAAGGACAGTTTTCAACCACGGGTGCCTACAGATGGAAAGGGCCACATAATAGTGAGGTGTTATTTGTATTATTAAAATCAGGCACTTAAATCCATTGTTAGGCGTCCGATGGCTTCTCCGTACTGGGGGTTTTGCACCAGTGCACACCCCTCCGGTAGATGCACCAGGGTCAAAAGTGATTTGGCCGCCTCTGAGACACCCAGGTGTGCAAATGCAGGCTTCACTTTTTCACATTTCCCTGCAGCAGCCAGGAACCTGCATGTGCCGGGGATTGTTTGGCTTAATTAGCCTTAGTCCGGCGGAGCCGAGTGGCCTGAGTCCAGAGGCACGGAGAGATTTCCGTGGAGTTCACCATTCACAGCGCAGCGGTCGTGTCGGTCCATTTTTAGGGAACGCTGCCAGCTCGGTAGGGCTGGGGGTTCCTGCTGCTGCTCTGACCTCTGGACCCCTCTAGCCCTTTTGGGACCTGGGGCAAATCTCCCTAGGCTGGGAAGACTTTTCTGCACTAGCCCAAGGTCACTTGAAGCCCTGCCCCTCTCCCTGGTCCACGCCCTGCCCAGCAGGTGCAGAAGAAAAGAACACGGTTTTCTGCGGGTTCCTCACGGGGGCGTTTGGAGGGTCCATGCTCTATAGGGTGGCAGCCCCAACCCGCTCTCATTGTCTAACTCCCCTCCCACCCACTCACCCAGGACCCTCCCCTGCCACATCCTGTTTACTCTGCACAGACATCCTGATGTTAACATGGATGCTCCCAGTGCATGTTTGTTTTTCATGTTATTTCCGTGACTAAAGACCATGCTATAACTGTCTGGCACATAGACTAAAAACCGAGGCTCTCACTTGGCGATAGCATGTCCACATGTGGAACATCCTTTGGCTGCAGCTGTGTTCAGACATGGTTATTTCTGCAGTGCACACAGGATGTCTTTGTCTCTCTCTCTCATGCACAGAAACACACGCCTTTTCCTGAGAGCTGCCTCCTTCACCTCTAACTTCAGCCCTGGCTACACCCCCCAAATCAACCACATCTGGGCACCTGGCTCAACCCAGGCCCCAGCTCCGTGCGAGCCTGGGCATATGTGGCAGTGTAGATGGGAGGGCTAATGCTCGGTTGGGCAGTCTGAGGGCAGCTTGTCGAACTCATCGCCACAGGAGGTTGTGTCGGCAAACAGCAGGGCCGAATTTTAAAAAGGAGGCCACTTGGAATTGCCGCTGTGCAAGCACTGATAACGATGGGGTGCTCACCCTTTGTGCTTTGGGCCATAACCCGATCACCTGTACAGTCAGACAGGAATGTCTCTCCCCTCATGTACAGGTTTGGTGGGATGTGTTTTCAGGCACTCATGGGTGTGTGGGGGGGTTATCCTCCTTTTAACCATCTGCAGGGCTGGATTAACGCAGGGACTTTAGGGGCTGCAGCGCAGGGCCTCGGGCTAAGGGGGGGGCCCCCGCAAAAATAAATCCATAATTATAGACAATTCAGTGGTCACCAACTCATTGATCATGATCGGCTCGTCAATCCTGGAGCCTCTGCCCGTCGATCGTGATCTCCAGGCCGCTAAAAGTCCAGCGTCACAGCAAGGCTCAGTCAGGCTGCCTGCATGCCATGGCCTCACGCCACTCCCTGATGGAGCCGGCTGCTGGCAAGTCTCTGCGGCCCCTGAGGGGGAGGTGGTTCCGCGCTGGGAACAGGCCAATGGAAGCTGGGGGGGGGGGGGACGGCGCTTGTGGGCGTGGGCAGAGCACGGAGATACGCTATCCCCCTCCCCTCAGGGGCACGCAGAGAGGTGCCAGCAGCCGGCTGCTTCTGGGAGCGTCGTGGGGCCATGGCATGCAGGCAGCCTGCCTGAGCCCTGCTGCGCCGCCGGTCAGGAACCACCTGTAGTAAGTGCCTCCCGGCCGGAGCCTACACTTCTCACCCCCTCCTGCACCCCAGCCCCCTGCCCCAGGTCAGAATCCCCCCCTGCGCCCAATCTCCCTCCCAGAAAGAAACTAATCTAACAGCTGCTCTAAGGTAAGAAGTAGGCTATTTTGAATTAACTTAACTATATTCTACATGTTTGAAGACTGAAATGTAACCACAGAACGGCTTTATGTTAATTAAAAGGCAAGTTTAGTATAGCATTAATAGCCTTGATGCCATAATTGTGATCATTTTGTTTTAAATTAGGAAAAAGACTTGTATACGGGGTCCTGCAAAATCTAATAGCCCCGGGCCCACAGGAGAGTTAATCCGGCCCTCACTATCTGGTATTGGCCCCTGCAGGACATCCGACTGGATAGCATGTGACGGGATAGGGATGACGCTATTTATAAAGTAAACTGTCCCAAGAAAACAACGTGGGCTGAGAATGCGTTGCCAGAATATTGAGCTGCCCACCTCTTCGCAGGGCTGATCAGCTGACACAACTGAGATGGAGGACGGTCTTGAAATTAAAGCACCGGACTGTGAGTCAGGGCTCCTGACCTCTGGGCTTGGCTCTGCCACTGATTCGCTGTGTGACTGTAAATAAGGCCTTTAACCACTCCGTGCCTCAGTTTCCCCATCTGCAAAATGGAAGGTAAGAATGGCATGCCAGGTCAGACCAATGATCCATCTAACTTAGTATCCTGTCTTCTGACAGTGGCATGGGCCACCTGCTTCAGAGGGAGTGAACAGAACAGGGCAATTATCACGTGATCCATCCCCTGCCATCCAGTCCCAGCTTCTGACAGTCAGAGGCTTAGGGACACCCAGTGCATGAGGCTGCATCCCTGACCAGCTTAGCTAATAGTCATTGGCAGACCTGTCCTCAATGAACTTATCTAATTCTTTTTTAAACCCAGTTATACTTTTGGCCTTCACAACATCCCCTGGCAATGAGTTTCACAGATTGACGGTGTGTTGTGTGGAGTACTTTCTTATGTTTGTTTTAAACTTTCTGGCTATTCATTTTGTTGGGGGAATCTGTGATTCGTGTGTTATGTGAAGGAGTAAATAACACGTCCTGATTGATTTTCTCCACATTATTCAGGGTTTATAGACCTCTATTTTATCCCTTCTTAGTCATCTCTTTTCTAAGATGAACAGTCCCAGGCTTTTTAATCTCTCCTCATATGTTCCAAACCCCAAATCTTTTATGTTGCCCTTCTCTGTACTTTTTCCAATTCTAATATACGTGTTTGGAAATGGGGTGACCAGAATTGCATGCTGTATTCACGATGTGGACGTACCATGGATTTAGAGAGTGTTGTTATGATATTTTCTGCCTTATTAGCTATCCCTTTCTTAATGGTTCCTAACATTCTGTGAGCTTTTTTGATTGCTGCTGCCCATTGAGCGGATGTTTTCAGAGAACTACCCACATGCAGTGGTGGATTATCCAATGGGCCCACAAGGGAAAAACAGGGGCAGGACTGCGGGGGGAGGGGCAGAACAGGGGCAGGACCGCAAGCGGAAGGGGTGGGGTGACCATTCTGGCGCCAGCCCCCCTCTTGCTCTGGCCTGGGACCCCAGGAGACCTTAACCCGCCTCTGCCACAATAACTCCAAGATTTCCTTCTTGGCTGGTAACAGCTATTTTAGTCTCCATCTTTTTGTACATATATTTGGGACCAGTGTTCCCTCGAATTTTTTACATCCATGTGTGGAATGAATTTTGTTATGTGCACCAATAGGGAGGTGATGTGTAGTGGGGGTGGGGCTGAGGGGTTCGGAGTATGGGAGGGGGCTCAGGGCTGGGGCAGAGGGTTGGGGTGCAGGGGAGTTTGGGCTCTGGCTGGGGATGCGGGCTCTGGGGTGGGGCTGGGGATGAGGGGTTCAGGGCATGGAAGGGGACTCAGGGCTGGGGCAGAGAGTTGGTGTGCTGGGGTGGGGCTGGGGATGAGGGGTTTGGGGTGCAGGCTGCCCCAGGGCTGTGGCAGGGAGAGAGGACTCCCTCAACTCCCTCTCACTGCAGCAGCTCAGGGCTGGGTGAGAGGCGCCTCTCCCAGGCCACAGCAGCTCCGGTGGGGCTTACAGGGAACTTAGCTTGGGATCATGTTTTCCAATGTGCATTACTTTGCATTTATCAACATTGATTTTCAGCTGCCATTTTGTTTCCCAGGCACCCAGTTTTGTGAGATCCTTTTGTAGCTCTTCGTGGTCTGCTCTGGACTTAACTGTCCTGAGTAATTTTGTATCATCTGTAAACTTTGCCACCTGATTGTTTACCCTCTTTCATAGATCATTTATGAATATGTTGAACAGCACTGGGCCCAGTATAGATCCTTGGGGGACACCACTATTTACCTCTCTCCATTCTGAAAACTGACCATTTTATTCCTACCCTTTGTTTCCTGTCTTTTAACCAGTTACCAATCCATGAGAGAACCTTCCCTCTTATCCCATGACTGCTTAGTTTGCTTAAGAGCCTTTGGTGAGGGACCTTGTCAAAGGCTTTCTGAAAGTCCTAGTACACTGTATCCTCTGGATCACCCTTGTCCACATGGTTGTTGAGCCCCTCAGAGAATTCTAATAGATTGGTGAGGTGTGATTACCCTTTACGAAAGCCACATTGACTCTTCCCTAACCTATCGTGTTTATCTATGTGTCGGATAATTCTGTACTTTCCTCCAGTTTGCCTGGTACTGAAGTCAGGCTCACCAGCCCCTGGAGCCTTTTTTTGAAATTGGTGTCACATTACAGTCACCTGGTCCAGAGGCTGATTTAAGCAACAGGTTACATACCACAGTAATAGTTTCATATTTTTGAATTTCTTCAGAACTCTTGGGTAAATCCCCCCTGGTCCTGGTGACTTATCGCCGTTTAATTTATCAATTTGTTCCAAAATCTCCTCTATCAACTCCTCAATCTGGGACAGTTCCTCAGATTTGTCACCTAAAAAAGAACAGCTCAGGTGTGAGAATCTCCCTCTTCCTCTGCAGTGAAGACCGATGCAAAGAATTCCTTTAGCTTCTCCACAATGGCCTTCCTTGTCTTCCTTCAGTGCTCCGTTAGCATCTCGAGCATCCAGTGGCCACACTGGTTGTTTGGCAGTTTCCTGCTGCGCATGAACTTAAACATTTTTGCTGTTAATTTTTGTGTCTTTTGCTAGTTGCGCTTTCCTTTTTTTTTTTTTTTTTGCCTGCTTAATTATACTTTTACACTTGACTTGCCACAGTTTATGCTCCTTTTTATTTTTCTCAGTAGGATTGGACTTCCGATTTTTAAAGGATGCCTTTTTGCCTCTATTGTTCAGCCATGGTGACATTTTTTTGGTCCTCTTATTTTTTGTTTTATTTGGGGTATACATTTAGTTTGAGCCCCTATTATGGTGTTTTAAATAATTTCCATGCAGCTTGCAGGCATTTCACTCTTGTGACTGTTCTTTTAATATCCGTTTCACTGGCCTCCTCATTTTTGTGCCAGTTCCGTTTTTGAAGTTAATGCTCCTGTGATGGGTTTCTTTGGTACTTTCCCCCTTACCAAGGTGTTACATTTAATTACATTATGGTTGCTATGTTATGCACCGCTTAGGGCGAAATCAAGAATCTCCCCGGGTGGGTTCTGGGACTAGCTGCTCCAAGAAGCAGTCATTAATGGGTTCTAGAAATGTATCTCTGCACCCCGTCCTGGGGTGACATGTCCCCAGTCAGAATGGGGATAGATGAAATCCCCCAGTATTACTGGGTTTTCTGTTTTTGTAGCCTCTCTAATCTCCCTGAGCCCGTCACAGTCACCTTCCTGGTCAGGTGGTCGGTAATACATTCCTACTGCTCTACTTTTATTATTCACGCATGGACTTTCTATCCACAGAGATTCTCTGGTACCGTCTGATTCATTTAAGATTTTCACTATATTTGACTCTGTGCTTTCTTTCGCTTACAGTGCCGCTCGCCCACCAGCGCAGCTACTCCGTCAGTCCGGGATATTTTGTACCCTGGTATTACAGTGTCCCGGTTATCATCGTTCTACCAAGTTTCTGTAATGCCGCCTATATCAATAGCCTCATTTAATACCAGGTGCTCAAGTTCACTCAGCTTAATATTTAGACTTCTAGCGTCCGTGTACAAGCCCGTATAACATCTGTCGCTAGTGAATTGTCTGCCTTCATGGGAAGTAATTGAATGGGACTCTTTTTCATTTGACTGTTTCTCTGCAGTTCCTACCTGCGCTTTATCAACCTCGATCCCCTCCTCTCTACTAGGATATAGCGAATCCCCTTCAATAAATCCTCCCCTAAGGCATGTCTCAGAACCGCATGCTCCTGCGCATCTCTCAGCTGTCCCCCTCCTTGATGAACGATTGAATTTTCCACGCCAGCAATCTGGTTCTGTTTTGGCTTCGGTGGAGCCCGTCCTTCCTGTACAGGCTCCTCCTTCCCCACATGGTTCTCCGGGTCCTAACAAACCTAAACCCGCCTCCCAGCACCATCGTCTCATCCACGTGTTGGGGCCCTGCAGTTCTGCCCGTCTTACTGGACCTGTGCGTGGAACTGGAAGCATTTCAGAGAATGCTCCCAGGAGGGTCTGGACTCGAATCTCTGACCTAGCAGCCTAAATTTGGCCTCCAGGAACTCCCTCCTACCATTCCCTACATCACTGGTACCACGACCACCAGCTCCTCCCCAGCACTGCACAGAAGTCTGTCTAGAGATCCACAACATTCGCACCCAGCAGGCAATTCACCGTGTGGTTCTCCCGGTCATCACAACCCAACTCTCTAATAACCAACCCCCATGACTGTCTCCTGTCTCTTCCTAACAACAGGGTCCCCTCCCCTGGAGGGGTGTCCTCAGTGCGAGAGGATACCAGGACATCTTCTGGAAGGAGGCTCTCAACTACAGGACTCAGTTTCCCTCTGTTCTCCGTCCCCGAGACTTTCACCCTCCCCAACAGCACAGAAGCAGCCAGACTGGGGCTGGGCCTGCTCTGCTGTGTCCAGGAAAACCTGGTCTGTGTCCCTGGCTGTCTCCCTGAGCTCCTCCGGTTCAGTCACTCTGGTCTCCAGAGCCCATACTCAGTGCCCGAGGGCCAGGAGCTGTTTGTGCTGAACACACACATACGCCACCTGCCCGTAAGGCAGGCAATCCTACATGCTGCATTCAGGCTTAATTAGTTAATATTTGTAAAGCTCTTTGAGCCTTTCAGATGGAAAGTCCTTCAGAGGTGCAACATATGGTAAAGCGCCCGACAGTGTGTGTATGCACCACTGCCTTCCGTTGTGTGGAATCAGAACTGCTCAACTGCGTGTCATAGGCCCTATACCACTAACAGAGATTCTCCTTTAGCTCAAATGGCTGTGACTCGGAATCTGGGTTCTCTTGCCCACTGCTAGAGTGAAGCTCAAATAGCCACAGATGAGCAGAGTTTGTTCGATTCGTTTCCCTGTGCTCTGCCAGGTAGACTTCTTGGAGGCTCTGCAGGGCAGCTGGCTGAACCAGGGAGGCATTGAGCAAACAATTCCCATTATCACCAGGTCTTGTGACTTTTGCAGAAACTCCCCCGTGGTTACCAAAGAAGATCGTCAAGCCATTGCATCAGCCAGCTCAAAGTTTCCGTCTGTCATGTGAGGAAGGCTTTTGAATCAGTGAACCTAGAAGGAAGCGAAAACAAACCAGTGGGCTGACAAATATAGCTTCTAGGGAACAAAACTAAAGAGAAATCAGAGAGAAACTTCTCTTGGCCTGCAGAATGCAGAGCTGTTAATTTAAAGCACTTTATAAACAGTGAACTAAGGCCAGGTCTACCCTCTGGGGTGTACTGTGGTTTAACCCTATTGTGTAGAGGCTAGAGGCAGCCTACAGTGAAGGAAGGGGGTTTCCGTTTTTGTAGGAACTCCACCTCCCCAAGTGATAGTAGCTGGATTGATGGACGCATTCCTCCACTGACCTAGCTGTAGGTCAGAATAGCTACAGCGTTCGGGGGGTGGGGGTGGATTTTTCACACCCCTGAGTGACATAGGTAAGTCAATCGACCTCAATTTTAACTGTAGCCTGGGCTAGAACCTCATTATTGCCTTGGGAAGTAGGTATTATTATAATGATTTTATAGCAGGGTAAACTGAGGCTTCCTGCCTGCCCCAGCCCTACAGATAACCTGCCTGTTCCCCGAAGCATGATGTTTGCTCGCTGTCATCACACCTGGAATGTGACTAGAGGTAATCAAATGATCCAGCCCTTTAATAGGTAAAATCCAGCCACAAGATTTCCTGGAGTGACTCATGTAGCAACCAAAGCTGCACCTCTGGGACTAGAACCCAGGAGTCCTGACACCCGGCTCCTGCTCTGATCACTGGGCGAGGCTCGCGCTCTACATCATTTGCTCAGCTAATCTGGTGCCCCAGGGTAAGTGTGAAAACGGCGAATCTGGCAATGCAGGCTGGAGAAATCCGTTCCCCATCTAAAGAGCTCAGAGTGTTAAAGCTGAACGGGAGGCAGGCGTTCTTTCCTTGCCTCTGGGAACAAACGCAGGAGGGCAGGTCTCACGGGGGTGCTGGCAGGAAGCCCCCGGTTCCTGACTCCGTGGCACGTCTGGAATGAACAGCCACCCATGGGGCTGGGCTCTGGAAATCCTCCCCCCTGTCTGCGTCGTTCCCTGGTGGGGCTGGAGCGCGTGTCAGCCAAAGGGGGCTGCTGTGAATGAGTCTGGTCTGGCCTCTGGCCTTCTCCTTCCCTCTGGGCCCTGCTTTGTGACTAGTGGGCGTTGCTCCTTATCCACCCGTGGGAACAGCTCTTTGTGTTGTGGCCAGCAGTCTCCGATTCCTTAGCTCTTGCCTGGAGCAGCCAGGCGGCAATGCTAGGAGGGCTCGCCAGGATAGCTACAGCGGCACCGTTTTTCTAGCGCAAACGCCGCCGCAGGCAGTGCCATCCTTGGACGAGCCCCAGGCAAAATGGAGAGTTTCCATTTTGAGGCTCCAGCCTCCCATTGACATTCGATGGATGCCCGACTGCCATGGGGCCTTGGAAAATCTCCCCCGAGTCGAGGTAGGAAATGCCCCCCAGCCAGTTACCCGGGAGACACCTCGTGAATTGCAAAGCTCCGGAAACAACATTTTGTCTCCTTCTAGGGCAGAATCTACCCGACAGCTTAACCTGCTCCCCAGCCCCCCCAGAAGGGAACACCTGCAGTGTGAAGTCCAGGGCCTGTGTGCATTAGGGACTTTGTGCAGGTGTGGCTACACCTTATAACCCACCCCAGTAGAACACCTGCTGCAGACTGGTGCATGAGGGGCGTGTGCACCCAGTAGCGCATTAGCCAGTGGACTGATGGGGCCCGTGCCCAGGGCCAACTGAAAGGCCCCCAGAACCCACCCCCCAGCAGCCCCTGACCCATCCCCGGCAGCAGCTGCGGGATGGGGGAAACCCCCCCAGCGACTCCTGACCCCATCCCCAGCAGATGTTCCCGGGCAGGGGGAGCCCCAGTGCCTGCCATCCATCCCCAGCAGAAGCCGGGGGCAGCAAAGGAAGCCCCTGCACCCGACCCTGGTCCCCCGCAGAAGTGCAGGGCGGGGGGGGGGGAAGCCCCAGCATCTGGACCCCTGCTGGGGCCCTGGGACTGGAGGAGCTCTCACTCCCCACTGGGACAGAGCTTCTCCATACCAAAAAGGGTTGCAGGACTGCACTGGGGGGGCCGAATGGGGGGATCCTGGATGGAACAGGGGTGGCACGCCTGCAAAAGGGGTGGGGCTGTGGGTGGGGCTGCAGGCAGAAGGGGTGGGGAGTGGCTCCCCACTTGCTCTGGCTGAGGGGCCCAAGAAACCTAGCTGCAGCGATGCGGCTGAACCAGGACAAACCGTCTGGCAGAGACAGGCCCCCTAGTCAGTCCCACATGAGCAGTTTCTGCTCCTGCTTGTGAGCCGTTTGGGGCTGCATGTCCGTGCAGCCCCCCCAGCACAGTGAGCTTCTGCTCCATAGCTCGGGCCCCAAGGTAGCCTGGTCCCCACATCCTCCTGCCGGTTTGCGTGGGTGTTGCAGTCCCATGTTCTACGTAGGGTTTTTCTCTCCCCTGATGTTGTGTGAAAGACCCAATCAAACAACGGGGAGCAGGGGCAGCCGCAACAAGGACCCTCAGCGGGGGCCACCTCACACACCTGCAAGCCCCACAGCTGTGCAATGGTGACACCCCCCCTACACACTCCTAGTTGGGGGCACTAGGACCCAGGCAGTGCCCTCTTCCCCTGAAACATGTGGCCAACTCTGGGGAAGAAAAACTCCAGTGAGGGACAGCCACAGAAACAGAGATCCTGGCACCAGGCCGCTTTGACTCTCGCTATTCTCACCCCTGTACTGACTGGCTGGCTCCAACCCCTCCTTCCTAGTCTCACTTCCCTTGCCCAGCATGCTCCCCGCCTGCCCCCCCACCCCAACTGCCTCCCACTGCCCCACTCCCTCCCCTGGTCTCCCCATCTAGTAAATCCCCCCCAGGACAGACACAGCCATTTCCTCCAAGATCGTTCCAAGATCTTCAATTTAGTTTAAATAGTTTTGGAGGCCACATTTATGTATTCTTGGGGGGTTGCCTCTGACTTCTCTAGGGGAGATGTGACCAGTGTTCTGAGCATCAAAGGACTTTTGGAAGCAATGTGCCAGACAAGAAGGAACTTTGGGGACAAACGAAGTTAAGTGGTTTTCCTAGGAAATACCGGGGGGGGGGGGGGAGGGGAGAGAGATGCAAATTTCACCTCTGGACAGACTCTTTTGAAGCTACGCCCTGAGGAGAGACCCAGTGTCTGGCTGATTACCTCCCTACCATCTCTGAAGATCAGAGTCCCCAGCGAAAGGCTGACCTAGATACGCGTGTTCTTGTTCAGAGCAAAAGCTGCTACAAACTTGTGATCACAGAAAACCCCATTGGTGGGGTTTGAAGGGCTGACTCCTAGCAGAGCCCTTGTGGGAGCTCCGGGGATTCTTTTATTGTTTCACCTTAAGAATACATGCGCTAGCTTAGAAAGAGCTGGGTGGTAGCTTATCACTCTGGGCAGTTCCTTTGTTCATCGCCCCTGAAGGGAGTGAGCAAAGTGCAGACACTGGCCAGGTCAGGCCGTCTGGCTTGCTGGGGAACTCACAGTGTAGGCAGGGAACTGTGCAGCCTGGAACAACCCCGGACTGGAGGGAAGGAGAGAGAGACGCGGGTCTGCACCCAGGAGAGGTGATGGCTGAGAAGCCGGGAGCCTTGGGTGGGTGCCCAGGAAGAGGAAATTCAGGTGCAGTTGGCCTGAACTGTTTCAACTCCTCACCCAAAAAACTCCCAGCACTAACGTGATATTTGCAACCATACTCTGCTCATCAGTTACATCCCTCCTGCTTCCTGGGGGTCAGTCTGGTTAATTTCGCCAGGAAGCGCTCCAGGGCAGGGCCTGTCTATAACTCTGTGCAGTGCCCGACACAGTGGGGCCCTGTTCTCTGCCGGCCCTCCGGCGGGCCTGTAATAAAAATAACAGCGACAAGGGAGAGTGCTTGATAAATGCTTACACAGGGCGAACAACGAGACTGATTGCTCACTGAGAACGCGTTGCGCACAAACAGAAACCCAAGAAATGTTTGTATCTCTCATCTCTGTCAGTCAGAGGTGCTCAGTGCAGGCCACTGACATCAGGTATGATTTGTAAGTTGACAATGTCCTTTTAAACACGGTTCTTTCCTAATAGCCCCCAATCCTGCAAACCCTTGCCACGTCCATAACTCTACACGTAAGCACTGCCGCTGAAGTCCTCAAAACTCCTCACGTGTGAAGCAGGCATGAGTCTGCAGGATTGGGGCCCTCACAGCAGTGTTGCCAACTCTCCTGACTTCCTAGAGAATCTCCTGATAGTTGGTAGTTTTTTCCTTAAATCCTCAGCTCATGGAGGCTGGTGATTACCGGAGAATCTCTGCATTTGTTTGACTCGTGTGTTTCTAGCTCTGAGGGTTGCAGTGAAAAGCTTGAACACGAGAGCCCCAAAGGGTCAAAAACCAGCAGATGAATTAAAAGAACCTAAAATTGAACAGACTCGTGATTTTTGGAGGCCTGATTTGTGATTTTTGAACTTTTGGGGTTGGTGACATGGAATGCTGTGGGAACGGGCCTTAGAAGCACCTTTGGGCCAACAAGTGTGAGATTAGTTGAACTTGTAAAGTTCTTTGTCCTCCAGTGACTAGAGTGAACCAGGATATGTTCTAGGAGGGACTTAATAAAACCCAGGATTTCCAGATCAGAGGTCATTTGTGAGAGCTCTGTGTAAGCACGTGGCCCTGGCTTCTCTCAGGTCACACACAACAGCTCACCGGATGCCACCTCTGCCAGTAATAACGCATGTATAACTAGACAATTATATTCCCAACACAAAAATGACAACATGTCACCACCCCCTATGGTAACACTGCTCACAGCCAGGGCCGTCCTTAGGATTTATGGTGCCCTAGGCGGGATTATTAAACTGGTGCCCCTGTGCCTGACTTGCTCTTAACAACACAAACATAAGTTTACAGTATTGGAAAACTTGCCACATGCATGTTATTAAACCCAGTTTAACTTAATTAAGCCCACTGTAATGCCGATGGACTAGCACTAAAGAAGTAGCGCTATAGAAAAAAATTCTGATTTGACAGAATGATGCTAATATAATTTTTGTCAACATTTTATTGGAAATTGATATGAAGAGGTATTGAAACAAGGATTTGTTTTGAATTCAAAGCAATCGTTCTGGCTTTTTTTGGCTGCAAAAGCAGTAATAATGTCATTGTATGACAAAGACAAAGTGATGTCTTGTTCGATTGCAGGACTAGCAAGACCAGTCAAGCGTTCCTGACTCATTGTAGAACGCAGAGAGTTTTTAATGAGCTTTAGTTCTGAGAAACTCCGTTCTCCTGATGCGACTGTTACAGGAATTGTCAGTAGCATACGAGGGGCAACGTACACATTAGGATATATGTCAACAAGTTTGCTGGTATGAATAAATGTACAATGTCCATCACCGATTTTGCATGTGGCAACATTGGTGACAGTGTCCTCAATTCTTCGTCCAGTTCAAGTCCATTTAAATCAAAACTATCACTGTGCTTCAGGAGGCTCTCTAGGTTCTTGTGCTGTGACCTTGAGCTAGTGTGAAGACACCTCACAAGGCGCTCCGCCCTGACTGAGACACAATAGAGTTGGAAACCCAGGTCATTTTTACAAAGCCACTTTTTAGTTTTAAATGTATAGTGGGCATCAGTCTCAATGTTAGTTACAACTCTATATCAACCTTCTACTGTAAATAGATCAATGGCATTATCCAGTTTAATGAGCTGGGTTTCCAAGCAGTGGAAAACATAACCCTAGTTTTACTCCTAGGTAAAACACAAAGTGACCAAAATGAAGTCAGCACAGAATCATCTCCTCTAGATGAAGGTAGCACAGAAATGTTACAGAAGTCCTATTGTGCCTCATTTTTGTTTGGAAAGACATTAGCAATAGCAGCACATTTTGGGCACTGCCAGAAATACAGGATAAATCACGGCCTCTAAAGTTCCATCAAAAACTGACATTTTCACAGCTCTCGCATGATCTGCTACACAGATTCTTCACAAGGACGTGTCCCTGGCCTTTTTAACTCATATTAACCATGTATTTACTTTATGAAAGTTGGACAAAACATTGTGAAAACGTAAGACATTGGCTGCCCAACCTCTGGGCTGGCAAAAGCTATACTGACTCACTGGGGAAAAAAGCAAGAGAATCTTAGTACAACATAAGGGGGGGGGAGGGATAGCTCAGTGGTTTGAGCATTGGCCTGCTAAACCCAGGGTTGTGAGTTCAATCCTTGAGGGGGCCACTTGGGAATCTGGGGCAAAATCAGTACTTGGTCCTGCTAGTGAAGGCAGGGGGCTGGACTCAATGACCTTTCAAGGTCCCTTCCAGTTCTAGGAGATGGGATGGGATATGGTCGATGTGACGAACTGGGCCTGTTCTCACTGTGGTCTGTGAATGCGGACAGGGAAGTGTGGCTGAATAGTCTGCATTGGGGAATGGGAGACAGCCCGAGGGCGCATACCTAAGTGTGTAACACGAGAACCCAGGGAGGGGTTGAAGGCCAGGTGACTCCTTAGCCTGGGAAACTGAACAAAGGCTGTGGGAGGGGAGGCTGAAGGGAGAGTGTGGGAAGCAGGCTGGAGAGATGGCTGGGGGGCAGAGATGGCTCTGACCTCCCAAGGGGGCTGGGACCCCAAGATGGACCAAACTGAGGGGGTCCCTGTTGTCTGTGCCTGCAAGACCTGCCTTGGGCTGTATTCCTGTCATCCAAATAAACCTTCTGCTTTACTGGCTGGCTGAGAGTCATGGTGAATCGCAGGAAGCCGGGGGTGCAGGGCCCTGAGTCCCCCAATACTCCGTGACAACTGGTGGCAGCGGCGGGATCTACTGCACCCCGTGGACGGCGCTTCCTGCAGTAAGTGACTGGGGAGCAGTAAAACGAAGGGGGATTGACGGGGACCAGGCGCGCTGAAGAGTGAGAGAGAGATGGTTATTACCCCTGGGAGTGTGTGACCAGCGAGAAGGACTTTTGCAGTAACAGGGTCCCCCGGGGGGATCGCAGCGAGTGGTCCCAGGGGCGGAGGAGTCTGCAGCTCGACCCTGGCAGAGAGGCGGTGACCTCGAGAAGGGCTGGCACACTAGGGGGCCCCCTGGGAACTGTGGGGAGCTGTGAGCACACAGGCCGGTGAGTGACCAGCAGGAAGATGTATGCCAAGCGGCTTAAGAGCGACCTGGTGGAGCTGTGCAAGCAGAGGCGGCTGCGCATTGGGAGGCTCACCAAAGAACAGCTCATTGCCCGGCTGGAGGCGGAAGATCGCGCGAATGAACTGATCCCTGTGTCTCAGGGAAGCAGCCTGGCAAATGCAGCGCAGGCACCAGTGTCTGTCCCAGCTGGGAGTGGTCAGCCGGCTGCTGAGGGCTTCCCGAGACCCCTCCTTCCTATGCCTAGGGGAAGGGTGGGGAGGAGCCCAGCAAATACCGAAGGCGCCGTGACCCCCCCGGCCGGCAGGGGGTCCCCCCGGCGAAGCTCGCCGGCCAGCAGAGGATCCTCCCGGCTACGTTCGGCATCCGGGGAGCGGAATTGGCTGGAATGGGAGAAAGAGCTAAAACTGAGAGAGCTGGAGGATCGTGAACAACAGAGACAGCATGAACGGGAGGAGAAAGAGAGACAGCATCAGCGTGAAGAGAGACAGCGTCAGCATGAACGGGAGGAGAAAGAGAGACAGCATCAGCGTGAACGGGAGGAGAAAGAGAGACAGCATCAGCGTGAAGAGAGACAGAGACAGCATGAACGGGAGGAGAATGAGAGACAGAGACAGGAGAATGAGAGACAGCGTCAGCATGACCTGGAACTGGCGAGATTGAAGGGCAGCGAACCCCCGGCTGCGGTGAGTGAGGGGGGACCCAGGACTGCACGGAGCTTTGATAAGTGCATCATGGCCCCATACAAGGAGGGGGAGGACATGGATGACTTCCTGGAGGCCTTTGAGACAGCCTGCGAGCTGCACCGGGTTGATCCCGCGGACAGACTCCAGGTCCTTACCCCCTTACTGGACCCCAAATCCGTGGCATTGTACCGCCAACTGGGAGAGGCAGAGAAAGGGGACTACGAACTATTCAAAAAGGCCCTGCTACGTGAGTTTGGGCTGACTCCTGAAATGTACCGGGAAAGGTTCCGGAGTCAAGATAAAACCCCTGAGATCTCATATCTGCAACTAGCCGCCCGCATGGAGAGATACGCCAGCAAGTGGGCTGGTGGGGCCCAGACGAAGGAGGACCTGATTAAACTGCTGGTACTGGAGCAACTATATGAGCGGTGCCCATCCGACCTGAGGCTGTGGTTGGTGGACAGAAAGCCAGAGACCCCGCGACACGCCGGGCAGCTGGCCGATGAGTTTGTAAAGAGCCGGTCAGGAGACAAAAGGGAGGAGTCCCAAAGGAACAGTCCCACCACAACGCAGAGAGAGAGTCACCATGGGACCTCCCCATGGGAAAATACAGAAAAAACCCATCAGAGGGGAGCATCCGGCATCAGGACCATCCGACCTACTCAAGGGGACCCATGGGACATGGGCTGCTACCACTGTGGCCAAAAGGGCCACATACGGGCCCAGTGCCCTAGGCTCAGGGACAGACTGAGCAGACCGAACCCACAGAGGGTTAACTGGGTAGAGACCCAGCCCGGCGAAAGGCAGCATTCCCAGGGAAGAGGGGCTGGCAGAGTACCACCTGCTAAGGAGGGAGGAGAGCTCCAGGCCAGCTCCTCTAGGGGGCTGGATGCTCCAGACTCAGGGTTTTTGGTTTATATGGTAGGCGCGGGGCTGTCCCTCCGGAGAGAGTACCTTGTTCCCCTGGAGGTGGATGGGAGGAAGGTCAATGGATACTGGGATACGGGCGCAGAGGTGACGCTGGCCCGGCCCGAGGTGGTGGCCCCAGATCAGGTGGTGCCCAACACCTACCTGACCCTGACGGGGGTGGGCGGAACACCAGTCAAAGTACCCGTGGCAAGGGTACACCTGAAGTGGGGGGCCAAGGAGGGCCCCAAGGATGTGGGGGTACACCCGTATTTGCCCACTGAGGTATTGATGGGGGGGGACCTGGAGAACTGGCCAAGCAACCCCCAAAAGGCACTGGTTGTGACCCGCAGTCAGAGCCGGCGAGGGGCACTGCGCCCTGGCCTTGGGGGGGGGGTGCCTTGCCTGAGGCGCAGGACCCTAACCTGGTGGGGAGGGAACGCCCAGGGACACGGCTCAGGGAGGCTGCAGCTTCAGACCCAGCGGGCGAGAAAGAGCAGGTGGCCATCCCTGTCCCAGCTGCTGAGTTCCAGGCCGAGTTACAGAGAGATCTCTCCTTGCGGAAGATAAGGGACCTGGCCGACCTCAATGCGGTACAGACCATGGGACGAGGTGGCCGGAAAAGGTTCCTGTGGGAGAAGGGGTTCCTGTACCGAGAATGGGCTCCCCCAGGGGAAATGGAGTCAGGGGGGATCAGGAGGCAGCTGGTGGTACCCCAGAAGTATCGCCGCCAGCTGCTGTGCCGGGCCCATGACATTCCCCTCTCAGGGCACCAGGGAACCTGGCGTACCCAGCAGAGGCTGCTACGGAGCTTTTACTGGCCTGGGGTCTTTGTTACTGTCCAACAGTACTGCGGATCCTGTGACCCCTGTCAGAGGGGGAGGAAGGCCTGGGACAAGGGGAAAACAGCTTTAGGACCCTTGCCCAGCAATAAGGATCCTTTCCGGAGGGTGGCCAAGGTTAAAAGGGCGGCTCTAAACCAAGAGAGCCCAAAGCACAGACCTCCAGACTGGAGCGCTGGGAGAAGACCACAGCCCAGTTGGAACCCCAGAGGTATGGGGGTGGGAAAAGGGCACAGGCCGCATAAACCTTCCCACATGCGAACTGCGAGTGCCATCAAGCACCCCGACCTAAGGGGGGGCGTGAAACTGAAGGGGCCTGGTGTAATTCCCACCAAGGAACTGGAGGAATGCGGGGGCATCCATGGGAACGGGGGTAAGTTCGAACTTCCCCAGGTCACTGGCTAAAGTGACCCTGCTCAGTTCGGTCTCGAAGGGGGGAGAGATGTGACGAACTGGGCCTGTTCTCACTGTGGTCTGTGAATGCGGACAGGGAAGTGTGGCTGAATAGTCTGCATTGGGGAATGGGAGACAGCCCGAGGGCACATACCTAAGTGTGTAACACGAGAACCCAGGGAGGGGTTGAAGGCCAGGTGACTCCTTAGCCCGGGAAACTGAACAAAGGCTGTGGGAGGGGAGGCTGAAGGGAGAGTGTGGGAAGCAGGCTGGAGAGATGGCTGGGGGGCAGAGATGGCTCTGACCTCCCAAGGGGGCTGGGACCCCAAGATGGACCAAACTGAGGGGGTCCCTGTTGTCTGTGCCTGCAAGACCTGCCTTGGGCTGTATTCCTGTCATCCAAATAAACCTTCTGCTTTACTGGCTGGCTGAGAGTCATGGTGAATCGCAGGAAGCCGGGGGTGCAGGGCCCTGAGTCCCCCAATACTCCGTGACAGTCACTCTATACCAGGGGTCAGCAACCTTTCCAAAGTGGTGTGCCAAGTTCACTGTCATTTAAGGTTTCCCATGCCAGTAATACATTTTAACATTTGTAGAAGATCTCTCTCTATGTCTATATTATATAAATAAACTATTGTTGTATTTAAAGTAAATAAGGTTTTTAAAATATTTAAGAAGCTTCATTTAAAATCAAATTAAAATGCAGATCTTATCAATTTAGTGTGATCCTTGCCTGGGATCCTTGTCTGGGGTTCCAGCCACCAGTCCCGCTCAGCCCACTGCCGGTCTGAGGTCCAGCTACTGGCCCTACTCACCCCACTGCCGGTCTGGGATTCCATTCACTCAGCTGGCAGCAGGCTGAGCGGGCCACTGGCAGGCTCAGTGGGACCGGCGGGGGGGCTGAGTGACTCAGTCCGTTGCCAGTCTGGGGTGCCGGCAGCACTCAGCCTGCTGCTGCTCTGGGGTTCCGGCTGCCGGCCCTTTGCCAGTCGGGGTCCCAGCCGCCAGCCCCGCTCAGCCCCCCACCAGCCCCGCTCAGTCCACTGCTGGCTGAGTGAATGGAACCCCAGGCTGGCAGCGGGTTGAGTGGCTCAGACGGGATCTCAGCCGCCGGCCTGCTCAGCCCGTTGCCAGCCTGGGGTTCCTTGGGGGTCCCCAGGCCAGCAGCAGGTGCTGAGTGGGGCCGGCAGCTGGGACCCTGGCTGGCAATGGGGCAGCAGCCGGAACCCCAGAGCGGCGGTGGGCTGAGCCGCTCAGCCCGCCGCGGCGTGCCATCAAAAATCAGCTTGCGTGCCACCTTTGGCACGTGTGCCGCAGGTTGCCGACCCCTGCTCTAGACACTAGTAAGGGGATGAGCATATCACAGTTGTTGGAGGCTCTATTTAGCAGTAACAGGGTGTAGTAGTTCCAGGGTGGGGCTCATCTCTTCCAGGGGCACCTGGGAGCCAGGCCACCCCGCTACAAAGCTAATAACAGTTCAGGGCTCAGGCCCTTAGGCAGGAATGGAGCACACAATTAGCAGCCCCAGCCCTAGATCAGGGCGGGGCAGCAACCCAATAGTCAATCAGCGGCCCAGGCCTTGTAGCAGGGGCTGGGTCAGTTTGTGATAGCCCAGGCCCTAGGTCAAGGCGGGGCAGCAAACAAATAGTCTGTCAGAGGCCCAAGCCCCTTAGACAAGGAGGAGGAGAGACTGCCACCCGGCACGGGGTGGCAGGGGGGAACACAGGCCCACCCACTCCACTGTGTTCCAGCCCGGGGCCCTATCCGCAGCAGTCCGTCTGCCGCGCAGTCAGTGGGGATCCTGACCGCAACACACTGACATGGGTTCGGGGTCTGCTATCCCCGGGCCACTTCCCATCTCCTCCTCCATGGGTACCTGTCCATCCTGAGTCTCGTCTGCCGTGTCCCAGATCATGGGCTCCTCCGGGCCCCGAGTAGGTTTGTCGCTCCCTCTGGGCCCTCAGCGGGGGGAAGCTCAGACCGCTCCTCAGGATACCGGGCTCTCAGCAGGCTCGGCCAGTCCTCCTCAGGACACCAGGCTCTCGGCAGGCTCGGCCAGTCCTCCTCCGGATACCGGGCTCTCGGCAGGCTCAGGCCCGCGGGAGCTCGGGCACCAGCGTCTGTCCTCTCCCACTGCCGGCCAGCTACTGAGCGCTGTGGCTTGGCCTTTATACTTCCGGCCCCGCCCCTTGACTTCCGGGGGGCGGAGACAGGCGGCGGTGGCTCCACCCACTCTGGCGGCTGTTCTGTCTCGTCCCTTCCAGGGGCGCCTGGGAGCCAGGCCGCCCCGCTACACAGGGCTATAGGAAAGTCAGTCAACATTTTTTGTTTCTCTGATGAAAACTGGCCCACTCCCTGCCCCAAACCAAACTTGTCACAAATAATTGTCAACAACTTAATTTTCTGTTTTTGGCTAAAATATTGATTTAAAAAAAAATATTGAAATTGAATTCAGGGATTGTTAGCCAGCATTTTTGGCAAACAAAGTTGTTAAATGACAATCTAAATGGCAACACAGTCCTGCTTTCATGCTTGGCTCACCCCCCAGCCTGCTGGTCCAACAGCTACAGTAGAGGAGGAGATCGGTGGAAAACTGCAGGACCCCAAAATCCACCTCTTGGGGTGCAGAGTGGCAACAGCAGCAGCAAACCCTCAGGTCCGATCACACGCCAATGGGCACCACCGCCAGCCCCACGGACCATGGTGAAGTTAGCCCAGCATCTGATCTCAGGGACGGGGCACCCATGGAACCACAGCAGCGCGTCCTGCCCTGCGCAGCTCCCCCCGGATGGGATAGATCGCTGCCAGCCCGGGGGAGAGATGCGCTCCCCAGCTAGGGTGACCAGATCCAGATGTCCTGATTTTATAGGGCCAGTCCCGATATTTGGGGCTTTGTCTTATATAGGCACCAATTATCCACACCTAGGGTGACCAGACTGCAAATGTGAAAAATCAGGACGGGGGGGGGGGGGGTAATAGGAGCCTATATAAGAAAAAGACTCTAATTTGGGACTGTCCCTATAGAAGTGGGACATCTGCTCACCCTATCCCAACCCCCCCCCCCTCCTGATTTTTCACACATGTTATCTGGCTAGCCCCAGCCCAGCCACGCGTGACCCTTCCAGTCCTGGCTGGCTGCCGAGGAAGTGAGTTACTTTCACTTTCATTCCTCAGCAGGCAGCCAGCCAGCCTCCCCGACCCCCCAACACCTCCCCCAACCCAGCCCTGCCGGAGGGGAGGAGAGAGAGAGCAGGGTGCTCCTTGGGGTGGAGAAAAGGGGAGTGCTCCGTGGGGTGTGGGGGGGAGAAGAATGGACGTTATGGGGGACAACCAGGGGCGGCTCCAGGCACCAGCGCAGCAAGCACCTGCCTGGGGTGCTGTCGCCGGTCGCCCTGAGGGCGGCAGTCAGGCTGCCTTGGGCAGCATGACTGCGGGAGGTCCCCCGGTCCCGAGAGGCGCCCCTGCTCTTACACACCCCAAATACTCTGTCCAGGACCTCCCAAATACCATCTCCCAGTACAGACACACCCCTCCAGCACCCCAAAATACCCCCTCGAGCTCCCCCCCTCCCCCCGCAGCAGTGTCCTTTATTACAGAACTTGAAATACAGGTGGGGTCACCCCAGATACAGTTGAATTTTAAAGGCAGGTGTTTCTGTTCTACCTCATCTAGTGACCACAATGGGGCCAGGCTCTGGAAGTCTCAATGAGCTACAATCCCAGCTGGGTCCCCAGAGGTAGTTCCAGAAGGGCGGGGTGATTCCCTGCACAGCCTGGGCAGAGGCAGCGTTGCCCTTTTCTCTCCCCTCATTCCGAAGGCTTGGCCCGGATCCATGACACAAGGTTGGGTGAGCTGGGTACACGCTGGGAAAAGCCCTGAGTGGGGGGACTCAGGCTGGTGCAGAGAGGGGAACAGAGCCCAGAGGCCTCCAGCCTGGCTCTCTCTCTCCTTCCCCTCTCCACCTAGTACCTTGTGTACCCCGCTGCGGCTGGGCTGAATCTCGCCCCAGGGGGCCCAGCCGAGGGACACCCCGTCTCTCTCTCGCTCTCCCGGGGGTCTCTCTCGGAGTCAGGGTCACCGTCCACTGATGGAAGAGGTGCCTGGCGGTTGCGGGGAGTCTCGCTTGCTCAAGTGGAGATGACTCCGTCCAAGGCAGAGTGGCGCCTGCCGACATTCCCCGCTCTTGCGGGGTCTGTCCACCAGCTACCTCGTCCCTGGAGCGCAGGGTCTCGCCTCTGCCCCACACGGAGGGAGCCCTCATTGCTCAGTGTATAACAGGGGGGTCGCTTAGCCTCCTGTACAACACGAGAAAGAGCCTTGTGTCCAGCAAGTATAAATGGGAGTGGTTCCCCCCGGGCTTTGTCTGTGGGTCCGGAAGCCCGGGAGGGCACCGCCCCTCACTCCCAGGCTGAGGTGGCCACATGACCGGAGTGAGACTGCTGTCTAGCCCTGTCCACACGGGGGCAGAGAGGGGGACACGGGGGCACACATCAGAGCTCCTCACCTATGATATAGGAGCACAAGCCCCATGGACTCTCGCCCTCGGTTTTACAATTGTACTTCTTTTTTCTTTCTTTTTGTGTGTGTGTTTTTTCTTAATAGTTATATTTTTACCTTTTAAATATATTTTACTTGTATTTCCTTTTTTATTTTATTGTTTATATATATATATATATATATATATATTACGTTTCTTTTAATTTTATTTCCCCTTTTATGGTTTTTTATGTATTTTACAATTCTTTTATTTTTCAGTTTTTATTATTTTACTTTTTTTAAGTCTGTTAATATTTTTGTATTTTATTCATTATTACTATTTTAAATTTATTTTGCACTTTTTATAAACGTATTCTTTTTTCTATTTTTTATTCTAGTTGATGTGAATCGTATACTGTTGGCCAATCATTTGGGCTCCTATCTTCTCTCACTCCAGTGAGGATCTTCAGCCTCTCACCCCATCATGGTAGTCATGCGCCGCCCCAGCCAAGTCTCTTTGTCCCCTGACTCCAGCCAGACCCTCCACCACCACCATTCCAGCCCATGGTGCTGAAGTGCGCACCCCCTGGCTTGAAGTGGTTTCCATCCTATGTTTACAGATTGGGTCACTGACTCTCAGCACCCCACTATAAAAATTGTTCCAGCACCTCTGATCCAGCCTGGTCCCTTGTCCCAGGAGTCAGCTGACTGGTGTGGGGGCCAAAGGGCTGAGCTGGGTTTTACAGTTCAGTCAACATAACCAAATAAAGCATGTTTGTAAGCCTCTGTGAACAAGTGGTAGCCTAAGGGAAGTTAGGCACCAACTTCTTTTAGAGCATAAAGTGCTATAGAAAGTTAACAGTACTCCTATGTTTTACCCCACCCATAAAACTTTGGCTGTTTTATCAAAATGTAAATTAATGTGATCATTTAACATAACTTGCTTAAATCCAAGGAATGAGGTTAGTCCATATAAGGGACAAATTGTCAAGGCCCCAGGGCTCACATAAGTCAGGGATGGGCATTGTTTTAAGAACATGAATAGAATAGAATCTGACTCCTGGTTAGAAAGAAAACAATTCAGTGATAGAGTGGGGATACACAACTGGATACACAACTGCAGTTATTGCTGTAGCTCCATAAGCAGGCTGAACTGACTTATTCCCTGCCCTCCATCTCTTCTCTTCCCCCCTCTGGTAGATGCATAGGGAATCTCCTAGCATGGGCCACCTAATTCGTCTCTCCTTTCCTGGACTAATCCATGACCTCAAAGGAATAATTGTGATCTTATTACCTCTTACACTAGCCACCAAGAAGGCACACTGGATGCACAAGCCTAAGCACAAATATTCCCTTTGAGTAAAGCAAGTGGGTTTAAATATCTTTTAAAAAACAGCTCTGACAAATGCTGCATTTAATAAATCCCTTTGCAGATCAATTCCATCAGCCAGGGAAAAGTGGTTTTACTGAACAGCCATTATGGGTAAAAGCAAGAGGAACAAAGGACATTGCACTGCAGAATTGTGAAGGAGTGGGGAAGCATGACAGATGTAGCTACAGAATAAGCGGGAAACAGGGCCGGCTCTCCAGGCACCAGCTAAAGAAGCAGGTTCTTGAGGCTGCCAATACCAAAGGGCGGCACTCCAGCCGCTATTGGGGCAGCACGTCTGGGTCTGCAGCGCAGTAATTCGGTGGCGGGTCCCTCAGTCCCTCTCAGAGCGAAGGACCTGCCACCCAATTGCCACCGAAGAGTGGAATGGCGCAATCGTGCTGCCGCGGCTTTTTTTTTTTTTTTTTTGCCGCTTGGGGCGGCAGAAACCCTGGAGCCGGCCCTGGGGACAACAAAGGATACTGGTGCCAGAGCTGCCGAGCCTGCCTCACCTCCCGCCGGGGGAAAGAGTCACACTCACAGGTGAGTTCCTTCCCCCACCCCTCCCCTTCCCTTCCCAGAGACCCCAGCAGCCAATCCCCTCCCTCAGACTGTGCTGCATTCGGCTCTCTCTAGGACCCAGCAGCCCTGCTGTTAAATGCTCCACTGCTTCCCGTCTGTCCGGGCTCAGGGCAGAGCGGTGCCCCCAGGTAGCGTGGTGCCCTAGGCGGTTGCCTGTTCTGCCTATGGCTAAGGACGGCCCTGCTCACAGCCCCTGTCACCGCCCCAGAAGGAAGAGGCAATGGATATTAAACTGATCCTACACTGGGATCTAAGCCAAAGAAATGAGAAAAAGCTTGAGGCCCATCGAGATTAGAGATGGAAAAGATTCGTCTGTTCACCTGCCTCAGGTCAGGGCAGGAGTCTGCCCTGTGGTGCATCTTCGAGCATCGGTTAAGTCTCAGCTGATGAGTCTCCTCTGCCTCCCTTGGGAGATGACTGTTCGACAGCTTCATACAGCTCATGGGCATGACATTTTTGCTGATCTTCAGCCTAAATTCTCGCCTTCCTCCTTCCCTCCTAGTGCGTGTGTACCCTCTGATCATAGCTTGTAAATGCTAACCACTAGCCTCGGCTTCCCATCTGAAAAGTAGAGTAGGAATGACGCTTACCTACCCAATGGGGTTAGTGGGGGCGTTTATTAGCAGCTGTTCATTAAGCGTGTTGAAGTGGAAGCACTGCATGAGTGGTAGGTAGTATTTGAACCAGGTGACACTCATTTATATATTCTACGCAGCACAGGTAACGATGTTTCTATTTCCCATTATAAGATCCCATTTTCAGGTGCCAAACATAAATCATTTGGGCTGAAATTTCCTATGCTGGGTGTTTGCCTCTGGCTGAATTTTTCTGGAAAGTTTCAGCTCAAACAGTTCAGCCATTTCTGACAATGAAATTCAGGAACAATAAGTTGTTTTTGGCTATGTTAAAAAAAATTATCAGTTTTGTTGAGAAGCTCTAGCGCCCCCATGCTTTGGGGCAGGACCCTGACATTTGTAAGGGGGTTGTCATGATAAATTTCTTGTGAAAACGTGCTCAAATCTGGACAAGCCCTAAACCTCTGAATAATCTCAGTTTGCACATGCTCAGTAGATCCGTGTTAGAGTTGGGCAGCCAAAGTCTCTGATGGTTCCATCCGCACTGGGCATGCTCCACCCGCCCCGAGCTCCCACTGGGACCAGCTGTGAATGGGCTGGAGGAGGAGGGACAATGGGGGATCATGTGGAGGAGAGATCACAGAGCGACTGAGCATGTTTCAGCCCAGAGATGCAAGGGCTGAGCTGGGCTTTCTCTGCAATTGGTGCTCGGGGCCTGGGCACTGGAGCTGAGACCGGGAGGCTGTTCTGTGCCCTCCATGCCCCTACCCCTGCTGCCCCCAGGCAGCATGGCAGGGAAGGAGGAATCTGCCAGACTCTAATGCAGAGGGGTGGGGAAGAGCCGTGAGGCAGGAGCTCAAGGAACAGGAGGAACAGCTGACTGGGGCAAGAGGGGGCTAGGAGCAGGAGGCAGAGAGGGGGAGGGGGAGGTGTGGGAGATGCTCAGGAATGGAGGAGGATAGGAAGGGGGGCAGGGTGGGTGGATCATGAGCAAGTACTGGGGACAGAGCCAAGAGCAGAGGGCAGGAGGATAGGAGTGTGTGTCTATGTGGGGGAGACAGGGCAGAAGTTGAGAGGTAAGAGTGGGGTCAAGGGGTACAGCAGTGGGTGGAGGACAAGGAGGGATCATGTGGCGACAGGAGGTGTTGAGTGCTGGCCCCAGGTAGTCAGGCCTGGTGGTTGGAGCAGAGGTCGGCGCTGGACATAGGGTCAGGACTGGGCCGAGGGCAGAGCGGGAACCAGGGTCCAGGGGCAGGCCGGGGTCAGAACCGAGAGCAGAGCCCGTAGACAAGCCAGAGTCCGGATGCAGGCTGAAGGTCGAAGTCTGGGGGTCGGAGGCTGGGCACGGACAAGGCTGGAGCAGAGACAGGAACTGGATTGAGGGCAGGCTGGCAGCCTAGGGAACCTGGAACCACGAGGCAGCAGGAGGCTCCTGGCCGGGTCGGCCTGTTGCACAAACTGATCTGCAGCTCAGGTGGGGTGTGGAAATACCTGAGCCTGGCAGTCATCAGAACTGTCTGCCCAGAGACAGGCTGCAGCCCCGTGACGGCTGAGTGAGTGAGCTGCTCTGTCGGAGGCTGAGTCATGGCTCAGGCTACGATTATGTCACGGAGATCACGGAAGTCATGTACTCCCCACAGCTGCCCAGTCACGGGTGGCAGCTGGGGGCCCCTGCAGCTCCCAGCTGCCCCGGGTGTCAAAGGGACCCTGCCATGACGAAAACTTACCTTAGTCATGACACCTATTGAAGTGCTGGGGATGGGTGGGCATAAGTCTGCTCACATCTAAAGCCTCCGCCCCCAGCTTAAGGGTGGAGCTATCAGACCCAGGCATCAAAAAATTGGGGGGTGGGAGGAGCAAATGAGAAACAGGGATGGGAATGAGAGTCACAGTATAAAATCAGGGAGCCAGAGGGGGACACGGAGCAGAGAACCCCGGACAGCACCCACTGCTCCTCGAAGGCGTCCAGGGAGCCGGTAGAATTCCGCCCGGAGACGTGACCTGAGGAGGGATCGGAAATAGGCCCCACAATTGCAGAGCCCTCCCTCCCCCCCATCCCGCTTCCTCCTCCTGGTATGGTGGGTACCAGGGCCAGGAGGAAGATGACGAAAAAAAGATGAACTCAAATTGGAACGGGTGCAGAGAAGGGCCACTAGGATGATCAGAGGAATGGAAAACCTGTCGTATGAAAGGAGACTAGAGGAGCTCGGGTTGTTTAGTCTGACAAAACGAAGGCTGAGGGGGGATATGATTGCTCTCTTTAAATATATCAGAGGGATAAATACCAGGGAGGGAGAGGAATTATTCCAGCTTAGTACTAATGTGGACCCGAGAACGAATGGATATAAACTGGCAGTGGGGAAGTTTAGGCTTGAAATTAGACGAAGGTTTCTAACCATCAGAGGGGTGAAGTTTTGGAACAGCCTTCCGAGGGAAACGGTGGGGGCGAGGGACTTTTAAGATTAAATTAGATAAGTTTATGGAGGGAATGGTTTAATGGTAAAACATATTAGCTGAGGAATACCGAGCAATAGCAGGTAAATAGTATAATGGCTAACAAGGGTCAGGCTGGAGACTCTTGCCTACATGCTCGGGGTTCTACTGATCGCCATATTTGGGGTCGGGAAGGAATTTTCCTCCAGGGTAGATTGGCTGAGGCCCTGGAGGTTTTTCACCTTCCTCCGCAGCATGGGGCAGGGATCGCTAGCAGGAGGGTTCTCTGCCAATTGAAGTCACCAAGACACAGGATTTGGGGACTTCATCAGCAGAGTCAAGGGAAGGGTAGGGACGGTTTTGTGGCCTGCAGCATGCAGGGGGTCAGACCAGATGATCATAATGGTCCCTTCTGACCTTAAAGTCTATGAGTCTATGAGTCTATGAGACGAGGGGTTTCTCCTGACTTCGTGGGGCCACGGAGCGGTGTGCACAGATCAGGAGTGCAGGGAGAAGTGCAGCCAGAGCCGGAGGAGAAGGTTCCGGAGGAGCCGGAAAAGGGGCTGCAGCCTGGCGCACTTGAGATAGGCATGCGCCACAGTCTTCCTCTCGCTGCAGAAGGGGCAAGTGTCGGGGGAGGGGCTGAACCATGCCAGGTACACACCCGTGCTCACAGCTCCGTGATGGCACCGTCCGGAGTGAGTCATGGCAGTTGAGTGAGCAGCCTGGTTTGTCTGCAGGTTTGCCTAACGGGAGGGACCACGAGGGACAGCACGGCGACACGGGAGAAGGCAGGACTGTGAGGGACCGTGCAGTGGTGGAGGAAGAACTGATGGGACCACGAGGGACAGCACGGCGACACAGGAGAAGGCAGGACCGTGAGGGACCGTGCGGTGGTGGAGGAGGAGGGGAGTTCCCAGATTGCTGGGAGGAGGTGAAGGTGGTCACGAGGGACCAGGCGGGGGTGGGGTGATGAGGACGAAGAGTCGTGGCCGAAAGGGACGAGTAGCGAGGGAGGGCCCACGAGGTCAAAGTGAGATGAGGCTGTGCAGGCGAGACAAGCCGCTGAGGGGGCCTCCCAAGAGATGTGGGAAGCTTCAATCCCTTCTACCTCATACGCGCAGACTCCTCTGGCCCGATGGGCTGGGCAGGACGGGATCGGGGGGTTAATTATTTCCCCTCCATGGGCCCTGTGATAAATGAAGCGGGGGAGGGGAGATAGAGTGACACCCCCCACCGATGTCCCGATATTTTCGTCATCTCATCTGGTCACCCTAGGGGGGAAGCTCTCTTTTATGGACACCCAGCAGCTATAAAATCCCTCTTAGTAGCTGTTCTCTACTTGCTCTACCTGTAAAGGTTAAAAAGTCTCACTGCTATGCACAGGTAAAAGGAAGGGAGTGGGCACCTGGCCAAAAGAGCCAATGAGAAGGCTAGAACTTTATAAAATTGAAAAAACACTCCCCTTTTGTCTGTCTGTTGATGTTCTCCCGGGGAGACGCAGACAGGGCAGAGCTATGCTTTAAGAAGTTTGGGCCAGCTATGAAAAAGTCATCAGTATCATACCTAGAAACTACTCGTTTAAACCCCCAGCTATGTAAGTAGATCAGGAAATGTCTAGGAAGACGCGATTAGGTTTGTCCCTTTTATTTCTTTATGGCTTGTGGACGCCTCTGTGCTAACCCCAGCTGCTTTTGTTTTGCTTGTAATCTTTCAGCTGGACCTCAAGAAAGTTATTCTTGGTGCTTAATCCTTGTAGTTGCTCTTTTAAAATCTAGCAGTAGCCAGAGTTCCCAGATGTATTTTCTTTCTTTTTTTTATTAATAAAATTTACCTTTTTAAAGAACAGGATTGGATTTTTGTGTCCTAAGAGGTTTGTGCGCATGTTGTTTAATTAGCTGGTGGCAACAGCTGATTTCCTTTGTTTTTCTTTCTCAGCTCTTCCCGGGGGGCGGGGAAAAGGGCTTGAGGGTACCCAACAGGAAGGAATTCCCAAGTGCACCTTCCTGGGCTCTCAAAGGGGTTCTGCACTTGGGTGGTGGCAGCATCTACCCATCCAAGGTCAGAGAGAAGCTGTAACCTTGGAAGTTTAATACAAGCCTGGAGTGGCCAGTATTAATTTTTAGAATCCTCGCGGGCCCCCACCTTCTGCACTCGAAGTGCCAGAGTGGGGAATCAGCCCTGACATGGTGGTAGAGCGGTGGGATCATTTTGAACCAGAGGCACAGACCTCAGGATTTTCAACGGACACATTTTTCCTTTTGGCAGCACGCAAAGCCAGGGAGTTTTTTCTTCTTCTTTCTTTTGCTGGCTGAGGGGGAACAGGCATGCAAAGGGTTCAGCCTGCAAAGCCAGGGAGTCCAACAAGCAGTTTATTATTTTTTTTTCTAGCTTCGTGGCAACGAAATAGCTGGGCTAGAGTAGGGCACCCTGTGCATGAGGTTGTGGTCGGGCACCGAAATCCTAGAGCAACCAATCTTCCCAGAGCAGCATGCCACGGAGAAGCCAGACCCAGATCACGCCCAGACATCCAGCTCCATGACAGAAATGCAGGGAGGGGATCGGGGACCGGAGATTTCCCCGCAGGGAAGGATCAGCCCTCCCCAAGCCGAGATCCAGGTGCCAGGATGGAGGGATGCCCTTAACCCAGGCTGAGTTCTAGCTGCGGAAGATAGGAATTTCTTCCTACAGATGAAGCGCTTGGAGGCGGAAGCGGAGGAGAAGCGCTTGGAGGGGGAGGAGAGGAGAGAGGCGAAGCGCTTGGAAGCGGAAATGGAGGTGAAGCGCTTAGAGCTGGAAAGGGCTAAGCTGGTATTATTCTCCACCAAAAATGTTATGCTTATAAGAAGCACACAGGATCTCTTTCAGGGGAAAAGGCAATACGTCGCATTTATTGAAGATACAACAATTAGCATCTACATTCAATTACACCACACACACACATACACTGTCCTGCCAGTCAATGTTATAGTTACCAGGCCAGAGTCCGGATCAATCTAGTGGCCAGCTTGGTTGATCACAGTGTCACGGAGTGTGGGGGAGAGACAAGGCCCTGCACCCCCGGCTTCCTGCGATTCACCAGGACTCTTTGCCAGCCAGTAAAGCAGAAGGTTTATTTAGACGACAGGAACACAGTCCAAGACAGGTCTGGCAGGTACAGACAACAGGACCCCCTCAGTCAGGTCCATCTTGGGGGGTGGGGCAGGGAGGCCAGAGCCCCATTGGGAGGCCAGAGCCCCATCTGGGCTCCCCTCCATTTCCCCAGCCAGCTCCAAACTGAAACTCCCTCCAGCTGTCTCACTCAGCCTCCCCCCTGCTCCTCCCCCAGCCTTTGTCCAGTTTCCCAGGCAGAGGTGTCACCTGGCCTCCAACCCCCTCCTGGGTTCTCACGTTACATGCTCAGGTATCGTCCCTCAAGGAGAGTCTCCCATCCCCCATGCAGACAGTCCCAGCAAAACTCTCCTGCCACCTTCCCCGGCCAACACTCCCCACTCAGTATTCAAAGACCACATTAAGAACAGTCCCACTTCGTCACACACGGGTAGGGAGGAGCTGGGTTCCGTCGGTCACCACTCGATGCTCCAGGGAAGTCTTGGCAGGACGAACCCAAAGTTTCATGGCAAGGCCCCCTGTTTATACAGTGATTTTCCTTCATTGGGACCAATGAATTTTGCACCATTATGCTGTAATCAATTGTTTGACAATGACAAGTGCTTGTTTTTTTAAATTGTCCTCATTCTTTATCACAGCTATTTTATCCCCATTGATTGGTGCCTGTTTTATTTTTATTTGCCCTCCTTTGACATTTCAATAGGGTTGTGTTGCAGCCTCCTGGCACCCTTGCGTCTGTTTCTGGTTCCTCCCTTGTACGTCTGGCTCAGCGATGGCCTTCACACTTATCTCTTTACACACACATTCCTCATTCACACACAAAACAGAATTAATGTGCACAGAACATTTTGAACAGGAACATCAAGTTGCAATGCAAAAGAAAACAATCATGGCATTTTTTTTACTTATTTTAAAATGCTAAACCTACAACAAAATAGTGACCTCAAAACGTCTGTTACTGCCTTGAAATCAGCCCAGACACAGATTCCCGCTGATGCATCTTTAATAAATGGCCCATTAGGCCATTCCTTTCTGCTATTCAAAAATGGTGGCTGGCAGGATATGATCAAATTATACACCAATACATCTAACACATGCTACATTATTATCTCATTATTTTTTATTTTAAATCATACAAAATACAAACATAAAATCCTACTACTACACTGAGTCAGCCAGGTAGCCCTAACAGTCCTCCTTCAGGTACCGCTCCCAATTCCAAGAAATTCCCCACATACAAGGTAGGCGATGATACAGAAGCCTTCTTAGAAAATTTTGAAAGATCCTGCTTTGGATACAACCTCCCTCCAGGCCAATATATGGTGGAGCTGAGGCCACAACTCAGTGGAACCTTAGCAGAGGTGGCAGCTGAAATGCCTAAAGAACACATGAACAAGTACGAACTTTTTAAACAAAAGACCAGAATTAGGATGGGACTAACACCCGAGCATGCCCATCGGCAGTTCAGCGTCCTAAGGTGGAAGCCAGATGTGGCATTTTCCCGACACGCCTATCACATTGTAAAAAATTGGGATGCCTGGATATAAGGAGCAAATGTTAAGTCCCTGGAAGATCTGTCTCTCCTTATGCAAATGGAGCAGTTCTTAGAGGGTGTTCCTGAAGAAATAGAAAGGTACATCCTAGATGGGAAGCCCAGAACTGTAATCGGAGCCAAATGGATGGAAGTGGCAGAGAAGAAGAAAGCTAGTAGCAGTTGGTACGGATACTAGAAGGGGCAACCCGAGACGACACCGCACCATTGGGGTCAGCCCAAGGCCACACCTTACAAGGAGGAGCCTTCCACACAGCCAGGGAGACCCCAGATGCCGTCTTGTCCCACCACCCTACTCTCCAACCACACACCTACCTTGCCCCAGCCCACAGTCAGCTGGGCGATGCTTTAAATGTAATGAGCTGGGGCATGTGAAGACCAACTGTCCCAAGAGCACCAGCCGACTGCAACTCATCACCCCAGGGTCCCACCGAGAGCCTTCAGGCCCAGAGGCCTCGCAAATACCCCCAGAGGGAAAGGAAACTGTGAGTGTGGGCGGGAGGAAGATTACAGCGTGGAGAGACACTGGAGCACAGGTGTCACCTATCCATCAGTCCCTGGTGGACCCAAATTCATCAACCCAGAGGCCCACGTGACAGTGCAACCCTTCAAGGCCAACTCTTTTAACTTGTCTACAGCCAAGTTGCCTGTCCAGTACAAGGACTGGTCAGGATTATGGACTTTTGCAGTCTGACGATTATCCCATTCCCATGCTGCTGGGAGAAGACTTAGCCAACCACGCGAGGCTAACGAAAAGGATGGGGATGGTCTCCCGCAGCCAGACTAAACAGGCCTCCACACATAACCCCATTCCTGAGCCTCTTACAAGGACCCACTCTGTGTCCCCTGATACCACAGGCCCGGGGACCCAGCCAGAGGTGGTGGAACCAGACCTCAGACCAGAGTCTTTGGCAGCGGTTGTAGATCCACTTCCTGGGACCCAGCCAGAACCAGCCCAAGGATCGGAACCGGCGGAGCAGTCAGCACCAGAGCCCGTGCTTGCAACCGCACCAGAGTCAGGGGAGCCAGCACCAAAGGGCGCCACAGAGCCTGCACCTGCAGCGGCAGCTAAACCGGCGCAAGAAGCAAAACCGGAGCCTGAAATACAACCTAGTGCACCAGCGGAGAGCGGTTCACAGTCGACAGAGACAACCACATCACCTGCATCGCTTCCAGTGGGACCAAGCCCAAGTCCACAATGCAGCGAGGAGCTGATGTCTCCAGCATCAAGGGAGCAGTTCCAGGCAGAGCAGGAAGCAGATGAAAGCCTCCAGGGAGCTTGGACGGTGGCACGGAGTGACCCACTGCCTCTCAGCTCTTCCGATAGGTCCAGGGTTGTTGTAGAAGGAGGACTGTTATACAAAGTAACCCTTTCTGGTGGGCACAAGGAGGACTGGCATCCTCAGAGACAGTTGGTAGTTCCAACTAAGTATAGGGAAACGCTCTTGAGCTTAGCCCACGATCACCCTAGTGGCCATGCTGGGGTAAATAAGACCAAAGACCGTTTGGGAAAGTCATTCCACTGGGAGGGAATGGGCAAGGACATTTCTACCTGTGTCCGGTCTTGTGATGTGTGCCAGAGGGTGGGAAAACCCCAAGACCAGATCAAGTCCCCTCTCCAGCCACTCCCTATAATTGAGGTTCCATTTCATAGAATCATAGAATCATAGAATATCAGGGTTGGAAAGTGTGACGAAGTGGGGGGTTTTCTTGTTTTCTGTGGAGTTTCAACGGTTTGCATGTGTAGGGGGTGGGACTCAGTTTCCCTGGGTGTTACTGGTTTAACAAGGTGAGGGGAGAGGGAGTGTGTTTTGCAGAGGACTGGAGAGAGGACGTGGGGACCCAGCAGATGGCCGGGAGGATGGATACCCCAGCGGCCGGTGACCTGGCGACCTGGTGACCCAGAGGCCCAGCAGAGGAGACGCAGCCGGTTCTGGCCAGTGGGCGGACAATGGGCTGCAGAGTGAGGACCCAGTGACCTAACCAGCCAGTTCCAGCCAGAGGACAGAAGAGAGGAGAGGAGGCACTGATTTACAACCCTGTTTACCTGGAGAGAAGACAATGGACAGAGGCGGGGCCTGGGGCCGGTGATCTCAGATGCCCAGCTGCGAGCAGAGGGGGCTCTGGGCTGGAGAGGGGGAGCAGGCAGAGCCCACCTGGATGCAGAGAGACTGGGATGTGCTGTGCTGAGGAAGGCCAGGGCTGAGGGTCAGAGAGTTTCCTGTGCTGTGTTCAACTCTCAATAAACCCTCCTGTTTCATGGTGCCTGAGAGTCACTCCGGTCTAGAGAACAGGGTGGCATCAACCCCTTCGGGGGTGGAGGCCCCGGGGGTCCAGAGCAAGGGGACTCCCTGAAGGGGCCCACGGCAGGGACAGACGTGCTAAGACTCAGAGAGGTGCGGATCCAGGAGGTGGAGGAGCCTGACCCCGAGAGAGAGTGGAGCCCCGAGAAGGGCTGTCTCACTAAAAGGGGCACACCCCACGGACCGCACGGGGCCAAGAGTGGGCACAATCTGTGAGTCCGTGACAGAAGGGACCTCAGGAGGTATCTAGTCCAACCCCCTGCTCAAAGCAGGATCAGTCTCCAACTAAATCATCCCAGCCTGGTCTTTGTAAGGCCTGACTGTAAAAACCTCTAAGGAAGGAGATTCCACCACCTCCCGAGGGAACCCATTCCAGTGCTTCACCACCCTCCTAGTGAAATAGTGTTTCCTAATATCCAACCTAGACCTCCCCCACTGCAACTTGAGACCATTACTTCTTGTTCTGTCATCTGGTACCACTGAGAACAGTCTAGATCCATCCTCTTTGGAACCCCCTTTCAGGTAGTTGAAAGCAGCTATCAAATCCCCCCTCATTCTTCTCTTCTGCAGACTAAACAATCCCAGTTCCCTCAGCCTCTCCTCATAAGTCATGTGCTCCAGACCCCTAATCATTTTTGTTGCCCTCCGCTGGACTCTTTCCAATTTTTCCACATCCTTTTTTTAGTGTGGGGCCCAAAACTGGACACAGTACTCCAGATGAGACCTCACCAATGCCGAATAGAGGGGAATGATCACGTCCCTCGATCTGCTGGCAATGCCCCTACTTATACAGCCCAAAATGCCGTTAGTCTTCTTGGCAACAAGGGCACACTGTCGACTCATATCCAGCTTCTCGTCCACTGTAGCCCGTAGGTCCTTTTCTGCAGAACTGCTTCCTAGCCATTCGGTCCCTAGTCTGTAGCAGTGAATGGGATTCTTCCGCCCTAAGTGCAGGACTCTGCACTTGTCCTTGTTGAACCTCATCAGATTTCTTTTGGCCCAGTCCTCTAATTTGTCTAGGTCCCTCTGTATCCTATCCCTACCCTCCAGCGTATGTACCACTCCTCCCAGTTTATTGTCATCTGCAAACTTGCTGAGAGTGCAGTCCACGCCATCCTCCAGATCATTAATGAAGATATAGAACAAAACCGGCCCCAGGACTGACCCTTGGGGCACTCTGCTTGATTCCGGCTGCCAACTAGACACGGAGCTGTTGATCACTACCCGTTGAGCCCGACAATCTAGCCAGCTTTCTATCCACCTTATAGTCCATTCATCCAGCCCATACTTCTTTAACTTGCCGGCAAGAATACTGTGGGAGACCGTATCAAAAGCTTTGCTAAAGTCAAGGAATAACACATCCACTGCTTTCCCTTCATCCACAAACCCAGTTATCTCCTCATAGAAGGCAATTAGGTTAGTCAGGCACGACTTCCCCTTGGTGAATCCATGCTGACTGTTCCTGATCACTTTCCTCTCCTTGAAGTGCTTCAGAATTGATTCCTTGAGGACCTGCTCCATGATTTTTCCAGGGACTGAGGTGAGGCTGACTGGCCTGTAGTTCCCCGGATCCTCCTTCTTCCCTTTTTTAAAGATGGGCACTACATTAGCCTTTTTCCAGGCATCCGGGATTTCCCCAGATTGCCATGAGTTTTCAAAGATAATGGCCAATGGCTCTGTAATCTCATCCGCCAACTCCTTTAGCATCCTCGGATGCAGCGCATCCGGCCCCATGGACTTGTGCACGTCCAGTTTTTCTAAATAGTCCCGAACCACTTCTTTCTCCACAGAGGGCTGGTCACCTTCTCCCTATATTGTGCTGCCCAGTGCAGCGGTCTGGGAGCTGACCTTGTTTGTGAAGACAGAGGCAAAAAAAGCATTGAGTACATTAGCTTTTTCCACATCCTCTGTCACTAGGTTGCCTCCCTCATTCAGTAAGGGGCCCACACTTTCCTTGACTTTCTTCTTGTTGCTAACATACCTGAAGAAACCCTTGTTACTCTTAACATCTCTTGCTAGCTGCAACTCCAAGTGTGATTTGGCCTTCCTGATTTCACTCCTGCATGCCTGAGCAATATTTTTATACTCCTCCCTGGTCATTTGGTCAATCTTCCACTTCTTGTAAGCTTCTTCAGCATGTAGCTGTGGATATTCCGGGTCCTTTCCCTAAGAAGACACCCAGAGGAAAGCTGTATATACTGACTTTCATGGATTTTGCTACCCAATGGCCGGAAGCAGTAGCTCTAAGCAACACTAGGGCTAAAAGCATGAGCCAGGCATTGGCAGACATTTTTGCCAGGGTAGATTGGCCCTCTGACATCCTTATGGATTCAGAACTAACTTCTTGGCAGGGACCATGAAACATCTTTGGGAAGCTCCTGGGATGAACCACTTGGTTGCCGCCCCTTACCATCATCAAACGAATGGCCTAGTGGAGACGTTCAGTGGAACTTTGGGGGCCATGATACATAAATTCATGAATAAGAACGCCAATGATTGGGACCTAGTGTTGCAGCAGTTGCTCTTTGCCTACAGGGCTATACCACATCCCAGTTTGGGGTTTTCACCCTTTGAACTCGTTTATGGCCACGAAGTTAAGGGGCCATTACAGTTGGTGAAGCAGCAATGGGCGGGGGTTACATCTTCTCCAGGAACTGACATTTTGAACTTTGTAACCAACCTGAAAACACCCTCAAAGACTCTCCAGCCCTTGCTCGAGAAAACCTACAGGATGCTCAACAAGAGCAACAAGGCCTGGTATGATAAACATGCCAGAGAGCGTTGCTTCGGAGTAGGTGACCAAGTCATGGTCCTGAAAGCGCTCCAAGCCAATAAGATGGAAGCACCATTTATGGTCGGAGAGCACCTGGGAGCTGTTAATTACCTCATAGCATTCTCAGACCCTACCCTAAAACCTAAAGTATACCATGTTAATTCTCTAAAGCCCTTTTATTTCCGAGAAATCAAGGTTCTCCAGTTTACAGCCCAGGAGAGAGATGATGCTGAGTGACCTAAAGGAGTCTACTATGAAGGGAAAAGCAACGGTGGCACAGAAGAGGTGAGCCTTGGGTGTAAGCAGTGACAGCAAATCCAGGAGCTGTGCACCAGCTTCACGCCAATGTTTTCAGCCACCCCAGGATGGACAGAACGGGCGCACCTCTCCATTGACGCAGGTGATGCTCACCCAATTAGAGGCCAACCCTACCGGATGGCTCCTCAAGCCAAAACTGCGATAGAAAGGGTGTCATAACTATAAAGGGAAGGGTAACAGCTGTCCTGTGTACAGTGCTATAAAACCCCTCCTGGCCAGAGACTCCAAAATCCTTTTCCCTGTAAAGGGTTAAGAAGCTCAGGTAACCTGGCTGGCATCTGACCTAAAGGACCAATAAGGAGACAAGATACTTTCAAATCTTGGAGGGGGGAAAGCTTTTGTGTGTGTTCTTTGTTTGGGAGTGTGTTCGTTCTCGGGACTGAGAGGGACCAGACATCAATCCAGGTTCTCCACATCTTTCTAAACAAGTCTCTCCTATTTCAAACTTGTAAGTAAATAGCCAGGCAAGGCGTGTTAGTTTTCCTTTGTTTTTCTCAACTTGTAAATGTACCTTTTACTAGAGTGTTTATCTTTGTTTGCTGTACTTTGAACCTGACACTAGAGGGGAGTCCTCTGAGCTCTTTAAGTTTGATTACCCTGTAAGGTTAATTTCCATACTGATTTTACAGAGATGATTTTTACTTTTTTTCTTTAATTAAAAGCCTTCTTTTTAAGAACCTGATTGATTTTTCCTTGTTTTAAGATCCAAGGGGTTTGGATCTTGATTCACCAGGAGTTGGTGGGAGGAAGGAGGGGGGATGGTTAATTTCTCCTTGTTTTAAAATCCAAGGGGTTTGGATCTGTATTCACCAGGGAATTGGTGAAGGTTTCTCAGGGCTTCCCAGGGAGGGAAAAATTGGGAAATGGTGGCAGCGGAACCAGAGCTAAGCTGGTAGTTAAGCTTAGAAGTTTTCATGCAGGCCCCTACATTTGTACCCTAAAGTTCAAGGGAGATCAAGGACATGTTACAGATGGGTGTAATCCGCCCCTCTGAGAGTGCCTGGGCATCTCCAGTGGTTCTGGTTCCCAAACAGATGGGGAAATCCACTTTTGCATAGACTACCATAAGCTAAATGCTGTAACTCACCCAGAGAACTATCCAATGCCACGCACAAATAAGCTATTGGAGAAACTGGGAAGTGCCCAATTAGTCTCCACCTTAAATTTAACTAAGGGGTACTGGCAAGTGCCGTTAGATGACCCAGCCAAGGAAAGGTCAGCCTTCATCACCCATGTAGAGCTGTGTAAATGTAATGTGCTCCCTTTCAGACTGCGAAATGCACCTGCCACCTTCCAGAGACTGGTGGATAACTTTCTGGCTGGATTTGGGGAATTTGCAGTCGCCTACCTTGATGATGTGGCCATATTCTCAGATTCATGGGCAGAACACCTGGAACACCGCCAAGCTGTCTTCCAGTGCATAAGGGAGGCAGGATTAACCATAAGGCCAAAAAGTGTCAATTAGGCCTCAACAGGTAACGTACCTTGGACACCAGGTGGGTCAAGGAACTATCAACCCCCTACAGGCTAAAGTAAATGCTATTCAAAATTGGCCTTTCCCTAAGTCAAAGAAACAGGTCCAATCCTTCTTGGGCTTGGCTGGCTATTACAGATGATTTGTACCACACTACAGCCAAATCGCCGTCCTGCTGACTGACCTAACCTGGAAAAAAGAGCCAAATGCAGTTCAATGGAACGAGAAGTATCAAAAAGCCTTTAACCAGCTTAAGGTGTCTCTCACATCTGACCCTGTATTAAGGGCGCTGGACTTCGACCAACCTTTTGTCGTAACCACAGATGCGGCTGAGGGTGGTGTAGGAGCAGTTTTAATGCAGGAAGGACCAGATCAACAATTCCATCCTGTCGTGTTCCTCAGCAAAAAACTTTCTGAGAGGGAAAGCCACTGGTCAGTCTCAGAAAAAGAATGTTACGCCATTGTGTATGCTCTGGAGAAGCTACGCCCATACATTTGGGGACGGCGTTTCTACCTGCAGACTGACCATGCTGCATGGAAGTGGCTTCACATGGTCAAAGAGACTAACAAAAAACTTATTTGGTGGAGTTTAACTCTTCAAGACTTTGATTCTGAAGTACAACACATTTCAGGAGCCTCTAACAAAGTGGCTGATGCTCTCTCCCGGGAAGGTTTCCCAGAATCAGCCAGGTAAAAATGTCCCTGTGTTCTAAGTCATTGTAGTCCTTAACATGTGGAAAATACTGTTTAGTTCTTCATGTAATTAGTAGTAAAATTAGAGGTGTATGTATCTTATTAACTCTGTTTCCCTAAACCTCTAGGAAGAAATCCCAGCCACTGTGGACCCAACCTGAACCAGGCTGGCCAGCACCATCTGTGATTTGGGGAGGAGGGTGACATATAAGGGGGGGAGCTCCCTTTTATGGACACCCAGCCAGCCAGCAGCTATAAAATCCCTCTTAGTAGCTGTTCTCTAATTGCTCTACCTGTAAAGGGTTAAAAAGTCTCACTGCTATGCACAGGTAAAAGGAAGGGAGTGGGCACCTGGCCAAAAGAGCCAATGGGAAGGCTAGAACTTTTTAAAATTGAAAAAACACTCCCCTTTTGTCTGTCTGTTGATGTTCTCCTGGGGAAATGCAGACAGGCAGAGCTATGCTTTAAGAAGCTTGGGCAAGGTATGAAAAAATCATCAGTATCATACCTAGAAACTACTCATCTAAACCCCCAGATACGTAAGTAGATCAGGAAATGTCTAGAAAGATGCGATTAAGTTTGTCCCTTTTATTTCTTTATGGCTTGTGGATGCCTCTGTGCTAACTCCAGGTGCTTTTGTTTTGCTTGTAACCTTTAAGCTGGACCTCAAGAAGGCTATTCTTAGTGCTTAATCCTTGTAGTTGCTCTTTTAAAATCTAGCAGTAGCCAGAGTTCCCAGATGTATTTTCTTTCTTTTTTTTATTAATAAAATTTACCTTTTTAAAAAACAGAATTGGATTTTTGTGTCCTAAGAGGTTTGTGCGCATGTTGTTTAATTAGCTGGTGGCAACAGCTGATTTCCTTTGTTTTTCTTTCTCAGCTCTTCCCCAGAGAGGGGTGAAAGGGCTTGAGGGGACCCCACAGGAAGGAATTCCCAAGTGCACCTTCCTGGGCTCTCAAAGGGGTTCTGCACTTGGGTGGTGGCAGCATCTACCCATCCAAGGTCAGAGAGAAGCTGTAACCTTGGGAGTTTAATACCGGCCTGGAATGGCCAGTATTAATTTTTAGAATCCTTATGGGCCCCCACCTTCTGCACTCGAAGTGGCAGAGTGGGGAATCAGCCCTGACAGGCCCTCGCCTGTTCTTTGTGCTGTTCCCTCGATGGCGACTGTGCCCAGTGTTCCCATTTTTCCCACCCGCGTGCGGAATGAATTTTGTTATGTGACACATCACCTCCATAATGGTGCACATAACACAATTCATGTGGTGGGCATGGGGCCGAGGGCTTCGGCGTGTGGGAGGGGGCTCAGGGCTGGGGCAGAAGGTTGGGGTGCAGGGGCTGAGGGCTCCGGCTGGGGGTGCAGGTTCTGGGGTGGGACCAGGGATGAGGGTCTTGGGGTGCAGGCTGCCCAGGGATTACAGTTGGGAGAGAGAACTACCCCTCACCTCTCTCTCCTCGCACAAGCACTTGGGCTGGGAGGGAGAGGCACCTCTTCCCGGCGCGGCAGCTCTGGGGCTGGGGCCATGGGATAGGTGCCTCTCCTTCAGCTGCGGCAGGTCTGGGGCTGGATTAGGGCCGAGGGAGTGGCACCCCTCCCCTGGCTGCAGCAAGTCTGGGGCTGAGTTGGGGCCAGGGTAGGGGCGCCCCTCTCCCGGCCGTGGCAGGTCCCTGCTGGGCAGGTTCCTTGAGCACCTGCACAGCGCTTAATAGGCTGCTGTGAAGCCACGTGGCCGCGCAGCTTACAGGGAACTTAGGCTGTGACACGATGCCCCATATTCTCCATAGAAATATTGTTATAATATGATTATGTCATAGTAATATCATTGTAATGTATTTTATGCAAGATAGGTCATGTGAGGTATCATTGGAAAGGTTATGATTTGCTGGATATGATTTTCCTATGTGTATGTATGTATCATTTTTGTATCTAAAGTTAGGAATATTAACTATATGTCTATACTACCTGGGGAACACCCACCAGACAGAATGCAATCAGTCTGGCTGGCTAGCTGGGAACAAGTCAGTGGACCATTAGGGAGAACAGTAGGAGCATAAAGCCAGACTCAGGCTGAACAACTGCTGGAAGTGCAGCTCTGAGAAAAGCTGAGAGGAGTTTTGAGTGGAGTGCTGACTGCAAAGGGCTGGGAGGAAAGAAACTGCCTCCTGCTGTGTTCAGGGAAACAAGGCTCTGGGCATGATCTTTGTAAAGAAACAGGATTGCACCAAAGGAACACCTGACTCCCGTATCAATTTCCTCTTCCAGCCGAAACTACGTAGAAGGCCCTGAACTTTGGTTACCCACTTGACTCAAAAGGGGAACAATATATATACAGAGAAAGCATGTTTAGTACCCTGGAAAGCAATATATGGCTTGTAATGATAAAGAAAAAAATAGTACCGAGTGAATCTTTAAATAGAATGACATGTAACTCTTATGCCAAATATTTTTGCACTTAATAGTTGTTTCTCCAGCAAGCCTTGTCAGCTTTATTAATGAATTGATAGTGTGCAGCCCTTGGAAATGCGAACTGCTATAAAGTGCCAAGGGCTGCGATCTGCAGAGTTAAACCAAGCACTTGTGTTGACAAAGGTAAAAGCCTTCCAGCAACTAGTAATGGATTTAAATATCATTGTGGTCAAACTAGAGCTGTCACAACCCCCTGAGCCTGGATCTAGTTCTGGGCAGCCTCAATATTTCGGAATATTCTGAGCCAAATTTTGTGAAGGCTCATGATGAGTTATTCAGATCTAGCTTAGGTTTGCATATAGTGTTTATCACAGTAAGAGCTAAGCACAGAATTTAACCTGACTGGAGGTTTTAAAAATCCAGGAGTTGGTTTCCATCGCTTCTTTCAGCTGCGACTGTATCCATTTATCCTTGGAAAGGCTTTGTGGATGTCAGAACATACACATCCCGACTTGTAAAGCATCCCGGAGGATTTCAGCAGAGCATCTCTCATCCAGGCAAGATCAAAGAATCCAGGCTCAGTTCAAAGGAGGGGATACAACCAAATTTTATAGTCTAATATGTCAATTTCAACAGCCAGGATGGGGGGGCAGGAAAGGGGGCCTGAGGGAGCCTGGAGGTGGGCATAAGTCATCCAGGGATCTCAATGCCAATGGGTAGAGGGCACAGGGAGTGCATGGGGTTCTACAGGGGTGCCTGGGTCAGACATATGCATAACAGGTCACTAAAGGATGGCATGTGAGATCTCTACTGAGATCCAGTAGCCCACACATCATAATCATTGTGAAATGTATGTACGGCTGCTATATAAGAAGTTATGTATCTATTAGAGCTGTCAAGCGATTAAAAAAATAATCACGATTAATCACACTGTTAAACAATAATAGAATACAATTTATTTAAATATTTTGTATGTTTTCTACATTTTCAATTACAACACAGAATACAAAGTGTACAGTGCTCACTTTATATTTATATTTTATTACAAGTATTTGCACTGTAAAAAAACAAAAGAAATCGTATATTTCAATTCACCTTATACAAGTACTGTAGTGCAATCTCTTTATCATGAAAGTTGAACTTACAAATGTAGAATTACATAAAAAAAACTGCATTCAAAAACAAAACAATGTAAAATTTTAGAGCCTATAAGTCCACTCAGTCCTACTTCCTGTTCAGCCAATCACTCAGAGAAACAAGTTTGTTTACATTTGTAGGAGATAAGGCTGCTCACTTCTTGTTTACAATGTCACCTGAAAGTGAGAACGGGCATTTGCATGGCACTGTTGTAGCCAGCTTCGCAAGATATTTACATGCCAGATGCACTAAAGATTCATATGTCCCTTCATGCTTCAACCACCATTCCAAGGGACATGCGTCCATGCTGATGACAGATTCTGCTCAATAATAATCCAAAGCAATGCGGACTGAAGCATGTTCATTTTCATTAACTGAGTCAGATGCCACCTGCAGAAAGTTGATTTTCTTTTTTGGTGGTTCAGGTTCTGTAGTTTCTGCATTGGAGTGTTGCTCTTTTAAGACTTCTGAAAGCATGCTCCATACCTCGTCCCTCTCAGATTTTGGAAGACACTTCAGATTCTTAAACCTTGGGTCGAGTGCTGTAGCTATCATTAGAAATCTCACATTGGTACCTTCTTTATGTTTTGTCAGATCTGCAGTGCAAGTGTTCTTAGAATGAACAACATGTGCTGGGTCATCATCTGAGACTGCTATGACATGAAATATATGGCAGTAAGTGGGTAAAACAGAGCTGGGGACATACAATTCTCCCCCAAGGAGTTCAGTCACAAATTTAATTAACACATTTTTTTCTAAAGAGCGTCATCAGCATGGAAGCATGTCCTGTGGAATGGTGGCCGAAGCATGAAGGGGCATATGAATGTTTAGCATATCTGGCATGTAAATACCTTGCAACGCCAGCTACAAAAGTGCCATGCAAATGCCAGTTCCCACTTTCAGGTGACATTGTAAATAAGAAGCGGGCGGCATTATCTCCCGTAAATGTAAACAAACTTGTTTGTCTGAGTGATTGGCTGAACAAGAAGTAGGACTGAGTGGACTTGTAGGCTCTGACGTTTTACATTGTTTTGTTTTTGAGTGCAGTTATGTAACAAAAAAAAATTCCACATTTGTAAATTGCACTTTCATGACAAAGAGATTGTACTACAGTACTTAGGGTGAATTGAAAAATACTATTTCTTTTGTTTATCATTTTTACAGTGCAAATATTTGTAATAAAAAATAATATACACTTTGATTTCAATTACAACACAGAATACAATATATATGAAAATGTAGAAAAACATCCAAAATATTTAATAAATTTCAATTGGTATTCTATTGTTTAACAGTGCGATTAAAACAACAATTAATCGTGATTAATTTTTTTGAATTGATCGCGTAAGTTAACTGTGGTTAATCGACAGCCCTAGTATCTATGTTGAAAATTAAGGCAGATCACCAGAAGGTGATGTGTCTCAGACATGTTCCTTTCAGGCAGGACGTAACAGAGGCGCACCTCCCAGTCTGCTCATGTGCGTATAGTCTGTTGTACACCTCACAGTGTAGGTCTAGGCAGAAGAAAAGATTCTGAAATCTACAAGAGAGGAACGTCACAGGAGAAACCAAACAGCAGGGGTATCCTCTTTATGAGTAAAGACACAGGATTGTTCAGGTATATCTGGAGGCTCCTCAATCTAGGAAGCGAATCAACAGGTGTTTGTGTTATGAAAGGAGGGTCACAGCCAGCCTGGCTGGAAAATGCGGGTGAGCAATATTCCACAGGCTATGAAAGTATCTTGTTCAGGAGGTCAAGACTCTAGGATGCTTGTTAGTATTTTGGTTTACATGTAACCATTTGTTTCCAATATTTCTACTTGCTACTGCCTGAGTCATGGGCTGTTCAGTAAACCTGGGCCTGCTTTCACTATAAACCAGGCATTGGCAACCTTTGGCATGCCACCCGTCAGGGTAAGCCCCTGGCAGGCCGGGCCAGTTTGTTTAACTGCCACGTCCACAGGTTCGGCCGATCGCAGCTCCCACTGGCCCTGGTTCGCTGCTCCAGGCCAACGGGGGCTGCAGGAAGGGCGGCCAGCACATCCCTCGGCCCGCACCGCTTCCTGCAGCCCCCATTGTCCTGGAGCGGCGATTGGCCGAACCTGCGGACACGGCAGGTAAACAAACTCACCCAGCCCGCCAGAGAATTTCCCTGATGGACCGCGTGCCAAAGGTTGCTGATCCCTGCTATAAACAGATCTGAGCGCTGTGTGTTAAGCGGAGCGGTGATCCAAGGCGAAGCTGGTGATCCGAGGCGAAACTGTTTCTTTGGAAGCAGTGACTCTGTGAATACTGTGAGTGTCCAGTGAACCAGGTGCTGGCCGCTCCAGGGAGACGCTTGGAGAGCACAGGGGGTTGGAATGTGCGTCACTAACTTGGGGAGAGAGAGAGTTGGGGAACTGACCCCCACCAGGCACTGAGGTAGCTTCCTCACTCTAAGGGGAGGTGGTAGCAAGGAGCCTCCCAGCCCTAAGTCCTCCTGGGAAGCATCACATCTGGGCTGGGGCATTGTCGTGTTACTAGCATGGCAAGAGACGTTGACCAAGTGAATCTATTTTGTATCTGTGCCTTGAAGATGGTTTTAAAAACAGCCCTGGAGCCAGATCCACTGCGGCCATTGGGTATTGACGTTGTGCTGGTTCTTGGGGAGGCCAGGGAGCCTATGCTGCCCGTTTCCCACCCCGGGGGTTTGCACACCCTGACTTAACTTTTCTGGGGCTCCTTTGACTCTCAGCTAAGGCCCAAAATGGCAGACCGCCATGTGCGATTTGAGGCAGGTTCACAAAATGCTGGAGGCTTGGCCAGAACCAAGCAAGTTTTGTGTCTCTTCAAGTTTAGGGGATCCTGGCTGTATGGGGGAGGCGTATTGGGGGTTGGGAGCCCTGATGGGGAGGTTGGGGGGGCCTGGCTGGGGGTGGCTAGAGAGTCTGTCTGGGGTATGTTGGGTAGGGTTACCATTCGTCCGGATTTACCCGGACATGTCCTCCTTTTTGTGCTAAAAATAGCGTCCGGGGGGAATTTGTAAAGCACTCACAATGTCCGGGATTTCCCCCTCCCCCGGCACAGCAGAGCGAGTGGCTGGGAGGGCTGCAGGAAAGTCCCGGGCTGGACTCCGGAGCAGCTGGAGAGGAGCTCCGCCCTGCATTCTGAGCAAGTGTCTCAGCACAAAGTGCAGCCCTCCCCTTTTGCAACTGGGAGCAGTTTCTGCCATGCAGGGTAGCAAAACGGGAGCGAGAGCACTTTGTGCTGATACAAGGGCAGCTCTCCCCTGCAACCCGGTCCGGACCTGGGACCGGGTTTTGTTGTGCAGGGCCAGGGACCGGGTTTTGTTGTGCTGGGGAGCTCAGCCACGTGTCCGGCTCGCACAGAGCCCAACACCCTGTTCTGAGCAGCAGGGTAAGGGGGGGCAGGAGAAGGGGCAGGGAGGTTCTGGAGGGGGCAGTCAAGAAACGGGGGGGGGCTTTTTGGGGGGAGTGGAGAAAGTTTTGGGCAGTCAGGGTACAGGTAGGGGGTAGGGTCCTGGTGGGCAGTTGGGGGGGGTCTTAGGAGGGGGCAGTTAGGGGACAAGGAACAGGGAGTCTTAGGTAGGGGGTGGGGTTCTGGAGGGCAGTTAGGAGCAGGGGTCCCAGGAGGGGGCAGTCAGGGGACAAGGAGTGGGGGGGGTAGGGGGCTGGGAGTTCTGGGGGGGAGCTGTCAGGGGGCAGGGGTGGGGAGAGGGATCGGAGCAGTCAGGGGACAGGGAGCAGAGGGGTTTAGATGGGTTGGGAGTTCTGGGGGGGGCTGTCAGGGGGTGGGGAGTGGTTGGATGGGGCGTGGGAGTCCCAGGGGTCTGTCTGGGGGTGGGGGTGTGGATAAAGGTTGGGGCAGTCAGGGGACAAGAGGCAGGGAGGCTTAGATAGTCCTGGGGGGCAGTTAGGGGCAGGGGTCCCAGGAGGGGGTAGTCAGGGGACAAGGAACGGGGGGGAGGGTTGGGAGGTCAGGGGGGGCGGGAAGTGGGAGGGGCAGGGGCGGGGCTCCTCCCGTCCTCTTTTTTGCTCGCTGAAATATGGTAACCCTAATGTTGGGTGGGGGGGGGGAGTAAAACGCTGGCTGCGGGATGGGGGAGGTACAGACCTTGCCTGTGTGGGGGGGGAGTGGGAGGGCTGTGTGTGTGTGTTGGTGGGGGGGTACAGAACTTGCCTGTGGGGGGTGGGAGGGCTGGGTGTGTGTGTGGGGGGGGGTACAGAACTTGCCTGTGGGGGGGTGGGAGAGCTGGGTGTGTGTGTGTGTGGGGGTACAGAACTTGCCTGTGGGGGGGTGGGAGAGCTGGGTGTGTGTGGGGGGGGTACAGAACTTGCCTGGGGGGGGGGAGTGGGAGGGCTGGGTGTGTGTGTTGGGGTGGGGGGGCTAGGGGATATAGGTCACAGACTGTCTGGGGTGTGTGGGGGGGTCACAGACTCTGCCTGGGGCTTGTGCAGGGGAAGGGGGAGGGGAGTTGATTACATTTGGTAACTGGCCCTTTAAGACCCTCCTTTCGCTGAGGCTCCGGAAACCGATTTCTGATTGGTTGGGGCCCCTCTCGCGCGCAGCCGAACTTGACGCAGCCAGAGCGCACTGCCATAGCCCCGCCCTCTGCCTTTGACGGAGGCCGCCCTGGCCAATCACCGCCTGTCTTATCTGCATATTGCCTCCAGGATGGCCAATCCGAGTCCTAGCGGTGGGTAGCTCATTAGCATAACGATGGTGGGCGGGACGGAGGGTGCAAGGAAGGGTGGTTGAGACTGAGAGACGGGGTTGCTGAGCCAGGGAAGTTTGGGGAGGTGCGGGGGGCTGGGGTCCGGGAGGCTGGAGGTGGGGGTGCGGGGAGCTGGAGTGGGAGAGGGCGGGGGAGGAGGTGGGGGAGGTAGAGGGGCTGGAGTGGGGGGCGGGGGGCTGTGGGATTGGAGGAGGTGGGGGCAGGGGGCTGGGGCGGGGGAGGAGGTGGGCGAGGGGCTGGAGTGGGAGAGGGCGGGGGAGGAGGTGGGGGCTGTGGGATTGGAGGAGGTGGGGGGCGAGGGGCTGGAGTGGGAGAGGGCGGGGGAGGAGGTGGGGGCTGTGGGATTGGAGGAGGTGGGGGGCGAGGGGCTGGAGTGGGAGAGGGCGGGGGAGGAGGTGGGGGCTGTGGGATTGGAGGAGGTGGGGGGCGAGGGGCTGGAGTGGGAGAGGGCGGGGGAGGAGGTGGGGGGCTGTGCGATTGGAGGAGGTGGGGGTGCTGGGGGATTGGAGGGGAACAGGGGCGTGGGGGTTCTGGGTTGGGGGGCTATAAGGGAGCCCCAGGGAAGGAGCTGCTGCAGATGGTGCAGGGAGGGGGGCCAGTGCTGGGCGCTCTTCCCCTAGTCTGACCTTGTTAGTCAATAAAGGGCTATAAGAAGGGGGGGCAGAGCTCCCCATCCCGCCCCTCTCTGCCCCAGTTCCCCTTTCCTGGGTGTCTCTGTGACTCTCCTGTTGCAGTGATCGCTTGTGTCCCATGCTCAGTGCAGGGCCTGGAAGCCAGGAGGCCTGGATTCTGTTTCTGCCTTAGCCACTGACTCACTGGGTGACCTTGCACAAGTCATTCCCTGCCTCTGTGCCCCAGTTTCCCCAGGTTGCAGAAGCCCATGAAGCACTCTGAGAGTGTAGATTGTAATTCACATTATAGTGTTACGCTTTTGAACTTTAGTAGGGTTGTGGATCAGGGCACCTAGAGCTTCATATGAGCATCTTTTATTATATAAATTGAAATAACTCAATTGGGAAATTCCCCAAGCAACATCCACTCTCCTGGCCTGCACAGAAAAGCAGCTGCTATTCAGACTGTTAAGTATGAAGTGCTGTGCCAATGTTGCTTTAAATTATTGTATCTCTTGAATATCTTTTCTTTTCGGTGCAGTGTTAATGTTGCAATTTAAATAACCTTGTTTTGTTTTGCACATTTATCATTTTGCTTCTAGAGGTGATAAGGGAAGTTATTTGACCAGGGTCACACAATGACCTAGTATGTGAGCTGTGAATAGAACCCAGGAGTCCTGAGCCATCAGAGCAGGAGACAATACTTCCTCTTGAGTGGGATGTGCCAGGTGGGCACTGGGGCCTTATTTCGGCTGGATTGTAGCTTGCTTAGTTGCTGCTGGGTTTGAGGTTTGCTACCTCCAGTTTCCAATAACCTTTCTCCCTGCTGCCCAGTTGCTGAAATGTCCATAATGAAACTTGATTGCACGTTACAGGTGGCCTGGTCTGAGTTGCCTGAGCATTTCCTGGTGCTCTTAGCTGGTGTCTGCAGAAATTGGTCATGTCGCATGGTGCAAAACAGCTGGCCGCTGGGATCTTGTAAGTATTGCAGGTTCTTTCCCCTTAGCAGACAGCAACAGGCCGACTGTTGTTGTGGTCACGGTGATGCTGACAGGCCCCGTAGTGCCTGACAGCAATCAAATCTAGGTAATAGATTCATAGAGCTCAAGCCTGATGGGACCATTAGATAATCTAGTCTGACCTCCTGCACAGCAAGGGCCAGAGACCTTCACCCAGTTACTCCTGGATTGAGCCCAATAGCTTGTTTGGCTAATGCATCTTCCAGAAAGGCAGCCAGCCTTCATCTGAGGACATCAACAAGTGGAGGTTCCCTTGGTAGTTTGTTCCAATGGTTAATCACCCTCACTGTTAAAATGTTGGGTCTAATTTGAATTTGCCTGGCTTCAGTTTCCAGCCATTGGTTCTTGGTCTGCTCCTCTTTGCCAGATTAAACGGCCCGTTAGTCCCTGGGATTTTCACCCCAGGCTGTTATCAAGTCAGCTCTTGATCTCGATGAACTAAACCAATTGAGCTCTTTAAGTCTTCCACTGCAAGGCATTTTTCTAGATCATTTTTGTGGCTCGTTTCTGCACCTTCTCCAATTTTTCAAGAGCCTTTTTAAAATGTGGACCCCAGAACTGGACGCAGAGTTCCAGTGTCGGTCTCACCAGTGCCACATACAGAGGTAAAATCAACTCCCTGCTCCTGCTCGCTACTCCCTGTTTGTACATCCAAGGAGCGCATCAAAGATCTTGTTGTCTTAGTGTCGTACTGGGAGCTCATGTTGAGTTGCTTCTCCATTATGACCCCTAAACCCTTTTGGAAACACTGCTTTCTTTGTTCCTAGATGAATAACTTTGCATTTGGTTGTATTAAAATGTGTTTTGTTTGACTGGGCCCTGCTTACCAGGCGCTCCAGATCACTCTGTATGACTGCCCTGTCCTCTCCCTAAAGTTACCACTCTGCCGGTCTTGGTGTCATGCGCAAACTTTATCGGTGCTGGTTTTATATTTCATTCCAGATCATTGATGAACGTGTTGACTACCATCAAGCCTAGTACCAGTCCCTCTGAAACCCCACTAGAAACAGCCCTATTTGATGATGATTCCCCATTAGTAACTACCGTTTGAGATCTGTCACTTAGCCAGTTCTTAATCCATTTATTGCTTTAGAGAGTGGAGCCTACTACTTTCTCAATCAGAATATCATGCAGTAGTAACTCAAATACCTTACCAAAGTCTGTTACATCTACACCGTTACCTTTATCGGCCAAGCTTGTAATCTCAAAGAATGAAATCAGGCTTGCTGGCTGGACCTGTTTTCCATAAACCCATCCTGACTGGCCTTAATTAAGCTCCCATCCACCAAATCTTTATCAATTGAATCATTTGGTATTTTCCGTTATTTTGCACAGGATTGATGTCAGGTTAACAGGCCTGTCGTTATCTGAGTCAGCCCACTTGCACATTTGGAATATTGGTACAAAGTTCGCTCTTTTCCAGTCTTCTGGAACTTCCCTGGTATTCCAAGACGTACTAAAAATTAACATCTCCTCCAAGATCTTCTCAGTCAGCTCTTTTAAGATTCTTAGGTGCAAGTTCGCCAGGCCTGCTTATTTAAAAATACGTATCCCTAGCAGATGTTGTTTAACATCCTCCTTAGTTACTAATGGACTCAAAAGTACTTCATCATGCTCACATGATACACGATACCATACTGCCTCTTTCCAAATGCAGAACCTTTTCTGCATCATCATGAACAGTTTTATTTTCTCCATCTAGTAATGGGACTGTACTTTTGCTAGGATTTCTTATACTTAAAAAAAAATTCCTTCTTATTGTCCTTAGCCTTGCCAGCCATGGATTTTTCCCCGATGTCTTTAGCTTGCCTTATTAATTTTCTGTACTTCATAACTGCTGAGTTATATCTGCTGCTATTTACTTCCCCGTTTTTGCATTTGTCATGGATTTCTAATTCCTGCCTTCACTCATCCTGATCCTGTAACTGGACTTGTTCGGGTGGAGCACCGCTGGGGTTCTGTGGGGGCATATCTGATTGCGGGAGCTGGGCCCTAGTTTGCTGTTCTGCCTTGGACTGTGGCGTGTGTAAGATGCTCCAGATGCAGGCAAAGCTCTCCTGTATGATGCACCAGCACCAGCCCTTTCCTTCTCTCCATACTGTGCCAGGGAGGGTGGAATGTTGTCTCCAGCCATAGAGTAGTGGATGCGCTGGGTACAAGGACTGATGGATGGCCCTTGGACTTGGTGCCCAGAGGAGTATAACTTTAGATCCAGTTCTCAGTCATGTGAGAACCCTTCTCGTTCTGACTCTTCTCTGCAGCTGCTTGACCTGCCAGCAGAGGGCGTGATTTGGGCTGTAACCTGTGTGCAAGAGTGCCCCAAATTACCCTGGGCCATGCTGGTCTTGGTGGGGTTTGTTGCGCCCCTTAGTTATTACAGTGCTAGCTGGTCCCAGCAAGGGCTGCTGTGGGGAAGGGCGTGGGAGCTCTGGCATTGGGAGGGTGTCGCCATCAGCTACCTCAATCCCAGCTTCTCCCGGTAGGAGTCGCCCTTGTGAAGGGCTGTGGAGAGTGCTGGCTGCATGGGGAGCTCAGGGCTCCTGCATTCCCAGCCCCTCCCAGCAGGAGGCGCTGAAGGGCGTCGCGGTGTGCACCAGCAATGCCATCCCAGTAGCGTCTCTGCAGTTGTGCTTCAGCCTTTTCCTTCCCCACAGTGTGACACGAGCTCTCTGGTTGCAGACATGCCACCGGCAAAGGCCAGCATGGAAACTTCCTGGTCGCCATCAAGCAGGAGAAGGGGGAAATTCCCCGGACCAGCAGCGAGAAGCCCCATGGCGAGGAGGAGGTGAGCCCCTCTTCTGCTTTCCCGGCCCGCCCTGGGCACAGGATCCCTGTGGCTCGTCCAGGCTCTCCTGCTGGCTCGACGGCAGCCGCGCGGGGCTGGGACAGCTGGGTTAACAGCGCTGCAGGGAGCTGCTTTGCTGGGGTTTTGTGCCATAGAAATGCATTTGCTTACCCTGCAGTAGTCCTAGCCTAGCCGTGCAGTGTGCCAGGCTGCCGCAGGTGGTGCAGGGGCTTGTGGCTGCAGCACGGGGCTGGGAAGAGAGGCCAGGAGTCCTGGCCTCGGGAGGGCTAACTGCAGGGGGCTGCACGGCGCTTTGTCCCTCCCTTCCCCCTGTGGACACAGTCACTTAGTGAGCTCCAGTCCAGCGTGCTGATTGGTTTCTTCCCCTCCCCTGCCGCGGGGCGACAGCCAGTGAAGAAGAGGGGCTGGCCCAAAGGGAAGAAGAGGAAGAAGATCCTGCCCAATGGCCCCAAGGCCCCAGTGACCGGCTACGTCCGCTTCCTGAACGAACGCCGCGAGCAGATCCGCATGCAGCATCCCGACCTGCCCTTCCCAGAGATCACCAAGATGCTGGGAGCCGAATGGAGCAAACTGCAGCCCACGGACAAGCAGGTACTGCGGGAGGTGGGGGGCGTCCAGAGGTGACACACTCGCGTTAGCCCAGCCACATCCAGCTAGGACCTGGGTCACAGCCACGCTCAGGCTGTTGGGCCAGCTGAGGATTGCACCTCGAGTAGGATAGGCTGCATCTGGACCGGGGTCTGCGGGACGTACCCTAATTGGCTGTTGTGCTGTGGGTCTGGGGTCCGTTCCCTTCCATAATTGCAGGGCATACAACCTCAGCGAGGCCGGGGTGTCAGCCAGAACTTGTGGCTACCTGATTCAGCTGCCATTGGCATCCAGGGGAGCAGGGCCCTAACTCCTGGAGTCACGCCCTGGAATACTTGCTGGGCCACTCGCTGGGATCCAGGCTCTGGGGTGGGGTTTAGGGCTGCACCTCGCCCCCCTTCCCTGCTCCGTGGGGCGTGCCCACCTCACCCCGGGTGGTTTCAGCGGTACCTGGACGAGGCGGAGCGCGAGAAACAGCAGTACATGAAGGAGCTGCGGGAATACCAGCAGTCGGAGGCCTACAAGATGTGCACAGAGAAGATCCAGGAGAAGAAGATCAAGAAAGGTTGGTGCTGGGGGCGTGTGGGGCTGGGCTTTGGCAGGGCCCCTGAGCACAGCATGGTGCGCTCTGCCCTGCGCCCCACTGACACTGGGGTGGGGAAGGGGCTGGGAGCGTCCCCCTCTGTGGCTGGCAGGGTGGGTCTGGCACAGCAGGATGAGGTGAGTAACCTCTGACCTCTTTGTGCCCCCAGAGGATGCTGGTTCTGTGTCTGTGAACATTCTGCTGAACGGGCACCCGCACAAGGTAAGGCCCCTGGCGGCTCTGTGAGGGTGGGCAGTGCCCAGGAGAGGGGCTGGGTGCCAGGTGCCAGCTGGGGAAGTGAAGCAGAGGAGCACGGAGCCCCTCGTAGAGCATGAGGTGGTAAATCCTGTCGAGCTGCATGGGCCCTGCCAGGGCTGCCACGGGCTGGGCGGGTGGCAGTGGTGAAGTGGGGCCTGACTCCGTGCAGGGCTCACTAGGCTGGTGTGAGGCGTGTCCGGCTCGTGCTGTATGGCCCTTCGCTCACTGATGTGTCCTGCCCCTCCCTCCCCCCTGATGATGCTGCTTGCTCAGTCCATGCCTGTCCCCCCCCTGCCCAAACACTCACTGACCGTGGCAGGGGCTGCCTGTCTGTCCCCAGACACCTCCCTAATGTCCTTCAGGCCATTGGCAGACTTGCTGCATGTGACCCCGCCCTAGCAGAGGGGCATGAGGGGGGTTTGGCTGCAGACTGGGATTAGACAGAACTGCTCAGGTGTGGCATGTGGAGCTGAGCCTGTAACAGCTGGGGGCGGAATTATTGTGCATCCTTTAAAATACCCTTCAGGCTGCCACGGCTGGGGACTATGGCTTGGCCCGGCCTGTTGGGGGGAGCCCGGGACTATTGCCCGGCCCATGCGGGACCCACCAGCTCCCCTGGGCCATGTGTTGGGACTGGCAGGCCTCACTGCCTCCCCCATCCTTGAGCTGAAGCAGAGCAGGGGCCGTGTGTGTGGACCCCAGGGGAGGCAGGAATCCAGCCCAGGCAAAGGGAAGTTCATCCCTCGGGCTAGAGTCGACCTGTCCTGGTCACTGGCCGTTAACCTGCATCTGCTCCCGGCCAGGGCGGGGACTGCGGCGGGGACGGCTTCTCCACGTTTGACGTGCCCATCTTCACCGAGGAGTTCTTGGACCAGAACAAAGGTACTGAGCCTGGAGGGGGGGGGGTTAACTTGTGGGGCAGTGACCGTCCTGCATTGTGTTTGCACAGCGCCGAGTGCAGTGAGGCTCCCTAGAATACTATCAGTGACACAGCGCAGGCCAGGGGAGGGGGAGGCTAGAGACCATGGTGCCCAGTGCTCTCCCCTCCCAGCGGGGGGCGGGCCCAGGATCCCTGATGTAAATAGACCCCTGGGGCTTGCCGTAGCTGATCCCACCCTGGCCCATGTGGCTGGGCAATGCCTGATCCTTCCCAGCAAGGCACATGCAACCCCTAATGCCCCAAGGCGAGTTCAGGGTGGGGGAGTCGCAGCCTGTGGTCTTGGCCTGCACCTGCTGATCCTGTCAGCGTCACGGCAGGGTGCCAGGCAGCCCTGGAACAGAGTCGCTGATCCCAGCATCCTGCCCGGAATTGACTTCCACCTCAGTTGGCCCAGCAGGGGCCAGTTGCGGGGGCTGATGGGCCGAGAACACGGGCAGCATCTAGCGCCATGGGGCCCTGATCCTGGCTGGGGCCTCTGGGCTCTGCTGCAACCGAAGTCGCTGATGGTACTGCTGTGTGAGCCCTGCGTTAGCCCCAGGCCTGTGTCAAGCTGGGGGGAGCTGGCCTCTCCCCCAACCTCTGCACTGACCCTCCCTCCTGTCTGCGGTGGGGCAGCGCGGGAGGCCGAGCTGCGGCGCTTGCGGAAGATGAACACGGAGTTTGAGGAGCAGAACGCCATCCTGCAGAAGCACACGGAGAGCATGAGCTGCGCCAAGGAGAAGCTGGAGCAGGAGCTGGCACTGGAGGAGAGGCAGACGCTGGCCTTGCAGCAGCAGCTCCAGTCTGTCCGGCAGGCCCTGACCACCAGCTTCGCTTCTCTCCCCATCCCAGGTGAGCCCAGGAGGCAGAGAGAGGAGGATCATGGGAACACAGTCTACAGAGATCCCCTCCCTGAGCAGTCCGCTGGCTGTCGGCTGGGCTGTCACTAGAAGGGGGTGCCCAGGGGGTCTGATACTCTGCACGTGGGGGGGGGGGGGGGGGGGGGATGGGGCCTCAGAAATCTCCCTCCTTTTCTCTCTCATCTCAAAGCACCCTGTGGTGGCACTGAAGAAAGGAGTCTCTTTGGCACCGTGACAGTGTAGCCCCGCCTAGGCTGGAGTGTGGCTGGCTCAGCACGCAGCCGGCAGGTGGGGGCAGAGGGTGGAGAAAGTGTCTTTGGCAGAGCAGACGCGGCCTTGCCGTGGGGGTCTCCCCAACATGCCCACGTGTGGTAAACTCACTCCGGGGGTGAAGGGCCAGCTGGGGTTGGACCCAGAGGTTGCAGGGGACGAAGGGGTTGGGCCTCAGAGCTGAGCCCACCGCCCAGCTAGAAACGCCCTGGAAAGGACCACGGACAAGGCATCCTGACCCCCTCCATGGAGTGCCAGTCCTGACCCCTACAGGGCTGCCCGGGCATCGCTGCAGCTGGCCTCTGGGGGCATTGGGCTCGGGTCCAGCCGGGCTCCAGCGCTTTGCTAACCAGGCCCCTGTCCCCAGGCACCGGAGAGACCCCCACGCTGGGCACCCTGGATTTCTACATGGCCAAACTGCACAGCGCCATCGAGAGCAACCCGCTCCAGCACGAGAAGCTGGTCGTGCGCATCAAGGAGATCCTCTCCCGGATAGCCAGGTGAGCGGGGGGGCTCTTCCCTGCCAGGCCTGAGGGCGGGGGTTTGCAGGGTTCGGTGACTGGTGGGGCTGGCACCCGCCTGGCCTGGGCATTGGTCGTGGCAGCTGTGGGCTGATCCTGGCAGGTGCTCAGTACCCAGAACTCTGTGGCTGAGGCCAGAATTGGTGCCGGGGAGGGGAGGGAGAGGGGGGGAGAGTCAGATCTCATCAGGCAAGAGGAGGATGTGGTGGGATTGACCCAGGCTGCCCTGATGCTTGGCTTCTCCCTGGACCATTCCGGGGGGATGAGGGAGGCATGTGGGTCCCCCACAGCGTGTCACACCCCGGTGTGGTGGTGCCGGTTGGGAAACCCCTGGTGCCAGGGGCTGCGGGGGGATCTTTGCTGCATGGCTGTGCTTTGCCTGGGCCCCAAGCCTGTTCTGACAGCCCCTCGCAGCCAACCACCCCTTCCTGGGACGCAGTTAGAACAGCCCAGACGCCCCCAGGGCACCCACAGGCCAGCTCAGGGCTGAGCAGACCTGTGACTGGAAGGGTCCATGCGTGGGCTTGGAACTCCACATTTTGGGGCCCACGTGGCCAGGGGAGGCCCCCATTTTAAATGGCAACTGTGGGGTGGGGGTATGTCCTGGGGTCCCTCCCCGCTCTTCCCCGTCTCACTGACGTGGGGCACAGGGAGTGGCACGCTGACCGCTAGAGCTGTCCTGAGCTCCTGCTCGCTGGCTGGAGCCGGCCCTGCCTGGCCGCTGCCCCACAGCTGCCCGGTGACTCGTGTGAAGTGGGCTGCTGGCTCTGGCTCAATTTCCTGGGGCAGGTGTCTGCATTGCAGCATCTGCCCCTGGGGTGAACTGTCGCCCATGTGGGCAGTCTCATGGAGACCGAAATCCCCCTGTCTCCCTCGGGGGCATCCCCAGGGTGGGCTGGAGGCAGGCTCGTGTGGCAGTGAATTGGGCACTGCCTGTTCTGGGGAGGAACAGCCCCTCCGGCCCCACACCACTGCTCCCCCACCCCCCGAGCTGCTGAATGAGCCGAGAGTGCCTAAGCAAGCCGTGTTTTTCCTTCCTGTTTTTAGTGAACACTTATGAAAGGCCTGGCGTGTCCTGCGGCCCAGCGCTGACAAGGACTGGGACCCTCAGCCACCTCCTCCCACCCGCCCTGACACCTGGAATCCGCTGGAGCCTTGCGGCTCAGCACCTCCGCCTTGCACACATCTTTGCTGGAGAAGGGCTTTGAGCGGGTTGAGTAACTCTTGGTCCTTCCGTGCAGCTGAGAACTGTGGGCCAGGCCCCCGTGAGGCCTTGGGGGGCAGGCCGCCAAGCAGGGACAGCAAGGCAGCTTGCGGGGTCACTTCTCGGCTCCTCCTGCGCCCCCGGCTCGCTGACTGCCAGGGCTGGGGCTCAGGGCCGCGCCCCGGAGGCGTGACTGCATGCGCTGCAGGCTCCGCGTGCCCCATTGCGAGCTGGCCCTCGATTCTCCAGCGATGCTGGAAATCCTGGAGCAGCTGCGTTAAATTAAACCACACAGCCTTAAAGCTGACCAGAAGCTGCCCTCGGCCGCTCACTGTGACAGTAAATCAGGCGTGTCTCGGGCTGGTCCCACCCTCCAGTTGTCAAGGTGGCAGAGAAGTCTGTTTTGCCAAGGCAGGGCAGAAGCGCTCGTCGCTGGGAGGGTCCTGGTGTAGACCAGGCACAGCTGTCCTTACCCCTGTGTCATCTAGACCTGCACTGAGCAGAAGAGGACACAGCAATGATAAGGCCACTGTCCTGCCCATGTTAGCGCAACTTCCCCTAGAACTGCATCAGTGTTCAGGCAAAAATAGATGGGTTCCCTCTTCCCCCCCACACACAAAAAATGTCTAGTGTAAACACAGCCCAAGCTATCAGCAGTGAAATGGATCAGTGTTGGCATTTAAACTACCATCATTAGGTTTCAGGGTTAACCAACTGATGTGAAGGGGGCTGTTCACCCCTCTTGGAGCAATTGTTTCAGGCTGGCTGTAGACTCAAGCACTGTGTGGTGGGGAGGGAGCTCTGCTCCCCTATCCCTAAAATAGCATGGCTGAGTATTATGGGGCTGGCCCTTCCTAGCCCTGCTGAGCCCTGCCTGCGGGGGCCTGGGGAAGCCATGTCTGGGGTCAGGCCCGCTCCCTGGTTCTCAGCATGGTGTCCTCTGCCTTAGTAGCTATGGGGCATGTTTGTAGTGTGGATGGGACCAACTGGGTCAGACCTGTGGCAGGCCCAGCCTGGTCAGTCTGGTTACAGTCCTGCTGCCTGGAACAGGTCCCTGCCTGCATTTGGGTCTATGGCATAGATGGGCCCTTGTCTAATCTTAGGGTCTGTGTTCACTGCTGAGTTAACCCAGGCACTTACCCCGTGGAACCTCAACCCCCTCCTGTCCGCACACAACCCTTCCCCTGAGTTGGGTGGTGCTCTCAACCCTGGCTAGCTGGCCCGGGTGCCACTTTCACTCGGCTGGGAACCCGCCCACTTTGCAGTGAGGGCGCAGGCTAAATCACTCAGTGCTGATAGTCCTCCAGCGCCTTCCCACAGTTCCCCTGTGTGCCCAGGAGGACAGACAAGTTCTCCCACAATTCACTGGGAAGAGCCCCTGAAGTCCTAGTGCCACCCAGGCGAGTGCCATGCTGACGCAGGCATAGAAACAAGTCAGGTGCTGCTCGCCCTGGCTGGGCCAGCCTGGGTGCAGATCACCTGCGTTCCTCTGTAGTGTAGGCCTATCCCACGACGTCTCCAGGGTTATCGTGTTCAATTCCCTGCCATCCTGTGCTGAGCCCCCAGGGGTCGTGAGGGGCAAAGGCTGCTGAGGGTGGGGAGACAGCACCCATTTAGGTGCCCGGCGCTCAGGGAAGGTGAGGCAGTGTGGTGGAGAGCTGTGCCCTGGCAGGAGGGCGCCATTCTCTGGGCGTGGGCAGGGGTGGGAGCCCCACTCCATCCTGGCCAATCCTGCAGACATCACGCCAGAGATGCCACTGGGGGCACGTCTACACTGCAGTTCAAACCTGCGGCTGGACCATGCCAGCTGCTTTGGGCTCACAGGGCCTGGGCTACAGGGCTGTGTAATTGTGGTGCAGACGTTCGAGGTGGGAGGGTCCCAGAGCACTGAGCCCGAAAGTCCCTTAGCCCAAGCCCTGCAAGCACAAGTCAGCTGGCCCTGGCCAGCCACGGGCTGTTAATTGCAGTGCAGACATGGGCTCACCACTTAACACTTGCCAATTAGCCATAAAGGCTAGAGACATGGTCTGGCTCCAAACGTCCTCGCAGCCGGGGGCAGGGGGCCTGGCCCGTCTCACGCAATTCATTTGTTTTTACAAAGAAGTTGACTGTGACCGAACCTCCGGGTGAGCAGCGAAGAGTCGCTCAGTTCCCTCCTGGAGCCTCCTTCTGTTGGTCTGGCCCGTGAGAGATGGCGCTGGAGCGTGACGCTGTGGGCTGAGGGTTTTAGATCCGATCACAGCACCTCTCCAGGCATTTTGGTGGGCAGAGTAGGGACCAAACTGCAGTGCCAAGGGCAGTGCTGGCAACTTGCCTGCAGCTTCTAGCACCAGGCACTGCCAGCACCGGTCACAGAGAGCAGCAGCTTCCTCTGCAAGGAGGGCTAGGTGTCTGTGGGAGGAATACGGTGCGCGCTGTGCACTGCAGGCACGTGTGGCAGGATCCCTCCTTCCCTGGGGATGTACCATCTGTGTGTGCTCCCACTTGGAAACGCCTGTCTGCCACCATGGCCCCAGCCCCAGCCCTGCTCAGCCAGTAGCACGGTGCTTTTCAGCCTGTGCTCCGTGGACCCCTGGGGAGCTGCCGACTGTCTAAGGTCTGGTCCACACTAACCCCCCCATTCAAACTTCAGCTACGTGAATAACGTAGCTGAAGTCGAAGTACCTTAGTTCGAACTACAAGGTACTGACCGCGGGTCCACATGCGGCAGGCAGGCTCCCCCGTCGACTTCGCGAACTCCTCTCGCGGAGCAGGAGTACCGGTGTCGACGGCGAGCACTTCCGGGATTGATTTATCGCATCTAGACAAGACGCGATAAATCGATCCCAGAAGATCGATTGCTTAACGCCGGACCCGGGGTAAGGATAGACGTACCCTAAGGGGTCCACGAAAGGGTGCCGTTACCATAGCCCAGTGCTTTTCAGCCAGGGGCCCTCAGACTGTAAGATTTCCAAAGGAGCCTGCACCTCCATTCGAAATTTTGTAGGGGTCCATAAATGAGAGAAGGTTGCAAACCCCTGGACTAGCAGGTCTTGCTTGGCTGAGAACAGTTGCTCAGTTACAAGGGGCCGTGCCCTTGTGGTCAAGGGGCTGGGCCCTGGGAGCTCTGGGTAAACTCCCAGCTCTGCCACAGACCTTGGGCACATCATACCGCTCTCTCCACCTTGCGTTCCTCCAGCAGTGCAGGGGAGAGCGGCTCCCTTTCCTACCTCCCGAGGAGGTGTGAGGCCAGATTCCCCAGTCTCAGCAGCCGGCTGTGGGGGCACCTAGCTACCCCCTCCCCTGTGCTGAGCGTGCTCTGGGAGCTGCACCCACTGGGGCCCGCTGAGCATCATTTTCAGTGCCTCTCATTTTACGTCACCTGAGTAAGGGCAGTGGCTTAAAAGTTCCCCTTGTGCAGGAGCTGCCCTTGTACCTGCAGCGCCCATCCCTGTTCTGCGGAGCTCGGGGAGCTCTGTGTCTTAACTCAGTGTCCCCCGGTAAGTGGGGTTAGTCACTGATCTCGATCATGTAATTAGAGAGACTTATTTTCTTACTAGCACTGCGTAACAAAGCGCCATTTCCAATGAGCAGTCGCCTCTCCCTTGGGGCTAATGCTCTGTCTGCTGTGGAGCGACAGCGAGAACTGCTCTGGTTTATGTACGCGTCTCCATGTCGCGGCCGCAGCCTGCGGTGCCTGGGAACGGCCAGGCAGACGTTTCATACAAATAAAATTGGGGGAGAGACCCTGTGTTTCCCTGAGTGAAAGTGGTTCAGGGGGAGGGGTGGGATCGTGGGCGAAGTGTGTTGGGTGGGTGTAGGGTGACCAGACAGCAAGTGTGAAAATCGGGTCAGCGTGAGGGGTCATAGGAGCCTATATAAGAAAAAGACCCAAAAATGGGGACATCTGGTCACCCTAGGTGGGTGGCTGTAGCAGCACCGCCGTGGTGCCCGCTTTGTCACAGAGTGACACCTGGCTACTGGAACAACCGAACCCCTCGCTGTCTTCGGCAGCCCCTAGCTATCCTCCTTTGGCGCAGTGCGAACCTGGGAGGCGGGGGCCTGCTCTACATTACAGACAGAACGAAGAGCTGCCCTTTTGCTCCGGTCCCACTCCAGCCCCCGTTCCTGAGCTGCTCCTCTGTGGCTGCCGTTATCTCTAGCCCCAGAGCTGGGCACCAAGGGTTTCTTTGGAAGGGCTGGTGCATACCCAGAAAGAAGCCAGTTGTTCTTAGCAGTGCTTGCTCTGAGCTAGCTGCCAATAGCCCTAGCATGTGTCTAGCTTCTGAGGTGAATGACCATGTGTCACGGAGTATTGGGGGACTCAGGGCCCTGCACCCCCGGCTTCCTGCGATTCACCATGACTCTCAGCCAGCCAGTAAAGCAGAAGGTTTATTTGGATGACAGGAATACAGTCCAAGACAGGTCTTGCAGGCACAGACAACAGGGACCCCGTCAGTTAGGTCCATCTTGGGGTCCCCGGGCATCCCAGCCCAGCCCCCCTTGGGAGGTCAGAGCCATCTCTGCCCCACAGCCCTCTCTCCCTCCTGCTTCCAGCACTCTGCCTTCAGCGACCCCTCCCACAGCCTTTGTTCAGTTTCCCGGGCTAAGGAGTCGCCTCCCCTTCAACCCCTTCCTGGGTTCTCATGTTACACACTCAGGTATGCGCCCTAGGGCAGATCCCATCCTGCAATGCAGACTATCCCAGAACACTCCCCTGTCAGCATTCACAGACCACCGTGAGAACAGGCCCAGTTCGTCACACCATGTTTGCGAAGGGCTTTGAAGATGACCATCGCAGAGGCTGGAGGGTTTTGTGGCTAAAGCCCAGGACTGGGAATTGGCAGATCTGGACCCCTCCTTGGCTGTGAGACCTTGGGCAAGACACATGACTTGAGATTAGAGACCTGGCTGCTGGACAAGATCAGGATGAGGGAAGTGGAGTGTGTGTGAGCAGCATGTGATTCTAGAGCAGAGACAAGTGCCCCTTAGTACATGGATCCATAGAGCTTCCAAGTGTCTCAGAACCAGTAACCAGCGCCCAGTTCTGCCACCGCTGTTCATGGGAGTTCACTCCTGCAGTAGTTCCATGCTCCCCGAGTGGATTAGGCCTCGCACTGCCCATTTTGCATGTGGGGAATCTGGAGAACGAGTAAATGACTAAAGCTTCCCTGGCAGGCGGGGACCCCGTCTAAGTGGCTATCCTGGTGATGCAACACAAATGTCCCCTTGGGACAATGGATGGGTGTCTCCACGATTCCAAATCAATGCCACTCAACTCACATGGCAGAAGAGCCTTTTTATTTTCTCCCCAACTCCCCCAAGGATCTGAAAGTCAAGCTGGGTTCCCCTGCCTCCCTCAGCAGCCCCAGCAATGCTGGTTCTGCTGTAGGACCCCGGCTGTCCCTTTTGCTGGTGCACAAGATGGAGCAGTTCCTGCAGGGCTAAGGGCTGGGTGGTATCAGCCAAGGCAGCAGGTCTGGCATGAAGAGGCACAGCGCAGCCGTGTGAAGTATTTACCTTATTAACACACCCCCCCCAAACTCAAAGTTCTTGTTTCGATTTCCTTGGTCTGGGTTTTGCAAAGAGCTCAGCTGCTGCTCTCCCAGCCGAGAGGAAACCCCAGCGCTGGACCGGAGACGCTGCCGTCTGATGCAGATAACTTCCACCTTGCGATCAGTGCAGCTTTTCCATGCTTCTGAGGTGAAAAGCCAAACCCGCCGCTCTGCCAAGCACTTCAGGCAAAGTCCCCTTTGGGGCAGGGCACCGCGTGGGCTGAAACCAGCTGGGAGGGGGGTTGTTTACAAAACTCCTCCAAAGCCCTCGCTTTCACACACTGCTCCTGCTAACATTGGCCAGGGGTCGGGGACACCCCCCAGGGGCTGGTCCCTGTGAGAGGCTTAGGAGTCTGCTTCTGCCTCCGGCCTGGCCTGGCTGGAGCACCAGGAGTGGAGGCTGCTTCGGGGCCCAGCGCTGCCTGTGCATTTCCTGGCCAGGAACGGGGCTGGCAGTGGGGTTTGAACAGCTGCCCGTGTCCGGGGCTCGGGCTGCAGTGCCCCTGGCCAGGGGAAGTATGTAACCCCTGGGAGCCTAGCATGGTCCTTTGTTCCCCTTCCCCTCCAGGTGTGTGACTGCTGCTGCCTTGTGCACATACATCCCCAAATTGCTGGTTCAGTCCCTGGCGGTGACCCGTCGTCAGTGCTTCAGAAGGTGCTGTTTTTATAGGGTCTCTCTCCTGGCCGAACAGCCAAATCCCTGTGGCCCCCGTAACCCCTCAGCAAAGCTGCTCTTCCTGGGGGTTTGCTTGCTGGCTCTTCCCACCCCCAGGTCCCTGCAGCTTGGAGCCCTGCCTGCAGGGAGGGGAGCTCATCTGACACTCCTCAAATTACCTGCGCTCCGGGATCAGATTCGCTGGGCTGGGAGCTGGAGCCATCTATAATTCAGGAGGGGCAGCTACCATTGTGGCCCTGAAAGCAGGGCGCCACGATGCTGCGGAGATCAGGCCGGCGAAGCAAGAAGGCTGGCGAGGAGGAGGAGGAGGAGAAGTCCATGGAGAACGGGGTGTCCCCAGAGCAGGGGGCCACAGAGGCCTCGCCTGAAGTGGGGAGAGTTGGGGATGGTGCCCCCGCTGCCTGCTCGCAGCCCTCCCCGCGGATCCGGCCCAGGCTGATCTTCCACACGCAGCTCGCCCATGGCAGCCCCACGGGCAAGATCGAGGGCTTCACCAACGTGAAGGAGCTGTATGCCAAAATCGCCGAGGTCTTCGACATCTCTCCCACCGAGGTGAGGCAGGAGCAGCGTGGGGGGTGGGGTGAGCAGGGGCAGGGCCTAACCCAGCCGAAGCGCCAGGGTACCTGAGCCTGACGCACCTGCGCCAGTGCCGAGGCTCCCCACTGCCCTCGATCTGGGGGGGGGGGGGGGTCTGCTGTTTGCCTTTGGAGCCCTGCACGTTCCAGCTGCTGGCGCTGGTCACCAGAGGGTTAACGCCAAGCTCTCTGGTTACAGCTGCAGGACGCCATGGAGCATCTGCCTGGGCCTGGGCTGCCTTCCAGGCCCCGGGTAATCAGCAATGCGCCAGGGTCCGTCTGGTCCCTGCCGTTCCTGTACGGTCATTACCAAGCCTCCTGTGGGCTCTAGTCCCAGCTCCACCGTGACTCTCTCTGTGACCCTGGGCAAGACACGGCTCCCCTCGGCGCCTCAACTTCCCCATCTTTCCCACCTTTCCAAAGAGCTACACCTAGAAGCTGCGTAATCAGTACGGGTGATAAGACTCTGGATGGTCAGTCCCCTTGGCTAAGGAACAATCAGGACCAGTTGGCCCAGGTTTATCTATGCAGTGGCTGTCTGCCTACCCTATGGGGCTGGGTGTTCTGAGCTGAATGGCGCTAGGAGAGGCACGTTATTCCACCGATTGGGTGGACCTCTCGCCTTCGCTCCAGCCCAGGCGAGTTGTGACTCTCACTTGTTACCCTCTGATGCTGCTCAGACGCTTGCAGGAAATGGGTGTCGCTCTCGTGTGGGCAGAGCTGGGACTGCCCCTTAGCGCCCTTGTGTTGTTCCTGTTCACGCTTAGTTCACTACTCCTGGACAGGGCCGCAGGAACCCGTGCTGCTGCGGGTGCCCTCTGGGAGCCTGCCCCTGCCCCTCCATCTTGTCGGGGTCAAGCTTGCGATCTCAGCTGTGGCTCTGGCAGCATAGTGTACGGGAGACACCAGGTCCATGTCTCAGAAATTCACCCTAGTTATTCTTTAGTGCATCCTAGAGACCCCAACCGAACCCAGGCCCTGATTGTGCTGGGCACTGCACAAACACAGTCAGCCAGGCCCTGTCTCCGAAGAGTGTGAAATCCAAACAAACCCGACGGGGAAGGATGGTTATCCCCATTTTACAGATGGAGACACTGAGGCACAGAGCAACTAAGAAATTTGCCTGATCTGTCAGAGTCAGGGAATGTACTGAATCCAGTCTGGTTAATTAACCGACAGCCAACCTGCTTCTATCATAACAAAACAACAAAACCCCATCATGTCTGTGGTTTGAAAATGCACCTAGTTTTGCCCACTCTGAGTTGCAGACCCTGGAGTTCCCGTGAAGGCTGCGTGGGGACAGCTCAGTTCTGTGGGTTATTCGTTTAGTTTTGCACGGTGATGATCACCCGAAAGGCGTTTGGCTCAGGGTGCTGCTCAGTAATGATCTGGGCTTGTCGCGTGTGGTCGTGGGCCTCCGTTTTCACAAGCAGCTGCAGTTGGGAACGGGAACGTCTCCCACAAACGCAAGGCTCGCTTCTCCGATTGGCCCATTTCCCTTTTCTCGAGGCAAACGCCTTTCACGTGATCATCAATGCACAAAAATAGATCAAATAAGCCCCAGGACCAGCTTGTTCCCCCCCCCCCCCAGGCAAAGAGCAGAATTCCAAGGTCTGCAACTCAAAATGGGCAAAAAGAGGTAATTTCCCACACGCGGGTGGGGGCACCATGGTTCTGGGTGCTCTGTGCCCCTCTGGTGTATGCCAGCCGTTGCCCTGCTGAGCTGTCGAGCAGAGTGTGTTCCAAGCTCCCCACCCCGGTGGGCAGAACGGTGAGGGAGCTGCTCTCTGGCAGATCCTCTTCTGCACCCTCAACACCCACAAGGTGGACATGCAGAAGCTGTTGGGGGGCCAGATCGGCCTGGAGGATTTCATCTTCGCACATGTGCGGGGCGAGACCAAGGAGGTGGAGGTGACCAAGACGGAGGATGCGCTGGGGCTGACCATCACCGACAACGGGGCGGGCTATGCCTTCATCAAGGTGGGTGAGGGCCATGGGCTGGAGGGGCCGCAGTGGTGGAGGGGAAATCGTGCCAGGGACAGCCAAGAATTATCCATCAGGAGGGGTTTGGGTTTTTTTAATGGAAAATTGGGGTTTTGGTGAAAAGTGGCTGTCGGCTTCTTGTGAGAAACCTCCAGTCTGTTTAAAAAATCCCCGACACCCAAACTGTCTGGAGTTGGGAACCCTGCCATGGTGCCTCCTGGGAGCCGTAGTTTGGATGTTTCATGTTCCCATTCGCCTTACTCCCCAGCTGGACTCTAGCTCCCATGATGCATTGTGACCCTGACGCCCATGATGCCTCACCAACTGGGAAGAGCCTGGTGCATCATGGAAGTAGTAGTCCAACCGGGCAAGCCGGTGCCTAGAGGAGGGTGGGAGCAACAATCACTGAACTGCAACTCCCATGAGGCACCAGGTGGCGTTTCTCAATCAAAATATTTCTGTTTTCTATTTGTTGCTGAAAAGTTAAAACTTGGGGGGGAGCACGGGGACTTTTCAGGTCAGACAGTCCAGGGCGGGGCCAGGGGGCGCGGAAGGCTGGTTTCCAGGAGATGGCCCATGGGGCGGCTCATGCAGTTCGGCCCTGGGACTGCTGAGTCGGGAGCAGAGAGTTTACAGATATTTATTGTCATTAAAATCACCTCCCCACACAATGTAACTGTCCCATTCATTGCACACAGTAGGGAATCTCCCAGCACACGGAGTCAGATGGGGATGAGTGGGGACATGGAAGAAATGGCACCAGAGAGAGCCTTGTTGGAGGAGGTGGCTGAGAGCGCACTGCTGAGAGGCTCTGAGAGCAGGGCTGCTCTAGAGAAGGCAGAGTGGGGGCCTCTGATCTCCCCCTCTCATGGGGTGAGAGCAGGGGTCGTCCAATGACATGGAAAAGCAGAACATTTGAAACTGATCCAAGGTGATGCCTGTGGAACTCACTGCCACAAGATACCAGGGAGGCCAAGCGCTTGGCAGGACTCAGAAAAGGGTGTGGAGATGGCTACAGAGCAGCGGTTCTCAACCTGCAGCCTCCTCCCTGCTTCAGGGCATGAGCCAGCCTCTAGCTGGGGGGTCAGGAGGGACCTGGCCCCAGGACAGGTTACTGTAGGGGTCGGGTTGCCTGCAGGGATTCTCGCACCTTCCCTGATGCCGGTGCTGGGAGATTGGGCTGGGGGGGACCAGCAGGGCGATGCCTGAGGAACCAGGGAACCTCAGCTGAAAACAAAAATACCCAGGGAGCTGCTTTCTGTGTGAGAGCCTGGGGGGGTCAATCAGAGCCCTGCGGATTGCCCCTCTCCCCACAGAGTCCTGGAGCTGGGGGGAGGGAGGCAAATACTCCTCCCCCCGGGAAAGTAGCCTGAAGCTTTGCTCAGCTGGACACGGCCCTTCCCCCTGCAGAGGAGGGAGGAGAGGGGAGGGGAGTCCCCCCATTGCCCTTCCCAGGGGCTGGGTCTCTCCAGTCCAGCCTAGGCTTACATAGGGACAGGGCCGGCCCGGGGCCCCAGATCCCAGCCAGCCCCACGGCACCGGGTGCTGCCCGGACCCAGAGCCGAGCCCATCAGCCACGTTCCCGGCCGGGCGGTGACTTCCCCCGGTGGTTCCAGGCGGCGCTGGAGAAACACCCACTGCTGTGGTCACCCCCCAGCCCCCGCCCCAGGGGGCAGATCTAGGTCACCCCCTGCCCAGCAGCACCACCCCTGAGGGCTGGGAGGCGCCTGTGTGGCCCCCCGATGTGTAAGCAGGGCCGCCCGGGGCGGGCAAGTGGGGCAATTTGCTGCGGGCCCCACAGGGGCCCCCACGAGAATATAGTATTCTATAGTATTGCAACTTTTTTTATGGAAGGGGCCCCCAAAATTGCTTTGCCCCAGGCCCCCTGAATCCTCTGGGCAGCCCTGTTTGTAAGGACCAGGAGCAGCTCAGCCCGGCTGTGTCTGTCCCCCCGATCTGCCACGACCCCTCGCTGCCCCCCCCGGCCGTGTCCTCGCACCGCTCCCTCCCCCCCGCTGACCCCCTGGGCATGTCCTCGCACACACACCCCCGCTGACCGGCGTGTCCCGTGCTGCAGAGGATCAAGGACGGGAGCATCATGAACCGCGTCCAGACCGTGCGCGTGGGCGACAGCATCGAGGCCATCAACGACCAGAGCATCGTGGGCTGCCGCCACTACGAAGTTGCCAAGATGCTGCGGGAGCTGCCCAGGGCCCGGCCCTTCACCCTGCGGCTGGTGCAGCCCAAACGGGCGTTTGGTGAGTTACACACACGCGCACAAGCACACACACATGCACGCACGCACACAGACACTCTGCGGCCGCAGGGTCAAGTGTTTGCTGTCCCCGGCCTCTGACCCAGCGGATGGGGGTTAAACCGGCTGCCTGAGCATCACAATTGGCTGCAGATTTGCCCTTATCACAGAACCAGTGTTCAGAATAACTGGGAATCACTCATCAGTAGAGACCCCAGGCTGCGGGTCGGGAGTGAGGGGCACCGGCAGAGCTGTGGGGGGAGCCCAGGGCTGGGCTGGCAGGGGGCTGCGTGTCGGGAGTGAGGGGCACCGGCAGAGCTGTGGGGGCCCCAGGGCTGGGCTGGCAGGGGGCTGCAGGTCGGGAGTGAGGGGCAGGGCAGAGCTGTGGGGTGGGGGGAGCCCAGGGCTAGGCTGGCAGGAGGCTGTGGGTCAGGAGTGAGGGGCACCGGCAGAGCTGTGGGGTGGGGGGAGCCCAGGGCTGGGCTGGCAGGGGCTGCGGGTCAGGAGTGAGGGGCACCGGCAGAGCTGTGGGGGGCCCAGGGCTGGGCTGGCAGGGGCTGCAGGTCGGGAGTGAGGGGCATTACTGTGGCAGGCTTTAGGACTGTGGCGGCAGCCTCTCCATTGTCAGATGGGTGCAGGGAGGGGATGTGGTCTGAGGTCACAGCGAGTCTATGGCCTGATCCTGGGTCCCAGCCCAGAGTGTCTGCCCCATGAGTCCATCCTACAGCTGGCCTGGGTTTGTAGGACCAGTGATGCTAGAGGTGGGAAAGCCCTTAGCCCCTGCAGCCCATCTCCCAACGAATGGTACAGAGAACATTAAACAGCTGCCGCCTGGGCCAGCCAAACCGCTCCTCCGCAGCTCTGCCGGCGCTCCTCAATCCCGACCCTCAGCCCCTCCTGTCCGCTCCAGCCTTGGGTCTCCAACCCAGCTCTAGCAGTGCCTCTCGGCCCTGGCCTGTGTCACCTTCCGCTCCACCCTGGCATTGGGTGTGTTCCCGCGACCCCCGCAGGATCCTCTGCCCCCTCCAGTGAGGAGCTTCCAAAGGGACCCAACCCAGCCCCTTGGGGGCGCCGTAGGGCCCTTGGGACTCCTCAGGCCAGGCCTGGCCTAGAGGCTGCTGGGTGAGCGAGTCCCTGTCTCTCCTCCGGGGGAGCCTGTCGCCCTGGGTAGCCCCTCCTGCAAGGGGTGCGACCGACCCGATTGCCCCAGAGCCACGGCCTGGACCTGCTCGGGCTGTTCCGAGATCAGTGCAGTTCCGCGTGCCCGTGTGTGTATGCCCACGTGTGCACCGGTGTGTGCACATGCACATGCGTGTGGAGCTGCAATCCCAGCATTGGAAGCCAGGTCGCTGGGCTGGGTCACCAGGAAGCCGTGGCCTAGCCCTGGGGTTCTTCCATTCCCCGCTCCTCCCCACCGGCCTCCACCCGCCCCCTCTCTCCTGCTCCCCTGGGGAACGTCGGGCAGCCCATGTCAGTGTCTCCCACCAGGGGGCGTGGCTGGGCCCGGTGCTGAAGCCTAGCAGGCCCTGTACCCGACGCTGTGACTTGCTGCCTCCGGGGGCGCTGCTGGGGGCTGAGTGACTCCCCTGGGGCTGGGCCCGGCCATTGGCCCCTGGTTTGAGGTAGGATTGCCAGGCATCCGGGTTTCGACCAGAACGCCCAGTCGAAAAGGGACCCAGGCGGCTCCGGTCAGCACTGCTGACCAGGCCATTAAAAGTCCGGTTGGCACGGGGCTGGCAGGCTCCCTGCCTGCCCTGGCTCCACGCAGCTCCTGGAAGTGGCCGGCATGTCTGGCTCCTAGGCGCAGGGGCAGCCACGGGGGCTCCATGTGCTGCCCCCGCCCTGAGTGCTCCATTGGCCGTAGGCAGAGATCCCTGGCCATCCCTTCACCTAGGAGCCGGACATGCCAGCCACTTCCGGGAGCCGCCCCAGGGAAGTGCTGCCCAGAGCCTGCACCCCAACCCCCTGCCCCAGCCCAGAGCCCCCTCCCACACTCCAAACCCCTCAGCCCCACCCCAGAGCCTGCACCCACAGCCAGAGCCCTCACCCCCTCCTGCAACCCTGCCCCAGCCCGGTGAAAATGAGCGAGTGAGTGAGAGTGGGGGAGAGTGAGCGATGGAGGGAAGAAGGATGGAGGGAGTGGGAGTGGGGGCGGGGCCTTGGGGCAGGGGCGGGGCCTCAGGGCAGGGGGCGGGCAAAGATGTTTAGTTTTCAGTGATTAGAAAGTGGGCAACCCTAGTTTGAGGTAGGAATTAATTGTGTTAATTGGGGAAGGGAGCTCGGATCCCATTAATTCAGGCCTGGGACCAGCTCAGGGCCTTTCTGCTTCCACCCACTGCGACTGTGCACCCCCTTGGGGCCGGGGCTGCCTGCACTGGTTGAGCTATCGCTAGAACGAGTTAATGCTGTTCTCAGCCTCGCTGCAGCTTTTAATCCTTCCCACTGCCCTCCAACACCCAACTGCCCCTCCCACATCCCCCATGCCTCCCCACAGCCTGCAGCCCACCACAGCCCACGTCTCCCGACACTGATTTACCCCCCATTACTGCCTTCCACACTGCCCCTTATCACCCCCAGGCTGCAGGCATCCAAGGGATACTTGGTCCTCATGCAGCCCTTGACGATGTGCTGCTGTGATCAGCTGCCACGTTCCACCCCAGAGGTGGCTGCATTCCAGCGATGCCGAGAGAAGGACTCTGTGCTCTCGTTTTGGGGCGATGTTCAATGGAGCTTAGGCTGTTCTCCCTGGGTAGGCCAATTGACAGAGCCCCTTTCTGTGCCCCAGAGTGTGATAGACCCCAGCGGGCAGATCCACCCCCACCCACTGCCAGAGGTCAGTCACTTCCTGGGACTTCCTGTGCGGGAGGATGGGGGGTGTTGGGCCGGTGCCCATTGCCCAGGGCTTGCCTGGCCCCCAGGCGGTGTCCCGGGTGGAGCTGGGTCTTTGCTCCCCAGGGCATGGTGCCCTGGCACTAGGGAAAGACACCAGGACCCTGTGCCCACCCTGGTACCCGCTCTGAACAGCCCCCTCACCCCCCGTCTGTGTCCCAGATATGATCGGGCAGAGGACCAAGAGCAGCAAGTGCCCGGGCGAGGGCAAGGTGGCCAGTGGCAAGGAGACCTTGCGGCTGCGTGCCCGGGGCACCGCCAGCCTGGAGGAGGTGGTAAGTTGGGGGGTGTATCCCCTCCCCATGACTGAATCGGGCGGGGAGGCGAAGGGGAGGATACGTGTAAGGAGCGAAATCCCCAGGGGCCTGTGGGCGTGAGGGGGGGCTCACACTGCTATTCCCCAACACAGGCTGCTGCCACTCCCGCCCCCTGGCCCAGCCCCCCAGCTCTGGCTCCCTGTGGGGAGCTCCTGGAATCGCTATTCACCGGAGCTCTGCCCAAGGACCCAGGCGTCCTAGCGAGAGGAGGCAGCTCCAGGACCTGCAGGGTGAGGGAGCCAGGGACCTGGGCATGGGTGCCAGTGACTACACATTGCATGTGCACACATGACACGTGCTCACACAGGTGGGTGCAGTCGGTCCCATGCGCGCACGGTGCTGTACACGCAGTCACCGCCCATGGCCCATGCCAGGGGGGACATAGTCGTGTGCAAATGTGCACGGCCCCAGAGATGCCCCTAGTCACGCATGCACCTGGATGTGCGCACACAGTCACGCGTGTGTACTCACTGGCCAGGCAGGGCTGGGTGGCGGGTACCTGCTCCCCACCCCACCCTGGTGCTGCAAAGGGGCCGTTTCCTGTCCAGGCCTCCCGCTATCCGCCTGGGGGGGCGGAGTTCAGGGCCTGACCAGTGCAGCCACTCTCCATGCCAGGGGCCCCGATCCTGGGCAGCATCCTGTCGCCGGGGGTGGGGGAGGTGACCCCGTGGGGGGGTCTGAAACTAGCAAGGAGCAAAAAGCTGGTCCGAGTTGGGCCAGGGAATCCCCTTGATGCACAGTAGGGTCCATCTGGCCAAGGCCCCTCCCGCCCCAGTGGACTCCCCTCTGCCAGCCCCTGTGCCCATGGGGGCTGTGCCCCAGTCCACGAAGGCCCCTCCCATGGAGCCCAGGGCTGTCACCGGGCCTGGCCCAGGGCCTCCGATCCAGCTCCCTGCAGCGATTAGGGGCGGAGATGGTTGAGCCAACGGTGACTCTGCTGACCTGGCCCCTGTCCACAGCCCAGCGCCTGGGAGGAGGAGGCTGCCCGGAGGGTGGACGACCTGCTGGAGAGCTACATGGGCATCCGGGACGTGGAGTTGGGTGAGCAGGGCTGGGCCCCGGGGTGGGGGGCGGATTGCGGGGGAGAGCAGGTTCCAGGCCCCAGGGAGGAGGGGAGGGCAGGTCCAGGGTCCTGGGGAGGGCAAGGGCTGGCATGGGGGAGTGCCAGGGCTGGGCCCCGGTGATGGGGGGAAGCCAGGGGCTGGGTCCTGGTGACGGGGGCGGGAGGCCAGGGGCTGAGCTCTGGTCACACGAGGGAGGCCAGGCTGGGCCAGTGCTTCATTGCCCTTCCCAGCAGGTCCCTTGGCCCCTGGGCCTGTCCCGGGGTGTGAGAGTCCGGCCCATAGCCCTGACCCCCCGGCTGAGCTCTGTCCTCTCTCCATAGCCTCAACCATGGTGGAGGTGGCCCGGGAGTGCCTGAGCCCCGCGGAGTTTGCCAAGAGCCTGGACTCAGTGCTGGGCGAGTTCGCGTTCCCGAGCGAGTTCGTGGCTGAGGTCTGGGCCGCCATCAGTGGAGCCAAGGGGGGCAGGAAATAGGGGGGGCTGAGCACTTGGCCTGTGACGCCTGCCCCCCAGCCATGCGCTCCCTACTGTCCCAGCTGCAGCCCCCGTCCTCCTGCTCTGGGGGGGAGCCCTGCGGTGCCCGCATTGGCTGGCTGGGCCCAGCTCCTACCCCAGAGAAGCCCCACACCGAGCTGGGCACGGGCTGGCGAGGGCCCCTCCAAGGAACCCAGGGGATCTGCCTCAGGCCCCAGTTAGATGGGGTGGTGGGCCCGGGGGGAGGGGAAGGGCAGTCCCTGCAGGCTCAGGGCTAGTCCAGGCCGTGGTGCCCATCCTGGCTATGAGCCCAAGAGCTGGCAGCTCCTCAGGGCCTCAGTGGGTCCCTCCCCTGGAGCCACCGTCCATCGCTGCCTCCCTCTTCTGCCCCCTGCATAGCAGCCAGGGCTGGGGCTGAACCCAGGGGGCAGTTGGGGGAACCCTGGGGAGTGGGGGACAGGCCAGGACTCATGTGGGGACGTGGGGCTGGTGTGACTCTGACCTTTTCCTCTCCCTTTGCGCGATGACTTCCCCCACCCGCAGCCAGTGGGCGAGGGGGGCAGAGGCCTGCTCTGGGGGCTGAGGTGGGCAGGGGCCCGGCTCTGGGGGCCAGGGCCCAGCTCTGGGGACCCTGGGGGCAGGGGCCTGGCTCTGGGGGTGAGGGGGGCAAGGGCCCAGCTCTGGGGGCAGCTGGGTCAGTGCAGCAACCTCCCCCATTGGGCTTGTTGGCCGCTGCACGGCCAAGCATCTCTGTGGGGGTCCTTTGCCCACCACCCCTGGACCCACGGCAAGCCCAGGCTGTGCCCCAGACTGGGCCGGGGGGCAGCAGTGGGACCCCCGGCCATTCACAGGGCTGGGTCAGGGAGCCCTCGAAGCACTTTCTGGCTGTCCAGCGCCGAAGGGGCCCAGGGTCCTGGGTCAGCGGCTGTTGCCGTCGTCTGAGGCCCTGCGGAGGTGGGGAGCGGCGTGAAGGCAGCAGCCAGCCCCGGCCAGCATGGGGGGCAATCGGGGGAGAGAGGGGACTCAGCCCCCCCAGCAGATCGTGGTGGTGATGCCGGCTCCGCAGGCCTGATGTGGGGGGTCTCTCTTGTGGAGACCTGCGGCTGCAGGGCCAGTCGGGCTCCAGCGCCCACCCCACTAGGGGTGCGGGTCAGACCCCACCTCAACTGCTGGCGTGGGCCAGCCCCGTGGAGCCGGCTTGCTGGGCTCAGCCGGGCTCCTCGCCGGGCAGGGACCGTTCTGGGTGGCAGCCTCAAGGGAGGCCATGAGGGCGAAGGGCTGCCCTGGCCGCACGCTGCTCAGGGGAGGCTGAGATGAGAGCGGCAGCTGATGGGAGAGAGACGGGCATGGGCTCCTCAGAGCCCGGAGCGGGGAGGAGTCGCCATGTGAGCTCACGTCTCGTGATATGTGACGAGGTTCTCAGAGCCCCAACTCCTGGAGTCCCGGGATCGTGGGACAATCTGGGCGTTCATTAAAAGCAAACAAAAAAGGTCAGTTTCTGGCTCTTGTAGTTGTGGGGGAAACAGTGGGAAACGTGGAAGGTGAACGGCCTAAAGGGCCCCAAATCCAAAGCACAAGCCCCCAAGTTAGTTAAATCCTGTCAGGTGGGGGAAGGGCTGCGGAGTGCCTGGGCTGGGGGGCCAGGAGCTCTCTCCTCCCCCGTGTTAATGCTGACAAGCCAACCTCAACGAGCTTTAAGGGGTGTGAATTAAAGCCCCTTCCCCATGCGGCGTGCCAGGGCTGGGCCTGCCCGGCAGCTCTCCAGTCGGCCACAGAGTCTCCCAGGGCCCGGAGCCTGTGTTAAAAACAAACTCACTCCCAGGTGTTCACCTCGCCCCTTCCCTGGGCAGAGCCAGGCGCCGAGAGCGGAACCAACCAGGCTTTTATTGCTGGAATGAGCATGCGGATTGTGCTGGGGTGCCACGGTCCGGTGTGATCGCCTGCCTCCCAGCCAACCTTCCCCCTTTCTGTGTCCCGAGACAGCCCCCGTCCCCTAGCCAGCCTGTCCCTTTCCTGCCCCCTAACAGCTCCCTGCCCCTGGTCAATCCCCCTCCCCCAGCCAGCCTGTCCCCTTCCTGCCCCCAACAGCCCCCTGCCCCTGGACAGCCCCCCGTCCCCCTCCCCCAGCCAACCTTCCCCCTTTCTGTGTCCCGAGACAGCCCCCGTCCCCTAGCCAGCCTGTCCCTTTCCTGCCCCCTAACAGCCCCCTGCCCCTGGTCAATCCCCCTCCCCCAGCCAGCCTGTCCCCTTCCTGCCCCCAACAGCCCCTTGCCCCTGGACAGCCCCCCGTCCCCCTCCCCCAGCCAACCTTCCCCCTTTCTGTGCCCCCCTGCGCCCCGAGACAGCCTCCGTCCCCCAGCCAGCTTGTCCCTTTCCTGCCCCCGAACAGCCCCCTGCCCCTGGTCAGTCCCCCTCCCACAGCCAGCCTGTCTCCTTCCTGCCCCTGGACAGCCCCCATCACTGTCCTGCCCCCCCCCCAGCCAACCTTCCCCCTTTCTGTGCCCCCCTGTGCCCCGAGACAGCCCCTGTCCCCCAGCCAGCGTGTCCCCTTCCTGCTCCCGGACAGCCCCCATCCCTGTCCTGCCCCCCCAGCCACCCTTCCCCCTTTCTGTGCCCCCCTGTGCCCCGAGACAGCCCCCATCCCCCAGCCAGCCTATCCCCTTCCTGCCCCCAACAGCCCCCTGCCCCTGGACAGACCCCGTCCCTCTCCCCCAGCCAACCTTCCACCTTTCTGTGCCCCCCTGCACCCCGAGACAACCCCTGTCCCCCAGCCAGCCTGTCCCCTTCCTGCCCCCTGGACAGCCCCCATCCCTGTCCTGCCCCTCTAGATAGCCCTGTCTCCTTCCTGCCCACCCCATCCCTCTCCTGCCCTCACCCCAGGCTGCAGGGACAATGACTCCCTTCCAAGCAGCAGCGGGGGCTGTCGTCCGTGGGGCCGAGTCCGACACCCAGCCAAGGCCCAGGCAGGAAATTCCAGCCGTGACCCCCGGCCCATCTGGCACCAGACACAGCATCTCTGCAGACACCGTGAGCGAAGCCGGGGTGAGCCTGTGAGCGACGCACCAGTGGGTGCACTTGCAGTCCGGGGCCAGGGGGGAGGAACACTGGCGGTGGGTGCAGCTGGGGTGCACAGTGGGAGGGGGCGGCTCCTACTCCAAGGATTGTGGGGTTTTAAATGAGGTTTTTCTGCCCAAGTTGTAAAGCCAAGAGTCAGGGAGGGAATCTCCATCCCAGGGCTCTCAGCACCCACCCCAGGAGTGCCATGGGCCATGGGTGCTGGCACCATCCAGGATGGGGTGTGGCTTTTGGAGCTGGTGCTGAGAGCCCCATTCTGCCAGCCCACGGCTCAGGCATCCAACCTCATGCTTCCTGGCAGGGGTCAGGCAGGGAACTCAGCCCCACAGCTCCCTGCTGCCAGGCAGGCCAGGCCCAGAGATTGGAGGCAACATCAGTTCAGGTGCCAACCCAAGCCGTCTGTCCCTGGGGCAGGCTGAGTCCAGGCTGGGGCCCATCTCTCCCTCGTGCCCCCTGAGCAGGTGGCCCTGGCAGTGCCCACTCTGGGCCCATTGCTCGCTGCCCGCCCAGATGCCCCCGCTACTGCAGCACGGACTCCTGGGTGAGCTTGCGGCGCAGCGAGGTGTTGAGCATGGGGTAGAGGGAGACGATGGAGGGCCGTGTCTTGAGGCTGGGGTAGATGCGCTTCAGCACGGCCCTGCGGAAGAGGATGTAGACCCAGGGGTCCAGGATCTGGTTCCAGGTGACCATGCGCAGGTAGATCAGCAGCATCTCCTCGGTCTGCCGCGGGATCTGGCGGGGCAGCAAGTCGGGGGCGGGCTCCTGCAGGACCGTCTGGATGATAAATATCTGGGGGGGAGGGGAGAGGTTACGGGGAGGAATAGGTGCGGGCAGAGGGTCTCAGTGGTCCTGCAACCACGGCTATGTCATGCCCCATGGCCCATGTCCTGCCACCTGCCTGGGGCCACACAGCGTCTGTCTGTCTGTCCATCCCACCACAGGGGGGTCACGCAGTGTCTGTCTGTCTGTCCATCCCCCCTACGGCCGCACAGCATCTGTCCATCCCACCACAGGGGGTCACGCAGTGTCTGTCTGTCTGTCCATCCTCCCCATCCGCCTACAGCCGCGCAGCATCTGTCTGTCTGTCCATCCCCCCATCCGCCTATGGCCACGCAGCGTCTGTCCCTCTGTCCATCCCACCACAGGGGGTCACACAGTGTCTGTCCATCCCTGCCATCCGCCAATGGCTGCGCAGCGTCTGTCCATCTGTCCATCCCACCACAGGGGGTCACGCAGTGTCTGTCTGTCCATCCCCACATCCGCCTACAGCCGCGCAGCATCTGTCTGTCTGGCCATCCCCCCCCATCCGCCTACGGCCCCGCAGCGTCTGTCTGTCTGGCCAAGGACTCCCAAGGGGCGTCTGCTGGGTGTGCCCAGACCCTGGGCTCTCTGGCTCTGGCTCCCAGCCGGGGGTCCCTGCATGGGGCGAAGGGGCCATCTAGAGCCATCCAACCCCTCCATTACCATTCCGTGGGGCTGTGGCTGGGGACGCTGGCGCCCCCTGGGGTTGGATTTATTATTTAGTTCTGTTCCGGTTGTGCACAGAGCCGCCCCCCCCCCCCCCAGGATCGGGTCCTGCCCAGTGCGGTGCCGCTCACCGACACGAGGGCGGCTTTGTGACTAGTGCATAGGGCTGGGCCTCAGGCGCATTGGGACCCTGCTCTGCCAGCCTCCATGGACGAGCCCCTAGCCGCCCTGTTCCTCAGTTTCCCCCTCTACATGGGGGAGCCTGCCTGAGGGGCTGAGGCACATGGGGTGGGGTGTGCCTCACCAGGTGGGGCAGGAGATGGGGGTAGGCAGGGCACACTGTGTAGGAGGGGCACCTAGCCGGACAGGGCAGGCAGGGCACACCAGGGAACAGGGGGGTAGGATGGGGGTAGGCAGGGCACAGTGTGGGGGGGTGTCAGATGGGGGTAGGCAGGGAACACTAGGGGCGGAGATGGAGCAGAGCACAGCAGGCGGGGGGCACCTAGTCGGATGGGGCTGGCAGGGCACAGCCGGAGCGGGATGGGGGAGATGGGGGTAGGCAGGGCACAGTGCAGGGCAGTGGGTCAGAGCACACCAGGCGGGGGGCACAGCGGCCAAGGAGGCTGGGCAGTTATAAATCAAGTACCAGCTGTGGTGGGTGGGCAGGCACCCAGAGCAGGGGGCTGGTGGAGGGGGTGGGCTACGCTGTGGGGATCTCAAGGCCGGCACGGCTGGGGACTGGGAGGCAAATGGCCCAGTCTGGGGCTGGGGGGGCTATGCAGGGACTAAAAGTGTCAAAGGGGGGGGGTTTCACTGGGGGGGCAGGAGGGGAGTCTAGCGACTGTGGCTGCAGCGGGGGAAGGGGGTGTTGCTGTAACGCAGGCAGGCACAGAGGAGTCGGGGGGAAATGGGGTGAAGGCTGCAGCCTGGCTGTGAAGCGTGGGGGAGGGGAGGTGACCCCCCCACATTGTGGGCTGAGGGAGGGGCTGGGAACAGCCTGGGAGGGACCATCAGGTGCTCAGCTTTGTCCATATGGGGTGGGATAGGGCAGGCGGGAGCGGGGGTGCTGGAGCGGGGTGGGGGGGGTCTGTCAGGTCGGGAGGGGGTGGGGCGTGTGCGGGGGGGTCAGTGAGGTCAGGCTAAGGGAGCGGCTGTTGGGCAGACAGGGAGGGAGCAGCAGGCTGGGGAACGGGGTCAGAGAGGCTGGGGGGGGTGGGGGGAGACAGGACGGGGTCAGAGAGGCCGGGGGGAGGCCGCGGGGGGACAGGACGGGGTGGGAGGTGGGGCAGAGGTGGTGCATTCCAGTGAGGAGAGGGGAGCTAAAGTCCAGGGAGCGGCTGTGAGGATGGGGGGGGCGGAGGAGGGAAGCCAGATCCTGATGCTGATTATTGCTTGTCTGTACTGGGGGGACCCAGCTCAGGGCTGATGGGGGCCAAGCCACAGGGAGGCCGGGCAAGGGGGGGGGGGAGCCCTGGGAAGAGCAGGCCGGGCTGAGGGGCACCAGCGGCTGGGGGGGAGCACCCAGGGCATTGTGCTGAGCAGAACTCCAAGGATTCGTCCACACTGCAACCCTCCCCCCACACACACTGCAACCCTCCCCCCTCACTGCAACCCCCCAACACACACATTGCAACCCTCCCCCCCACACACACTGCAACCCTCCCCACTGCAACCCCCCCCACTGCAACCCCCCACACACTGCAAACCCGCCACACTGCAACCCCCCACACACACTGCAACCCTCCCCCCTCACTACAACCCCCCTCACTGCAACCCCCCAACACACACATTGCAACCCTCCCCCCACACACACTGCGACCCTCCCCACTGCAACCCCCCACACACTGCAAACCCGCCACACTGCACCCCCCCACACACACTGCAACCCTCTCACACACACACACTGCAGACCCCACACACACACACACTGCAACCCCCTCACACACTGCGAACCCCCCCACTGCGGTTTGCCCCCACACACTGCAACCCCCCCACACACTGCAACCCCCCCCACACACACACTGCAACCCCCCCCACACACTGCAACCCCCTCACACACACTCTGCAACCCCCCCTACACACTGCAACCCCCTCACACTGCAACCCCCTCACACACTGCGAACCCTCCCACTGCAGCCCCCCCACACGCACACTGCAACCCCCCCACACGCACTGCAACCCCACCCCCACACACTGCAACCCACCCTCACGCACACTGCAGCACACACACATACACACACTGCAGTCCCCCACACACACTGCAACACCCAACCCCCCCCCACTGCAACCCCCCCCACACACACACACCTCGCGTGGCACCGAGGCTCAGCACCAGCCGGGCACCTGTCGCGGGGCCGAGTCATTTGGGCTCAGGCCGGAGCCTGGCTCTGAAACCCAGGGGTGAGGAGGGGCTCACAACCCAGCTCCAGCCCAGCGGGAACATCCACGTGGCTGGTTTTAGCCTGAGTGAGTCAGCCCCACAGGCCCGAGTCGTGTGCCCCAGGCTCTGAGAAGTGCTGCCCCTGGGGTTTTGTTGCCACGTAGACTCAGGACTTAACTAGCAGGGGCTGCGGGTCGGGATTGTGGGGCTCTGGCAGAGCTGGTGTGCGGGGAGCCCTGGGCTGGGCTAGCAGGGGCTGCGGGTCAGGATTGAGGGGCACTGGCAGAGCTGGGGGGGCCAAGGCTGGGCTAATGGAGGGCTGCAGGTCGGGATTGAGGGGCACTGGCAGAGCTGGGGGGGCCCAAGGCTGGGCTAACGGGGGCTGCAGGTCGGGATTGAGGGGCACCGGCAGAGCTGGGGGGGGGCAAGGCTGGGCTAACAGGGGCTGCAGGTCGGGATTGAGGGGCACCGGCAGAGCTGGGGGGGGCCCAAGGCTGGGCTAATGGGGGCTGCAGGTCGGGATTGACTGGAATGCTAAAATAAGGCCATAAAGGCCCCTGCTGATCCCTTTGCATCCTGGACCATGGGCAACGAATGCCAGCTAGAAGCCAACAGCTGGGGGGCCCAGCGTGGCAGGGGCTGGGGACTCGGACGGCTGGGCAGCGTTCAGCAGGTGAATGCACCCGTGACCCAGTTACGAAGCCGACACTGGGTGGGGGCCTTACCAGCAGGGGTAACCAGCAGACGGTGGCAATGATCATAATGCCCACCAGCTGCACCATCATCTCCACCTCGCTGTCCCGCCGCCTCTGCACCGACTCGCGGTCGTGGTAGACCCGGCACAGTGTCACCACACTGACCGTGTTGAAGAGGAAGGAGAGGCCGACGGCCAGGATGCCCAGCAGGGCGAAGATCAGGCAGAAGGTGACGTTCTTGGCGTCATGCAGCAGAGTGATGAAGCACCAGGAGTTGGGGAACTGCAGGGTGTAGTCCCCCAGGCCCAGGATGGGCAGAAATCCCAGGGAGAAGGAGAAGGCCCAGACCATGCCTACCATAAACCAGGCTCGGCGCTTGGACATGCTGGTGGAGCGGGAGAAGGGGCGGTTGATGCCGAAGAAGCGCTCCCCGGCCATGGTGGCGCCCAGCAGCAGCGGGCACTGGCCGAAGAAGACCATGGAGAGGCCCAGGAAGTTGCAGAGGTAGCAGGCGGGATCGACCACCATCCAGCTGAACTTGGTGAAGTGGTAGGAGATGATGATGGTCCCGGTCACCAGCAGGCCCAGGAAGTCTGTCACCACCAGGCCGGAGAGGAAGATGAGGAAGGAGGAGCGGGCGCGGCTGTGCATCTTCCGGGAGGAGCTGACCAGCACGCAGAGGGCAAACAGGTTGGAGGCAAGGCCAATGCCGCCGAAGGCGGTGGAGAACCAGCGCGAGACAATCAGCTTCTCGCTGAGGTTGGTGCTGAGGCTGGTGCTGAAGTTGGTGCTGCGGAAGCACGAGCCCAGCTCGCCGGCCAGGCTGCCATTGGCCTCCATCGCTGGCCACTGGCAGGGCGGCTCCCCCAACACACACAACACCTCTGCAGTCCAGCCTCAGGCTTCCCTACAGCTGGGCTCCACGGCGCCGCAGCCTGGTGGGGCCTTCTCCTGGGGGCTGGGCACTGCCCCGCACCAGCGTCACTCCTACCAGCTCACTCGCTCGCCAGAGAAGCAGCAGGAGGTGCCCAGGTTGCTCCGCCAGCCCTTTGGGGAGAAAGGGGACAAGTCAGTGTCACGCCTGGCTCACCCGGCCAGCAGCTCCCAGCACCTCCCCACATGCTCCCGCTGGCCTATGCAGTGACTCCCAGAGCGCCAGCTTGTTCTGTTAGATGCCAAGGGCTGGGGCTCAGTCCCCGGGGCACCATTAGGGCGATACCCCACATCGGGTAGAAGTGTCACGAACCTCCCAGTCAAGCGCCGGCAGCAGGATCTTTGGCACCAAAAGCACACGCCTCTGCCACTCGAGCTCACGGAACAGCTCCTTCGCTGGCAGAAGTAGTAGGCTCTTATTGTCTAGCGGGACCAGCCACTAGCTGGGTCTCCACCTCACTCAGCCAGTGCATTACAGAGCCCCGTGCTAGGGGGCCCCGGAGAGGAGAGGTTGGGTTTAGGGGCCAGTCAGGACTCCTGGGTTCTCTTCCACACGTTGGCACTCGCTCGCTGTGCAACCTTAGCCGCAGCCCGTCTCTGTGCCCGTTGGTACCCCGATGCCCTGAGGGCGTGGGAGGGGCGAGGCTGTTGCGCTGGGGAAGGTGGGGAGTGGGCTGGGAGCGCAGGGGATGGCTCCTGTTTGGGGTCACTCCAGACAGCCTGCGGATCAGTGCTCTGAGTCGCGCTCGCTGCCGTGGGCAACTGCCAGCAGCCTTGGGCTGGAGCCTAACAGCAGCGTCTGCCCGGCGAGTGCCACCTTCTCCAGCTACAAGGAGGCACCATCTTTCCCCACCCCCAGGAGTCCCCAGCCGGGGGAGCTGGGGAAGAAAGCAAGCCCAGAGGGCTGCCCCGCAGAGCAGCCCTACAAGTAGATTCTGCAGCAGGGACCCTTGGGCACAGGTGATGCCATCCATCCTGCGGCTTCAACTGGCCGCCTGTCCCTGTGCTCACTGGCTGCTGGCGCCGACTCCCTGCCCTGCCTTCCCTCCCTCCCCCCAGCCCCGCCAAGGCCCTGATCCCTCCTTTCCTCCCCGTCTAGTGACCCCCACCCCCAAAATCCCGGCACTAGCATGACATTTGCAACCATCGCTCGGCTTCCCTGTCACGCCCCTTGCCCCGCCCCAGGCCGGTCGGGTCTGTTTCAATGCCGGGGCCAGCTCGAGCTAATACTCTGTCCGTGCAGCGCCTGGCACACAGGGGCTCCATCCTCGGCTGGCTGTAGCTGCTCCCGCAATAGCAGCTGCACACAGCCTGGGGCTGGGTTCCCTGGTGTGGCCTCGCTCCAGGCACGTTCAGCGGAGATGGTACTGGGCTGCCATTGTAAAGGCCTCTTAGGCTGGTAGTTGGGGGCAAACTCCTTGAAACTGGTGGGCATAACAGCTGCCTTCGTTCAGGAGAAAGGTAAGAAACAATTACGCTCCTTTATGAAGCATTCAGAGCGACAACCCAAAGCACAGGCACATGGAAGGCTGGAGTAGGAGGCGCACCAGGGGCTTCCCAGGGGTCAGATAACAAAACACAGGAGTGGGAGACTGATTAAGTTGCCGGCATGTGTGAGAGAGAAGCAGCAGAAACACACGGAGGAGCAAAAAGGCCCAGGCAAAAAGCCAAGAGGGAGCTTTTGGGCAGAGTGTTGGCTAAGAGGGGCTTGGAACTGTGACCAAAGAAATGGTCGCCCGCTGTTTGATTCCTGCAGTGTGCAGGGAAACTGGGCTTTGTACATCCCCTTGTAAATAAACAGGATTCCACAAAAGAAGCACCAGCCTTCATCATCAATTTCCCCTCCTAAAGGACCCTGACTGTTGGCTAGCCAGTCGGATCAGAAAGGGATAACAGGCCCTTGGGAGCTACAGCTGGAACGAGCGAGTTCTGAGCATCTGTCCTTTTCAGGAAAAAACATTGCAAAGCGGGACCTGGCTGGCTCGGGGCACTGACTGTAAGTACAGGCATACGGTGGCTTTCCCCTCGAGGTTGCTGGTTCCAATCCTGCACCAATAGGCCGCTTGGGGATGAGTTTGGAGGAGGGTGTCTCAGTCTAGTCCTAGTCCCTTTGTCTCAGCAGCCTGGAGACCATTGGCCCTCTTGGGCAGCCTCCTGGAGAAGGAGATCCAGAGAGGGGCCCTGCGCTGCTGGGGCACTGTCACGGAGTATTGGGGGACTCAGGGCCCTGCACCCCCGGCTTCCTGCGATTCACCATGACTCTCAGCCAGCCAGTAAAGCAGAAGGTTTATTTGGATGACAGGAATACAGTCCAAGACAGGTCTTGCAGGCACAGACAACAGGGCCCCCCTCAGTTAGGTCCATCTGGGGGTCCCAGGCATCCCAGCCCCCCTTGGGAGGTCAGAGCAATCTCTGCCTCCCAGCCATCTCTCCAGCCTGCTTCCAGCACTCTCCCTTCAGCGACCCCTCCCACAGCCTTTGTTCAGTTTCCCGGGCCCCGGAGTCACCTGGCCTCTAACCCCTTCCTGGGTTCTCATGTTACAAGCTCAGGTATGTTCCCTCGGGCAGACTCCCATCCCCCGATGCAGACCATCCTAGCCACACTCGCCTGTCAGCATTCACACACCCCAGCAGGAACAGTCCCAGTTCGTCACATCTCTCCCCCCTTCGAGACCGAACTGAGCGGGGTCACTTTAGCCAGTGACCCGGGGAAGTTCGAACCTACCCCCGTTCCCATGGATGCCCCCGCATCCCTCCCATTCCTTGGTGAGAATTACACCAGGCCCCTCCAGTTTCACGCCCCCCCTTAGGTCGGGGGTGCTTGATGGCGCTCGCAGTTCGCATGTGGGAAGGTTTATGCAGCCTGTGCCCTTTCCCCACCCCCATACCTCTGGGGCTCCAACTGGGCTGTGGCCTTCTCCCAGCGCTCCAGTCTGGAGGTCTGTGCTTTGGGCTCTCTTGGTTTAGAGCCGCCCTTTTAACCTTGGCCACCCTCCGGAAAGGATCCTTTATGCTGGGCAAGGGTCCTAAAGCTGTTTTCCCCTTGTCCCAGGCCTTCCTCCCCCTCTGACAGGGGTCACAGGATCCGCAGTACTGTTGGACAGTAACAAAGACCCCAGGCCAGTAAAAGCTCCGTAGCAGCCTCTGCTGGGTACGCCAGGTTCCCTGATGCCCTGAGAGGGGAATGTCATGGGCCCGGCCCAGCAGCTGGCGGCGATACTTCTGGGGTACCACCAGCTGCCTCCTGATCCCCCCTGACTCCATTTTCCCTGGGGGAGCCCATTCTCGGTACAGGAACCCCTTCTCCCACAGGAACCTTTTCCGGCCACCTTGTCCCATGGTCTGTACCGCATTGAGGTCGGCCAGGTCCCTTATCTTCCGCAAGGAGAGATCTCTCTGTAACTCGGCCTGGAACTCAGCAGCTGGGACAGGGATGGCCACCTGCTCTTTCTCGCCGGCTGGGTCTGAAGCTGCAGCCTCCCTGAGCCGTGTCCCTGGGCGTTCCCTCCCCACCAGGTTAGGGTCCTGCGCCTCAGGCAAGGCACCCCCCCAAGGCCAGGGTGCAGTGCCCCTCGCCGGCTCTGACTGCGGGTCACAACCAGTGCCTTTTGGGGGTTGCTTGGCCAGTTCTCCAGGTCCCCCCCCATCAATACCTCAGTGGGCAAATACGGGTGTACCCCCACATCCTTGGAGCCCTCCTTGGCCCCCCACTTCAGGTGTACCCTTGCCACGGGCACTTTGACTGGTGTTCCGCCCACCCCCGTCAGGGTCAGGTAGGTGTTGGGCACCACCTGATCTGGGGCCACCACCTCGGGCCGGGCCAGCGTCATCTCTGCGCCCGTATCCCAGTATCCATTGACCTTCCTCCCATCCACCTCCAGGGGAACAAGGTACTCTCTCCGGAGGGACAGCCCCGCGCCCACCGTATAAACCAAAAACCCTGAGTCTGGGGCATCCAGCCCCCTAGAGGAGCTGGCCTGGGGCCCTTCTCTCTCTTGAGCAGTTGATAAGCTGCCAGCCCCTCTTGCGTGAGAAGCCTGCCCCTCGTCCGTCTGGGCCTCTACCAAGTTAACCCTGTGCGGGTTCGGTCTGCTCAGTCTGTCCTTGAGCTTGGGGCACTGGGCCCGAACGTGGCCTCTTCGGCCGCAGTAATAGCAGCTCATGTCCTGTGGGTCCCCTCGAGCCGGTCGGTTGTCCCTGACGCTGGGCATTCCCCGTGGGAGGGGATTCCCCATATTCCCCCTTTGGGAGGTCCCAGGGTGACTCTCTCTCTGCATCGCGGCGGGCCTGTTCCTTTGGGGCTCCTCCCTGCCACCCCCTGACCGGCTCTTTACAAACTCATCGGCCAGCCGGCCTGCATGTCGCGGGTTCTCTGGCTTTCTGTCCACCAACCACAGCCTCAGGTCAGATGGGCACCGCTCATACAGTTGCTCCAGTACCAGCAGTTTGACCAGGTCCTCCTTCGTCTGGGCCCCATCAGCCCACTTGCTGGCGTATCTCTCCATGCGGGCGGCTAGTTGCAGATATGAGATCTCAGGGGTTTTATCCTGACTCCGGAACCTTTCCCGGTACATCTCAGGAGTCAGCCCAAACTCACGTAGCAGGGCCTTTTTGAATAGTTCGTAGTCCCCTTTCTCTGCCTCTTCCAGTTGGCGGTACAATGCCACGGCTTTGGGGTCCAGTAAGGGGGTAAGGACCCGGAGTCTGTCCACGGGATCAACCCGGTGCAGCTCGCAGGCCGTCTCAAAAGCCTCCAGGAAGTCATCCATGTCCTCCCCCTCCTTGCGTGGGGCCAGGATGCACTTATCAAAGCTCCGTGCAGTCCTGGGTCCCCCCTCACTCACCGCAGCTGGGGGTCCGCTGCCCTTCAGTCTCGCCAGTTCCAGTTCATGCTGACGCTGTCTCTCATTCTCCTCCCGTTCATGCTGTCTCTGTCTCTCTTCACGCTGATGCTGTCTCTCTTTCTCCTCCCGTTCATGCTGTCTCTGTTGTTCACGATCCTCCAGCTCTCTCAGTTTTAGCTCTTTCTCCCATTCCAGCCAATTCCGCTCCACGGATGCCGAACGTCGCCGGGAGGATCCTCTGCTGGCCGGCGAGCTTCGCCGGGAGGATCCCCTGCTGGCCGGGAGGGTCACGGCGCCTTCGGTATTTGCTGGGCTCCTCCCCACCCTTCCCCTAGGCATAGGAAGGAGGGGTCTCGGGAAGCCCTCAGCAGCCGGCTGACCACTCCCAGCTGGGACAGACACTGGTGCCTGCGCTGCATTTGCCAGGCTGCTTCCCCGAGACACAGGGATCAGTTCATTCGCGCGATCTTCCGCCTCCAGCCGGGCAATGAGCTGTTCTTTGGTGAGCCTCCCAATGCGCAGCCCCCTCTGCTTGCACAGCTCCACCAGGTCGCTCTTAAGCCGCTTGGCATACATCTTCCTGCTGGCCACTCACCGGCCTGTGTGCTCACAGCTCCCCACAGTTCCCAGGGGGCCCCCTAGTGTGCCAGCCCTTCTCGAGGTCACCACCTCTCTGCCAGGGTCGAGCTGCAGACTCCTCCGCCCCTGGGACCACTCGCTGCGATCCCCCCGGGGGACCCTGTTACTGCAAAGGTCCTTCTCGCTGGTCACACACTCCCAGGGGTAATAACCGTCTCTCTCTCACTCTTCAGCACGCCTGGTCCCCGTCAATCCCCCTTCGTTTTACTGCTCCCCAGTCACTTACTGCAGGAAGCGCCGTCCACGGGGTGCGGTAGATCCCACCGCTCCCACCAGTTGTCACGGAGTATTGGGGGACTCAGGGCCCTGCACCCCCGGCTTCCTGCGATTCATCATGACTCTCAGCCAGCCAGTAAAGCAGAAGGTTTATTTGGATGACAGGAATACAGTCCAAGACAGGTCTTGCAGGCACAGACAACAGGGCCCCCCTCAGTTAGGTCCATCTTGGGGTCCCAGGGCATCCCAGCCCACCCCCCTTTGGGGGGTCAGAGCCATCTCTGCCTCCCAGCCATCTCTCCAGCCTGCTTCCAGCACTCTCCCTTCAGCGACCCCTCCCACAGCCTTTGTTCAGTTTCCCGGGCCCCGGAGTCACCTGGCCTCTAACCCCTTCCTGGGTTCTCATGTTACAAGCTCAGGTATGTTCCCTCGGGCAGACTCCCATCCCCCGATGCAGACCATCCTAGTCACACTAGCTTGTCAGCATTCACACACCCCAGCAAGAACAGTCCCAGTTCGTCACAGGCACCGACCCGGCACCGCATGCTCATGCCCGGGAAGATGGCGATTCTCCGGGAGACGCCGAGCAGCTGGTTTGCATTAGCAGCCCCACCACACCCCGCACACGCAACACGTTCCACAAAGGAAAGTCATTTGGGCATGTTTACACGATTGCACTAATCCCCATTGGTGCATTGTTTAAAGAAACTTGTTTTCAGCTCATCTGCTGTCAAACAGCCCTAAATAATCCAGGCCGCTCGCCGTGATGGACGCCTGGATTCCGGCCGAGCTCCTGCGCCCGTCCCGGGACCTCATTTGCCTCCTTAGGAAGTGAGCCCATGTCCCAGAAAGGGGCGACAGGGTGTAGCCAGAAGGGCCAACGCCCGGGCAGCTGCAGGCAGAGGGGTGTGGCTGAGGGTGTCCGGGGTGGGGGGTGTCAGCGTGGGACGTCCAATCCTCCAGGGGGATCTATCGGGAGAGGGATTTTAGGGTCTGTTAGGAGCAGGTCAGCTCACCTGCCAGGAACCGATCGAACGCCATGGCCACACCAAACTGCACCCTGCACGTCGCACCAGGCCCGAGTTCCCAGAGCGCTGCGACCAAGCCTCGGACGCGTGGGCTTGGGCTGAGCAAGGGCCATGCAGAGCTCAGCCATTGGCACCTGAAGCCTGGCAAAGCTAGGAGCCCGACAGGAGCCGAGATCGGAGCCAGGCTCTATCTTCTACTCAGGATTCGAATACCTGGGAGGTGTCTAGCCCCTAGACACCACGGTGAGGGGCGCCCGCCAGAGCGATTGGGGTGGCAAGTCTCCAGCAGGCTGCAGCCCTTGGCACGGACCCAGGAGCTGGGGGGGGTCTGGCCTGTGGGTAGCAGGTGCAGCAGCGCCCCGCGTAGGGGCCACGGGCCAGAGAAGAGGGGTGTGGCCGCAGCCCCTCCCTGCCCAGCACTGGAGCCGTGGCTGTAGGCAAGAGCTGCCGCCAGGAGACACCTGCAAAGACGGGCTGAAAACCTGGGCCCGATCCGGAGGGTCCTTGCTCCTCTTTACCCCTCTCCTTACCCAGGCGTCGATGACTCCCGGGGAGGTGTGGCTGGATCCTCAGCCAGTGCCCTGGGTTCGAGGAGTCCAGCCGGGGACGGCCCCTCAGCCAGCAGGTCCCCTCCCCCGCATGGGTCCAGTCTAGCCCTTGGGGTTTGGCTCAAGGCCATGGCAAGCGTCACACTTGGCCGCCTGCCTGTGTGGGCAGAGACCTTCCGTCTGCAGGGGCTGGACCCCTCCCCCGCGCGCCCGCCAGCTCTAGCGTGGGCTGGGAGCTGGGGGCTGGGGCGCGACTGACACAACCCAGGCCCGGGTGCTCGAGAGCAGCAGGGCTCTGGCGTGGGACCCGTCCATGGACCCAGAGCAGTGGTGCCGGGCGCTGCTCGGGCCAAGCCCAGCTCCCTGCGATTGCACTAGGCCAGACCCAGCACAGGAGGGGAAGAGAACCCAGGTCCTACCCTGCTCTGGTTCCCAAGCCCCGTGGCCTGTGACCCGGCTTCCCTCAGGCTCTTCGCTGGAGGAGGGCAGCTGCTTCACGCCTCTGGTCTGCTGGGCTCAACCACAATAACCTGGTACCAGCTGGGAGGCTCAGAGAGCCCTGCTGCAGCACCTGGGGTCCGCCACCGACTCTCCTGACGTGGTCCAGGACCAGCCCTGGCGGGGCTGACCAGTTAACGTGCTGGAGAGCGCTGCCTGCGCTTTCACAAGGCCTTTAAAACTCCTTATGAACATCCATTGGCAAAGTCCTGTGACCTAGGAAGTCACGTATAAGGACTGATGGGGAAACCGAGGCAGAGAGCAGGCCAGTGACTTGCCCAAGACCATGCAGTCATTGGGAGAGCCCGGAGCTCAATCCAAGCTAAAAGGCTGGATAAGAGGATGGAGAGAAACTAACTGGGCAGAAATCTTTGCTGGCTCCCCGAATTTGTCCCTATTTTAAAATCCCATTCAGGAACCTGGGGAAATTAATCCGCATTAGGGTAGGGTTCGAATTTAAACCGCTAGAGCAAATCCAGAATAGCTCCCTATGTGGACACACTCATGCTGCAGACCGAGTGCCTTTTTTTGGTTTAGCTTAACCCGCTTCTGGAATCCGCGTCTCGTTACAGGGAGCGATTCTGCTCAATTTCCCCATGTAGATTAGATTCATAGATTCATAGATTATAGGACTGGAAGGGACCTCGAGAGGTCATCGAGTCCAGTCCCCTGCCCGCATGGCAGGACCAAATACTGCCTAGACCATCCCTAATAGACATTTATCTAACCTACTCTTAAATATCTCCAGAGACGGAGATTCCACAACCTCCCTAGGCAATTTGTTCCAGTGTTTAACCACCCTGACAGTTAGGAACTTTTTCCTAATGTCCAATCTAGACCTCCCTTGCTGCAGTTTAAACCCATTGTTTCTGGTGTAGACAAGCCCTACGTTACATCCTGCAAATCCTCCCTCTTCAATCAGTTTCATTAAGTGGGTTTTTAATCTGCAGCTGTGAGGTTTCAGTTTTGACCCCAGTCTTGTAAATCTGTCCTTGAACAGAGTCAAACTCAGGCTGGCAGTAAGACCCCAGTGTCCCTTTACAGGGCAATCCAGGGCTCATCAGGTCCTGCTGCGCCCAGCAGCCCCCCCTCCATGTCTCTCAAAGCCAATGATCTGATAGTGGCAGGCTGGGTTGGCGTTGGAAGCCGCTTTCCTGGGGAGAGCTCTGTTCTGAAGGCCGTTCTGCCGGATACATGAATCTTTCTGACCGTCCTACACCAATGAGTCTGAGCATCATATTCTGGCTGCCCCAGGCCCGGGCTGTCATTTCATAAACAAAGAGCCAAGAGATGCTTCCCGTCCGAACGATCGTATCATTGCAGACCGAGGAGGGAGGAGAACAGGAAAGTCGCGAGGGGAGAGAGCGCAGTGTGGGCGTCTCCTCTCTGCACCGAGCGAAGGCGCAGTGGCAGCCTGGCTTTGCAGAGCCTTTCAAAGGGCCGTGTGCAGAACCCCAGCCGAGCTCCTGTGGTAGCCGACTCCTCCTGCAGGACCGGGGTCTGCGGTAAATCAGGACTCCCCCTGCTGCACCCAGAGGGGTTACCCTGGGGCCGGAGAGCAGAACGGCGCCTGGGGAGGCCATTGGTTCTGTATCTTTGGAAGCAGCTTCTCCCCAAAGTGCAGGATCCCTGGCCCAGGGACCTGTTTTCTGGGCCATGACGCTGGTTCAGATTTTTCAGATCCTCGGTGGTGTTTAGAGGCCACATTGACCCAGGTTTTCCTACCATCACTGGCTCCCACCCTGCTCGGTGCACACCCCCGACACCGTCTGCACCTGCCGGATTCACTCCGCGCACCCTGGCCATGCAGCCACCTCTGGGCTGGAACGGCCACGCTGCACGGCTGCCTAGTGAAGAAGGAAGGAGGCTGCTGCATCCAAGTGCCCCGCAAGGGGAATTCCACGTGGGCACAAAGCAGCTGATTCCCGCTGGAGACGCAGCGCGACCACCTCTTCCTGACGAGGGTCCTCACACTGCCCCGCTGCCGCATCGCTCACAGCAGAGCCGGAGCTAAAGAGCCGGGGCTGGTTCATTCGAGATGCTGGGCAAAGGGGACAGAAAACGCTACCACCGTGCCAACTGTCCTGCCCGTTTCAAGGGGCCCCCGTGTCAGCCCGGACCCTGAGCTCATCCTGCACTTGGTGACCCTCCGTGGCTCAGCGATTGCAACACAGCAGGCCCCGTGGGGGCGGGAGTGGAGCCGGCTTTTGACCATATTCAGCCGCATCCGCCTTAAATTGAGCAGCATCTGCTTCCATTCATGCCGCCCCCCTTCCCCATCAGGAAGGTAAATAAATCCTGTTGCTGTTGTAATAAATCCTTCCAGGAAAGGCAGGGGCTGAATCCAGCCAGGTGCCGCGTGTGCCCAGGGACGCCGCCCCGCGCCATGCCCCATTGAAGTCAGGGGGAGAAACAGCCCCTCTGGAGCCAGAAGGGAGCAGATTGTGGGCAGGAGGGTGGGCAGCGGCTGAGGGCTGGACAAAATGGATTTTTCAAAAAAATGGGCAAAGTTGTTTGAGGTCAAAACAAAAACAACATTTTTTAACAAAGCAAAACATTTTCAACCCCTTTTGGCTCAAGGGAAACGTTTTGTTTACAAGTTGAGCATTTAAAAACGATTCAAGGGAAAAGCTTTTGAATAAAAAAATCGAAACATTTCCATTTGTTCGAATCGGGGGGGGGGTTTCCAACATAAACGATTTGGCGGGTTCGACATGAAGCCGTGAAATATTTCAGAGTCACCGAAGCTGCATTTTTCCCCAGAAAAAAATGTTGTTCAACAAATTTCGCACAGCTGCAGCTGCAAAGACAGCCGCAATTTGACCACAACCCCACGTGTCTGCCCCGGGATGATCCTGTGAAATAATGGCCCTGCCCTGGCATCTCAAAGCCCAACTTCCCGGGCCTAGTTCTGAGCTGCCATACTTGGGCGAAAGGCCGCTGGCAGCCGGCTCAGAAACAGGCTTCGCGTCTCTCGCAGGGCGAACGCCCCTGAGCAGGAGGGGTTTGAAATCCAGGCCTGGAACTTCTACCTGTGCAAAGAGCGGGTGACCTATGACCCCAGCTCCAAATCCCCACCCGGGAATGTCGGGGAAAGGACACAAAGTGGGACTGAGGGGCAGTGGGGTTAATGGTTAGAGCAGAGCGGACCGGGGGTCTGGATGCCTGGGTTCTATTCTCTACTCCGGCACGGATTCATTCTGTTCATTAAGCAAGACTCTTAATTCCCTGTGCCCAGCTCTAAACTGCAGCCGATCAGCACTGGGAATTTCCCTGGGCACGTGAGGGGTCAGAACTGATGAGCGTCATTTTAAAAGTGCTCACAGCTCCTCAGGGCCAGCTCCGGCTTTCTGGCCGCCCCAAGCAAAAAAAAACCCTGCGGCGCGGCCAGAGCCAGAGTGCAGGGCGACTCCCTGCGCTGCAGATGTGCCCCGGCTAGAGGGGAGAGAGAGAGAAGGGGGGTGGCCAGGGCTTCAGCGGGGCGCTCGCCACGCGGCCCCTCCCGCTGTGCCCGTCTGGGTGCTGCCGCTATGCACATCGATACGACGAACAACAGGGATTTAGAGCGATTTCCAAAGCCAAATCTACCTGGGAGCTAGACCCCAAGGTCAGGCAAGGGGCCTTGATGGAGCAAACGCCAGGCATTGGGCTGGCCCCTCCCTGGGCCCCCACCAGCCCGGCTGGGTCCCACAGGCAGGGACCGGCGCTTTGATTCCAGCAGCCACCTCTGGAGTCTCCCGCCCTTCCCTCAGTGTTTGTGCAGCTGAACTTCGGGGCCCACAACCGGGGTCCCCGCGTCTGAGAACGCGCTGCTCAGGGAGCAAAGACCTGCTGTGGCTGCTGGCGAGAGATGGTCGTTAATGCCCCAGCGAGGGATTCCCATTCGCTGAGGAGCCCCCGTCTCCGGGGCTGGTCCAGGCGCTCACAGGGTAGAAACCAGGCTCAGGGATCAGGTGCCCAAACGTCTCGTGGCGAGGATGCAGCACCTCATTAGCGCAGCTCCGATTCCCCAGCAGCCCCGTCTGGAATTTGTCAGCCTGGCGCGGCCCCACCACGAACGGCCCAGGGCGCTGGGCTGCCAATCGCTTTGGAGGGAGGTCGATGCTGAAAGTCGTCATCTGGCTCACGGCTGGGGAATGTGAGGAATCCAGGCTGAAGGCTGAGCCCTGGCCCCCTTTTGAGATGACGCCTGCCGGGAGAGGCTGAGTGCAGCAGCTGGGAGCTTCCCCCGGCCCACGCCTTGCCTCCTGCTGTGGGCGGCTGGCACTGCAGGAGCAAGGAGCGCAGCTGCTGACTCACTGGGTGACTTTGGGAAAGTTGTTCCTGGCTCCGTGCCTCAGTTTCCCCATCCCCACAATGGGATCAGGAATCCCCCTGAAAAGTGCTTTGCGATCCTGGGACCAGTGGTGCTTGAGAAGAGCTACTTACAGTGATTATTGCTTATCTAACCTTAGTGAAAGCCAAACCCCGACGGCTCTCCCTTTGGGCTGCCCCTGGGGGCGCCAGGACCCCTGGACAGCTCCCACCTGGAGCCACGCCATAATCCTTGCCCGCCTCCCCTCCCCCAGTGTCCCCAGCTCTCCGGGTGCTGATGACAAGGGGCAAGCGGCTGCCTAAGGAGGCTGCTGTTGTTTAGAGCAGGACGATCTCGCTAATCTCCTCACGGCCTTGATCATAAACCGGGATTAGTTCAAATGCTGCCTCAGGGCTGAAGTATCCCCAGATCCATTAGGCCAGGCACCCACGTGGCCTCTGTGAGCGACCACAGCCTGGCTGGGACCACACGGGCACATGCAGGCAGGTCAAAACATGCCACCCTCCTGTGCTGCATTTCCCATCTTAATCTGCACACCCCAATGTGCCAGCCCGGGCATGGGGCACCGACCCCAGCCCAGCATCCACACCCCAATGTGCCAGCCCGGGCATGGGGCACCGACCCCAGCCAAGCATCCACACCCCAACGTGCCAGCCCGGGCATGGGGCACCGACCCCAGCCAAGCATCCACACCCCAACGTGCCAGCCCGGGCATGGGGCACCGACCCCAGCCAAGCATCCACACCCCAACGTGCCAGCCCGGGCATGGGGCACCGACCCCAGCCAAGCATCCACACCCCAACGTGCCAGCCCGGGCATGGGGCACCGACCCCAGCCAAGCATCCACACCCCAATGTGCCAGCCCGGGCATGGGGCACCGACCCCAGCCAAGCATCCACACCCCAACGTGCCAGCCCAGGCATGGGGCACCGACCCCAGCCCAGCGTCCACACCCCAACATGCCAGCCTGGACATGGGGCACTAACCCCAGCCCAGTGTCCACTTGCCAACATGCCAGCCTGAGCCCGGGGCACCGACCACAGCCGAGCGTCCACTTGCCAATGTGCCAGCCTGGGCATGGGGCACCGACCCCATCCCAGCGTCCCCAACGTGCCAGCCCGGGCCTGGGGCACCGACCACAGCCCAGCATCCACGTGCCAATGTGCCAGCCTGGGTAGGAGGCACCGACCCCAGCTGAGCGTCCACACCCCAATGTGTCAGCCTGGGCATGAGGCACCAACCCCAGCTGAGTGTCCACAGCCCAACGTGCCAGCCCAGGCATGGGGCACTGACCCCAGCCTAGCGTCCACACCCCAGTGTGCCAGCCCAGGCATGGGGCATCGACCCCAGGCCAGCGTCCACACCCCAACGTGCCAGCCCGGGCAAGGGGCACCGACCACAGCCTAGTGTTCACGTGCCAATGTGCCAGCCCAGGGCACGGGGCACCGACCCCAGGACAGCGTCCACGCGCCAACGTGCCAGCGCGGGCATGGGGCACCTACCCCAGCCCAGCGTTTACACCCCGACGTGCCAGCCCAGGGCATGGGGGCTCCTCTCCTGATTTTCAGAGGTCATGTATCTAACTCCATGTGTCTGTCTTGATGCTGATGCTCTGTGGTTCATGTCCAGTCCCCTGTAACTGACTAAAACTCCATGACTTTTTGGAATAAGGTCCCAAGAATCACAGGACAGGCAGGGCATGGGCATTTCCTTTCGGCTCGGGGAATCAGCCTGAACGTCCTGCTTCGGCTCAGAGCTGGGAGCCCGCTGGCCGTATTCTCCACGGACGGACAGTCACTGTTCGGTTTCGGCTCACGTTGGTGCCTTTTCGCTGGTTTCCATCCTGCCTTCCAGCTCTGAGCTGACACCAGTTGCTTCATTTTCACTCCAGGTGTCAGTCTGGCACCCGCCCCAAGGGGTTTGCATCGGCATCGCGAGTACAGTCCTAGCTCAGGGCCTCCCTGGGTAGGGCTCCCTTTGCGCGGGGTCTTTGTGCAAGGAGCTGTACAAAGACCCCGCGCAAAGGGAGCCCTACCCAGGGAGCTCAGTCTTGGTCTAGGACAAGACACACGAGGGGGTGAAAGAGACGGGGGGGGGGGCAGCAGTAGCACTAGCAGGTTTTTGCACCCCAAGCAGTGGGCTGAGGTCCCCACTGGCCCGGCCATCGTCAGAGCCGAGTGTCGCTTTGCGTCTGCTGGGGGAGCCAGCGGGGAAGGGACAATTCTCCATTCTCTACCTCCCGTCTGGCCCCAGCCCCAGCGAGCGGGATGACGGGTGAGTACCCAGGGTCCTGCGTGGAATCCTTGTGGAAAATGGGAGTTCGTCTGCTAGGCGCGGCAGCACTGAGCACGTCGGAGAGTCCCAGACCCCACCCAGGTGGGGGGCTGCTCTGGGTTTCTAGCTCTGCCTTGGAGGCGAAGAGGGGAAAGGAACCCAGAGTGTACCAGACTTTGTGGGATGTTCTGCATTTTGACTGTTGCCCAGAGCCGGACACAGCCCCCCACATGGAGCCTCAGGGAGGGCTGCTGGGTTGGAAGCGCGGAGAGCACAGGGTCCCCTCTCCTGAGCACTGCTTGTATTTCCTTCACTTCACAGCTCCTGTTTACGAGCACGAGCCCACACACGAGGATCAGCCACCACCCCCCTGTACAAGGACAAGGCGATTGCACAACGTCCCTCCAAGCAGAGCCTTTCAGCCGGAGCATGCCAGAGATAGGTGCTGTGGTCAGGCCCTATCTAACCACCACACCACATGCTGCTCTGAGACCCTGCAGTAGAGCCCAGGATTTCTGAGCTCCAGTATTTTATTGATGTCTAGCAAATAGGCGCTCACCCCACTTGGCAACGCATGTTGTAAGTCACCCCTGAGGGCTGGCCCCCAGCAAGGCTGGCAAATACTCTGTAATTCACGTGGTAACAGTCCAAGCTGGGAAGTTGAAGTTGAAGGTGATGCTGGGGGGTGCGTGTCATGGCTGCGTGTGATAGCCTTTGTTTTTCTAATTTTCTTTAACAAGAAACTGATTGAATTCTCCCAGTGAGAAAACAGCCCTACCCACGGAGTCTCCAGTTCAAAACCTTTATCCTCCATCAATTGCGGGGAGTCACGCAACAGCACGCGGGGTTCCACGTTTCAGCCGTTTGTCCCCCCGTCTGCGTGTGGCTGCCACCCCCGACAGTGCACGGCGTGGAGGGCCCACTCCTATTCTGTCACCAGAACTGCAGGCTGAGCGGGCGCGTAGCACATTGTCACACTGAGTCGCGTCTATCCCCGTCCAGCATCCTAGCCCGTCGTTCACCTGGCCCCCAGGGCACGAGCTGCCTTGCTCCCCGCATACACCTCCAGCCAGCTCCACCTGAAGGATCCGGCTACGAAGTCGGGCCGGGACCGGAGGCTCTTAATTAGCATTTACTCGGGAAAGCTCATTTGGAGAGAATGCCTGGCCCCCGATTTTCCCCTGCCCGGCACCTGGCCCCAGGGCAAAGGAAGTGATTTTCTGGTTCACTAGTGCCATGTGCTCTCTGAGCCCTGCGTCTTGTGCAGTCTTTGGGACCAGGCAATGGAGAAGCAGGCCCCAGTCGTCCGAACCAGAGACTGGCCCAAGCCACAAATCTCTGAACCAGATTTTGACCATCCCAAAATGCAGCTGCAGAGATCAGAGGGGCTTTGTCTCAGCCCATTGGGGAGACAGGGGCCAGTGCAGAGCCTGGCAGGGAGTTAGAGAGGAGAAGGACCTCGCGGGTCCTCCAAGCCATCTCCATGGCCGGACTGAACCCGAGAGAACGTCGCGAAATCCAGATCCAGCTGCATTCTGATCCAGGCGATTAGCTCACCACCAGCTGGCTGACGTGCTCCTCACGGCCTCTCGTGTTCCCATCCCACCCTGCTCTCCCCCAGTTCAGTGCAGCTGCAGATCACCACAATCAGCTTCTGCTTTCACACACGCAACTGGTACAATCCACCCAGCCAAGTACAGGCCTGCCTCCAGCCTGGGTCCACGTTCGAGCGGATGCTGACACAGAGCCCAAGATGGCGGGGGCAGGGGGGGCTGTAGCTCAGTGCATGCACCCGGGGGATTCTCTGCCAGCCCCTTGCAGCCTTAGGGCCCCTGGAACAGGAGGAGAAGCCCCACCCCAGTCTCTCTCCATTTCTACCCCCAGCCTCCATGCTGGCCCTCCGCACCATCTCAGCACTGCCAGTGCAAGGCCCTGCAGCTCCGTGACACCTGGAAACATCCTCCTCCGGACCAGCAGTTCTGCCCCTCGCATCACTGACTTTGCAACGCTCCCCTGGAAATACGTGGGGCCTGATCCTCCTCTCCCTCACCTCCTGCGACCCACTCACCTTCCATGGAGCTGAAACTCCACCCCACGGCTGGCCCAGCTGAACCCCATCAGCCCTCTCCCCTGCCCCGGAACCGCACTGAGGGGCCCCCGACCCCCTCAACTGCTCCCACTTCTCCAGGAGTTCCCTGATTGCCAGGACCTGTGGCCACACTACGCATGCACTGGGCCAGCAAATCCGAACCGAAACCGGATCCCCTACAAAGAAACGGCAGGAGGAACTATGCTGATTATTTTCTGCTAAGCAATGGAAACAAATTCAGCCATTGCTCCTTGGGCCTCCGGCTCAGATTAATCCAGCAGAAAATCCTATGGCACGGAGCAGCAGTTCTCAACCGGGGGCCGCAGCCCACTGCGGGTCTGTGAGCTGTTTCAGGGGGTCCACCAAGCAGGGCTGCTCGGAGCCCTGAACCTCAGCACCCCCGCAGGGCTCCCGAACCCCCCTCCAGCCCCATGGGGCAGGCTCCTGGAGCCCCCCCTCGCTCCCCCCGCTGGGCCGTGGCGTTTCTATAGCATGTTGGGGGGCCTCTTAAGGAGAAAGGTTGAGAACCCCGTCTCTGGCAGACGCATTCCCCCCCAACCGTTCACACAGGTGCTGATGAGTCAGACAAACGGCGCAGTGACCCGGCAGGGGCTAACTTAACCCATTGCTGTGGGAGACTCCTAGACCCCGGGCTTTGAGGCAGAACGAAGGGGCCGGTTAAGTTTTTCCTCTCTCATAACATTGTGTTACAGGCTAACCAGGTCATCTGAAGCCCGCGGGATGTTAACCAGGTCATCTGAACCCTTAGGGATGTTAACCAGGTCATCTGAACCCTGTGGGATGTTAACCAGGTCATCTGAACCCTGCGGGATGTTAACCGGGTTATCTGAACCCTGTGGGATGTTAACCAGGTCATCTGAACCCTGTGGGATGTTAACCAAGTTATCTGAACCCTTAGGGATGTTAACCAGGTCATCTGAACTCCGCGGGATGTTAACCGGGTCATCTGAACTCCGCGGGATGTTAACCGGGTTATCTGAACCCTGCGGGATGTTAACCGGGTCATCTGAACTCCGCGGGATGTTAACCGGGTTATCTGAACCCTGCAGGATGTTAACCGGGTTATCTGAACCCCGTGGGATGTTAACCGGGTTATCTGAACCCCGCGGGATGTTAACCAGGTCATCTGAACCCTGCGGGATGTTAACCGGGTTATCTGAACCCTGCGGGATGTTAACCGGGTTATCTGAACCCTGCGGGATGTTAACCGGGTTATCTGAACCCCGCGGGATGTTAACCAGGTTATCTGAACCCCACGGGATGTTAACCAGGTTATCTGAACCCCGCGGGATGTTAAAGGGAAGCTGAAAAGCTGTTCCATGTATTAGTCTAAGCAGAGCACCGAGAATGGGTAAAATACAGGTACTTCAAAACTGGAAACCCAACAATCAAAGAGCGGAGCACGGCCGTCGTGAGCTTGGCCAGCCTGGAAAGAATCGTACAGAGACACTCCAGACAAATTCTCCGAGATGAGGGGTGCTTTCCTGGAAGTATTTGAATGACCCCCCCACCCCACCCCCTCTTCTCTACCTACTAGGGGTTGCCATATTTAAACAGTGAAAAAAGAGGACACTCCTTGGGGGCCCCAGCCCCGCCCCAACTCCACCCCTTCCCTGCCCCCAGCCCAACTCCGCCCCTTCCCGGCCCCGCCCCAACTCTGCCCCTTCCCCGCCCCCATTCCAACCCCTTCCCCAAAGTCCCCACCCCAACTCTGCCCCTCCCCTGAGCACCCCGCATTCCCCCTCCTCCCTCCCGCCCCCCGGGTTCCGGCTGCTGCTGCGCTGGGGAAGTTGCTTCGGCCCCCGCCGCGGTGGAGAGCGGTGGGAGCCGGGAAAGTTGGAGCCCGGGGAGGAGGCGGCTGCGTGCTCGGATGCCGCCACTGCCTCCGTGCCCCGGCAGATTGGGGGAGTTGTTAGTTTTGGCTTTGCTGCAGCCACTCGCACTCGGGGTCCCCTTACCATGCCTCCCTATTTTCCCAGACACGTTCGGCTTTTTGGAAATTCCTCCCGGACGGATGTGTCCGGGAAGATCCGGACACATGGTAACCCTACTACCTACTTCCTTCCTGTCCAGTTCTAGCCCCCTGCTCAGAATTTAGCTTCTCCTCTGTGTCTTATGTGACAGGATCCCTGGGGTTTATTATGGTTTCTCTGCTGTGCTAAGCTCTATGTCTGTTTACAGGTATTAACTGAGAAGTAGCATTATCAGAAGGTTTAACATCAGTATCAAAATTCTTATCTCAAAACTTAGCATTAATACAAAATTTTTTATCTCAGATGGGTTTACAAGTGTCTTTATGACACCGTGCCCTCTGTTCAGACGGCCTGGTTTGAGGTTGGTTCGTTCATTTCCCGTGGTGTCCTTTGACTCTCTCCCATGTAATCAGTCACTGGCTTTTCTTTCTCTCCAGTGTCCCCTTCTGTGTGAGCTCTTAATTTAATCTAGTTTCTGGGATTTTGGTACTTCAGGGTCCGGCAAGAGAGGGGCCTGGGGGATCCTGCACATTGGCTGGCCCTTTGGGGAGCTGTCTCCAACCCCAGGACTGTACATAGGCAAAAAATCCAGCTCCCTTTTTGGGGTTACCCTGTGTTCCCCCCTCCCAGCACTGAGTCCTGCCCCCTAGAGCAGGGGTTCTCAAACTGGGGCTCAGGACCCCTCAGGGGGTTGTGAGGTTATTATATGGGGGGTCGTGAGCTGTCAGCCTCCACCCCAAACCCCGCTTTACCTCCAGCATTTATAATGGTGTTAAATATATTAAGAAGTGTTTTTAATGTATAAGGGGGGTCGCACTCAGGAATATAACACAGGCGTCCCCAGTACAAAAGTTTGAGACCCGCGGCCCTAGAGGGCTGTGATCTGTGCTCTCTGGGCTTGGAGTGTTTACCCTTTGATCAGATGCATCTTTTCCCAGCAGCTTTCCCATCACTGCTCCCTGTGTCCCAGCAGCCTGGGGGGAAACGCCCCCCCTCTCTGTCAGTCGGCTCATTTACTTTCTCACAAACCACCACCTGGCCATTTCCTGGTCTCAACGCCTCTGTTATCACAGGCCTTGGAGCTGCATCTTGATTTAAAGAGACAGTTACTTTCCGAAAACTTCTCAGAAATAGCATCCTGCAAAACCGGGGCCTGGATTGGGGTAACCTCTGCCACCCCTTTCTCTGTCCTGGAGCAGTCAGCTGTGTGACGGCTCCCTGCCAGGAGGTCGGTTACACAGTTCCCCCTCAAAACCTGGGTCATGGGCTGAGTGCCTGGGTGCACAGTTGTTGACCCAGCCATTCTGCCCTGGGCATCCTCTCCCAAATGATCACTGAGGAGACATTCCTGTACCCCCACTATTCCTTCCCCCGTTTCCTCCTCTGGGCCCCCCTCTAAGACACATCTCTGTGCTCCCTGAGAAGGAGTCCGTCCCTTGTTCAGCTGCAGAACTCTGCCAGCTAACACCTGGGACAGTTTCCTTAGTCACTGACAACACCTCTCCTGCCCCTGTGGGAAAGGAGCTAGCCTCAGCCCCTCCCATACTTGGAAGCACCCTGCTTCCCTGTGTTAGAGGCACAGGAATCCTCACCCACCTCAGTGGTTTCTGAGATTCCATCACCCTTGTCTGGGCTCCCCTCTAGGACACATTTCTCTCTGCTCCCTAGCGCGGGATCTGTCTCTGGTTCGGCTGCAAACTGCTGCAGCTAACAACTGGGTCAGTTCTCTCTCTGGCAGGCATTACACCCTCATCCCTTCCTGACGTGGTGTTGCCTCCACCCTCCCACCTGGAAGCCTGTGGCTTCCCCCTGCTGCAGAGGAATCAGGGAGATTCTCTCCCATTCCCTCAGCAGTTCGTGAGACCTTCCCCTTTCCCTCGGGGGTCCCAGCATAGACCTCCCTCCTGCTGCAGGCAAATACTTTAACCTGAGTGACACGGAAAAAATCATTACCAAGGAGCAGGTTGACTAGGAGGTGTTCCATCACCCCCACAGTCACAACACTTTCCAACCCTTCCCACACCACATGGATTTTAGCTAGTGGTACGAGGAATCTGCTTTCGCCCACCCCACGATCTCTGCCATTTGGCCAGTAACACACTGGCCTTTGGGACCACGCTGCTTAACCAGAGAGATCTGGGCCCCTGTATCCCTCTGCCCCAAGTATTCCCTGCCATCAATTTTGACAACCTTAATGTGCTCCATATCTGGTTCTGCAGAGGCTAACCTCACAGAACCAATATGACAGGTTTCGATTGCCTGGGGGGTTTCTGTGTTGAGGCCAGCAGAGCTAACATGAGCTATTCTTTGCCTGCTTCCTCCCAGCACAGGGCATTTATTGCTCAGGTGATCAGTGGAATTACACCGATAGCACCTTTTGGGTTCCTCTGTTTTCACAGGAGATTTGGGATGTAGTTAGAGGAATGGTTTGGGGAGGTGAGTACCCAGCCTCCCAGCCACCCTCCTTCTTGCTAGGAATAAAATGGGATCCTCCTTTCCCACTACCTTTAAACTCCCATTTTGACGGTTTGCTTTCAATAGATGCCTGGGTCTGTTCAAAGGCAGCAGCTAGAGTCACCGTCTCATCCCCAGACGTTACATCTTTGTCCCGTAGACACGGCTTTACATCGGCCTAGGAAATCCTCTTGAGCCACAAGATCAAACAGTCCCTCAAAGCCTGTAACATCTTTGCCCCTCACCCACTTTCCCATCAAATCTTTCATTTTGTTCCCATATTCCCCATTACTCAGACCAATATCCCTCTTGAGATTCCTAAATGTAACTCTAGAGGTTTCAGGCGTAATCTGAAACCTTTGCAAAACAGTGGTTTTGAATTTACACTAGTCTAAAGCATCCTCAATAGGCATTTCATTGAATACATTTCGAGCTTTACCAGTTCATTTTGCACTCAGGGTAGGGGCTTTCTCGGCATCAGGGATTTCATGCACTGCACACGGCCTTTCAACAGTGCTCAGATATTCAGCAACATCGTCTGCCTCATTGTATGCAGACAGAAATGGTCCCAATTGCGGATTTCAGAGTGATGGGAATCGCTGGGCTCTGGTTCTGCTTCTCTAGCAGGTCCAGCTGGTGTTTTAGCTTTCTCTCTCTCTCCTCCCACTCTCTTTCTTCCTGTTTCTCCTTTCTCATCAGCTCTTTCAGTTCCAATAGTCTCTGGTGCTCGCTTTCTTTTTCTGCAACCTGCAGTCTTAAAAGCTCCATCTTCACAATGACTTCACAGCTTTCACTCATTTGCTTTTCTGTTTCTACTTCCTTCCCCCGATAGAATCAAACAGAAAATAACAAACCGGTAGCCTCCTCCTGACCGTCCTTAGCCACCACACTTAAAGCCTCACTTAAAATCTTTACACTAGTGTATGAAGTGCAAATCTTGCTCAGTACAACAAGCTGTGTATTTCCCCCTGCTCGCTGCACCTCTGTAATGGGATCCCCGGGGTGTAGCCTGGGACTGTGGGACCGCTGTGCCCCCTGAACTCTCTCCAGCCTGCGCTGTCTCGCACAATGCCTTGCTAGTGAGCAGCACCAAACCCTCCAGGCGCTGTGATCATTCACCACAACAGCATGTGGAGCCCCACACCCAGCTAGATTGCATGAATGCTCCCAGAGCCACTCATGAATCACACAGAGAAAGGCAACAGAGCCAAATCCCCCCAGCTCCCAGCACGGTACCCCAGGAATATACCGCCTTGCGGTATTTATTAATTGGTTCACCACTTCATCAATGGAAAGTGGATACTCACCCGCCTTTGCAAACCAGAGCAGATTACCAAACACTTCAGGCAAACTCACTGGTAAAGATAAACAGTTAAACAAATGTATTGACGACCAAAGATAGATTTTAAGTTATATTAAGTGATAGCCAAAAAGTCAGAGTTAGTTACCAAAATAACCAAAATAAAATAAAATGTTAGCCTCTCAACCCTGTTAGACTGGGCAACATCTAGATGAAGCCGTTTTTCTCACCCCACTGGATATTGCAGGTCGTAGTACACAGATTTCACCCTTGAAACCTGGGCCAGTCTCCTCTGTTGGAGCCTGAAGTCTTCTCAGTGTCCTTGTTGTGTGCAGCGTAGGTGGGGGCAGGCCCCGTGTTCTGTTTTATACCCTCAGTCCCATGTCTGGGGGACATTGCTGAGTCCCCAGGCAAGGCTGAGCAATTCGCGTGGTGTGGCTTCATGCAGGTGTCATTGAATTGTAACTCCCTTGCTGGACAATGGCTGGTGATGATTGTTTTGACACCTGCCCGGCATTGGTTACTTCCCTTATTTCCCTATATCTTTAGCTTCTATCTAACCTGATTCCCCAACTTCCTGCATGTTTTAGGGCCAACCATACCACACAATCTTATAACTTCATATGCACCAAAGATGTACAAATTCGACAGAACAATGGGTTTCAGCCGATCAGAACCTCTTCCCTGATACCTCACATGGCCTGCTTTATATGCAATATCAATTATATATAAATGAGGAATGTGGGGGTTACAGGATCCTCCCCCAAGGTTTATAATGTCACATCTTATTTGAATATTTTTTCTTTACCTGGCTGGATTTTTATAAGCCAAATGTGTGTGTTTGTAAATTGTGTAATACCAATCATTGATTTGTATTTTAACCACTCATATTGTGTATAACTGAATGTTTAAACTATAGCTAAGGTTAGGTAGCACCTGGTTACGGCGTTATGAGCCGCTTCTGTGTATTTTGTTCTGCTTGTTTTTTCTCTCTGACTTTTTTTTAAAAGTAATAAAAAAGTTTATAGGAAAAAAAGTCCAGTGTGCAGGGCAGAGACGTTAGAACAGTGCTGAGAGGAAACCGTCTCATGCTGTGAAGTCTGGTGATGCTGTGGCACCATGCAGGGTTTCAGCCACAGAACTTTCAGTTGATGTTGTTTGAAAGATAAGGCTAGGGACACACACGCGTGCGAGCTGCAGCCCACCGCACCCGCTCGCTGTGTACATCCTGGAAACCCCAGCACCACCGCAGCTGGCTGGAGAGTCACACCATTCACAGAGACATGCAATGCACCTGCAGGGCGATGGGCTGACCGTGCTCACTCCTTTTCATCCGTGGGCCTCCCTAGAAGAGGAAGGATGGTCCAGGGATTTGGGAGCTGGTTTGGGAAGCAAGAAAGTGGGGTTCAATTCCCAGCTCTGCCACAAACTTCCTATGTGCCCTTGGGCAAGTCACTTAATCTCCCTGTGCCTTGGTCTCCATTGTAAAATGGGGCAAATAGCCCTGCCCTGCCTCACAGAGGGGTTGTTAAAGCCTCTGAGGTGCTCAGATACTGTGCTGAGAGGCGCTCAGTGCCATTAGCCCCATTTTAGAGGTGGGGAAACTGAGGCACAGAGCGGGGCAATGACTTGGCTGTCATCCCACAGCCCATCTGAAGCTGAACTGGAGATGGAACCCGGCTTCTGCGACTTGTCGGCCGGTGTCTGAGTGTTTGGCATGATGCCCCTCTGTACAGGAGCGTTTGGACACTGACATGGAGAGTGCTACACTAGAGCCATGGGGGATTATTACTGAAAAGTCCCGTGTATGATATGACTGGTTGATACACAAACAAAAAGGGATCAAGAAAGCAGGACAGCCCCCCCCTCCCCCCCCCCCCACGACCAACCCTCACCAGCAAGGAAATACCTCATGCTGGGACCCCTCTTCACTTCACCCAAACGCCCACCTGCCAATCTACACTGCCAGGGCCGGACCCACATCAGCACGAGGGACCGCCTGCCCCATTCACACAACACACGAGCCTCCCTCGCAACCTAACGCAAACCCTTACTCACAGTCTCGCTCACAGCAGCAAACATTCTGCTGACGCGTGAGCAGGTTACGGGTGCACCGAGGCAGGCAGGACGATGATCCGGACTCCTGGGTTTCACTCCCGCCTCTACCATGAGCTTGGAGCAATGCATGGGCCTGCCCCGTGCCTCAGTTTCCCCAGCTGTGCAGCGGGGATAAGGATACTGCCTTGTAAAATGTGTTGAGCTCCTTGCATGAAAGGGAGCTGGAGAAGGGCAGATGTGCTGCAAACGCCATCCCCTGACAAGTAAGCTGCCCTCTGCCCCCCACCCCCAATCCAGGCCAGCCTGAAGCAATCGCACGTGGCTAGCTGGGCATGGCGCCTTGTTGCCCATTGGGGATGCTGGAATTTGATTACTCCCAGGGATGGCACATGCTGCACATACTGGCCTTATTGGTAAGTTACATGCTGAAATTCCTGCGGCATCTTTAACCCCATCAATATTCATGGCAAAGGAATTCACTAGCCTGGAGCCTCACCAGAATTGTGCTCCACCAAGGGAGACCATTTCCCTGCTAAATCAGAGCGGGGCCAGAACCCAGGGCCCAAACCCCTCCCACCTCTGGGGCCTTGGAGAACTGGATCCAAATGATATTGCTCGAGTCCCTATTTTCTTTGCAGGGCTCGTCCCATCCCGACGCTCTGCAGTGCACCCAGGAGTCCTGTTGGCTCCGGGGCTGAACGCTAGGAATTCACTGTTTTCGTTCCGGATGCCAGGAGCTGCTCCAGCCTGGGAAAACACATGCCACAGAAAGGTCCCATCTTTCTCTGGGAAGTCTGCCTCCCATCTCCCGTCAGACTGTCGGGCTGGGAAGCGAGTTGTCTATGTTTGAAAGTGAATTACATGCTGGGGAAAGATTGACAGCTTGAGAGCATGGGGCAGAACACGCTGCCCCCCACACCCTGCCCCACTGCAGTGCCAGCGTCCCACACCAGCTGCTTCAGAGGAAGATGTAAGAACCCCTAGGAGCAGATGTGGGACAAACTGCAGTGCCTTCCCTCCCCCTGCCCCAACAGGTCTCACCCCGCGCTCTCCTACTGAGAGATCGGCTGAGATCCTGACGTACGACGTTCAATGAATTATGATCACTGTGGATAGTCTTCAGAGTCTTGGAAAGCACAGAGCCATTGAAATGTGGGGCTGGGAGGGACCTCAAGAGGCCACTGAGTCCAGCCCCCTGCGCTGAGCCAGGACCAAGTAACCTGGTCTTAAAAACCTCCAATGACGGGGACCCCACCATCTCCCTGCGGAGCCCGTTCCAGAGCTTCACTACCCTGACAGTTGGGAAGTTTTTCCTGAGATCTAACCTAGAACTCCCTTGCTGCAGACGAAGCCCATTGCTTCTTGTCCTGCCTTAAAGGGACATGGAGAACACTTGATCACCGTCTTCCCTATAACAGCCCTTAGCATGCTTGAAGACAGTTATCGGGTTGTTCCCCCACCACCACCATCGCCCCGGCCCCCAGTCTTTTCTCAAGACTAAACGTGCCCAGCTTTTGAATCTTTCCTCATAGCTCAGGGTTTCTAACCCTTTTCTCATTTGGGTTGCTTTCCTCTGGACTCTCTCCAATTTGTCCTCATCCTTCCTAAAGTGCAGCACCCAGAACTGGACGCAGTTCTCCAGCTGAGGCCTTACCAGTGCCGAGCAGAGCGGGACAATTACCTCCCAGGTCTTACCTATGGCAGGTAATTGTGCAACTGCCCCCGGTGTTGGCTCGTTCCATTTGGGATCCACTCTAAGCCCCAGATCGGTCCAGCTGTGCAACCCCCTTGCCAGTCACTGCCCATTCTGTAGTTGTGTGCCCGAGTTGTCCTTGCTAAGGGCACTTTGCACTTGTCGTCATGGAATTTCATTGTGTTGAATTCAGACCAATGATCTAATTTGTCAGGGTCATTTTGAATTCTAATCCTGTCCCCCAAAGTACCTCCCAGCAGGGTGTCATCTGCACGGCACACTCTCCACTCCATTAGCCAAGTCATTAATGAAAATACTGACTTGTCCCAGACTCAGGACTGACTGCTGCAGGACTCCACTATATCCGCCCTCCTAGGCTGATAGATTAGTTATCAAGGGTTCACTTTGATTACAGTCTTTCAACCAATTGTGCCCCCACGTTATAGATATTTCTTGTAGCCTGTGTTTCCCTAGTTTGCTTATGAGAATATCATGTGGGTCTGGGTCAAAAGCCCTATAAAATCCAGACCTAGCACATCTACTGCTTCCCCCCAGCCAGTGACCCTGTTGAAGAAGGAAACTAGGCTGCTCTGTCATGCTGTCTATTCCTTATAACTCTGTTATCCGCTAGGTGCTGACAAACTGATGGTTCACTAATTTATCCCAGTATCTTTCCAGACACTGACGTCAGGCGGACTGGTCCATAATTCCCCGGATTCTCTCTGGTCCCCTTTTAAAGGTAAGGATTGTGTTTGCCCTTCTCCGGTCCTCTGGGACCTCATCTATCCTCCAGGTTAATTGCCAACGGTTCTGAGATTGCTTCAGCTAGTTCCTTAAGTAAAGTGAGATGAATTTAATCAGAGCATGCCGACTTGAATACATTGAATGTATCTAAATATTCTTTAACCTGTCCTCTCCTTAGTTTGGTTTGCGTTCCTTCCCCGTGGTTGTTAATATTAATTGTGCTGAGTATCTGGTCACCATTAACCTTTATAGTGATGACTGACGCAAAATAGGCATTAAACACGTCAGCCATCTTGATGTCATCAGTTAATAGATCCCATTCCCCACTAAGGAGAGGACCTGCACTTTCCTTCCTCTTTCTCTTCATTCTCATGTATTTAAATAACCTCTTCTCACTGCCTTTGTCTTCCTTGCTCGGTGCGACTCATTACGTGCCTTCGGGCTTCTCGACACTACAAAACTAGGTTGACGTGATTTAGGTCAACCTACAGCCACTGCAGTCATTCAATCGGCCATTGGTATCCATCCTACTGTCCTCCTGCCAGTGGAGCGCAGCCGCACAGGAGCGCTTGCATCGACTGCCGTGGGGCATCATGGGGCACTGAGAGCCGAGTGTGGGGCACTGCCAGTCACTAGAGCCCCCCCCTATCTGCCCCAGGGTGACAGTCCCTGCTGTGAGTCCTGATCCAGCTGAATTTCACAGCACAGAGCCTACCAGCCGTGGAATTGACATCCTTGTCTGCTGTTGTCTCTGCTCAGAGCAGCTGCACTGGGACAGCTCTGGGAGCTCCCTGCAACCGGCAGCCATGCTTGGAGTGGGGAGCCAGAGGGAAGCAGGGCTCCTAGCGGTGAGGGGGGAGCCCAGGCACAGCAGCCTGTTGGGAGCAGGTAGCCAAGAACCTGTGGGGGGGGGGGGGCAAGCAGGGCTCCCAGAGGACAAAGACATTCTGCTGTTCTCATGCCTTTCTTTCTTTTGAATCATGAAATCTATCCTGTCATGATCACTTTCACCCAATGTCCAATCTCTTTTTGAATCTTGTTAAGTTCTTGGCCGCAACATCTTCTTGTGGCTGTGAGTTCCCCAGTTTAACCACTCACTGAGACAGTATTTCCTTTGATTGGTTTGGAATTTCCCACCTTTTCATTTCATTGAATGTCCCTTTGTTCTTGTGTTATGGGAGGGAAGGAGAACAGAGGCTCCTGAGCGCCCCTGTCTAGAGCAGGCATTATTTACACACTTTTCTCACGTCCCCTCTCATCCGTCTCCAAGGAGAGTTTTTCCAAGCTGCTGCTTATTCTCCTCACCCTTGTCTGAACCCCTCTCGTTCTGCTATACCCCTGTGAGCCGCAGTGACCAGCATTGCACCAGTGCCCAGGCGCGGCCGCACCATTGATTTACATAAAGGCCTTAGAAAATTCTCGGTATTATTCCCTTATGCAGCCTCACACTCTGCTCGCTCTTTTGACTGCAGCTGTGCATTGAGCAGGAGTCCCCCCTGAGCTGTCTACACTGACTCCCTTTTCTTGAGCTGACACAGCTCATTTGCACCCTGTATGGAGCACGGGTAGGCTATTTCCCCCCTGTAATCTGCATTGCTTTGCATTTGTGACTCTGAATTTCATTTGTAATTAGAATCATAGAATCTCAGGGTTGGAAGGGACCTCAGGAGGTATCTAGTCCAACCCCCTGCTCAAAGCAGGACCAATCCCCAACTAAATCATCCCAGCCAGGGCCTTGTCCAGCCTGACCTTAAACACCTCTAAGGATGGAGATTCCACCACCTCCCTAGGTACTTGTGTGGCCTGTTTCCCTCCTCTCAGAAGTTCCCTCACCGTGTTCTCTGGTCCTGACTCACCTAAATTACTGTTTGTCCTGGGCAGATTCCCCCCCCCCCCCCCCGCACTGCTCCTCCCCCCTTTCCACATCACTAACAAACATACTGGATATTCCGACCTAGTGCACAACTCCTGTGGGTCCTGCCGTTCCCCTCCGGCCATGATGAAAATTCACCATTGAATCCTAGTCTTTGTTTTCTGACTGAACCAGTTTTTGATCCGTGACAATGTTGCCTCCTGCCAGCTGGTGACTTAGCTTCTTTAGCAGCTAAACAAGCTTTATTTGGAAGTATAAATAAGTTATGGTCAGTTGGTTCTTCTTTACCCACTACTGTACCAACATGGGCAAAGAATTCTACGATATCAGTGAGAGACAATTTTCCTTAGCTGAACCCCTCCTGGTTTGACCCTATCCTGGCCTGATCTCCACAATGTTTTGTCATTCTGGTTTTAACTGGCTTTTCAGCTGAGAGGTGAGGCTGACGGGTCTATATGGAGCACCCGGAGCCTTTTCAAAATACAAGTCCAAGATTTGCTCCCTCCAAGTCTCTGGAACAGCAGGTGTTTTGAATAAGTGATTTCCCGGTTTGGTCAGCAGCTCAGCTACCTCGTACCTAGGTTCCTTCAGAACCTCTGGCTGGCCCATCGGGGTCTGGTCCCGTATTGCATTTTAAATGATCCGTGTGCTCCAGCAGCTCTCTCGCAGTGGCCAGAGATCAGCCCCGGGGTAGGAATTCCCATGACATCTCAGCAGTGAAGACTGATGCAAGGAAATCATTCGGCTTCTCAGCAACATCCTTATCTCCCTTGATTGCTCCCATTAACTTCTGGTGATCCAGCAGGCTCACCCGTTCTTTCCCAGCCTTCCTGCTTCTGATAGACTTAAAGACTTGCTTGTGGCTGGCTTTTACACCTTTACCTATTTGCTCTTCAGACTCCATGTTGGCCCCTCTGATTTCCCCCCTCCTATCGTCTGCTGTACTTTGTGCTCCTGATTAGTGGACTCCTGGGGACAGGTGTCCGAATCTGGCAGGATTTCTGTTTGCCTGAAATATGCTCTTGACCCTGCCATGTAGTTCTGTTGGTTGGCTTCTTGCCTGCCCGGCTTCCTGGTGGTTGGGTGGGACACGTGTCTGCTGAGACTCTACGGAGCATCCAGGCCACCTCTAGGGATGTGACTCCGTTACTTTCAGCTTTGGGCCCTTCGCCCTTTCTCAAGTTCACCGTGTGGCTCGTCCCCGCCCCGGGGATGTTGACTAATTATATCGTGGTCTCTGGTCCTGAGTGGTTCAGCTCCTGTCACTTCTTGAATTAGCTCCTGTCAGTTACCTCGGCGTCACCAAGCAGAGCCGCTCCTCTCTCGCTCTGGCACTCGCTGCTCCACGACGGAATCACTGAAAGTGTCAAGATTAGTTTCTCTCGCCCCGTTCCCTGGGGCTGGGTGACCAGTTTGTGGGCAGGTCGCTGAAGTCCCCCATTACTATTGTTTTGCTGCCTTGTCCCTAGTTTCCGTTCCTTGATTTGGAGCCCGGTCGTGCGGCCCCACTGATGTAGTGACACATTCCTACAGCTGGGCAGTTGTCTCCTGTGCAGGCCTCTCCGCTCAGAATTCCTCTCTTTATGCTTCAGCACTGCGCCCCCACCTCTCTGGCTTCCTCTGGCTTGTAACCAGGTATTACCCTGCCTAGCCCATTGGTCTTCATAGAAATGCCCGTCTGGAAGAGATGGCGAGAGGTCATCTCGTCCATCCCCCCACGCTGAGGCTTAGAGCATCCCTACAGGAGCTTGTCCAACCTGCCCTTAAAAACCTCGGTCCTGCCTTGGACACCTGGGCAATGCTGAGCTCGCCTGAGCATTCCTGGCTGCAAACTGACTGTGACTTCCTGCCTGGCTTTTTGTCATTCTGCCACATCTCTGCCATGGGCCGAGTCCGCTCCCAGGCATTCCAGGGTTTGCTTTTACATTCCTTGCATTTGCACACAGACTTTTCTAGGGTTTAGTTTTGACCAGGTGCCAGTTTTTATTTACCCCTTTGGTCTGACACCCTGCTGAGGTGACAGACTTTTGACCTCTGCGTTGGTATCTGTTCCTGCTCTGGTTCAGGTGCACTTTGCACCACACCTTTAACTGGCTGCCCAGACACCCTTCCGACCTGTGAGCTCCTCAGCTCCTGCCACCCTTCCACCAGCTCCTGGATCAAACATTCCTCCCCACTCTGAGGGACGTCATGTGCCAGCAGTCCAGTTCCACTCAGACTCAGGGGGAGCCCATCCCTTCTGCAGACGCTCCCCCTTCCGCGGAACGTTCCCCGATGCCGGATAAATTTAAGCCCCGTTCGTCAGGAGACTGGCTTCCCCAGCGGGAGAATCGGGGAAGTTAGTCCTGGGGTGACCCCGCTCCTCCTGTGCCAGGTCAATAAGGAGCCCGGAGTCTCTGCTCCCCCAGGCCAGCAGCTCTGACCTCCCGATGCTGCCCCTGGCTCTGAGGTCCCCGAGCTGCTGGCACCAGGTACTTACATAAGCCAGGTGGCCGCGGCTAGTCTGCAGCTGGTCTCCACGCTGCGCAGTTAGACTGGGCTTTAACCCCGCACAGAGCAGGGCTGGATAGCTTTTGTGGGCTGCTAGTTATTCCGGTTAAAGGGTTTTACTATTTTCCAGATTTCAATCCCATAGTCGACCCGACTGTTAACGGAGCCACCCTCCCTGCCGTGCCCGGCCCACACAGTGCAAACGCCCCCGTGCTCGCTCCATGTGGGACCCCCTGGCTCGCTCCATGTGGTACCACCCCCATGCTCGCTCCATGTGGGACCCCCCGGCTCGCTCCATGTGGGACCCCCCCCGGCTCGCTCCATGTGGGATCGCCCCCCGCCCGTGCTCGCTCCATGTGGGACCCCCCCGGCTTGTTCCATGTGGGACCCCCCGGCTTGCTCCATGTGGGACCCCCCCCCCGGCTCGCTCCATGTGGGATCGCCCCCCGCCCGTGCTCACTCCATGTGGGACCCCCCCGGCTTGTTCCATGTGGGACCCCCCGGCTTGCTCCATGTGGGATCCCCACCCGGGCTCGCTCCATGTGGCACTCCCCCTGTGCTCACTCCATGTGGGACCCCCCGGGTCGCTCCATGTGGGACCCCCCCCCCGTACTCGCTCCATCTGGGACCCCCCCGTGCTCGCTCCATCTGGGACCCCCCAAGTCGCTCGAGAAGGACCATAGCAGCACTGAACACCGGCCTTCTTCGCTCCGCGCACCCGCTTACATCCTGGACCTGAGCTTGGTCTCCTGAAGCCTGGCGCCGAGGCCCCTACTCCGAAGCCTCGCTCGGAGACCCTGGCGACCCCCGTTCGACCGTCAGAGCGTGGCTGCTTGTTTGACGGTTGTTCTTTAACTGCTCCTGCCTGCCGCAGTTCCACCCTGGCAGTCCGTGACTGCCCCTAACCCAGCCGTGGGGTCTAGCCCCCAACACAACCCCGCAAAGTGCAAGGCCAAGCAAAGAAAGGACACTTACCGGGAGGTGCAGATCCTACTCCGCCCGGACACCCCCGTGCTCACGGGCTCTGCTGGGACCTCCGGCTGCCTCCGAAACAGCCACCAAAGCCAAAGCCTTTAGCGCCTCCCACCTGCTAATTACTGAGCCTCGGTGGCTGCTTTCCCAGAGCCTCGGACAAGGCCCAGGATCCTAGAGCCCTTCTAATACGAAACTAAACCAGGGTTACAGTCAGCGTTTTATTGCTGCTTGCAACTGCTCCCGCGGCAATTCCAGGGCAAGGTTCAAAACCAGCCATGGCATTTACCAGAAGGAACTGCCACTCCGTCCAAACTCCTTGTGCGCGCTCTGCCTATTGTCTTCTCACTAGATCTGGGGCCTTGCAGGCCAGGAGACTGGTTTGACAAGCAGGCACTGACTTCCTGGAAGAGCAGTGACTTCAGTCTATGGGACTTAACCCAAACAATATACATGAACTATACATCTGTGTGAGCCTGCCCACACACTCACAGCATACAGGGTTTAGCAGGTTTTGACAGGGCACTATGATTTTCCACTGGTCCCTAAGTTAGTAGCACATGGTCAAGGCCAACGTGGTTTGAAATCTGCATTTTGGAAAGAATCTAAGAGACAGCGAAGCTCAAACAGAAATGGTTGTTTTTTATGGCAATGGTTATTGTTCAACAAACAAACCTTCCCCTGTGGTATTTACAAGCCAAGTAGTACAGCTCGGAGAGCCGAAAAGTGAAACGAACCATACACAAAAGTGAAACTGACAGGTAGCTCACCTGCAAATGCAAAAACAAACAGCTGGACCAGGGAGAAGGTAACTGACATTTTAAAAATTCTGCCCATTTGAATTGCTAGGTGCTAGTACCCTGGGGGGAGAAATATGTTTGCAGCAGAATTATGGGCTTGATTCTGATCTCCCGCACTCTGGCGTAAGTCAGGAGTCAGAGCTGGGAAATCCGTGTGACTATAGCTGTGTCTGGGTGTGAGGGAAATCGGGCCCATGCTATTTAAACGGATCGTGTCCTCTTAAGCCTCTTGGTTTTTGTTTGTTTGGTTTTCTCCACCACAAGCTCACTTCCTGCCCTCATTGCTTCAGAGCTTAAAAAAGAAAAAGAGCAGGACCTGAACTTGGAGTTTGTGTCACTCCGACAGAGAAATTCTGCAGGCCCACATCCCTCTTTCTGCCAGCCGCAGCCCATAAACAAGTCACAGTTTATTGTCATCCCTGATTAGCACCTAGCAGGGGCTTTTCTGGGGGCTCCCCACTGCTCACATTTTCTGGGAAGAGCCTGAGGAAAGAGAGACAGATTGGACATTGCACACTCTTGTCCAAGATCTCCAGTGACTTCAGCCTATGTGACTTAACCCAAATAATATACATGAACTATACATCTGTGTGGGCCTGCCCACACACTTACAGCAGTGAGTGGTCACCCCAAGAATGGGAGCACAGCGACCATGCAATGAGCTGGGGCAGAGATCGGGATGTTTAGTTCAGGTGTTTACAACGCCTTGTCTACACTAAACAGGGTCCGGTGCTAGCCTGGCAAACCCTGCCCGTGGAGAGGGCATCTGTGGCACGGCTTAGACCAGTTCCCAAACAGAACAAGTGATCCCAGCACAAGTCCTTTTTGCTGGTGTAACTGGGTCCACACCAGGGCTTTGCCAGCAGGGCTATGTTGGTCAGAGGTGGGAGGTTTTTTAGCTGGCAAAATGTTTAAGTGTCGACCTGGCCCAGTCTCCCTCTGCCTACCAGGACGTGCCATTCCCAGCGAGGGGAGCCGGACACACGCTAGCTCTGCTCCTGCTAGCAGCTACAGAGAGCAGTGTGGTGACGGCACCGGGGGTTAGACGCCCAGGTACAAACCCGCCTGCCCCCCTCAGTAGCAGCGTAGCCACCAGTGGAGATTCAAATTCCATTGTGCTGGGCACTTGTAACTGGAGTCGGCCACCTCCCATGCACCCCATCATGGCCATGGGTCATGCTACAGGCAGCCGGCCTCAGTTTCCCTTCTTGGACTGTTTAAATAAAACTTCCCTTGGTCAAAAATACCCCTCCTTGGGGACTAGGCTTTTAATAGAAAATTAACTACAAATAAGAGTCACAAATCCCAGCCAAGGCTTCCCTTCCTCCTCCCCAATCTCCCTGCCTACGGCAACCCCTGGTCTGCAGCTTCCCTGCAGGAGCCTTTCCTCACCTGGGGAAGACTCTCTACCAACTTCCTGGGCTTCCACCTGCTGCCCATTTGGGGACTCCCTGATCCAACCCAGGTGTGCCTCTTTAGTGGTCAGGGCTGGCTAGCCCCAGCCCCTCCAGCCACCTGGTACAGCACCGCACGAGCACACAGCCCTGCCCCCAAACTGCTGACACTCTTAACAGCCCGGCCAGGTGCAGACAGGATCCGTAGCCCCATTTCACAGACTGGGAGCTGAGGCCCCAGAGGTGACACTGGGAGGTGGAAAACCTGGGCCTGACGCCGAGGCCCATGGCAGAGAGGGCCTCATGCTTCAGAGCAGCCAGCCCCTGGCTCTGGACCAGACAATGACAAGTGGGTCGCGTAACCCTGCGTGGGGTAGGCCAGCCCTGCCCCCGTGGGAGCCGTCTCACTCCCCTGCTGTCCCTCCGCATGCCGACGGAGTGTCATTCCCTGCACCCTGCTGGCTGCACCATGGCTGGTTTCCTCACGTGGGCCTGAGTACGGAATGAGAACCAGCTCTCTCCGCCCCAGCAGTCTGGGTTAGGAGGTGGCTGAGCAGGCCCCATGGCCCCTCAGAGTGACCGAGGCTAGACCAGAACCGCTCAGCCCTGCAGTGCCCCGACGGAGCTCCGTGTCCCCCGGGCACTAGTGATTTACATTGGTTAACCCATCGTTGCCTCACCCTGGGCGCAAGCTCCAGACAGCCCGTGCAAAGGGCCTGGAGACGCATTGGGAAGGATTGTTATTGTGACTGGTAACACTGCTCTACAGCCAAAATGCTTCTGAAATGAATGTAGTCAAACTTTACTAATTCCGGGTCACTGAGAACGAAAATGATGCTTCAAATTGTTGATTGGCTCTAGTTTTCAAGATATGCTATTGGGTCAGTATATACGACCCTTGACTTGGGAATGGCGGAGGATAAGTGAGTTCTAAAGGGAAGGGATCTCAATTTAAACCAGAAATGACTAAAATACATCTTTGACTGGATCTATGAATAAACCTATGACTGGGTTTGGACAGTACTTGCTTTTAAGGCAAAACAATGAATGATGCAATCTGAAGCTGGTATTGCATCATACGTGATATGAATTGCATCATGTTATTCCTAGAAGTCATGGATGATGCAATCATAACAAAGCTTACATCACTCTGCTGAACAAATTGCCCTATATCAGCTCTAGAAATCATACTGTGTCGTGCTCTCTTATTTGTCAGTGTTTGATTTTGCAAAGGGACACATTTCTGTTTAGCCAAAGTGAGCAGAGATGCCTCGTACTTGTGTGAACAGTGCAGATAACTTCTGCTATGTTTGTGGTGAAGTGACTTTTGCATCACAAAAGCGCAGTATAACCACTATGGTTAAGAAAGCCTATCACCTTTATTTTGGCTGCAAAATTGGAGATCAGAACAAGAGGTGGGCCCCACACATATGCTGCAACACTTGTGCAACAAATCTTCGCCAGTGGTTGAACAGGAAAAGGAAATCTATGCCTTTTGCAGTGCCAATGATTTGGAGAGAGCCAACAGATCATACCAGCAATTGTTACTTCTGCACGGTGCCTCCAGTTGGGAAAGGTGTGTCAAAGAAGAAAAAGTGGACTGTGCATTATCCAAACATTCCATCAGCTATACGCCCAGTACCCCACGGAGAAGGACTGCCGGTTCCTGATGCACCAGAATCATTCTCACTTGAGTCAGACAAGGAAGAGGATGAAACTTCTGGTCCTGAACCATCAATGTCACAGGACCCACATTTTCTCCCATCCTCCTCCTCTGACCACACCTCATAACACAAGGTGAACTGAATGACCTTGTCAGGGATTTGGAACTACCCAAGAGTAAGGCGAAGCTGTTGGGCTCCAGACTACAGCAGTGGAATCTCCTGGCAGGTGATGTTAGGGTTTCCATGTTCCGTGACCGTCAAAAGGATCTTGTCCCATTCTTCTTCATGGAAGGTGAACTTGTAGCCTGCAACAACATCGATGGTGTGATGGCAGCCCTCAACATCGTTCACGATCCAGATGAGTGGAGACTGTTCATTGATTCATCGAAGATGAGTCTTAAAGCTGTTTTACTGCGTAATGGCAATGTTTTGCCATCAATTCCAGTTGGTCATGCAGTCCATATGAAGGAAACCTATGACAACATGAAACAACTTTTGAGGTGCATAAACTATGACCAACATCAGTGGCAGCTTTGTGGCGATTTGAAGGTTGTTACTCTCTTGCTTGGTCTGCAGACTGGATACACAAAGTAGTGCTGTTTTCTCTGCGAATGGGATAGTCATGAAAGAGATTCCCACTACATCAAGAAAGATTGGCCACTCCGACAGTCATTGGAGCCTGGGAGGAAAAGTGTTCAGCATCCACCACTTGTTGAATCAAGGAAGATTTTGTTACCACCCTTACACATCAAGCTGGGTCTGATGAAGAACTTTGTCAAGGCCATTGACAAAACACAAGCAGCTTTCAAGTACCTCCGTGGAAAATTTCCAAGGTTAAGTGAAGCTAAGATAAAGGAAGGTGTCTTTGTTGGTCCTCAGATTCGTGAACGTCTTTGAGATGATGCATTTGACCATGCACTGCGTGGCAAGGAAAAGACGGCATGGAAAGCCTTCCAGTTAGTGGCAATAAATTTTCTCAGAAACAACAAGGCAGACAACTACAGGTTGTTGGTGGAAAACCTCCTCAAGGCATACAAAAGCCTTGGTTGCAACATGTCACTAAAGATACATTTTTTGCACTCTCATCTAGATTTTTTTCCACCGAACTGCGGAGCAGTGAGCGACGAGCACGGTGAGTGATTTCACCAGGACATTGCAACAATGGAGAAACGCTATCAGGGCAAATGGAGCCCATCAATGCTTGCAGACTATTGCTGGACAGTGACAAGAGATGAATTTAATGAATACAAGAGACAAGCCAAGAAGCGCCGAGTAGACACTGAATAGGACTAAACTATGTACATAATAGTTTTTTGCATTTTGTTTCATAATAAATTTTATTTATATAACCCTTTTGCTGATTTTTAAAGTGTTACATAAACAGGACAGGTGAAATATTATCATGTAAAGCAACCATAAACCCATGAAAAGACCTAGGTTTACAATTTATGATTAAAACTCTACTATCTACACAATATACATAGACATAAAATGTAAAAACTTAAATATCTTAGAAACAGTAGCCAGTCAGTTGTTTTAATTGTCATATTTGAATTCAGCACATCAAAATACATAATAAATAGCACATTTGATCTCTGAAGCAGACGACTTCTCAAACATTGTAGACCAGTGTAATGGAAATCTATCGCAAATGCATGGTTCCGCCTGGTTAGCTGGGGTTACTAGGAACCCCCCCACGCCCGCCTGGAACATAATTAAGCCCGCTCGTTGTAATGCGGTCCATGCAAATTGCCAGCAGCAAAAACAAATTCGTTGCAGCTGGGACCTCACAGGCTGCCCTAAGCTGTGCTTCACTGCGGGCTGGCAGAGACAATACAAACTCTGTCCGGCTCTTGGCGTCAGATCCATGCCACGGACACGAGGCTCCACCTGCGCAGAGCCGGTTGCAGGAACAGGGGCCCCGAGAGCAGAGTGTGACTCTCTGGATCCTGAAGTGCTCGGCAGCCCAGCGCAGAGGTGCGGGCGCTTTGCGGCTGGGGCTCCAGGTTTTTCTAACATCAATAAAACGCAGAGCCAGGGTGAATTTTCACAGCGCTGCTGCAGCTGGCGTTAACTCCTTTGGCTTTCACAGACTCGGGTTTGTTTTATCAGCCACCATCTGTTTTTCTAAATCACTTTTCTTCCAATAAAGGCATCAGTTGGGTGCATTGGACACCTCGTGCTGCGGTTCTACTGGCTCCACTGGCACTATAACTCAGCGGAGGGGGGAGGGATAGCTCAGTGGTTTGAGCATTGGCCTGCTAAACCCAGGGTTGTGAGTTCAATCCTTGAGGGGGGCCACTTAGGGATCTGGGGCAAAATCAGTACTTGGTCCTGCTAGTGAAGGCAGGGGGCTGGACTCAATGACCTTTCAAGGTTCCTTCCTGTTCTAGGAGATAGGATATCTCCATTTATTATTACTCAGCTGCCATGGGGACGGGCACCGACCGACACAAAAACCTAGAGCTCTGCCGGGGTTTCTGGACGTTTCTCTTGTGCCTCATTGTCCCTTGCAATGTTGCTGGTGACTTCAGGAGGCTCCACGGGCAGATGACCTCAAGGGACAGCGTATCTTGGGCCGGATTCTGCTCTCGTTTCCACAGGTACAAAGCAGGAGCGGAGCCAGTGCACGTGCTCCAGGCCAATGCCAGTGTGACCGACAGGAGAATGTGGCCCCTGGCCCCTGCAAAGGTCCTAGCTAAGGAGCAACAAGCCAAGTGGGGGAGAGGCTGGGCTGGGCTGGCCCCTTCTCCCAGGCCTCTCCCCTGCAGTGTTCTCCAGGGCTTGGCCAGCCAGCGCCAAGTATACACCCACGATGGGGCTTCATAGAGCTCTCTGTCCCCAGCTCTCTGCAGGTGGGCCTGGGGGCATTTTCTCCACAAGCCCTGGGGAAATGTCTCGTGGGCTCCTGCCCTGCACGTGTCTTTGGGCCCTGGTGGCTAAGAGGGGAGTGGGACGCGGGCCCTCACTATGGGGAGGGAAGGCACTGGCAGGGGTCTCACCAGAGGGGCAGGGGACACCCCCCAGAGCAGTCCTGCTCTGACCACTGCCCTACACTGCCAAGCCAAAAATAAAGGCACAAAGGGAGGGCCAACTTGACATCCCCTCCCCTTGCCATGGGCTGGAGTCCTGCTCCCACGAGGAGTCCACACCGGCCGTGACAGCCCAGCGTGGCACAGCCTCAGCAGGATCTGCCTGGCCAGGGCAGGAGATAGAACCAGCGTTTGGGGGCCATGTGCTGAACAGGGAGGGGCCGAGCCACAGACCCAGGGGCTTCGGCCCCAGGTTCTTGTGCAGCCTGTCTCTGAACTGCCGAGTGCCAAACCTGCCGTACAAGCAGCAGGGGCCTGGCTCGGGGCTCTGATTTGCACTCATCTCCAGGGTCCTTTAGCCCTGGCCATTGCAGAATCTGACACATGCTGGAATCCGGCGTCCCGCCAGCCTGGGCCATCTCTCCCTCCGCAGCTCGTGGCTCCGTCCTTAGAGGCACATGAGAGAGAAGCTACACACACGAGCGACCACGCTGGGCTACGTGGGTGAGCCGGCCCTGTGGGCTCAGAGCAGCACAGCACTCGCTGCCGCTTGTAAGCCAGGCAGAGCAGCTGGTGTCCTGCTCACGTGCATTGGTCTGAGCCAAATTCTGCTCATCCCAGGGATACACCCGAGGGCAGCGGCTGGTCCCACGAGCTTCATGGCCTTCAAGCAGCCGCATCGAAGCACAGCACAGACAGCAGCCACATCGACCTCCCCCGAGCACCCTCTGTGCATCGTCCTCCATGGGGCATAGCTAAGTGCCTGCCTGCAATGAGCCACCTCGCCCACTTCAAAGCCTGCCCTGGGTCGCCAGCTTCCACTGGTACAAACCAGCCCCTTTCGCTCCGCTCGGCTGGTAACTGCTGACCTCAGAACCCGAGAGAAAGTCTCAGCCCCCTTAACTGGACATACTCGGCCAAGGGCATCTTGCCGCCTAGATCCAGGGGCGAGCACAGAGGAGAGCAACAAAACTGCTTATGGGGCTGGAGGGCTGACGGACGATGAGAGATTACAAAAGCGAAATGTTTATGGTTTGGCTAAGAGACGACTCCAAGGGACATGATAACAGCCTGCAAGTATTTGAAGGTTGTAAGCGCTGAGGCTAGAGAGGGATCAGCTCACACTCAGGGCTGCAGGCTGAAGTTAAGCAAAGGAAAATTCAGGCTTGATACCAGGATATCTGTCCTGAGGCTGCGATCACTGTGGATTTGGAGTGGCGGGACTTTTATAACAAAGGCTGGCAAAGCTCAAGGGAACGTGTCATAGGGAATAACCGTGAATAGGTCTTTTCCTCTTCAATTGTTTGATTCCGTGGAGAGAGGGGCCAGAACAAAGCACATCGGAACTTGGTGGAAGTCTGGAAGTCTGGAATTGGCTCCAGACCCAAACCACTCACTTGAGTCCATCTCCAGATAGACAGATACAGCTAGCTTGCGTGAAACTAGCTACACACACAGCCCAAATGGGCTGGTCACAAGCCACTTCCCCCAAACCCAGTCAGTTCAGACGATTTCATCCCAGCCTCTGACAGAGTGACCCTGCTGATAGCCAGGCGGGCAGCGATCGAAAGAGGCTGAATTCCTATTTATTTTTTTATCTTTTCCATAAAAGGAAAAAGTGGAAGATCTTTACAGCTGGTGAGGAAGGGATGCCAGGCAGGGGATGCATACACACACACGGACACTTGGGTTCAGTCTCTGATCTCAAACAGACTTGGTTTCTATCTATATTTCCCCCCCACAAACATCTGTTGTTAACTTCTAAACTGAGTGAAATTAACACGCCATGGCTGTAACTCACAATTAAAGTTTCTTTTTAAACTAAGCCCTTTTTCCTTTGCAAAGCGCTGTGCCAATCAATTATATTTTCCACATACCTTTGGCAGTGCTAGGTCCTAGGGGGATCCCTGGAAAGAAGGGGTGCGGTGCCACAAAGGAGAGGCGCTCCTGCTTGACGGGTGGCTGGCTGAAGAACCTCTTTCCCAGCTGATGGAAGCACAGATGTGTGGGGGGGGAGAGAAATGACTGTGCAGAGGGGAGGAGAGACAGACCAAGAGAGGCTGCAGCTTTTTAACTGCTGTCTTGGCTCCTTTCCCCCGAGCGAGCGAGCGAGCGAGAGAGGCAGACGGGGGTCAGGGGTCAGCGATGGAGCTGAGGATGGGAACTGAAGCGGTGGACCAAGCAAAGCAGGGAGGTGCATGGGAAGGCTCAGTCGCACTCTTGGGGCTGTCCCGCAGTGGTGACATGCCACCGCCTACAGGAAAAAGGAACCTGGACCACTGGGCAGACCCTAGTGGAGGGTCCTGGGGGTCGAGGAGCGAGGAAATGACTCAGAAAGGCACCGTCTAGCAAGCATCACAAGACCATAAATAGTTGCCCATCTGCAGCACAACAGGGGGTGGGATGGAAACAGAGTGCACTACATAGACTGAAAAGCCTCATCCTGCAAAACGGAAGGGAGGCATTCATTTCCCCTCACCGCCCCCCAGCAAAAGCAGCTAGTGAAAGCAATTAAGGAACCAAGGAATCATAGCGAAGTACTGCCTTCCAAAGCCCCAGGGATCTCAAAGCACTTACCAATCACTGAGACAACCCCCCCCCCATGGAATGGGGAAGTATCGTTAACCCCATTGTGCAGAGGGGAAACTGAGGCACAGAGCAGCTGAGAGCCTGATTCTGCAACTCTTGAGTAAGGATCATTCAGATGATTAAAGGCTGCCGATTTGGGCCCTGGGTGACTTGTCTGAAGTCACAAAGTGAGTCATTGGCAGAGCTGAGAACAGAAGCCAGGAGTCCTGGTTCCTGTCCCCCACGTCCTGCCCCGTTGAAAACAAACGAGCAAGGGCCTGCTCCTGCTCGCACTGAAGCCAAGGGGAGTTTTGCCAATGACTTCAGCAGGTTAAGGATCATTAATTACGCAGCCACCCTTCTGCACAAGCAATTGGCGCTGTGATTAATTCCTTCCCTGGGAGAAGAGAGGTTGCTCTGTATAAGGCGCTGCACAGCCCGGGACGTTCAGTGACATCAGAACGGATTCCACACCGATGGAGAAGAGACAGCTGGCTGGAGGCTCAGCTGAACCTGTTCGGAATGGCCATGTCTGGGGACAGACCTGTCTGGCTTCTGATCCACCTGTGTGTCCACACCCCAAACGCACACTGCACATGTGTGTGTCTGGACAGCCAGACACCCCCACCCAACCACTCACACACACACACCCCATGCCACCCACACACCCTGCACAGCCCTACACCCCCAGCCCCTGCACACACCCCTACACCCCACACACACACACCCCCACACACACCCCACACCACCCCCACACCACACCCCAAACGCACACTGCACACATGTGTATCTGGACAGCCAGAAACCCCCACCCAACCACTCACGCACACACACCCCACACCACCCCCACACCACACCCCAAATGCACACTGCACACATGTGAATCTGGACAGCCAGACACCCCCACCCAACCACTCACACACACACACCCCATGCCACCCACACACCCTGCACACCCCTACACCTCCAGCCCCCCACACACCCTGCACACACCCCTATACCCGACACCCCCACACCCCACACCCCACACCACCCTCCCACACATCCTACACACACACACACACTCCACGCACACCCCACTCACACAGCCCATGCCACCCACACACCCCACACACACCTACAGCCCCCCCACACACCCTGCACACATCCCTACACCCCATACACCCCCCCCACACACCCCACGCCACCCACACCCCCCTACACCCCACACACCCCCACCCACACACCCCACGCCACCCACACCCCACATACCCACACACCCCATGCTACCCCCCCACGCCACCCCCACCCCCCCACACCTACACACACACACACTCCACGCACGCCCCACTCACACACACACCATGCCACCCACCCACACTACCACCCCACACCTACACACACACACACACCACCAGCCCCCCCACACCTCCTACACACACACACACCCCGCCCCCCCCCTCCTACACACACACCCCACCCCCACACACCCCACGCACACCCCACTCACACACACACACCCCGTGCCACCCCCACACATCGGCTCCCCACACCTACACACACACACCCCCACACACACACACACTAGCTCTGGGTATGTCTGGTTCAGTTGTTATATAAATACATTGCCTGTCTGTTGCTACCCAAGGATCTCAAAACACTTAACAAACAGGAATTAACTGAGTCTTACAAAAGCTCTGTCAGTGAGAGGTGTCGCTCTTCCCGCTTTATAGCTGGTGCTGCTGCCTGTCTGCATGACGGGGCTATGGTGGCATAGCTCCAAGGTATCCCCATGTGTAATGATGGCACGCCCAGGACGACCTGGCCAGATCCCAGGAGACCACAGGGCAGGCAGGGGCAGGCAGCAGGAGCCCCGCAAGGGAAGCAGCCCTAAGCAGGGGGATCCCAGCTGCGTGGACAATTTCCTGCGCTCGGTTTGAATACATGCGGAGACTCAGTCAGGACTCCGGAGCGCTGGCTGTCCTCTGAGTTGAGCTTCTAGGTCTGGCCCCATTAGGGGGTGACTGGGTGGCAGGTCGGAGCCCACTAGCACCCGAGTGCCTCACGGAGCAGAGCTGGAGCCCCACGGGCCCTGGCAGAGGGGGCCTTCTGCGGCGGAAGTAACCCCACCTCCCGGAGCAAGGGAAGGACGTGGCCGTCGGCCTGGCCGTGCTGACACTGGGTTAGGTCGGCGATGCTGAGGGGTGCGGGCGTTTCACACCCCGGAGCAACGTCCCGCTAAGTTCTAAGTGCTGAGCAGGCCTGAGACACTGATCTACCCCAGGTCACCCAGCCAGCTGGGGAGAGAGCCCAGCTCTTCAGGGTTGCCCTGCTGGGCGTTAGCCACAATCCCAGACAAACCCAGCCTCAGCTCCCCTGTCTGGAGCCTGGGGGGACAAGGGAATAGGTGCCAGCAGCTCGCTGGGCAGTGTCAGATGGGCAGCTGGCTAGAACAGCCCGGACAGAAAGGCAGGTGACGAGGGTGAAGTAGAGAGATGCTGGACGATGGCTCAGTAGGCAGGTTAACACTGTATCTAGTCTCACCCTCGTATTTATAATTCACCATCACTTTGATTTACCAGCAAAAGGGCTTCGCTGAAACCTTCCCTCCTCGCCTCCGCCCTCCCTCCCCGCCCCCATTTTTCTTCTTCTGAAATCTCCATTGAGCAGCACTGGGCATCTTAATCTGGGTTAGTCACTTGTTTACGATGTGGTGAATTCCATTGCCACGGGGCGGGGGTGTCCACCCCTAGCACTGGTCAACACCACGGTCCCTGCAGGCTGGTTCCAGGCCGCCCGTGGATGACAGGCAGATGACTCGGCCAGCCAGAGCTGTCAGCAGCCAGGTCACTGCAGCTGGGAAGCCCCAAGCCAGGCTGAGCAGGGAACAGACTGAGCATTGGCCAGCACGTCCTGGGGTCAGGTCCAAGCTGCACCGGAGGGCAGCATAATGCCCAGCGGCCAGGACTGCCTGGGACCGGGACTATACGCGAGGCCTGTAGCCTCTCCTAGCCGGGCAGTGACTCCCAGAGGAGACACAGTTATAAACGCTGCTTTCCCAAAGGGAGCGGAGCTGCTCGCTTCCCAGGAGAGAACCACGCTACCCACAGGCCTGGCTCCGCCCAAGGCAGGACACTCAGATCAAACCAAGCCACCCCGTCTGCTGGCCACGTTCACTGCGCGTTGCACCCGCCGAGGCATGGAGCTTGTGGGATGCACCTGGGGGCTTTCTCATCAGAGTCCCTCTGCTGTCACCGCCCTGGCAGAAAGCCATTGCAGCCAGGGCTTTCCAGGCATGGGAATTTTACACACACCCTGTGGCTGTTTGCGTCTTCCCAGCAGCTCAAACACAGCTCAGATCCTCCTGCTCCAAAAAGCCCAGGTCCCAGCTAGCTGGGCTCACGGAGAATCCCCCTTAGCTGTGCAGGGTTTGTGACACACAGCTCAGCAGTTCTGGCCCATCCATTAGCAAGCGGTGGCGTGCACACACACTAGCCTCCATGATCATACCTTGCATTGCACCACTTTCCCCTGGGTCCTAAAGCCCAGGGACTGAATTCTCCCTCTTAGAGAAAGAGCAAACGACCCGGTGTTTGTCTGCACTGCAAGAAAAGAAACCCCCTCGGCAGCGAGGTTCAGAGCCCAGTCAGCTGCCTCGGGGTTGCATTACGGGGCTAGAACAGCAGGGTAGCCCTGCCTGCTTGGGCTGGAGCTTGGCCTTTGCAATCTGGCGAGAGGGGAGGGGCTCGGCGCCTGGCTCCAGCCCGAGTGGGAACATTCACTGCTATTTCTGGCCCCATTGCGCGAGCTGAGCTGGGCCCTGACACTCACGTTCCCCGCGGGGGGGTTGCAGGATGGCAGTACCCTGAGGTCAGCACGATGAAGATCTGGGTGCTCTGAACTCTAGGGGGCAGGCAGGCAGGGCCGGCTCCAGGCACCAGCTTGTCAAGCAGGTGCTTGGGGCGGCCACTCCGGAGAAGGGCGGCACGTCCAGCTGTTCGGCGGCAATTCGACAGACGGTCCCTCACTCCGGCTCGAAGCGAAGGACCTTCCGCCGAATTGCCGCCACAGATCGCGATTGCAATCGTGGCTCTTTTTTTTATTTATTTTTTTTTTTTGGCTGCCTGGAGCCGGCCGTGCAGGCAGGCATGAGCTGCTGCCACTACCAGGGGCAAGGAAAATAGATTTGCACCCGTATTTATTTGGCCTCCATTCCTGTGGGTCCTTGGGGCTATAATATGAGCACCCCACCGCCTTTAGCCCCACAGCCCCCTATGAAGCAGGGCAGGGCCATTGTGTAGCTGTGGAAGTGAGAGCAGAAGTGGTTTGGCCAAGGTCACCAGAGAGTCTGCAATGAAACAGAGACGTGAACCCTGGTGTCCCACGTCCCAGGCGAGTGCGCTAAGCCCCGGGGCCAGGCCCACAGGCTCAGCTGGCCAATGCAGCTCGGAGCGGGCCACGCGGTATGGAACGAGTTCTCTCCCAGAGAACGCGCTGACTGTCTGGGCTCCCGCGGGGCCTGTGGACTGAGTGTTCCTCACCCCCTTAGGCCGGGGCTATTGTGAGCAGCCTGCAGAACCCAGCACAACTGTTCATGCCGAGGGTGCTGGTAATGCAAATAACACCAATAGCTAGGAGGTTTAGAGCGATAGCATCCAATTTGATAGCAAATGTCACCCTCCCCAGGGGGTTTTATAAACCAGGGGAATCACAGCGCCTACCACTGACATGCAGCTGCCTCTGGGGTGGGACCTGTCAGCTGTCGAGCAGCAGCATCACAGCTTAAGCCAGGAGCTGAAGAGCAGTGCGTGCTAGTGAAACTGCAGGGGGCTGTGCATAGCAAGGCTGGTGGGAACTTGGCCAGGACCCCAGGCGTAACATCGCTGTTCTTGTGCCCTGGGATCTTTAATGACCAAATCTGGGCAGCACCTCCACAGCGAATGACTCCACAGCGCCCCCTACTGCCACATCCCAGTACTGGCTCAGAAGTTAGGAGGGCGCCTACTGCAGCTCCACCCCCTGCAAGCTGTCCACGGCACTCCCCCGACCAGCGTGTGACTCCCAACACAGTCGCAGCGCCTGGGGGTCTGATGCTGGCGGAGACGCAGCCAACCCATCTCCTAGGTCACTCTGCTTTGGATGCTGTGCCTATTTATCTGGCCTAGCCTAGCAACCCGGGTGTTTCCGCTCAGCCCTATCTGTCAGGTCTGACACTCTGCAGCCCCCCGCCAGAAGCCAGCGCTGGGAACAGCCAAGGCATCCGGCGCAGATGGATGGGCCCCTTTGATCTCCGTTGCTTTGAAGGCGCCCAGCCCCTCTGGAAATGTTACTTCTGAGCGGGGGCCGTGTGAACAGTGCAGCCTGCGATGCCGTGGCAGCTGGCAGGACACTAGCAACTCACAGCCCCTGGGTCGGGGCTCGAACCCCTGGCCAGCTCCGCCCCCAGTGTCAGGCCGAGCTCTCCCACTCACCCCTTCTCACGTCGCCTGGGCTTCTCAGCCCTCTTCCCCCAGGCTAGCCCAGTGCTCACAGCTCCCTCGCCCCGCAGTTTGGTCTCATCCCTGCCTGGTATCTCTGCTCCCATCAAGTCTTGTCTGTCCCAGGTGCCCCCCAGCACTCCCAGCTGCTCTCCCTTGGCTGCTGCAGCCGGGCCCGGAGGAGAAGCAGCGAGCAGGGAGGCGCCCGCAGGGGTGGAATGAAACGGGAAGTGCTCAGGGCCACCTACCCCTCGGGCTCGCTGGAGAATGGCCAAGCAGCCCTGCGGCTGAGATGCAGGAGCAGGGCTGCTAGACGATGCGAGCTCTAGTCCCAGCGCTGTGGCTTCACCTCTCCGTGCCTCCGTTTCCACACCTGCGTGGGGCTGACCCTGCTGTCCTCGGGACAGGCGAGCAGGCCGAGAGGGGGGTGTAGGATCAGGCTCATCAGGAAGAGCCCCTCACACAGGGTAGCCTCCGACGATTCCCCAGTGCTCGTTCACCCCCCCCAGCCCACGGGTTCGGTTTGCACCAGACAAGGCCCCCGATGGGATCCGAGACAGATCCAGGTGGGCTCTGGGAGCGGCTGGGCTGCTTTGGCTAATGGCCGGGGGATGTGTTTGCATTTCAGCAGGCCCTAGCAGAGCAGAGGACACAGTTGTCCCTGAACCCGCCTCATACAGCAGGAGAGACTTGCTTAGCCACGCAGACCACGTCCAGGCCTGGCTCCAGAACCAGCGTTGTCCCCAGCCCTGCTGGGCCAGCTGACTCAGCCTCTCCAAATGATGAGACTGCGGGGCAGAGGGAGCCGTGCGGAGAGGCAGAGGGGAGGAGCGGACGAGCAGAGCCAGCGGAGGGGAAGAACTGTGGACACGCTCAGTCACTGGGCAGAGTAGAAGTCAGATGTCTAATTAAAAACCATTGAAATACCGTCCTTCCTGAATGGGAGGAGGAGGATGTGGAAAATCAGGGAGGGTTCAGAAGAGCTACAAGAACAATTTGGGGTCTGGAGAACCTGCCTCGCGGTGGGAGGCTGAAGACACACATGCTGTTTCCTGCGCTGAGGAGGTTAAGCTCCTACCTGGGGGAAGATCTCTGAGAGCAAAGGGCCCTTGACGGAGCAGACAAAGGCCGAGTGAGATCCAGGGGCTGGAAACTGGCGCTAGATCAGTTGAGACTAGAAATCCAAGGCCTGTTTTACATGGGAGGGTGATCAGCCATGGGAACGACTCACCTAGGCAGGTGGGATCCTTACCTGAGGACTGACTGACAAAAATACGCTCCAGCTCAACACGACCCCTGGGCTGGCCAAGGAATGACTGGGCGGCCTGGGGAATCCAGAAGGACAGGCTAGTCCCATCTGGCCTGGGCATCGATGAACTGCGGGAGAGCCCAGCTCCCTGGGGGCGAAGGCACCAATAAGGAGCTGACTGCCACAGTCCCACACTGGGGACCTGGCTTCAGGGTGGGGTGAATGGGAGCGCGATGGGTTTGGAGTCCAGGCAGAGTAGCCCAGGTTCCCAAGGTGACTAGTGGTTTTGGGGGCCCAACTTGTGACCCCTTAAAGGAGCCTGATTCCCTCTAGGCGGGTGCTCAGGTCCCTTGAGGGCTTCTCATGTTGCGTCCCCCGAAATCACTCGTCACTTCGGAATGCGTACCCAGGGAGTCCAAACCCTAGCGCCCACCAGGACTTGAGACCCTCGCGAGATGATCCTGGATGCTCAGGGCTGAAATCCTGCCCGGGGGGGGGCCCAGGGTCAGCTCCCGCCCATGCAAGGTCTCAGCCCATTCGCTTCCCTTGGCGAACCCAGCAGAGGAGTCTAGCCTGGAATCCTCTCAAATTCACCCCAGAAACTCTAGTGAAGTCGAAGAGGTGTCTCTGCCCCCCATAGGGTCTGTTCATTCATCACCTCAGCCCATCCCTTGCTTCATTCATCACATCTCCCTCCCCTTCGGCCACTCTCGTGTCTGCAGTGACAAGCCATAGGGAGCCCAGAACCAACAAGACAGAAGAGTAATCCCTGGGTTCATGAAAGACTGAGATGCTGATTCCAACGAGCCTCCCCAGTAGTGGCTTTAACCCAGAGCCAACATAGAATCACGGAATCATAGAATATCAGGGTTGGAAGAGACCTCAGGAGGTATCTAGTCCAACCTCCTGCTCAAAGCAGGACCAATCCCCAACTAAATCATCCCAGCCAGGGCTTTGTCAAGCCGGGCCTTAAAAACCTCTAAGGAAGGAGATTCCACCACCTCCCTAGGTAACCCATTCCAGTGCTTCACCAACCTCCTAGTGAAATAGTGTTTCCTAATATCCAACCTAAACCTCCCCCACTGCAACTTGAGACCATTACTCCTTGTTCTGTCATCTGCCATCACAGAGAACAGCCTAGCTCCATCCTCTTCAGAACCCCCCTTCAGGTAGTTGAAGGCTACTATCAAATCCCCCCTCAATCTGCTCTTCTGCAGACTAAATAAGCCCAATTCCCTCAGCCTCTCCTCATAAGTCATGTGCCCCAACCCCCTGATCATTTTCGTTGCCCTCCGCTGGATTCTCTCCAATTTGTCCACATCCCTTCTGTAGTGGGGGGGTGAGGCCAATACTCCAGGTGAGGCCTCACCAGTGCCAAATAGAGAGGAATAATCACTTCCCTCCATCTGCTGGCAATGCTCCTACTAATGCAGCCCAATATGCCATTGGCCTTCTTGGCAACAAGGGCACACTGCTGACCCATATCCAACTTCTTGTCCACCGTAATCCCCAGGTCCTTTTCTGCAGAACTGCCGCTTAGCCAGTCGGTCCCCAGCCTGTAGCAGTGCATGGGATTCTTCTGTCCTAAGTGCAGGACTCTGCACCTGTCCTTGTTGAACCTCATCAGATTTCTTTTGGCCCAATCCTCCAATTTGTCTAGATCACTCTGGACCCTATCCCTACCCTCCATCATATCTACCTCTCCACCCAGATCAGTGTCATCTGTGAACTTGCTGAGGGTGTAATCCAGCCCATCATCCAGATCATTAATGAAGATGTTGAACAAAACCTGCCCCACGACCGACCCCTGGGGCACTGCGCTTGCTACCAGCTGCCAACTAGACATCGAGCCATTGATCATTACCCATTGAGCCCGATGATCTAGCCAGCTTTCTATCCACCTTATAGTCCATTCATCCAATCCATACTTTTTTAACTTCCTGGCAAGAATACTGTGGGAGACCATATCAAAAGCTTTGCTAAAGTCAAGGTATATCACGTCCACCGCTTTCCCCGTATCCACAGAGCTGGTTATCTCATCACAGAAGGCAATCAGGTTGGTCAGGCATGACTTGCCCTTGGTGAATCCATGTTGACTGTTCCTGATCACCTTCCCCTCCCCAAGTGCTTCAAAATGGATTCCTTGAGGACCTGCTCCAACATCAGCCAACTCCCTCAGCACCCTCAGATGCATTGCATCCGGCCCCATGGACTTGTGCATGTTCAGCTTTTCTAAATAGTCCTTAACCAGTTCTTTCACCACTGAGGGCTGCTCACATCCTCCCCATACTGTGCTGCCCAGTGCAGCAGTCTGGGAGCTGACCTTGTCTGTGAAGACCGAGGCAAAAAAAAGCATTGAGTACTTCAGCTTTTTCCACATCCTCGGTCACTAGGTTGCCTTCCCCATTCAGTAAGGGTCCCACACTTTCCCTGACCTTCTTCTTGTTGCTAACATACCTGTAGAAACCCTTCTTGTTACCCTTCACATCCCTTGCTAGCTGCAACTCCAATTGTGCCTTGTCCTTCCTGATTACACCCCTGCATGCTTGAGCAATATTTTTATACTCCTCCCTAGTCATCTGTCCAAGTTTCCTCTTCTTGTAAGCTTCCTTTTTGTATTTAAGCTCACTGAAGATTTCTGTTTAGCCAAGCTGGTCGCCTGCCATATTTGCTTTTCTTTCTGCACATCGGGATGGTTTGTTCCTGCGCCCTCAATAAGCCTTCTTTAAAATACAGCCAGCTCTCCTGGACTCCTTTCCCCTTCATGTTACTCTCCCAGGGGATTCTGCCCATCAGTTCCCTGAGGGAGTCAAAGTCCGCTTTTCTGAAGTCCAAGGTCCGTATTCTGCTGCTCTCCTTTCTTCCTTGTGTCAGGATCCTGAACTCAACCATCTCATGGTCTCTGCTGCCCAGGTTGCCACCCACTTCTACTTCCCCTCCCAATTCTTCCCTGTTTGTGAGCAGCAGGTCAAGAGGAGCACGGCCCCTAGTTGGTTCCTCCAGCACTTTCCCCAGGAAGTTGTCCCCAACAGTCTCCAAAAACTTCCTGGATTGTCTGTGCACTGCTGTATTGCTCTCCCAGCAGATGTCTGGGTGACTGAAGTCCCCCATGAGAACCAGGGCCTGTGATCTAGTAACTTCTGTTAGTTGTCCGAAGAAAGCCTCGTCTACCTCATCCTCCTGGTCTGGTGCTCTATAGCAGATGCCCACCACGACTTAAATACAAGGGGGGACCAATTGTTAAGCATGAGGGGTTCACCCATGCTATAGGAGACCCTTCCAGTGAAGTGGGCAGTGAACGCACCGTAGGAGCAGGGTCTCTCTTGAGTCCATGGTTTTAGTGCCTAGCAGAGGTAGGAACTGAAGCTCCCAGGCTGACCTTTGAGGGTGTTGGGCAAGTTTCCTTTGAAGCACAGACTGAGAGGGCAGCTAGGCACGATCACTTTGAAAGCGGGTCAGTTTTGTAACCAGGATGATGCGTAACCTAGGGACAAGGCCCAGGCCTAGAAGCCGGACATACTGGGTTCTAGCCCCCGCTCAGGGAGAGGGAGGTGACTAGTGATGAGGACAGGGGACCACTAGCCAGGCTTCCTGCGTTCTGCTGCGGCTTGGGGAGGGGAACATGGTCAAGTGCCCAGAGGAGGCGCTAGAGAGTTGAGTGCCTGTGGTTGGCTGTGTGTGATCATGGGATGTTACCTGTATGATACTATTTCCCCACCTTGCTGGGGGACTGGGACCCTGCCAGGGCTGGTGTCTGTGAGATCCTCATGCTGCTGGTGGTGTTAGCTCAGGGGTAGGCAACGTATGGCACGTGTGCCAAAGGCAGCACGCGAGCTGATTTTCAGTGGCACTCACACTGCCCGGGTCCTGGCCAGCGGTCTGGGGGCCTCTGCATTTTAATTTAATTTTAAATGAAGCTTCATAAATATTTTAAAAACCTTATTTACTTTACATACAACAATAGTTTAGTTCTATATTCTAGACTTAGAGAAAGAGACCTTCTAAAAACGTTCAAATGTCTGACTGGCACACGAAACCTTAAATCAGAGTGACTAAACGAAGACTCGGCCCAGCACTTCTGAAAGGTGGCCGACCCCTGTGTTAGTGTCTGTGGGACACATCATTCCTATTGTTCCAACCTCGCTGAATGCTCCATGCTGCCCATCTGAGGACAATATGGAAACTGCCCCCCCACCCCCGCACACACCCCATCGGATCCTCACGGTCACTCTGCAGAAGCTGAAATTGGAAACAGACAAATGGTTTCCAAGCAGGAGCGTTTTCGAGCCAAAGCCTGTGTGTATAATGATTCCCAGCATCGTTCGCTAACGGTGATGGAAGAGATCCTGGCACCAGGCCCCGGAGCCAGCTGCTCCCTGGTGAGCCTCCCATCCGCAGTCAAGTCTAGCGAGATGAAAGGGTTGTTTGGGAAGAGACTGGAAGGGATCCAGCTCTTACTCCAGGGCATGGAGCTGGCCCAGCCGAAGGGTGAGCGGAAGGTCCCCAGGCAGACACACAAGGCCCAAAGGAGGCATTAGGGGAGACTGGAGTGGCCCAGAGAAGCCGGTAGGGGAGCGTTGAGAGGCCCAGAGAGGACTGTGGGGAGAGTGAAGAGGGCCAGAGGAGCGAACAGGCAGGGCCCAGGGCGGGCAGCGGAGCTCAGCGGGGATACAAGAGCGATCAGATACACTGCACACTGCTGACAAAGGGATTCGGCCCCATGCTGCTCACCGCCCCCACATCCTACTGGCTCCAGGGCTCCATCCCTGGGCAGGGGAGCAGACTGGCGCTGGGCGTGGCATTGCCTTCACTCAGCTCGGTGGCATGGCAAGGTTCCTCAGTAACATTACGCCCCAGAGCGGCATCTGGCCTAGGTTCCAGAACGGCCCAGGAGGCTGCTCCCCATCCTGCAGGAAAGGCCTGTGGGACTCACGATTCGGGGCCTTTGGAGAGTTTCTGGCTGGACCAGGAGGAAGCCGGTGCCAGTGCAGACAGTGCAGTGGGGACGCTGGCTCCAGCAGTGCCAGCTCGCCCTTGTGCACAGGGTGAAAGGGGGAGTGAGGCTCTGGAATGGAGTTGTTACCCCATGGCAGAGGAGTTTGCAGCAGCCTTAGGATTCCTGCTGTTCAGAGCGGACTCTCCAGGGGCAGGTGGGGGAGGGGAGAGCATCTGGTTTTGAACAAGGTGCAGCGTGTAGCCAAGATTGCACATGTGGGTGTATGTGTATTTGTGTGTAGCCCTGGTTGGATACATAGAATCATAGAATCAGTGTTGTAAGAGACCTCAGGAGGTCATCTAGTCCAACCCCCTGCTCAAAGCAGGACTAACCCCAACTAAATCATCCCAGCCAGGGCTTTGTCAAGCTGGGCCTTAAAAACCTCTAAGGATGGAGATTCCACCACCTCCCTAGGGAACCCCTTCCAGTGCTTCACCACCCTCCTAGTGAAATAGTGTTTCCTAATATCCAACCTAGACCTCCCCCACTGCAACTTGAGACCATTGCTCCTTGTTCTGTCATCTGCCACCACTGAGAACAGCCGAGCTCCATCCTCCAGCATAACTACCTCTTCCCACAGTTTAGTGTCATCCGCGAACTTGCTGAGGGTGCAATCCATCCCATCATCCAGATCATTAATGTTGAACAAAACCGGTTCCAGGACCGACCCCTGGGGAACTCCACTTGATACCAGCTGCCAACCAGACATCGAACCGTTGATCATTACCCGTTGAGCCCAATGATCTAGCCAGGTTTCTGTCCACCTTACAGTCCATTCATCCAATCCCTTTTTAACTTGCTGGCAACAATACTGTGAGAGACCGTATCAAAAGCTTTGCTAAAGTCAAGGAATATCACATCCACCGCTTTCCCCATATCCACACAGCCAGTTATCTCGTCATAGAAGGCAATCAGGTTGGTCAGGCATGACTTGCCCTTGGTGAATCCATGTTGACTGTTTCTGATCACCTTCCTCTCCTCCAAGTGCTTCAAAATGGATTCCTTGAGGACCTGCTTCATGATTTTTCCTGGGACAGAGCTGAGGCTGACTGGTCTGTAGTTCCCCAAATTCTCCTTCTTCCTTTTTTTAAAGATGGGCACTATATTTGCCTTTTTCCAATCGTCCAGGACCTCCCCCAGTTGCCACAAGTTTTCAAAGATAATGGCCAATGGCTCTGCAATCACATCAGCCAACTCCCTCAGCACCCTCGGATGCATTGCATCTGACCCCATGGACTTGTGCTCGTCCAGCTTTTCTAAATAGTCCCGAACCACTTCTTTCTCCACAGAGGGCTGGTCACCCCCTCCCCATACTGTGCTGCCCAGTGCAGCAGTCTGGGAGCTGACCTTGTCTGTGAAGACCGAAGCAAAAAAAGCATTGAGTAGTTCAGCTTTTTCCACATCATCTGTCACTAGGTTGCCTCCTCCATTCAGTAGGGGTCTCACACTTTCCTTGACCTGTGTGCGTGTAAGTGGGTGCATACGTGGGTGTCTGGGCATTTGCGTGTCAGTGAGAATCTGGGGGAGTGTAGAATTGCAAATGGGGGGGGAGGGGGATGGCCACATTAACCCTTTCCATTCTGATGCCTTATTGGTTTCCATGTGGGTGAGAAAACAGGGGTACCAAGAGCCAGGTTCACCCAGCCAGGGAGCAGACAGGCAGCCAGAAGGCCTGGAATTGGCCTGGCACGTCCAGAACTGAATGGGTGTGTAAACCAACCAGAACCAGAGCAAGGGACCAGGCAATGAGGCAAGCAAAGGGCGCTGAGCAGGTGCTGACCCAACGTGAGGAGCTGAGTGGTGCATAGACAGGCTCACACGAGAGCACTGTCCTAGGGCCTCACATTTCTCAGAACTTAGGAGACCATCTCTGTGCGTCCAGTCGCTGTAGGGTCGCCACCTATCTAATGGCTGGTAACTGGACCCCCTGCTACGCCTCTTCCCCCAAGGCCCGGCCCCTGCCACACCTTTTCCCCCAAGGCCCTACTTCCATTGATCACAGGGTCTTCACCAACACGACACAGGCCACCTTGCCCACCACCTGAGGCTGCACAGGGCCAGGTGCCACAGGAACAGCCTGGCCCTGGAGACAGCAGCTGCTGCTGCACTACCTCCTTCCTTCCACTTAGGCGTTGCCACCTTTTCCACTGAGCAAATAAAATGGCCATGAGGGCTTGGGCACCCGTCCACACAAGCCGAAACCCGGACTGTCCTGGTGAAAACCAGACGGGGGGCCACCCTACGTCGCTGCCACCCTGACTTAGCTCTAGAGTCTTCCTGCCTTCACAGGCCTGCGAGGGGAAGGGGAAAATTTCTCACCCCAAATCTTGCCTGCCTCATAGGATGACCTGTCCCCGGACAGGAGTGACTCCATTGGCTTCCAGAGGGCTATTCCTGGTTTCCTTTCATAGAATCATAGAATCATAGACTATCAGGGTTGGAAGGGACCTCAGGAGGTCATCTAGTCCAACCCCCTGCTCAAAGCAGGACCAATTCCCAACTTTGGGGTGAGCGAGAGGCGATGCAGGCTGTGGGGCCCCAGGACGATGAACAGAGATAGAGCTGAGAACCGAGGGCTGAGTTCATATCTCGCCTAACTGAGCTGAAGGCAATAGAGTGCCAACAGGGCTAGCTGGACTCGGTGGACATGAGGCTGGGATCTTCCCCCTGCTGTATTTCCATGGTCCCCGCCCAGTTCAGAGCTGTGAAAGGCAGAAGGGACCATTAACTCAGCCAGTCTGACCTCGTGTATAGCACAGGCCCTTACACGGCACCCTGTACTGAGCCGAGCTTGTGCCTGGCTACAGCCCCTCCGGAGGGGAAGCCAGGCTGGGCTGGAGACATCAAGCGACGGGGAATCCACCACAGCCCTGGGGAGTTTGATCCCCCTCCCTGTTAAACATTTGTGCCCTAATCCCAGTTGGAATCTATCCGGCAGCAGCTTCTTGTTTTGCCCCTCGGCTAGATGGAAGAGCCCTTCAGTACCTGGGATTTTCTCCCATCAGAACCCCAGAGAACAACCCCCCCGCAAGTCACTGATTAGTCATTATTGGTATTGCAGTAGCACTAGGAGCCAATCAGTGACCAGAACCCTGGAGGTGCTGTACAGACACAGCACAGAAAGATGGGCCCCACCCCTCAAGAGCTCACAGTGCGAGTGACGATTCCCCGCTGACAGCTACTGTCAGAGAGCCGGGGGTCAGCCAGCTCTTGGGCCGTTTAACAGGCACCGTATTGATACGTCTGGTGCTGATGGGTTAATCGGAGCAAAGTCTTCACATTACATCTCTGCAGCCACCTTCCCCAGCCCTACCCTCTCCCCCTGCTAGGCTCTCAGGTACCTGGTGCGGAGCAGGGATCAGTAGAGGACACGGACGTTGCAGCCGTGCGGTGCTAGTCAGAACGCTTCTTGGCACGGGCCTTAAGGGAGCTCTTAGTGGAGGGATTCGGGAGCTGCTCGTAGACGCTCTGGAAATGGGAGTGGTGGGGAACTGTACCTTTAAGAGGTTCATGTTATGTAACACACTGCACTGGCCATTGGCATGGGGATACTGAATGCAGTCTCTGCCCATCTCCTTGTCTCTGCGTGGACGTCTACACAGCAGCTGGGAGGCGTAAGTCCCAGCACAGGCAGACGTCCAGATAGCAGTGGGGCAGTGGCCGGGCCTAGCAGCCCACGTCCGTACCCAGGGGCTCGGCGGGGCTGCCCTGGCTCCATGGAGTTCCCAAAGTTGTGGGGCATGCAGCAGCAGGAACGTTAAACATTCCCACAAGCACTGTCCCATGCGCGCTGTGTGCCAGCCCCCTGCAATGCATCTGCTGCCCGTGGAGAGCAGCGGGGCAGCAGCTGCAGGGAAGGAAGAGTGCGAAGAACTTCGGAGACTCTCTGATTAATTTACCAGCCTTTCAACTCTGTAGACGGGCCTGTAATCAGAGCCCAGGGACAGGAAATTGCCAGACACACTTAGCCCTGATCTGGTTACTCCTGGTCCCAGCAAGCACCAAGGGAACATGGGACAGTTCTGGTGACGGGGTGGGGGCTGAGGGGCTTTTCGAACCGCCAGCGCTGCTTCCCTCCCCTCAGCCCTCCCCACATCGCTGCCCCCTTGGGGTCCCCCAACCCATCACTGCTCCCTCCCCTCAGCCCTCCCCCCATCGCTGCCCCCTTGGGGTCCCCCAACCCATCACTGCCCCCTCCCCTCAGCCCTCCCCCCATCGCTGCTCCCCTTGGGGCTCCCCCAACTCCCATCGCTGCCCCGTGGTGGTTGGTGCGAAGGGTTCTGGGGCGTAGCTGCCCACCGTTATAACGTAAGCTCCTTTATTGCTTTGCCTTGTGGCCCCTGGTCTCGCCCTCTGCCTGCCCCGGCTCCGTGCTTGGCTGGCGTTTTGGCCCCAGCTTGGGTTAATGAGAAGCAGCCGGCAGTTGGATCCCAGTGGACTCAGCTGCTTCCCGAATGTATCTGGGGCATGCAGGGGCCCAACCCTCCAGGGGCTTGGCCATGTGGGCAGCCTTGGGGCTGGGGTCTGATGTTCACTACTTGGAGGGGGAGCCATCCAGCAGGTCCGGGGGGGCCCTGAGCCCCCTTAGCCACACTCCCCACTTGGAGTTGTGAGCCAGGGCCGGCTCTAGCGTTTTTGCCGCCCCAAGCAGGAAAAAAAAAAAAAAAGCTGTGATTGCAAGCGGCGGCAGCTCTACCCCACTTCATTCTACAGCGGCAATTCGGCGGCAGGTCCTTCGCTCCGAGAGGAAGTGACAGCCCCGCCGCCGAACGGCCAGACGTGCCGCCCCCCTCTTCATTGACCGCCCCGTGCCTCCCCCCTCTTCATTGACCGCCCTGTTGTGAGCAGCCATCAGGCCACATAACAGTAACCGGGTGTAGAGCCCGGCGGGGCTGCTGGGGGTTAACGGTTAGAGGAGCCACCGGAACTTTCTGGGTAACATAACTAGAGAGGGTCCCTTCTCCCCCTCGCCCGTTCTCTGTCCTACACGCCGCCCCTTCACTCCCCCAGCCCAGCCTCTCTCAGTCCCTCTTTGCCCCCACCCCGCTCCTTGTCTCGGTCCCTTTCCCCGTGTCCTTTAATTGCTTCCAGCAGGGGAGGGGCTGAGCTGGGTCTGGCTGGATGAAGGGGGCTGGAGTGGGCTCAGTGGATCAGGCACCTGGCTCCCACCCACCCTGACCGCAAGGCAGCCTCATCTGCGCCTGCTGGGGGTCAGCTCCCCGACTCCGCCGGCCACAGGCAGCACGAGCTCTGGGCTCCAGGCCCAAGCGTCCCCTGGAGCACCCGCCCCCCAGGCCTCCAGACACAGGCAGGGCTCCCAGGGCCACTCCTCCCAAAGGGCCAGGCCCACGCAGGCCGACGTTCATTTAACACAGAGCATAGATCCGAGAAGAATCAATGGAAACGGGTTACACAGTAAATCAAACCCCCGCGGTTCGAGAGCCCAACTGCAGCTAACGCGACATTCCCCTGCCTCGTACAGACCGGCTCACCCAGCGGTTTGGTGCCACCGTTAAACAGCCGCATTGCCCGTGGTGAGCCAGGCCAGCTGGCAGCTCGTCCTGTAGTGAACTGGCTGTCCCTCTGCGCCAACAATCACTGTCTTTACGTGTAAATGGGGGAACAGCCCCAGCCCCCGCCGCTGGGTTTGTTGAGAATCGCCCCTGGAGCGACCCCCATCACTTGATCAGCATTTTGCTCGGACAGTAAATAGGCATCTGTCACGGAGTCCCCGGGCGATGCTCTGGAATTGCTCCCCACAAAGCCAGTCAGGACTCTGGGGAGCCTCCTCTCCCCTGGAGCAGACTGTCTTCAGGGCAAGAAGCTCACACGGCTTCACCTTCCTGGGTCTGACCTTGGAGCATTTAGCATCCTCTGCCCCACCGTGCACTTCCCACAGCGAGTCCACCCAGGCAGGGTCCTGGGGAAGCCACAGGGTCCTGCACCCCCACTTTGCAGTCAGACGTGACTCTTAGCCAGCCAGTAAAACTGAGGTTTATTAGATGACAGGAACACGGTCTAAAACAGAGCTTGTAGGTACAGAGAACAGGGCTCCTCAGCCGGGTCCATTTGTGGGGGTAGTGAGCCAGACACCCACATCTGCCCTCACTCCTCGTCCCCAGCCAGCTCCAAACTGAAAGTCTCCAGCCCCTCCTCTCTGGCCTTTGTCTCTTTCCCAGGCCAGGAGGTCACCTGATCTCTTTGTTCTCAAACGCCTTTAGCTATCCCTTTGCAGGGGGGAAGGGCCCCGGCCATTAGTTGCCAGGAGACAGAGTGCCATTTATGCACATTGGCCTTTATCCCACCACCTAGAGACTTAAGAAATGCATAGGGGAAACTGAGGCACCCACACAGTATTCAGAGGAAACATTAAGAACAGTCCCACTTCGTCACAGCGTCCAATGTGCGGTCCGACACTCAGCCTGCAAGCAGCCATCCAGGGAGCTGAGCGGCTCCTACCTGCCTGCCCAGGGGCGTGCGCAGGAATAAACATTTGATGGCTTTTGGAGGGGCCCGTTTTGTACCCCTGCTGCAGCCCCTCGGCCAGAGGAGCTCACTCTCCCCGCTGTAGCCCCATGGCCAGAGGAGTTCCATGCCCCTATTGATTATGGGGGGGGGAGGGCTGTGCCCCTCCTCCGCCACCTCACCCCACCCCACCCCGTGCACGCTCCTGCCTGCCAGGAACCTGTTTATCACCCTCTGGTGACCAGGCCCAGTTCACAGGCCTTAAGAACCCAGTTTTCAGTATGGAACCGGAACACCGCACGTATTCACTGCACAGGCATGTCCCAGTGCTCACAACGCCCGGTGTGACACAGGCATTCAGCACGACACTCTTTGGTGAACTAAACCCCAGACCCAGGGGACCCCTGTAACCTGGATCACCCACACGCTTTGCCAGTGGGCACCAGCGGTCCCTGGCTCACAGCCCTCGCCCCACCTCCCTTATCTGATAATGAGTTTGGGGCCTTGCAGATTGGATCCAGTCTACAACCAGCTTGGGAGGGGGAATTATGGGAGGCCTGGATCCACCAGAACTTTGGGGTCCCTTCTGCCCCCTGCAAAAAACTCTGGTTCCTTCTGGACTCCTGGAACTTCTGCCTCCCTGTTCCCACCTGAGCCCCTTGAGTTAGATCAAAGCCTCCTCCGGCGGGAGGTTCTTGCAGCCAAAGGAGTTAGTGCAATCACTGGCATTTCACAGCGGGTAACTTAGTAACTCCTGTGTCGTGGCCCCCTCAGCTCCCTGCATCCTACCAGGGCCAGGAGCCCGAGTCCCTGATTTGGGCAGGCTCAGGTTCCCAAGATTTGGTGCTGAGCCCCTGTCTAGAAGGGTCCCTGCACCAGCAGGGCTTTGGGCAGCAGTTTCCCACCCGGGAGAGCTGGGGGAATCTCCTGGCCTGTGCTAGGAGCTCAGACCCACGGAGCGAATGGTCCCGTCTGGCCTCACTCTCGATGAATCCGGGAGCACTGAGATTTCCAGCAGCCCTGGCACGGGGGGACGAGCTGCTGTCTGCTGCCTGGCTCCCAGCATGTTTACATAGCCTGGGTGACCTCGGACCAGAAACGGGTTTTCATCAGGGTAATTCCCAGGCTCCTACAGAACAGCAGGGCAGTACGTACGGCCTCCGTCGCCCCGCGTAAGAGTGAGCTCCCGGGCACGGGGGAGGCAGCGCCTCTGTCCAGTGCAGCACAGGCAGGGGGCTTGCAGCGTTAGGGACTGGAGGAATCTCTCAGCCCTGCTCCTGGGGTAATTAGCCACCAGCCTTTTGTTCTCGGTTTTTGCTAAGCCTGGTTCTGTTCTCCCCCTGGTATAACCTCCACCCCACCCCTGACATCAGCGCAGTTAGTGCTCCTGGTTACACTGCACCCTCAGAGCCTCTCTGCGAGAGACTGGCTCCCCTGGGCTGTCACTTCCACCAGGGCAAAGTGCCTGGAAACACTCCCTGTCTGACTGGGGAGGGCTCTACACCCTCCCTTTGCACTGCTGCCAATGACTGCACAGCAGGCCGAGCAACCCAGACACAGGCCATTGGTTCTAGCCCTGCCACTGCCACTGACCCGCTGGCTGACCTTGGTCAAGTCAGTGCTCTGCTCCGTGCCTCAGTTTCCCCAGCTGTAACGTGGGACGAGGGCTCTGACCTGGCTCACGGGTCTAGGGGGAGGCTCAAGCCATGGATAATTATAAAACACTTGGAAATCCTCAGCGGGAAAGAGCTTGAGCCATGCTGCCCATAATGCCGGGCCCCACCTTCTCGCAGCCGCTAGCTGGTCGTAGCCGCAAAGCCTGCGTCTCAGCAGCCCTGGGAGTGTGCTCACCCCCGCCCCGGGTGATAAGTCCTATGAATGCTGTGGCTAAAGGAGATCTGCCTCTAGCTCCAGCTACAGTGCTGCATACGTGTTCAGCTGTGCAGCGGCATCCACTGCCTGGAAACCCTGATTTGGTCCTTTGCCACAGCGCCCACATGAGGGGTACACACACGTGCCGCTACTCCAGCCTCCATAGCTCTCCCTCCCTCCCTCTGCCAGCAGCTGTCCAGGGGCCAGGACACAGGACTGGGAGCCAGGTGACCTGGGACCTATTCCACCCCCCTGCCACTGACTTGCTGGGTGGCCTGGGTGGGTCCCTTCCCCCCGCTCTCTCTGTGCCTCTGTTTCCGTCATCCCCAAAATGGGGCCCAGTTTCTTACCCCCTTTGTGAAGCCCTTTAGATCCAGGCCGAAGACGAGATGCTGAAGTGCTGGGCCCGTGAACCTGGACACATCTCCAGCCCCCAGCTTTTGGGATCCCCTGGGAGGGGCACTCGCTTCCCACCTCACAGGCCCGCAGCAGCCTGTCAGGATACAGGCCGGCCTCCGGCCTCTGCACAGCTGCACAGTGTTCTGTACAACAAGTGGGAATTTGGTTTTTGACGTGCAGTTTCATTTTGCTTTTTCGCTCCCTCTGACCTACAAACCACAGGCCCAGCTTACACACACCCCCCCCCACCCCCGCCAGACGGAAATGCAGGCAATCAGCTGCTCCGCAGGCCAGAAATAAACCGGTGGCCCTGAGCTGTGCGATTTCAATGGCCTCTCGATGGTTTTAACAAACAAGCAGCCAGAGAGGCATGAGGACAGAGCCTTAGGGAGTGCAGCGATTGGCTGGCTGAGCCTTTAGGGACGGGGATAATCATCAGTTGCACTGCAAAAGTGCCTTTAGTAGTTATTTATCCTGCAGTGGCACCTCTGAGCCCTGGGCCTGGAGCCGGACCCCGTGGTGCCAGGTGCTGTACACACGCAGAACAAGACAGAGGGTAATTAACCATTGGAACAATTTATGGAGGGTCGGGGCAGATTCTCCTTCCCTGACCAGTGCTCAAATCAAGACTGGATGACTTTGAAAAGCCCAGCTCTAGGAATGATCAGGGGGCAGGTCTCTGACCTGCGCTAGACAGGTCAGACCAGATGATCTCAATGATTCCTGTGACGTTATATGATTAAAATATGACCCTGTAGAGCATTGTTGCTACCATTGTTATGTAATTGCAACAAATCTCATACATCAGCGGGTCGCAAACTTTAGCAACCCCCATTTTGATTTAAAATTTTTCACGGATCCCCAACTCCCCCTCTCAGCCCTAGACCCCGCCCCTACTCCAATCCTTTCCCCAAAGCACCACACCACCTCTTCCTGCCCTGGCTCCAGCCTTGCCCCTCCTCTTCCCTGCCTTTTTCCGCCTGTCACATTATTGATTTGAAATGGGACCATATAGAACATGGTTGCAACCAAAGTCCTGTAGTGGCACCAAATCTTGTATAAAGGGGGTCAAATGAGGTGTCTAAGACAAGGTTATGGTTTACTGGTTATGATTATGCTGTCTATATGTGTGTATCAGTTTTGTAGTTGAAGTTATGAATATTGGCTCTATACTGTCTGTATTTCAAACTTATGCTATGCTTCTGGGAGACATCCCAGACAGGTTGGTGTTAGCTCGGCCTAGCCTGCTTGATGGCCCATTAAGGACCATCAGCTATACAACCGACCCATGGAAAGAAGGCAGATATGCCTTATAACTCAGCAAAATATGCAGGAACTGGCCCATGTGACTCCAGACTCCATTTTGCTGTAATTTTCCATAGTAAGACAAAGAGGTGTTCTTACCAGGGCCGGCCCCAGGCACCAGCTTAACAAGCAGGTGCTTGGGGCGGCCAAGGGAGAGGGGCGGCACCTGCTGCAATTCGGGGGCGGCAGGTCCCTCACTCCCTCTAGGAGCGAAGGACCTGCCGCTGAACTGCCACTGCCGAGCGCGGATTTTTTTTTCAATTGCCGCTGCCGATCACGATCGTGGCTTTTTTTTTTGCTTGGGGCGGCAGAAATGCCGGAGCCAGCCCTGGAAAAGACTATAAAAGGCTGATGCCTCATCTCCATCTGGTCTTCAATCCTGCTTCTTACCTCTGGAGGGACTTTGCTACAAATGGAAACTACACAAAGGACTGATGACCCATCCCAGCTGTGGATGTACTCCAGAGACTTGATTTTGAACCTACAGTTTATTTCATCACAGCTACAAGCCTGAACCAAGAACTTTGCCATTACTGTATGTAATTGATTCCATTTAACCAGTTTTAGCTCTCATCTCTATCTTTTTCCTTTTATGAATAAACCTTTCGATTTTAGATTCTAAAGGATTGGCAACAGCGTGATTTGTGGGTAAGATCTGATTTGTATGTTGACCTGGGTCTGGGGCTTTGTATGTTGACCTTTGGGATCAGGAGAACCTTTTTTCTTTTACTGGGGTATTGGTTTTCATAACAATTTGTCCCCATAACGAGTGGCGCTGGTGGTGATACTGGGAAACTGGAGTGTCTAAGGGAATTGATTGTGTGACTTGTGGTTAGCCAGTGGGGTGAGACCAAAGTCCTCTTTGTCTGGCTGGTTTGGTTTGCCTTAGAGGTGGAAAAACCCCAGCCTAGGGCTGTAACTGCTTTGTTTTAAGCGATTTGTCCTGAATTGGCCCTCTCAGTTGGGTCCGCCAGAACCGCATCGTTACACCACCCCCTCCCCACTCCTCCCCCTCCTTCCCAGTGTCTCCTGCACACCACTAAACAGATGTTCCCCAGTGTGCAGGAGGCGCTGGGAGGGAAGGGGAGGGGTTGATCAGTGGGGCTGACGGCTCCAGACATGATTCTGCCCCCTCCCCCAAGCGCACCCCATCCCAACTCCTCCCCCTTCTTCCCAGCGCCTCCTGCACGCGGGGAACAGGAGGGCGGGGGAGGAGTTGATCAGCGGGGCCCATGGACCCCCTGCAGCACCCTCGCGGACTCCCAGGGGTCTGCGGACCCCAGTTTGACAAACACTGTTTTATGTCATGTAAAGTGTCAGTGGAAAGCTATGGTTTGCTGAATATGATTATCCTATTTGTATGCATGTATCATTTTTGTATCTGAAGTTATGAATATTGACTATGTACCTGTATTTCGAATGTGCTTGCTCCTGTGGTAACACCCACCAGGCAGTTTATATGGAGTCTAGCCAGCACATTGTGAATGGAGTATTCGAGTGATGGCCCATCAACAAACACAATCAGGGGTGCCCAGAGGATTCAGCGGGCCTGGGGCAAAGCAATTTTGGGGGCCCCTTCCATAAAAAAAAGTTGCAATACTATATTCTCGTGGGGGCTCCTGTGGGGCCTGGGGCAAATTGCCCTACTTGTCCCCCCTCCCCCCGGGCGGCCCAGGGGAAAATAAACATTTAAAAACCTTCCGCATCTCGGCACAAACCCAGTTTTGAGAAAACTTCTTTTCAAGTCATCTCTACAAGGTATCACTGGTTCTCAGCATCAGCTAGTGCTTAAAGGCTCCAAAGCTCACTAAAAGGGTTGGACAAATATTTTCCATCAAAACTTTTTTTGGATCGAAAACTAGGGGTTTTTAAAAAGCAGAAAAAATCACGGACAATGTCTGCTTTCCTTCAAAATTTGTTGTGGTTTTTTTAATTGAAAAGCTGAAATTAGTCTGCCAAAACCTGAACATGGTTTGGGGTTTCAGAACTGTGTGGCCAAATATTTGCTGCTTGCTGTGTTTGATTGTTTAAAGAAACAATAAAAAAATTCTGCTTAAAAAAAATGCAAAACTTTTGAACCACCTCAGCTTGTGACCAAATGCCTGAGCCCATCCAGTCAGAGACTTTTCCAGGTTTTTGATACTCTGCTGGCTTCCTTGACTCATATCTGTCTCCAGAACTTTGGGTTCATTTAGATTAGAACATAAGAACGGCCATACTGGGTCAGACCAAAGGTCCATCCAGCCCAGTATCCTGTCTACCGACAGTGGCCAATGCCAGGTGCCCCAGAGGGAGTGGGCCAACAGGCAATGATCAAGTGATCTCTCTCCTGCCATCTCCATCCTCTGACAAACAGAGGCTAGGGACACCATTCCTTACCCTAATAGCCATGAGTGGACGTAAGCTCCATGAATTTATCTGTTTCCTAGAGATTGTCTCCATGGGGTCCCTCACAAACTGGAGACAGTTACTGTGGGTTTGTCTTCAGTATAGACTATGTACATACTCCACGAACTGAGCATTTGAGCTTGTTCCAGAATCTGGGATGAGCCTTTGTTGTGAAAACTGAAATGCTCAAAATAGCACATGCATGTGAATGGACACAGGGTGCTAAAATTAAATTAACCCAGAGGTTCTCAAACTGGGGGTTGGGACCCCTCAGGGGGTCACAAAGTTATTACTGGGAGTCGCGACCTGTCAGCCTCCACCTCAAACCCCGCTTTGCCTCCAGCATTTATAATAGTGTTAAATATATTTTAAAAGTGTTTTTAATTTATAAGGGGGGTCACACTCATAGGTTTGCTATGTGAAAGGGGTCACCAGTACAAAAATTTGAGAACCATTGAATTAACCCCTCTGGAGCCTCAGGGAATGCAGGGGAGGGGGGGTCTCTCTTGGTAGGGTTGGGAAGGAGGTAGGTGGTGTATGCTATTGCTCTTTTCATGTGATCCCTCCCCCGTGGCTCTCTTTGCTCTATCACTGTTAATCTAAAGCGGCTAATTTGAAATGAAGCTGCCCTCCCCTGACATGACTCTCCCTATGGCACTGAAATGAAATGCAGACTATAATTTGGCATTTGAGAAGTGAAAGGGATGGTAGCCCTAAGGGAAAAGAGAACGGCTTGGCTCATTGTGTTAAATAGCTGTCTGCAAGCCTCCAACTGCTGAATGAGCTTTAGGGTAAGGAAGGCTGTGCCTCCCCAAACAGCCTGGCCCTGCCCCCATCCGACCCTCACTCACTTCCTGCCCCCCGACTGCCCCCCTCAGAATCCCCGACCCATCCTGCTCCTTGAGGTGTGTCTGGCCTATTTCTCAGCAGCTTGTCCTGAATTTGATATTCTCAGTTGTGACCCACTGAGACACCGTGACAGTCCCTATGAATCTATGACAACAGGTGGGCCAGACAGAGACTTTCCCCCCAGCAGATCCCAAAGTCTTTCCAGAACAAGGGCCTGATCGTACAGGTAAAGCTCTAATTAAAATCGGCGGGGTGTGGGAGGGCACATTTTCTCCTGCACCAAGATCTGACGATGGGCTCTGCTTACAGCCAGGTTACAGCTTCCTGGCTCTGGCCCCGGGGTAAATTACGTAGCTTGCGGGCTGGGATGCACCCTAAGGAACACACCAGTTGAGAATTTGCAAAGTGGCACCAACTGCCCCTCCCTATCCTCATCATGCCCTGTCCCTGGCCTGACACGCTCCCTATGCTGGGGGTAGTTCACCCCAGCTGAGAGTGTCCTTTGGCCTCATCCTGGTCGCTGGTAGTAGGAGAACAGCTTATGCCCCGAAGCAGCTTTTATATCCCTCCTACATGTGTTGTCATTGACTACGGTGACTCTGGATGGTCTCGCTGTCCATAGAAATGTCCAGTCCCTTTTGGAATCTTGCTAAGTTCTTGGCCCCAGCGACTTCCTGTGGCAGGGAGTTCCGCAGAGTAATGATGTCATGTGGAAAAGCATTTCCTTTGGTCAGTTGTTATCACTCTTCCAGAGCCTGACTACAGAAGGGCCAGCGTCTAGCAGGTTGCAGGAGCTTGCTCGGCTGCAGAGCTCTCTTTACACGACCCAGGCAAGATGCTGGAATTGAAGGTTTGGTCCTGACGCACACAGCACGACTGTTCACTTCAGGGCCCACAGGCCCAGGCTTGAGATCGGGGCTAAAACCCATGGGAAGGTGCTGCTGGAGTAACAGCTGGAGCTGGAGGCTCACTTGGCCTAACCAGAAGGAAAGAAGAGAGTGTGAAGAGCTGAGCATGGAGAGACCAGGCAGCATTGCTGTGTGGTGTTAAAGGGGCTGTGCTCCACCCCAGAACCAGCAGTCTATCAAGCAGTACAATACAGTGGATCTGTGCAGTGCTTTGAGCCTTTGGAATGACACCCCTTTCTCTAGGCCACTCTGCGCCCTTGATTTATAAGGGGTCCTCACCACCAGCTTGCTCTGAAATAGCCCCTCTGGCAGGGTCTCTGGGGCCCATCTACACGCCCTGGCCTGTGTGGAAGGAGGGGGAACGTGTGCTGGAGGAGACGAGGGGAGGACTCTGGGTTTATTCCTGCTTGCGCCATTGTCTTCTCACTGGCTGGGAGCCAAGGATGACCCCACGCTGCCTTGGGAGCGGCAAGGGCTGAGTAAGTGCCCCGCCAGCTCGCAGGGCCCTGCATCCTGGAGATTAGCCGCCCCAGCCTCTCTCGGCAGCCAGCAGGAAAGAGCCCAAGATGGGGCCACTCCCCTGCCTGTGGCTGGCCAGAGAGCCAAGTGCAGATCCCAGCTGCTGAGCCGGCCTCCCTGCAGCCTCACCCCACCCCCTGCTGGAGCCCGCGGGGTGCGGGGAAGGCGCGAGGGCCCTGGCTCCTGAGGGCATCGTGGCCCAGTACAGTGCAAGGAGGCAGGAGCTCTCTGTGCCTAGGGACCCTGGGACTGGGGCTCTCAATGCCGCAGCCCTGAGTCCCCTGCACTGGCCACACCGGACAGCGAGGCCCAGGGGGACGTAGCAAGGGAGGTCTGCTGCGCCAGGGCGGTGGCTACGTAGGGAAGTGCTGGAGGGCAAACTCAGGGGCTAGAGAGAAGGGCCCCGGACCGGGGGGGCTCTGGCTTGAGTCTACAGGGGAGAGGCTTTCTCTAGCCACAGATGGGGGATTAAGCTGCTCAAAGCCCCCCTCCCCCCTCCTGGCAATGTGGCTTTCGGGGTTACACTCGGCAGCTCTCTCAGCATCACAGGATGGGCTAGTGGTTAGCACCGCACAGCTGGCCCCAGAGCTCCTGGGCTACATTCCTGGGTCTCCTCTTGCCTCACTCTGTGACCTTGGCTAATCCATTAGCCGGCTGGTAATAGCCCGGAAGCCTGGGGCAGCCCTTCCAAGGGCACATCCCCTGTGGCTCTGTGTTCCATACTGAAGGCTCTTTGCCCCTCAGCTGGGTGTTAAAGGTCGGGCACTGCTTCTCTTGGGTCTCTGTGAGGACTGAATGGAGGCTGCCTGGCCTTAGGAGCTTGTGATTAAATACAAAGAATTAGGGCTGATTTTTTTTCCCCCAAGGCATTTTGATATTTACAAGCCAGTACAGGTGCAGCCAATTGCCCTGAGGTGGCCCCCAGCACCTCCTCTTGTCACCCCGTTATATGTTGTTTTATGGCACCCGCATTTTCCTTTAAAACATTTTTTATACCCACAAAAGTTTCCAAGGAGCGACAGATCCCAATGCCAGACTAACCAAAGATGTTCTCGACACAGCTCCACCTCCACGCAAACTGGGATACAGGTGCAAGTTAGATCATCAGTTGCAACAAGGAATCAGTGTCCCACTGGGCGAGAGATTCATTATGTTACTAAAGAAAGTGTTATAATCAGCAGTAAGGGGAAAGCGATGGGAGAGGTACATCGAGGCAAAATGTCTCTAAAAATTAGAACTGGCTGAACAATTTTTGATGGAGCAGTTTTTCCATTAGGAAACACCAATTCAATGTGAGAGGGTTTCACAGCAACATATCAATTTGGTCAACATTTTCAAAAGGAAATATTGAAAACAAAGCATTTTGACAAGATCCAAATGTTTCGTTTTTGACTTCTATGTTATATAATATAATTAATTACAATCAATTAACTGTCAAAATGTTTGACCTTTAATATTATGTTATAAAATATAAATAACAAAAGTCAAAAGAAAATGTTTTGATTTTACTGAAATGAAATGTTTCAATCAGATCATTTCCATGTTTCCAAGACTAAATATTTTGGAATTTTCATTTCATGGTAAATTTCAACTTTTTGTTCTGATTTGGGACAAAGGAAAATTCAGAAATAATGGAATTTCTGTGGAAGGGGAGCTCCGTTTTCCGACCCGCTGTATGAACGAGGCGTATGGATGAGCTCCTGAGGGTACGCGGAGAAGCCCCATTTAAAACCAGACGAGATGCTGGTAACTGCAGTAGGGGACCCTCCTGAGCTGGCAGATGAACTAGATGCGACCTAATGGGCATTTTCCATCTGTACCTTGAAAGATCTTTTATCTATTCCCAGGTGCTTCCAGTGAGGGCAAATCCAGCCCCGTCTAGGTCTTGGCGCTACCACACAACAAACACTATATAGGAATAGTCTTCACTACAAACGTATGGGGGTGTAACTATGCTGTGATCTAACCTCCGGTGTAGACAGCGCTATGTTAATGGGAGGGCTTCTCCCGTCGCCATAGCTACCGCCTCTCTTCAGCGTAGGTAGCGTCTTCACTAAGCGCTACAGCAACACAGTTGCATCGGTGCAGCGCTGCAGGTGTAGACACATCGGGCTAGCCCTTGTGAACACATGGTGAGATAATCAACCCTGGAGCTGCTAGACTGAAATACAACCTGAGCAACCCCCCATCTCCAGGGTGTGACCGCTGAGAGGGCGTTTCAGGGAGAGGCGGGTTAGGATGATCTCCTCTCTGACCTTCAGCACAAGAAGCCCTGTGAAGCAATGTGCCCAGCACCATGGTGAAAAGCTGGTGCCCCAAGGCAATCTTCAGAGCCCCAGTTTTCATCTCTCAGCCAAATCCCCACCCTCCACTCCTGCTCAACAGTCTCATGTATCTGCTCCAGGTAGCAGCATGGATGGGTGTGGTCACCAGCTCCTGCCCTGAGTGCATTGGGAGACAAGGAGCAGGGACAGGCTGGTAGCTGGAGGGACAGAGAGAACCCAGGGTCTGCCTCTGCCCAGCAACCTCAATACAGAATCCCCTCTATTCATTACAGCTGAGACCACGAGTGAGAGTGGAGGAGCATCAGCAAAGCCCATGTCTTCTATAGTCCAGCTGCCCGCCTCTGGCTGCTACAGAGGAAGAGATGAAACCGTGGTGGAATTTGCTGGAGAATTGTGCCGCCCCCCCCCAGCGATCATGGCTGCAAATAAAGCAGGTGAGTTTTCGGATTAAATGTTTTTCCATCAGAAAATGCCGATTTGTCAAAACCAAAACTGCTTGCGGAGGAGGGTTGGTTTGAACAAATTTCCCGACTCAAAATACTTTCGTCAACAAGTTTCAAAATTGTCGCAGTATCCCATGTTGCCACTTGCAATATGAAAAGTCCCACTCTAGGGTTTTGGGGTCAAAATTTCAGTTTGTTTAAAGAAAATAAAAAGTATTTTTTTTAAAAGGCTGAAATCAAAACAAGGTGTTTTGACATTATTGAAAGAAACATTGCGCTTGTCCCAGTTTGCCTTTTTTGGGGGGTGGGGGGAAGCAGGGATTGGTTTATGAAAAAAATTGAGATTTTGATTTTTTTTAGATCAATTTGGGACAGGGACATTTTGTGAAATATAACAATTCTTGCAGGCTGGGAAAACCACCAAACATAACCCTCAAACCGTGAACTAGGTGTAAAGCCACGTGGTGCCAGCTGCCTGAGTTTGCAGCGGGGAGAAGGGTGAATTGCCCCATGCACTCCACGGGGTGCTTATGCCCAAAGTTAAGAGCTAATGTACTCAATGCTTTTTTTGCCTGTCTTCACGAACAAGGTCAGCTCCCAGACCGCTGCACTGGGCTGCACAGCATGGGGAGGAGGTGACCAGCCCACTGTGGAGAAAGAAGTGGTTCTGGACTATTTAGAAAAGCTGGACGTGCACAAGTCCATGGGGCCAGATGCGCTGCATCCGAGGGTGCTAAAGGAGTTGGCAGATGAGATTGCAGAGTCATTGGCCATTATCTTTGAAAACTCATGGTGATCGGGGGAGGTCCCGGATGACTGGAAAAAGGCTAATATAGTGCCCATCTTTAAAAAAGGGAAGAAAGATGATCCGGGGAACTACAGGCCTCAGTTCCTCACCTCAGTTCCTGAAAAAAATCATGGAGCAGGTCCTCAAGGAATCAATTTTGAAGCACTTAGAGGAGTGGAAAGTGATCAGGAACAGTCAGCATGGATTCACCAAGGGCAAGACATGCATGACTAACCTAATTGCCTTCTATGAGGAAATAACTGGCTTTGTGGATGAGGGGAAAGCGGTGGACCTGTTATTCCTTGACTTTAGCAAAGCTTTTGATACGGTCTCTGTGACAGGGTAGTAGCTCACCGCTGTGGCACCTCCTCCTGGTCGTCTCGGGGAATTAGCTCGAACCAGTAGGGCGCCCCTTCGGGTGGCGTCCCGCCTGTCGTTCCACCTGCGTTGGGTGCACGGACTTGCATCACCCTCAATGTACGGAGTCCTCTTCTGGAGCACTGTCCTCCAACAGTGTCCCTTTTGTCCCTTCACACCCCCTTCCGGGGCGGGGGGGGGGGAAACAACAGCCCCACACCTTCGAGTCCAATCCTCACAGTCCAGGACCTGGCATGGTTCTGGCCGGCCGCTCCCTGCGGCTGTGCGTAGGGCAGCACAGCAAACAAAGGGGGGAAAAAGGGGGGAGGTGACTCAGGCCCGCCCACTACTCTGAGTCCCGGTCCAGAGGCCCTAGGGCAACAGTCTTGCTGTCTTCCTTCCCCTTCCTCCTCTGACTATCCCTCTGGACTGCTTCCCCAACAGCCCTTCGTTACGCTAGGCCTCCTCCTCCCAGGCCTGCCACCTAGCAGGCTATGGAGTAGGGCCTTCTCCCACTCTCTCAGGCTGGCCTCCCAGCTCCAGAGACAGACCTTCCCCTCTGAAGGCCTGGGACAGACTGACTGCTCCTGCTCTGGGCAGTCTTTTATATGGCTAAGCCGGGCCCTGATTGGCTGGCTCCAATCTGCCTTCTGATTGGCTCTCTGTAAGCCCTTCCCTGATTGGCTAGGCGTCTGCGCAGGCGTCTAGGCCTGCTGCAGCCCACCCTCTCTGGGCGTGGGGCAATCGCCCCACCACAGTCTCCCACAGTATTCTTGCCAGCAAGTTAAAGAAGTATGGGCTGGATGAATGAACTATAAGGTGGATAGAAAGCTGGCTAGATCATCGGGCTCAACGGGTAGTGATCAATGGCTCCATGTCTAGTTGGCAGCCAGTATCAAGCGGAGTATCCCAGGGGTCGGTTCTGGGGCCAGTTTTGTTCAATATCTTCATTAATGATCTGGAGGATGACGTGGACTGCACTCTCAGCAAGTTTGCAGATGACGCTAAACTGGGAGGAGTGGTAGATACGCTGGAGGGTAGGGATAGGATACAGAGGGACCTAGACAAATTAGAGGATTGGGCCAAAAGAAATCTGATGAGGTTCAACAAGGACAAGTGCAGCGTCCTGCACTTAGGATGGAAGAATCCCATGCACTTCTACAGATTAGGAACCGAGTGGCTAGGCAGCAGTTCTGCAGAAAAGGACCTATGGGTTACAGTGGACGAGAAGCTGGATATGAGTCAACAGTGTGCCCTTGTTGCCAAGAAGGCTAACGGCTTTTGGGCTGTATAAGTAGGAGCATTGCCAGCAGATCGAGGGATGTGATCATTCCCCTCTATTCGGCATTGGTGAGGCCCCCTCTGGAGTATTGTGTCCAGTTTTGGGCCCCACACTACAAGAAGGATGTGGAAAAATTGGAAAGAGTCCAGTGGAGGGCAACAAAAATGATTAGGGGGCTGGAGCACATGACTTATGAGGAGAGGCTGAGGGAACTGGGATTATTTAGTCTGCAGAAGAGAAGAGTGAGGGGGGATTTGATAGCTGCTTTCAACTACCTGAAGGGGGGTTCCAAAGAGGATGGAGCTCGGCTGTTCTCAGTGGTGGCAGATGACAGAACAAGGAGTAATGGTCTCAAGTCGCAGTGGGGGAGGTCTAGGTTGGATATTAGGAAACACTATTTCACTAGGAGGGTGGGGAAGCACTGGAATGGGTTACCTAGGGAGGTGGTGGAATCTCCTTCCTTAGAGGTTTTTAAGGCCCGGCTTGACAAAGCCCTGGCTGGGATGATTTAGTTGGGAATTGGTCCTGCTTTGAGCAGGGGGTTGGACTAGATACCTCCTGAGGTTCCTTCCAAACCCTGGTATTCTATGAATGTTAAAGATGGCAATTTAAATGACATTCTTCACCATCTCACTTGCCATCTGCAGGATGCAGCATAAAGGCTGAAATGAATGTGGCAGTTCACACCTCTCCGAGTTATTGTTTCAGACCCCCCCCCCCCCCCACACACACACACGTTCAGGCAGACAGCACGGCCATGGTTTATCTTTAACAAGCATCCAGCTAATGCATTTTTCCCAAGCTGCCTCCCACATCTTCCAGGGAACCAGAAGCCACAAGTGTCTCCTACCTGCCTGCCGGCATCCCACGCAGACGCCTGGGCTGCAGCTCCAAGCTGTCAGCACAAGCAGCTGCAGCACCCTGACAAATGATACCGTGGGGAAGCACCAAGGAAAGTGATTGTAACATCAAGTCAAGAGCCCTGGGGTGCAGCGCTTTCCTCACTTAATTCACCAAAACACTCCTGCTCTTCACTCAGTTGTGTCTACTACAGACTTTCCCACCTGCCACAGGAACGTGGGACTGGCCAGACTGGGTCTGGGGCGCATCCTGGCTCTGAGTGACCAGCACCAGCTGTTTTCAGAGGAACCCTGCATTGATGGGGTATCCTGCCTCCAGAGGACATTCCTTCCTGACCCTCAAGGCAACCATCAGCTCGTGCCCTGAAGCAGGAGGGTTTCTAACCCTCCAGAAGCTCTTGTTTATTTGTTAACATTCACTGCTATAACTCTGGATGGTCGCATTAGCCAGAGACATGTCCAGAGCTTTTCTGAAGCCTGAGCCCTTGGGCTTAGTGATATCCAGTGGCAGTGAGTCCCACAGGCCGGCAGCATGTTGGGTGCCGGTTTGAATTTGCCGCACTGGGGCTGCAGAGTCTGTGGGGCCTGGGCGCAGAATTCAGGCCCCGTTTGCCAGAGCGTGTTGAGCCGCCTCTGGCGCACGTGGAGTTTGCTGGCGAGCGAAGCCGGGAACGGAACTGGGCCTCCAGCAGGGATGGCCCTTGAACAGGAGAACGGCACATAAATCCGCCCGCGCCAAGGGGATCAGCTCTCTGGCGCCATCACCTCTCTCCAGGCAGAGGGGCTGCCCTTGCCTAATAGGGAAGCGAGCTGTCTTGGGCTTGAGTGATGGGACCCGCCGAGCCCTCGTGTCTCCTCCAGCTCCTGGCTCGCAGGTAGAGCACGTCTCTCCATGGCTGGCTAGCAGGGGAGGATGGGAAGCAGGCCTGGCTCTTACCCAGACTGACACCAATGCGGCTGCTGCAGCCAGGGGCTCCGTCCAGGGGCTCCTTCCGCCCTCTGCACCAGGCCCAGCCCCACAGGCCGGCTGCAGCCAAAGTCCCTGAGGAGGGAAGGGGCGCCCCATGCCCCTTGCCAGGCACACTGCTCCCAGTCAGTCCTGCCAGGAAAGGCTCTACCCTCACAAGTCAGCGGTCCGGAAGGCGGATCAGATGGCCCATGGGGTCGCCGCAGGGCTCCCAGTGGGGAAGTGACCATTAACCTGGTGCAGTAAATCCTGGGCTGCGTGCGTGGCTTTATTGCAGGCTGCACTTGCAGCCATTGCTCACCCCACCCCCCCCACCCCCGCCAGTCCCCAGGTCCTGCTACGGCCCTTCCCAGCCCAGGTGCCGGGGGCTGGTGATGGCCCTGCTCCTGCTGAGTACCACAAACCCAGAGTCTGACCGAGGGGGCCTCCCTGGAAATGCTCAGCCCCTTGCCGGTCGCAGCCCCCGGGACCAGCAGGGGGCACTGTGTAGGGGCACGAGGGCCCATCGGTTCACAGGCCCGTTTCCAGCGCAGCTTGTGGAGGCGAAGGGGCAGGTGCTGCTGAGGGCCTGGCCCTCAGCGGGGGAGCTTGGAAGCCAAGCTGCCTCCACTGCTCCAGGCCCCGACCCGTCGCCAGCAGTAGGAAGGGCCGGGGTGCTGAGGGACCGGCTCCCACTGATGGGTCGGCCCAGAGGCTGTGTCAGCCGCAGCAGGTGGGAGGTGCTGGGCTGGGGAGGCCATGGGGAGCGGGCCCCATGCCTGCTCCTCTGGTCTCTGCAGCTGCAGACAACGGGCGGCTCGGAAGCACTCAGACTATGGGATGGCTCTGCCTTATTCCAGTCCCTAGCAGACAGGTGCCCATGTCCCAGAGCCCCCTGCACTGGCTGGCACCAGGACCTGGCCTGCTACGTGTGAGTTCCAGCTGCCCAGACAGTGATATAACTCCCCGGTCTCCGTTGAATATGCCCATATAAGCGTAGCCTCGACTCCCTCAACTGCAGAAAAGGACCTGGGGATTACAGTGGACGAGAAGCTGGATAGGAGTCAGCTTCCACCTTGCACCCCCCCTCCCCCACGGCAGCTCCCCCCTTGCCCTGAGGCGCCCCCCCTGCGGCAGCTCCCCCAGCCCCCGGCCCGGGGATCCGTGCGGCAGCTCTGACCCAGGGGTACCCCTGGGCTGCCGCCGACAGCTCAGACTCCCTCTCCCTCCCAGCGCAGCGGGCGCTGTTTAAAAAAAAAAATTGGGGGTGCCGCTTTTTGGCACCCCCAAATCTTGGCGCCCTAGGCAACCACCTAGTTGGACTAAATGGTAGCACCGGCCCTGTGGCCATGGCTTCATGCCTGCCCATGGTCCATGTAGAGCGTGTGTGAATGGGAGGAACCTGCCTGTTGCAGCTCACACCTACCTTTCTGCTCTTGTCCCGCAGACAGGAGCTTGGGGCTGCTTTGACGAGTTCAGCCACATCAACATTGAGACGCAGTCTGTGGTGGCCCAGCAGATTCTCTCCATTCTCTCTGCCTTGGCCGCCAACATGACCTCCTTCACCTTTGAGGGCCATAAGATCAAGCTGGTGTGGTCCTGTGGTATCTTCATCTCCATGAACCCAGGTGGGAGACATGGCCGTGCCCATGGAAAGGTCCCTCTCGCTGGCGGAGTCGCTGGCTCGGGCATGGCAGGCCCCTCCCCATTCAGAATTCAGATGGGCACCACATGGCCACTAGGGAAGAACCCAAGACCAGCCCGTCCCTATGCAGGGGCCTCGGCTCAGCGTCCGTGGCCTGGGGTTGGGGTAAAGGGAGTGGGGCAGAGATGGCAGGTGGCCAGGGCTAACATGCTGCTGGGTGCCATGGGGCAGGTTATGCTGGACGGACACAGCTGCCCGACAACCTAAGTCCATGTTTTCTCCCATCTCCATGGTGGTGCCAAACTCCATGCTCATCACAGAGATCATCCTCTTCAGAGGAGGGTTCAGCAACTGTAAGGTACACACAGGCCTGGGGCCATGGGGGCTCAGAGAGTCACCCTTGCTGGGAGCACTCGTGTCCTGGTCAGTGGGTCCAGTCCCAGCCAGGGCAGGGACTGGCTGGGTCAGAGAATGGGACACGGGGCCTTTCCCATCTGGGTGGCACGGACTCCGATCTGGCCCCAGGGCGAGGACTGGCTGGCTCAGAGAATGAGCCTTTCCTGGCTGGCGTACTGCTCCCAATCTAGTGCACTGCAGCCTGGGATGAGTTGGGGGTTCCCAGGGCTCTTAGCGAGATGCCACCTCCGAAGCCTGGTTCCCTGACCCCCTGAAATGGAGCCAATATGCCCCTGGCTGCCTCGCCCCCCGCTGATGGGCTCTGCTCTTGTCCCAGCTCCTGGTTGAGAAGGTTTACACGCTGTATTCGCTGGCAGTGCAGCAGCTGTCCAAGCAGGACCGCTACGACTTTGGCCTGCGGGTGCTGACGTCGCTGCTCCGCTACGCTGGGAAGAAGCGCAGGGTACACCCCGACATCAGCGGTGAAGAGGTGAGGTGCCCCCGGGATCCTGCACTTAGGGAGGCCGGGGACTGTGCCAGGCGGTGTCGGGATGGCATGGGCAGCGCCGGAGGGGAGTTTTGCCAGCTGTTTGGCAGTGGGGAGCAATGCAGTCAGTGTGCCAGCTGGATGGGGGGAGGATCCCCAGCACCCCGAGGGTGCCCAGCTCCCCTGGCTCTTCTGGTGGCTTTCAGATCCTCCTGATGGCCATGAAGGACATGAAAATCGCCAAGCTCGCCTCAGTCGACGTGCCCCTCTTCAATGGCATCGTCCAGGAGCTCTTCCCGGGCATCAAATCACCTGCCATTGGCTACAGGAAGGTCAGCTAGCCGGCCCCGGCCGCTCAGCTGGGCTCCTTCCCCCAGGGCTGGATCCAAGTGACAGGGAGCCCAGTGCCATTAAGTGCAGGGAGGCTGCACTGCCAAGGCAGTTCCCTTCCAGAGAGCAGGGGACATGGAGACGGGATTCCTTGGTTTTGTTCCCAGCTCAGGGAGGGGAGTGGGGTGTAGTGGTTAGAGCGGGGGGGAGGGGCTGGAACAAAAGAATCCAGGACTCCTGGATTCTCTCCCGGTTCTAGGAAGGGAGCGGGATCTAGGGGTTAGAGCAGGGTTGTGGGTTTTTTTTTTTCTCTCTCTTGCTCTCTCACTTGCCATCTGACCTCTCTGTACCTCAGTTTCTCCCATGTGTGGAGAGACTCCCAATAATTGATGAGGAGGTGTCAATCCCAAGAGAGGGAAATTGCTTTTGAGTGAGCCGGCGACTCCCAGTCCCTATTCAAGCCCAAGGGGGAGACGGTTGGGAGATGCCCAGTTGATCTCCACACCAGATTATAACATTGAGAGGGAGGACAATGAGATAAGAACAGATACAGCCGGGGGGAAGAGACTGGACATAAGGAGGAGGGGGGGGATGGATACCAGACTAATAGGTCATACTAGCTGTACTGTGTCCATACCAAATGGGATAACGAATGTGAGAGAGGCCAAACGGCATAAATTAAGATGTTTATACACCAATGCGAGAAGCCCAGGTAACAAAATGGAGGAATTGGAGCTCCTGGTCCAAGAAATGAAACCGGATATCGTAGGAATAACTGAAACGTGGTGGAACGGTAGTCCTGACTGGAGCACAGGTATGGAAGGGTATGTGCTGTCTAGGAAAGACCAGATCAAAGATAAAGGTGGAGGAGTAGCATTGTATGTCAATAATGAGGTAAACTGTAAAGAAATAATAACTGATGGAATGGATAAGACGGAGTCTGTCTGGGCAATACTCACATTGGGTAAAAGAACTACTAGAGCCTCCCCTGGGATAGTGCTTGGGGTGTGCTATAGACCGCCGGGATCTAGCCTGGATATGGACAGAGAACTCTTTAATGTTTTTAGGGAAGTAAATACTAATAGGAAATGTGTAATCATGGGAGACTTTAACTTCCCGGATATAGATTGGGGAACAAATGCTAGTAACAATAATAGGGCTCAGATTTTCCTAGACGTGCTAGCTGATGAATTCCTTCATCAAGTAGCTGCTGAACCGACGAGGGGGGATGCCATTTTAGATTTGGTTTTGGTGAGTAGTGAGGACTTCATTGAGGAAATGGTTATAGGGGACAACCTTGGCTCGAGTGATCATGAGCTAATTCAGTTTAAACTAAATGGAAAGATTAACAGAATTAAATTTTACGATTTCAAAAGGGCTAACTTTAATAAATTAAGGGGACTGGTTAGGGAAGGTGCCTGGGATTATTTCAAGTTGAAGTTGCAGGAGCTGTCGGAGGCCTGTATCCCGAGAAAGGGAAAACAGTTCGTAGGCAGGAGATTTAGACCGAGCTGGATGAGCAAGCGTCTCAGAGGGGTCATTAAGAAAAAACAGAAAGCGTACAGGGAGTGGAAGATGGGAGGGATCAGCAAAGAAACCTACCTTATTGAGGTCAGAGCATGTAGAGATGGAGTGAGAAAGGCCAAAAGCCGTGTAGAGTTGGACCTTGCAAGGGGACGCATCGGTTGGAAGTAACGGAAGAGGAGGACCTCGGAGTCCTGGTTGATCGCAGGATGACTATGAGTCGGCAATGTGACGTGGCCGTGAAAAAAGCTAATGCGGTCTTGGGATGCATTAGGCGAGGTATTTCTAGTAGGGATAAGGAGGTGCTGGTTCCATTATACAAGGCACTGGTGAGACCTCATTTGGAGTACTGTGTGCAGTTCTGGTCTCCCATGTTTAAAAAGGATGAAATCAAACTGGAACGGGTACAGAGAAGGGCCACTAGGATGATCCGAGGAATGGAAAATCTGTCGTATGAAAGGCGACTCGAGGAGCTCGGTTTGTTTACCTTAACCAAAAGAAGGCTGAGGGGGGATATGATTGCTCTCTTTAAATATATCAGAGGGATAAATACCAGGGAGGGAGAGGAATTATTTCAGCTCAGTACTAATGTGGACATGAGAACGAATGGATATAAACTGGCCGTCAGGAAGTTTAGGCTTGAAATTAGACGAAGGTTTCTAACCATCAGAGGGGTAAAGTTTTGGAACAGCCTTCCGAGGGAAACAGTGGGGGCGAAAGACCTCTCTGGCTTTAAGATTAAGCTTGATAAGTTTATGGAGGGGATGGTTTGATGGGATAAAGTGATTTTAGTCAATAGGTCAATAACGTGCCATCGCTGGTAATTAGTAACAATGGTCAATGATGGGATATTAAAAGTTACTACAGAGAACTTTTCCAGAAGGTCTGGCTAGAGAATCTTGCCCACATGCTCGGGGTTCTACTGATCGCCATATTTGGGGTAGGGAAGGAATTTTCCTCCAGGGTAGATTGGCAGAGGCCCTGGAGGTTTTTCGCCTTCCTCCGCAGCATGGGGCAGGGGTCGCTTGCTGGAGGATTCTCAGCGATTTGAAGTCTTTAAATCATGATTTGGGGACTTCAACAGCTGAGTCAAGGGAGAGAATTCTTCCAGGAGTGGGTGGGTCAGCTTTTGTGGCCCGCATTATGCGGGAGGTCAGAGTAGATGATCATAATGGTCCCTTCTGACTTTAGAGTCTATGAGTCTATGAGTCTATAATGGTGTTAGATTTGCAAATGAATTGTAGCTCTGCAGTTTGTTTTTGAAGTTTTTTTGTTGAAGGATTTTAAATCAGTTATAGAACGTCCAGGGAGATTGAAGTGTTCTCCTACTGGCTTTTGTATGTTACCATTTCTGATGTCTGATTTGTGTCCATTTGTTCTTTTGCGGAGGGACTGTCCGGTTTGGCCAATGTACATGGCAGAGGGGCATTGCTGGCACATGATGGCATACATCACATTAGTAGATGTGCAGATGAATGAGCCCCTGATGGTGTGGCTGATGTGGTTGGGTCCTCTGATGGTGTCGCTAGAGTAGCTATGGGGACAGAGTAGGCAATGGGGTTTGTTACAGGGATTCATTTGTGGATTAGTGTTTCTGTGGTGTGGTGTGTACTTGTTGGTGAGTATTTGGTTCAGGTTGGGGGGCTGTCTGTAAGAGAGGACTGGCCTGTTCCCCAAGGTCTGTGAGAGTGAGGGATCGTTTTCCAAGATAGGTTGTAGATTGTTGATGATGTGCTGCAGAGGACAATTATTGGGAGTGGACCACATCCACCCTGATTGAATTGGCCCTGTCAACACTGGTTCTCCACTTATAAGGTAACTCCCTTCTCTTCATGTGTCAGTATATTTATGCCTGCATCTGTAATTTTCACTCCATGCATCTGAAGAAGTGGGTTTTTTACCCACGAAAGCTTATGCACAAATAAATCTGTTAGTCTTTAAGGTGCCACCGGACTCCTTGTTGTTTTTGTGGATACAGACTAACATGGCTACCCCCTGATACTTGGAAATCTTAGACACCCTCAGGGGTCCCAGGACCACTGGTTGAAAACTACTGGTCTAGAGCAGGGAGAGCGGGAGCTTCTCATCTCAGTATGTCCCTGCTCCAGAAGAAGGGGAGATTCAGTTGCATTGGGAAGTGGCAAATTCAAAACTGATAGAGGAGGGAAATATGTTTTCACACAAGGTGTGACTAGCCTGTGGAACTCATTTCTCCTCGCAGGATGTTCTGCTGGTCAAGAATTTAGCAAGGTTCAAAGAGCGATGAGACGTCTATGTGGTTAACAAGACTTTTCAGAGTTATAATAGTTAATGCTAACAGAGTATAGGACAGGAGATAAACCCTGATGTTTTAAAGGCAATCTCTGTTAGTGGTTAGGGTAGGACCATCATGGGGAGGGTTTTATTGCCTCCCAGCTATATACTATGGGGATTCTTGCACTGTCCTCTGAAACATCTGGTGCTGAACATTGTCAGAGACAGGGCTGGATGGTCCATGTGTCTAGTCCATTATGGCAATTCCCACACTTCTGTCTGGAGAGCTAGGGGTGGGAGAGCACCAGACATGGGTCTGAGAGGGGTAGGGTGACCAGACAGCAAGTGTGAAAAATCAGGACAGGGGGTGGGAGGTAATAGGCGCCTATATAAGACAAAGCCCCAAATATCGGGACTGTCCCTATAAAATCAGGACATCTGGCCACCCTAGAGAGGGGTTAATGCTACAGCATGTTTAATCTATTTTACATTTATTTCCCCCATTCCTGGGGAACCTCAGAGCCCTCTCCTGCATTTATTCAATGCAGTTTGTGGAATATAGGACACGTGGTCGCTCCTGCCCATTGCTGCACATGTCAAGCTGCCTGCTCAGTTATTCCCTATTATTGTGAGCCCAAACATTCAGCAATGGCTGTTATTTGGGGTGCCCCAGTGTCTGGGTGCTCAAGTTGGGACACTTTAAAGGTGCCTCATTTTTCCAGAGCCACTAAGCATCAGCAGCCCCAATGAATTCAGCTGTGGTTGTTTTGGACTTCTAAAAATCAGGCCCTTTTAAAGTGCCTCAAGTTGGACCCCCAGAAATGGCAGCGCCCCAAATCACTAGCTCTAGCTCAGAGTTTTAGCCATAGTGCACAAGGGGAGGTGCTAGAAGCCAGGGCCGGCTCCAGGGTTTTGGCCGCCCCAAGCAGCCAAAAAAAAAAAAAAAAACCCGCGATCGCGATCTGCGGCGGCAATTTGGCGGGAGGTCCTTCGCTCCGAGGCGGAGTGAGGGACCGTCCGCCAAATTGCCGCCGAATACCTGGACGTGCCGCCCCTCTCCGGAGCGGCCGCCCCAGAACCTGCTTGACAAGCTGGTGCCTGGAGCCGGCCCTGCTAGAAGCACTATTGCGTGCTCTGCAGGCTGCCTGAGGGGAAGGCCTCCCTTCCCATGCCCACTGCAGCAGTCTGAAACAGGGCAGATCTACCCACCCAAAGCCCAGATAATTGATTAAGGGGTGAGCGCATAGAGCAGGCCCTACGCAGCTATTGGCCAGAGGACTGGGAGGAAATCCCACCCCTCACTCCCTGCTCTTGGTTGGAGAAGGAGGATGCACGTCTAGAGTGGAAGTTTAGCACTTTTGAGGTGGGGCTGGGGGCTGGCTGTAGGCCACTTTATCAGCCAGTGGGCATAGAAGTAGGATTGGAAAGAGGTGCCCCGTGGCTGAGGCTGGAGCAAGCAGGCCTAAGGGTAGCTTGGGCATGGGGCTAGGGATAGGCCTAGGTGGCTGTAGCCAGGCTGAGAAAGTGGCCCAGACCCTGCCTGGGAGTCTTGACTGGAGTGGTAGCCATGGCGATGGAGGCCTGTGATACGGTAGAGACTGGGAGCTCCCGTTGCACCCAAGCACCAGGGATCACCATGAGAGGTACGAGAGACCTGTAATAGGCCTACAGGACTGAGGCTGAGATGGGGCAATATGAACTCATAACGGGTCAGTGGTAGTACTCTTAAGGACTGGGGGCTCCGTGCATTGTACTGTTGAGGGGGTGCTGTGTGTGTTGCTGAAAGGTCCCTTACTAATCATGGGTTGTGTCCTTGCCCGGGTAAAGTTGCTGGTATTATATCTGAATGCAGCACTAATTTCTGTGGTAAATTCCTGCCTCCCCAAAACACGTGGGAGGGAGCCAAGCAGGAAGCAAGTGGGGCTCTAAACCAGGGGTTCTCAAACTAGGGGGCGTGACCCCTCAGGGGGTCATGAGGTTATTATGTAGGGGGTTGTGAGCTGTCAGCCTCCACTCCCAAGCCATGCTTTGCCACCGGTATTTATAATAGTGTTAAATATTTTAAAAAGTGTTTTTAATTTATTAGGTGGGGTCGCACTCAGAGGTTTGCTGTGTGAAAGGGGTCACCAATGCAAAAGTTTGAGAACCACTGCTCTAAACCCTCTTGGGCATGTGGCTTGGGGGCATTTGGGGACCACACAACAAACTGAGGTGCCCCCCCATGCTGATCAGGTCCTACTGCTCCATTTTCCAAAGGGCCCTAGCGCTCAAGGAGCTGAGCACCTTACATACATAAACCAGTATTGCCAATGCTAGGCACTGAAAAATCATGTCAGGCTCCCCAAAATTATGAGATTTTTGTTCTTAAAAATGCACATTGGGTTCTTTTTATTTACCTTCTGGCATTTGAAGCTTTAGGGTTCGCTCCGGTCATGTTTTCAAGCTTTTCTCCACAACCACAAGGATTAGACACACAGTTTTTAAAATTAAAGCTGGGATTCTCACCTAACAACATGACTCCAGGAGCTGGGGCTTTAAGGAAAATAGTAAATATTGCAAGACTCATGATGAAGTTACAAGACTTGGCAACAGTGCAGTGGCAATGTGTGCATGTTACACTCACAGATCCAAGTGATGTTGGAACACTAATTTAATTACACTTTTTGTAAAAATTGGAGAATACAGTCCCCCACGGAGGTGTCTGCAGAAAGGTCAAACCTTTGCTGTGACCACATCCTGCTCACCAGATTGCTGTTTGCTGCTGACCTCTCTGCCAAGAAGACGAAGGCTTAAAAAGCTGGAGCTGGGATATGCAACCCTGGCATTATTTGAACAAATTCAGTGTAACGTAAAACACTTTTTCTTCAAAAATATAGGCTCTGTTTATGCTGAGAGTCCAAGGCATTGATTTCTGAATGCTTGGAGCTGGCAGTACTGCAGTGGTTTATATATGTTCCTATAGATTCATAGATTCATAGATTATAGGACTGGAAGGGACCTCGAGAGGTCATCGAGTCCAGTCCCCTGCCCGCATGGCAGGACCAAATACTGCCTAGACCATCCCTGATAGACATTTATCTAACCTACTCTTAAATATCTCCAGAGACGGAGATTCCACAACCTCCCTAGGCAATTTGTTCCAGTGTTTAACCACCCTGACAGTTAGGAACTTTTTCCTAATGTCCAACCTAGACCTCCCTTGCTGCAGTTTAAACCCATTGTTTCTGGTTCTATCCTTAGAGGCTAAGGTGAACAAGTTCTCTCCCTCCTCCTTATGACACCCTATTAGATACCTGAAAACTGCTATCATGTCCCCTCTCAGTCTTCTCTTTTCCAAACTAAACAAACCCAGTTCTTTCAGCCTTCCTTCATAGGTCATGTTCTCAAGACCTTTAATCATTCTTGTTGCTCTTCTTTGGACCCTTTCCAATTTCTCCACATCTTTTTTAAAATGCGGCGCCCAGAACTGGACACAATACTCCAGCTGAGGCCTAACCAGAGCAGAGTAGAGCGGAAGAAGGACTTCTCGTGTCTTGCTCACAACACACCTGTTAATGCATCCCAGAATCATGTTTGCTTTTTTTGCAACAGCATCACACTGTTGACTCATATTTAGCTTGTGGTCCACTATAACCCCTAGATCCCTTTCTGCCGTACTCCTTCCTAGACAGTCTTTTCCCATTCTGTATGTGTGAAATTGATTTTTCCTTCCTAAGTGGAGCACTTTGCATTTGTCTTTGTTAAACTTCATCCTGTTTACCTCAGCCCATTTCTCCAATTTGTCCAGATCATTTTGAATTATGACCCTGTCCTCCAAAGTAGTTGCAATCCCTCCCAGTTTGGTATCATCCGCAAACTTAATAAGCGTACTTTCTATGCCAATATCTAAGTCGTTGATGAAGATATTGAACAGAGCCGGTCCCAAAACAGACCCCTGCGGAACCCCACTCGTTACGCCTTTCCAGCAGGATTGGGAACCATTAATAACAACTCTCTGAGTACGGTTATCCAGCCAGTTATGCACCCACCTTATAGTAGCCCCATCTAATTTGTATTTGCCTAGTTTATCGATAAGAATATCATGCGAGACCGTATCAAATGCCTTACTAAAGTCTAGGTATACCACATCCACCGCTTCACCCTTATCCACAAGGCTCGTTATCCTATCAAAGAAAGCTATCAGATTGGTTTGACATGATTTGTTCTTCACAAATCCATGCTGGCTGTTCCCTATCACCTTACCACCTTCCAAGTGTTTGCAGATGATTTCCTTAATTACTTGCTCCATTATCTTCCCTGGCACAGAAGTTAAACTAACTGGTCTGTAGTTACCTGGGTTGTTTTTATTTCCCTTTTTATAGATGGGCACTATATTTGCCCTTTTCCAGTCTTCTGGAATCTCTCCTGTCTCCCATGACTTTCCAAAGATAATAGCTAGAGGCTCAGATACCTCCTCTATTAGCTCCTTGAGTATTCTAGGATGCATTTCATCAGGCCCGGGTGACTTGCAGGCATCTAACTTTTCTAAGTGATTTTTAACTTGTTCTTTTTTTATTTTATCCGCTAAACCTACCCCCTTCCCATTAGCATGCACTATGTTAGGCATTCCTTCAGACTTCTCGGTGAAGACCGAAACAAAGAAGTCATTAAGCATCTCTGCCATTTCCAAGTTTCCTGTTACTGTTTCTCCCTCTTCACTAAGCAGTGGGCCTACCCTGTCTTTGGTCTTCCTCTTGCTTCTAATGTATTGATAAAAAGTCTTCTTGTTTCCTTTTATTCCCGTAGCTAGTTTGAGCTCATTTTGTGCCTTTGCCTTTCTAATCTTGCCCCTGCATTCCTGTGTTGTTTGCCTATATTCATCCTTTGTAATCTGTCCTAGTTTCCATTTTTTATATGACTCCTTTTTATTTTTTAGATCGTGCAAGATCTCGTGGTTAAGCCAAGGTGGTCTTTTGCCACATTTTCTATCTTTCCTAACCAGCGGAATAGCTTGCTTTTGGGCCCTTAATAGCGTCCCTTTGAAAAACTGCCAACTCTCCTCAGTTGTTTTTCCCCTCAGTCTTGATTCCCATGGGACCTTACCCATCAGCTCTCTGAGCTTCCCAAAATCTGCCTTCCTGAAATCCATTGTCTCTATTTTGCTGTTCTCCCTTCTACCCTTCCTTAGAATTGCAAACTCTATGATTTCATGATCACTTTCACCCAGGCTGCCTTCTACTTTCACATTCTCAACGAGTTCCTCCCTATTTGTTAAAATCAAGTCTAGAACAGCTTCCCCCCTAGTAGCTTTTTCAACCTTCTGAAATAAAAAGTTGTCTCCAATGCAGTCCAAGAATTTGTTGGATAGTCTGTGCCCGGTTGTGTTATTTTCCCAACATATATCCGGATAGTTGAAGTCCCCCATCACCACCAAATCTTGGGCTTTGGATGATTTTGTTAGTTGCTTGAAAAAAGCCTCATCCACCTCTTCCACCTGGTTAGGTGGCCTGTAGTAGACTCCTAGCATGACATCTCCCTTGTTTTTTGCCCCTTTAAGCCTAACCCAGAGACTCTCAACACTTCCGTCTCCTATGTCCATCTCTACCTGAGTCCAAGTGTGTACATTTTTAATATATAAGGCAACACCTCCTCCCTTTTTCCCCTGTCTATCCTTCCTGAGCAAGCTGTACCCATCCACACCAACATTCCAATCATGTGTATTATCCCACCAAGTTTCAGTGATGCCAACAATGTCATAGTTGTATTTATTTATTAGCACTTCCAGTTCTTCCTGCTTATTCCCCATACTTCTCGCATTTGTATATAGGCATCTAAGATACTGGTTTGATCTTTCCTCCCAGTTTTGTCCTGACTCTCCTTTCTCTCTGCCAATATAGCCCACACTCCCTCTCGTTTCCGACCCATCTCCCCGGTCTCCATGTTCCCCACTTACCTGTGGGCTTTGCTCACCTGTCCCCGTCCAACCTAGTTTAAAGCCCTCCTCACTAGGTTAGCCAGTCTGTGTCCGAATAGGGTCTTTCCTCTCCTCGAAAGGTGAACGCCATCTCTGCCTAGCAGTCCTTCCTCGAATAGCATCCCGTGGTCTAGGAAGCCAAAGCCCTCCTGGCGACACCATCTTCGCAGCCAGGCATTCACCTCCATGATGCATCTGTCTCTGCCTGGGCCCCTACCTTTGACAGGAAGAATTGAAGAGAATACCACCTGCGCTCCAAACTCCTTCACCCGTACTCCCAGAGCCCTGTAGTCACTCTTGATCCGCTCAATGTCACACCGCGCAGTATCATTTGTGCCCACATGGATGAGTAGCATGGGGTAGTAGTCAGAGGGCTGGATAATCCTCGACAATGCCTCCGTAACGTCTCGGATACGGGCCCCCGGCAGGCAGCATACCTCCCTCTTACATCCTATTCATTTCTTCTGTACAGAGTTCTTTGTCAGTCTTCTTTGTGAATCAGTGGAGATGTGCATTGAAGTCTCTCTCTTTCTGTTGACTCTGACACCCATTTTGGCTGCAGATTTTTGTCTTCCTCGAGTTATTCTTATACATGTTGTATTTCTGTTGTGGTGCTTTTTTGATTGTTTCCTAGTTGTAATATTAATTGTGCTTCATTTTGCCAATGTCAGAATTGCCCCTTTAATTCCATCAATTGCATGCACTCTGTGGGTGAATTCTTACATTCCCTTATTCCTTCCATTTTTATGCCAGTCACTTAATTTGTTTAATTCATTTTTATGTATGTTAAAGAATAAAATGTGGCACAATGACATTGTCAGTCATTCTGTGACAGCACAGAGTGACTAGAGGAAAGGCAAGATGCTGAATAGACCTGCACACAGAAGATTGCTGGGGTTTGTTTTTTTGTTTTTATGCTACATTTCTACACCTTGACCCTGCAATGGGTGACTACCACCCACTCACAGAAATCAATTCCAGAGCTGGATACTTGGTATGTCTGGACCCCCCCAAATAACCCAGAGAGAAGCAGTGCAAAGTCCCCTTCAATCTGCATAGGAGGAACCTTCAGTTTGAAAAAAACCTATTGAATTCTTCATGGCCTACATAAACTGTAGTCTCTATCCCGGGACTGCAAAACAAGGGGTCATCTGATGGTGTTGGGTTTAGTGAGGTAGATAGCTGTCTGTCAAGAAATGGACTGAGACACACCAACTTATATAGGGGCCCCTGCGCAGCTGCCAGATAAAGACCCTACTAACCTGGGCTGTGACAGGTGACCCTCTGAACCACAGTCAGATAATATCAATATATTGAGCAGGCTGAAACAGGACAGGTACAATATTTACAGCTGGTAACGCCTTGCCACTCAGCATTAAAAATAGCCATGTCCTGGCACATCCCAGTCGAGGGGGAACACCTCCCACATAGAAACGCTAATGACTCTAATTCTGTTGTTTATGCATGATGTCAAATACTTGTACAGGGAATATGGTTTTAGCCTGAGCTGAGAAGGCCCCAGACAGGTGTGGAGGAAAATTGGGTCTGAGGCTTCTTCTATTTGAAGAAGAGCTAATGCAATCCCAGGATGCATAAACAGGGGAATCTTGAGTAGGAGTAGAGAGGTTTTTGGCACTGGTGTGATGGCTGCTGGAATATTGTGTCAATTTCTGGGACCCATAACTCAAGAAGGATGTTGATAAATCGGTGAAGGTCCCTGTTGGCCTTGGAATCTATGAATGAATGAAGTTTGAGAATAGTTGTGGGGTCTGATTAAAGTGGTGTTGCAACTCATTTTCTAGTTTCTATACCCAGAGTTCTAGGATGTAGAGCACAAAAGAGCTTTTTATTGGTGACGCTCAGCATGATGTTGCGGAATGTCATGGCTCTTCAGGTTATGGTTACTGTCTCTTTGTCAATTTTCTAATTTTCCAGCAATCCTGTGTTTATTTCTTCTTGTGCTCCCCTGCCTGCTTGTCTTTATCTACCAGTTTTATCTTGTCTTAGATTGTAAGCTTTGTGGGGCTGGGTCCATGACTGGGAGATCCAGGCGCTACTGCGATATAAATAATTATAATATTCCATTTGTGCATTACCTTACGGAGCTGAGCATGTGTATTACATATGAGGAAACAGTCTATGAGAAGCTTGATAAGGCTGAGTTTGACATTTGTTTGGTATTAACTCCAGAAGGAGGACTTGTAAGATAGACAAAAATCTACATTTTTGATTGCGTCTGACGAAGTGGGCATTCACCCACGAAAGCTTATGCTCCAATACTTCTGTTAGTCTTAAAGGTGCCACAGGACCCTCTGTTGCTTTTTAAAAATCTACATATAACATTTTTCAGCTGCCTTTCTGCTTGGTGTCTTAGGCCGTGATGATAGCGCCATCCCATTGTTTTAGAAGGGCCTCTAGCGCTACTTTTAATTTCTGAAGAAATAATTTGGAAAGTTTCAGGAAAAACAAACCAAGTCTAATTTATACAATTTGATTGTGTTGCATCATCTAAATGAAGGATTCAGATTAGCGTCATTTTTTCCACATCTTAAATAGATAGAGAGCTGTAGGGCACCACAGACTTCTGCAAATTCTGATTTTACGATTCTTTTCACTTGTTTAATACAATGAAGTAAAAACTGAAGTACTCTAAATAAGATACTGCTGAGACTTGTTTGATGTCTCTGAAATATGTGTATTGTAAATACTAATCTCTCGCTGCTTGCATCGTACTCAGAGTTCAGTGTTATGCTAAAATCTGCTGCTGTCAACAACTCGCTCATCTAAGGTGCTTGTTATTTAGTGGCATAAATGTTAGTTTAATCTTTTGTTCAAGAGTTTGACGTGATACATATGGGGCAGAGCTGGGTTTAGGCTATTGGAACCCTGCTAGGGATACCTTGGCAACAAGCTAGTTTAGTCTGGAGTGGCGGTCCAACTCTTGGCTAAGGCATCCAGTCTCCACAAAGCATCAAAGGCCTTTGCAATGGGAGTTATGGCCCAGCTAGGGGTTGCACGCAATGAAAGATTATGGAGAGAGATTGATTTAAATTGTATGAGGGCAGGCACAATGGGTATTTTCCTCTTCCTGTGCTTTCATTTACAAATTTGGGGCTTGTTTACTTGCACAACCATTGCTTAACTACATTGTTACAAAATTTGACAATTCTGTGGCTGCGCTTGAAAGTAAAAGAAGAGACCCACTTCCTGGAGCAGGAAGGACACTGCTCATACACCTACTTCCAAACCACAGCTGGCCCCATCGCTTTTGTCTCTGTTCCTGAGGGAACATTTTCCACTCTCTCTTTTAAAATTTCGTTGCGTAGAGTAGCGCACCTGGGACACTGTGGGTAAGACTCTTCCTCCCCCACCCACCCTGGTTCCGAAGGAATTTGTCAGTCAGGTAACACTTATGGATTCTGGAGCTTTCACTTGGGAAACGCCTTTCTGCCTGGCTGAGAAATCTATTTAATTTGAACTGAGACGTATGTTTTCTCTTAGATGCCTATCAACTCTGCAGATCATTTTGGACATGAATGAGTTTCCAAGGGGAGAATATTTCCTTCCACCAGGGTACCCTCTGTGTGGGAAATTAGCCAGCTCTGTTGACAAGGGCTCTTGCGTGCTTGACCAGAGGAATACGTTGAATGTGTGTGTAATACGATTTCTATTTTTAGGGCAATCAGTTCACACTGTTGTGGGTTAAGATTTATTGTGCATTCTCCCAGAGCTAAGAGATTTCTCTCGTGACTCCCTGAGAATTCAACCTGCCACAGCACCTGTTATCTCAGGATTTTCCATCTCAGAAAGGCTTGACTATTTATGACTCTCTGCACCTCGCAGCTTGCAGAATCAGCAGCACAAATGTTACCCCACTGACCGAGCCCTGTTGTGAAGTTGATCCAATAATAATAAACTTGGAAGGATTAGATTTTTATCAGTAAACGTTGACTTCACTGTACATGAAGAAACAGACAACAATCGGAATTTACAGATAGGCAAAGCAAGAAAAATGCTGCTTGAGAACTTGTTAGTTTGATTTAACGATGTTTACTTTGTAGATTTTGACATGTGAGGTTGACACTTTGTATTTTAATGGTTATAAACCTGTAACTTTTTGAATGTGTCTACTTTAATTAAATAGTCTTACCCCCCCCAACTTCCTGCAACTGAAAATTTAAATAAACATTGAGAAAATGTTAAAACCCATAACTTTGCACAACTGTGAAAATTTAAAAATAGAAAAAATGCTTTAAAATAATTGATATGAGTGGAAATTACAAACAAATGAAAATGGAATTCTGCCAAGCCCAAATAATGAGTAATAGACTCCAAGCCTCTCATTTCCCCTAATCCTGCCTGTGACGAACTGGGAATGGTCTTAAAGTTTTCTCTGAATGCTGTGTGGGTGCCTCAGTTTCCACTCTGCGTTTCTTAAATATGCACAGTGGTGGGATAAGGGTGTGTGATTGTTGCAGAGCCCTTGAGGGCAGGGGGATGCAGGGGTCTGCACAGAGAATGGCCGACATCCTGTCTCCTGGCAAAATGATGGCCTGAGCCCCTCCCCTGCAAGGTGCCAACTGAAGGTGTTGGAGAACAAAGAGATCAGGTGGCCTCCTGGCCAGGGAAAGAAACAAAGGCCAGAGGAGGGGCTGGAGAGTTTCAGGTTGGAGCAGGCTGGGGAAACGGAAGGAGGCTCCCACTCCCTTCCCAGAGCTGGTAATAGAACCCAGGAATCCAGGCTCTCAGCCCTCCCTGCTCTAACCACTAGCCCCCACTCCCCTCCCAGAGCCAGAGAGAGAACCCGGGCGTCCTGGCTCCCAGCCCCCGCCACATTCTAACCCCTCTCCCCACATAGACCCAGGGAAAGAACCCAGGAATCCTGGCTCCCAGTCCCCCGGCTCTAACCACTAGACCCTGCTCCCCACATAGACCCAGGGAAAGAACCCAGGAATCCTGGCTCCCAGCCCCCCCCCCCCCCCCGGCTCTAACCACTAGCTCCCACTCCCCCCATAGGGCCAGGGAAAGGACGCTGGGAGACCGGGCTGCCACAGCGTCTGCTCCGTACGAAGCTCAATGTGTGTCAGCAATGTGTCCACCAGTGTTATAGTGTGTTTAATTTGTTTAATCTGGTTTTAATAAAGTGCATGTGGCAAGTTTTCCAATACTGTCAGTTTATGTTTGTGTTGCTAAGAGCAAGTCGGGCATAGGGGAACCAGTTTAATAATACTGCGTAGGGCCCCATAAATCCTAAGGCCGGCCCTGCCTGCACATAGGGCAGAGTCAGCTCCATGTTAGAGATGGGGAAACTGAGGCATAGAAAGGGTACTAGAGAGGGCCAGGGATATAACCCAAGAGTCCTGGCTCCCACCAGCCCCTACTCCCCTCCCAGAGCCGTGGAGAGAACCTGGAGTCCTGGCTCCCAGCCCCCCTGCTCTAACCACTAGCCCCCACTCCCCTCCCAGAGCTAGGGAGAGAACCCGGGCGTCCTGGCTCCCAGCCCCCGCCACATTCTACCCAGATGGAGTGGGGGCACTTCCCCCATGACCTTTGTTTACTCCTGGGGTGCTGATGGGGGTGGGGGAGGGGCTGAGCAGAATCTCCAGGGACTCTAATTAAGCCCAGGCACGAGAAGTGCCCCTGATTATATTTCCATTTAAAACAGAGCTAATGACACTTCCCTTCCCTGTACCTAGGCCCAGTCCACCCCCTTGCACGGAGCCCAGCGCCTGGTGCAGATAAGTATGGGGAGGCAGGTGAGACTGCTGTCTTGGGGAAGGTGTGTATGGGGGGGGGGATCCAGATGGCACCCCCCGACCCCCCCCCAAATCTCTCCCATCCTGTGCAGGTCTGGCCCCAGGGCAGCATTAGGGGGCACTGTGTGGCTGGGAGTGGGGCAGGGGGCTCAGCAGGGGGCGCTCTCCCCTGGTAGGCAGGGCTGGCCCCAGGGCAGCATTAGGGGGTGATGTGGGGCGGGGAGTGGGGCAGGGGGCTCAGCAGGGGGCACTCTCCCCTGGTAGGCAGGGCTGGCCCCAAGGCAGTGCTAGGGGGCGCTGTGTGGCTGGGAGCGGGGCGGGGGGCTCAGCAGGGGGTGCTCTCCCCTGGTAGGCAGGGCTGGCCCCAAGGCAGTGCTAGGGGGTGCTGTGTGGCTGGGAGCGGGGCGGGGGGCTCAGCAGGGGGCGCTCTCCCCTGGTAGGCAGGGCTGGCCCCTGGGTGGCGCTAGGGGGCGCTGTGGGGCGGGCGGGCTCAGCAAGGGGCGCTCTCCCATGGTAGGCAGGGCTGGCCCCAAGGCAGTGCTAGGGGGCGCTGTGTGGCTGGGAGCGGGGTGGGGGGCTCAGCAGGGGGCGCTCTCCCCTGGTAGGCAGGGCTGGCCCCAGGGTGACGCTAGGGGGCGCTGTGCGGCAGGGAGTGGGGCGGGGGGCTCAGCAGGGAGCGCTCTCTCCTGGCAGGCAGGGCTGGTCCCAGGGCGGCGCTAGGGGGCGCTGTGCGGTAGGAAGCGGGGCGGGGGGCTCAGCAGGGGGCGCTCTCCCCTGGTAGGCAGGGCTGGCCCCAGGGCGGCGCTAGGGGGCGCTGTGGGGGGCTCAGCAGGGGGCGCTCTCCCCTGGTAGGCAGGGCTGGCCCCAGGGCGGCGCTAGGGGGCGCTGTGCGGTAGGAAGCGGGGCGGGGGGCTCAGCAGGGGGCGCTCTCCCCTGGTAGGCAGGGCTGGCCCCAGGGTGACGCTAGGGGGCGCTGTGCGGCAGGGAGTGGGGCGGGGGGCTCAGCAGGGAGCGCTCTCTCCTGGCAGGCAGGGCTGGTCCCAGGGCGGCGCTAGGGGGCGCTGTGCGGTAGGAAGCGGGGCGGGGGGCTCAGCAGGGGGCGCTCTCCCCTGGTAGGCAGGGCTGGCCCCAGGGCGGCGCTAGGGGGCGCTGTGGGGGGCTCAGCAGGGGGCGCTCTCCCCTGGTAGGCAGGGCTGGCCCCAGGGCGGCGCTAGGGAGTGCTGTGGGGGGCTCAGCAGGGGGCGCTCTCCCCTGGTAGGCAGGGCTGGCCCCAGGGCGGCGCTAGGGGGCGCTGTGGGGGGCTCAGCAGGGGGCGCTCTCCCCTGGTAGGCAGGGCTGGCCCCAGGGCGGCGCTAGGGGGCGCTGTGCGGTAGGAAGCGGGGCGGGGGGGGCTCAGCAGGGGGTGCTCTCCCCTGGCAGGCAGGGCTGAGCCTACGTCCCAGCTACTCCTCCAGTCCATGTGGCGGGTGAATGCAGTGGGTGACGCTTTGGGCGGCATTGTGGGCCGTCAGCTAACGACCCCTGGCTAACGACTGCTTCCGGGAGGCTGTGCCAATGGGCTGCGGGTGCCCCCTGCCATGGCGTTCTTGCCCAGCCCGGTTCCTGTGCGCTGCCCCGGGGTGTTGAGGAAGAGGGGCAGCCTTTGCCAAAGGGAGGGAGCTGGGATCCAGCTGTGTGGGGGAGATCAGCTGTGACACTGTGGGGCATCGGGGCTCTGCACACAGCCTGACTCTCAAATAATGGGGATTGGGGCCCCAGGTTCCAGAGAGCACTTTGGTCAGGTCCTATCTGGGCAGCGCCCGGCGCGACGGGGCCCCAATCTCAGTCAGTTACTTGGGTTACTATCTACTTCAGTGCATTAATGTATCTGGCAACTTTCGGATCTCTGCCTGGGGTGCAGTAGGGTTACCATATTTAAAAAATAAAAAAAGAGGACACTCCACAGGGCCCTGGCCCCGCCCCTTTCCCATCCCCGTCCCAACTCAGCCCATTCCCCATCCCAACTCCGCCCATTCCCCGCCCCTTCCCCAAAGTCCCTGCCCTAACTCCGCCCCCTCCCCTGAGCGCCCCGCATTCCCCCTCCTCCCTCCCAAGCCCACGCAAAAAGGGCTGCCCGAGTGCTACCGGCTTCACGGTTTGCCGGGCAGCCCCCAGACCCTCCGCCCCCGGCTGGTGCTTCCCCAGCGCAGCTGGAGCCTGGGAGGGGAAGCGCCCAGCTGGGGGCGCGGGGTCTGGAGGCTGCCCGGCAAACCGTGAAGCCAGTAGTGCTCGGGCTTCGGACAGCCCCCATGCCTCCGGACAGCCCCCATGCCTCTGGACCCTGCATCCCCGGCTGGGCACTTCCCCTCCCGGGCTCCAGCTGTTGTGCTCCTCCCCTGACTCTTTGGCTCTGTTTAAGAGCTGAGCTGCCCGAGCGCTACCGGCTTCGGGCAGCCCTCATGCCTCTGGACCCTGCGCCCCCGGAGGGGAAGTGCCCGGCCAGCAGCTCAGGGTCCGGAGGCAAGGGGGCTGCCCGAAGCCGGTAGCGCTCGGGCAGCTCGGCTTTAAACAGAGCAGAAGAGTCAAGGTAGGGAGCACAGCAGCCACGGGAGGGGAAGTGCCCGGCCGGCGGTATTTTTCCCGGACATGTTCGGCTTTTTGGCAGTTCTCCCCAGACGGGGGTTTGATTACCAAAAAGCCGGACATGTCTGGGAAAAGCCGGATGTATGGTAACCCTAGATGCAGAGAATCTCCTCTAGGGTTCACCCACGTAGGTCCCCTCATCTTTGCGATACCCCAGAACACACTTTGATGTGATGTACTCGGGAACTACCAGACACAGGTAACAACATTGTTAAAAAGGCTGGAATCAGCAGCCAAAGTCTCCTCTTAAAGAGCAGGGATGGCAGCATGCGGGAAGCCAACAGAGCAGAGGGGAACTTTGGGACCAACATGGCCAGAGGAGTGCAAACCACTCTGCTCAGCCTTCTGCAGCTGCACCTGGGGTGAAGAGGAACTTGTTACGCCAGTTTCTAGCTGTTTTACAGTGTGTTTTTGATCACAACAGTGATACTAGAACAGGGGTGGGCAAACTACGGCCTGGATCCGGACCGTCAGGATTTTGGATCTGGCCCGCAGGATTGCCAGCCCCGCGCCGCTCCTGGAAGCTGCCAGCACCGCGGCCCCTGGGGGGGAAGGGGAAGAGGGCTCTGTGCACTGCCCTCGCCTGCAGGCACCACACCCCGCAGCTCCCATTGGCCGGGAATGGGGAACCGCGGCCAATGGGAGCTTCGGGGGAGGTATCCACAGGCGTGGAGCCCTCTGCCCCCCGCTCCTCCAGGGGCTGCAGGGATGTGGTGCCCGCCGCTTTCGGAAGCAGCGCGGGGCCACTGCCACCCTGGAGCCACTCCAGGTAAGCGGCACTGGGCTGGAGCCTGCACCCTGAACCCCTCCTGTGTCCCACACTCCAACCCCCTGTCCTGATCCCCCTGCTGCACCTTGCTCCCCTCCTGCACCCCAACCCCCTGCCCTGAGCCCCCTGCTGCACCTTGCTCCCCTCCTGCACCCAAACCCCCTGTCCTGAGCCCCCTGCTGCACCTTGCTCCCCTCCTGCACCCCTGCCCAGAGCCCCCTCCTGCACCCCAACCTCCTGCCCTGAGCCCCATCCTGCACACTGCACCGCTCCTGCACCCCAGCCCCCTGCCCTGAGCCCCTTCCTGCACACTGCACCCCTCCTGCACCCCTGCCCAGAGCCCCCTCCTGCACCCCAACCCCCTGCCCCAGGCCCTACATTCATGGCCCTGCATGCAATTTCCCCACCCAGATCATAGACCCATAGACTTTAAGGTCAGAAGGGACCATTATTATCATCTAGTCTGACCTCCTGCACAATGCAGGCCACAGAATCTCATCCACCCACTCCTGTATCAAATGTGACCCTCAGGCCAAAATGTTTGCCCACCCCTGTAATAGATTGTCACTCTTTTCCCCCCTCCCCCCAGCTTTGCTCCCTGGGCATTTATGAATCACATTGGATCCAAATTCTTGACACTAATGAAAAATTTAGTTTCACAACCCCGCTCTGAAGTAAGGAAATATCATTGTCTGCAATTCGCAGAGAGGGAAACAGAAGGCCAAAGAGCTGACGTGGATTAGAACCCAGGAGTCCTGAATTTTAGTCCCTGTTTCTAATCACCAGGCCGCATTCCCCTCCCAGAGCTGCAAACAGAACCCCGGCGTCCAGACGCCCCCTTCCTTTGCTCTAAACACATTCCACCGGGGTCCATTCTTCAGCACCACGTGCTCTGCAGTGGAATGTACCTATCATGCCAGGGGTGGAGAAACTGAGAGGGGAAAATCCTCAACCAGTAACCTTTACTGCTTCTCACACCCCATCACTAAAAGCCAAAGCCTGAAAGGTATTTGGTGCCCATAAAATCAGCGATGTCTAAATCCCTAACTCCTTCAGCCTCGTCTGACTTTTTGTTCCAGCTTCCATGATCCACTGGACTCGGCAGATCAAGCAGGTGCTGAGAGCGCAGAAGGTGGGGGAGAGCAGGGAGAGCACAGGGCTGCTGGAGGAGATTGAGTTCTGGAGGAACTGCTGCACTGACCTGTCTGAGATCAGCGAATAACCCTGCAGGCAGGAACGGACGCATAGAATCATAGAATCTCAGGATTGGAAGGGACCTCAGGAGGTCATCTAGTCCCACCCCCTGCTCAAAGCAGGACCAATCCCCAACTAAATCATCCCAGCCAGGGCTTTGTCAAGTCTGACCTTAAAAACCTCTAAGGAAGGAGATTCCACCACCTCCCTAGGGAACCCATTCCAGTGCTTCACCACCCTCCTAGTGAAAAAGTTTTTCCTAATATCCAACCTAAACCTCCCCAACTGCAACTTGAGACCATTGCTCCTTGTTCTGTCATCTGCCACCACTGAGAACAGCCGAGCTCCATCCCCTTTGGAACCCTCCTTTAGGTAGTTGAAAGTAGCTATCAAATCCCCCGTCATTCTTCTCTTCTACAGACTAAATAATCCCAGTTCCCTCAGCCTCTCCTCATAAGTCATGTGCTCCAGCCCCCTAATCATGCATCCGACGAAGTGGGTATTCACCCACGAAAGCTCATGCTCCAATACTTCTGTTAGTCTATAAGGTGCCACAGGACTCTTTGCTGCTTTTACAGATCCAGACTAACACAGCTACCCTTTGATACTAATCATTTGTGTTGCCCTCCGCTGGACTCTTTCCAATTTTTCCACATCCTTCTTGTAGTGTGGGGCCCAAAACTGGACACAGTACTCCAGATGAGGCCTCACCAATGCCGAATAGAGGGGAATGATCACATCCCTCAATCTGCTGGCAATGCTCCTACTTATACAGCCCAAAATGCCGTTAGCCTTCTTGGCAACAAGGGCACACTGTCGACTCATATCCAGCTTCTCGTCCACTGTAACCCCTACATCCTTTTCTGCAGAACTGCTGCCTAGCCACTCGGTCCCTAGTCTGTAGCAGTGCATGGGATTCTTCCGTCCTAAGTACAGGACTCTGCACTTCTCCTTGTTGAAACTCATCAGGTTTCTTTTGGCCCAATCCTCCAATTTGTCTAGGTCCCTCTGTATCCTGTCCCTACCCTCCAGCGTATCTACCACTCCTCCCAGTTTAGTGTCATCTGCAAACTTGCTGAGAGTGCAGTCCACGCCATCCTCCAGATCATTAATGAAGATATTGAACAAAACCGGCCCCAGGACCAACCCTTGGGGAACTCCGCTTGATACCAGCTGCCAACTAGACATTGAGCCATTGATCTCTACCCGTTAAGCCTGACGATCTAGCCAGCTTTCTATCCACCTTACAGTCCATTCATCCAGCCCATACTTCTTTAACTTGCCAGCAAGAATACTGTGGGAGACCATATCAAAAGCTTTGCTAAAGTCAAGGTATATCACGTCCACCGCTTTCCCCTCATCCACAGAGCCAGTTATCTCCTCATAGAAGGCAATTAGGTTAGTCAGGCATGACTTGCCCTTGGTGAATCCATGCTGACTGTTCCTGATCACTTTCCTCTCCTCTAAGTGCTTCAGAATTGATTCCTTGAGGACCTGCTCCATGATTTTTCCAGGGACTGAGGTGAGGCTGACTGGCCTGTAGTTCCCCGGATCCTCCTTCTGCCCTTTCTTAAAGATGGGCACTACATTAGCCTTTTTCCAGTCATCCGGGACCTCCCCCGATCGCCATGAGTTTTCAAAGATACTGGCCAATGGCTCTGCAATCACATCCGCCAACTCTGTTAGCACCCTCGGATGCAGCGCATCCGGCCCCATGGACTTGTGCTCATCCAGTCTTTCTAAATAGTCCCGAACCACTTCTTTCTCCACAGAGGGCTGGTCGCCTCCTCCCCATGCTGTGCTGCCCAGTGCAGTAGTCTGGGAGCTGACCTTGTTTGTGAAGACAGAGGCAAAAAAAGCATTGAGTACATTAGCTTTTTCCACATCCTCTGTCACTAGGTTGCCTCCCCCATTCATTAAGGGGCCCACACTTTCCTTGACTTTCTTCTTCTTGTTAACATACCTGAAGAAACCCTTCTTGTTACTCTTAACATCTCTTGCTAGCTGCAACTCCAAGTGTGATTTGGCCTTCCTGATTTCACTCCTGCATGCCTGAGCAATATTTTTATACTCCTCCCTGGTCATCTGTCCAAATCTTCCACTTCTTGTAAGCTTCTTTTTTGTGTTTAAGATCAGCAAAGATTTCACTGTTAAGCCAAGCTGGTCACGTGCCATTTTTACTATTCTTTCTACACATCGGGATGGCTTGTTCCTGCAACCTTAATAAGGATTCTTTAAAATACAGCCAGCTCTCCTGGACTCCTTTCCCCTTCATGTTATTCTCCCAGGGGATCCTGCCCATCAGTTCCCTGAGGGTGTCAAAGTGTGCTTTTCTGAAGTCCAGGGTCCGTATTCTGCTGCTCTCCTTTCTTCCTTATGTCAGGATCCTGGACTTGACCATCTCATGGTCACTGCCTCCCAGGTTCCCATCCACTTTTGCTTCTCCTACTAATTCTTCCTGGTTTGTGAGCAGTGGGTCCAGAACAGCTCTGCCCCTAGTTGGTTCCTCCAGCACTTGCACCAGGAAATTGTCCCCTACACTTTCCAAAAACTTCCTGGATTGTCTGTGCACCGCTGTATTGCTCTCCCAGCAGATATTAGGGTGATTGACGTCTCCCATGAGAACCAGGGCCTGCGATCTAGTAACTTCTGATAGTTGCTGGAAGAAAGCCTCGTCCACCTCATCCCCCTGGTCTGGTGGTCTATAGCAGACTCCCACCACGACATCCCCCTTGTTGCTCACACTTCTAAACTTAATCCAGAGACTCCCAGGTTTTTCTGCAGTTTCATACTGGAGCTCTCCAAGTCTTCCTACGTGGCACCCTTCCAAAGGCTTGTCAGACAGATACAGGCAGGGGTGGAGACAGGGCAAGGCTGAGCGGGGAGCCCGGGACGAGTGGACCAGAGCTGTGTCCCCCTTTGGCCACCCTGTTGTAAAAACTTGTGCCGAATGTTGGCTTCCAGGGCTCATGAAAGGGAGGGGATCCCTACAGTAACCCCAATCTGTACATGCAGTGCGACTGGTCCAGTCCGGGGCTCTGTGCACACAGCTCTGCTGATGCCCCTCAAGCCCTGGAGCGGGAATGCACTTTTACTTTGGTGCAGGAACCAAAAAGGCCTTGAGAGTTTAATTTGGGCCTTGAAGCCCTGCAGGCCGAGCGTCCTGCTTTCACTCGGAGCCTAACAGACTCTGAGTCACCTTGTTCCTCAGGATTAGACTGCCTGCTAGAAACCCAGATGAGATGACCCCTTGGATTTTCACTTTGGGGTCTGAGTTTTTTCTCTCCCCCAGTGATTGCTTTGCAGGAGGGGTCTGAGCACCCGCAGTCAAACCTCCGATTCCTTTCCATCCTGAAAGAGCTGTTCCAGGAGCTGGCCACACTGCGGCCCAAAGACACCCCTGTAGCGGGGTGGTTACCCCGCTCCTGTCCTGAAGGACTTAAAACAGCCCTGGGGGAGGGTTGTGGCTGGGAACTGCTAAGCCGGGTTGATTGGGAAGTGGCTGCAGCTGGGCCACGCCCCAATCAGGCCTCAGCTGGCCCTATATAAGAGGCTGTGAGCCAGGCACTCAACAGTCTCTCTGTGCATTCAGAGAAAGAAGGGCCTGGCTGCAGGAAGCTAGAGAGTGGGTACCCGAGTGGAGCAGGGCTGGGGAAAGGTAGAGGAGCTGGGGAAGCTCCAGCCTGGAAAGTCCCTGGCTGCCGCCTAGCAGAAGGCCAAGAGGTACTGGGGGCTGCAGAGGGCAGCCCAGGGGTAGGCCAAGGCAGCAGGTCCAAACCCAACCTTGCCAGTGATGAGAAGTCTGCCCTGGGCGTGGGGCTAGACAATGACTGGCAGTAGCCTTCTACTGAGGTGAGGAGGGAATAGTGGGTGGGGGTTCCTTGGGAGGGGAGACCCTACGACTCAGGGGTTACATCTAGGGGGCAGCACCCAGAAGGGATGCTGGGGTCCTGGGAGGGACATGGGGGCCAGAGGACAGGTGGATCACTGGCCTGCAGAGGGTGCACTGGAGCTGGAACAAGCTAATTCCTGGAAGTCACCAGTAGGAGGCGTCGCAGGGGTGAGTCTGCACTGTTACAACCCCTGACAAGCTTCCCCGCCTCGTCCGCATGGTATGGGTCAATTCCCCATTCTACAATACCAGAGAGAGAATAACAGCCCTATTCTGAAAGGTGTGTGTGGGGGGATTAGTGGGTTAGAGCAGGGGGACTGGGAGCCAGGACTCCTGGGTTCTATCTCTGGCTGTGGCAGGGGAGTGGGGGCTAGTGGTTAGATCAGGGGACTGGACGTCAGGACTCCTGGGTTCTATTCCCAGCTCTGGGAGGAGAGTGGGGTCTACTTGATTAGACTAGAGCCCACCTAGGGACTAGTCTTAGTCTCATCTGGTTTGTATGACGAAGTTGGAGATTTTTGTAGTGTTTTACATAAATAGTGTGTGCATCTCAGTTTCCCTGTGTGCTGCATGTTTAACAAGGTGGTGGGAGAGGGTTTGTTGTTGCAGAGAACCAGTGACCTCGCCTAGCGGCCGGGACCCCCGAACAACAGCCTGGAGATGGGGAACCCTAACAACTGGTGATTAAGAGGCCCACCCCAGCTTGGCAGCCAGCCGGTTCTGGCCAGTGGGAGGACAAAGGGCTGAGGAGAGAGGACCCAGGTGACCTGACCAGCCAGAGGGGAACAAAGGACGGAAGAGAGAGGGCCCCAGCGACCTGTTTACCTGGGATGGAAGACCAAGGACAGGGGAGGAGCTGTTGGGGGTGGTGATATCGGATGCCCAGCTGGAAAGTGCGGGTCTTGGGACTGGACAGGGGGAGCAGGCAGAGCCTACTGGATGCAGGAGAGACTTGGATGTACTGGGCTGAGGGAGGCCAGGCCTGAGGGCCCTGAGTTTCCTGTGTTCTGTTCAGATGCTCACTAAACCCTCCTGTTTTACACTGGCTGAGAGTCACTCAGGTCTAGAGATCAGGGTTGCATTATTCCCTCTGGGAGTGGAGGCCCTGGGGGTCCAGAGCGAGTGGACTCCCTGAGGGGGCCCATGGTGAGAGACAGGCATGCTGAGGGCTCAGAGGTGGGGCTCCAGGACGTGGAGGGGCTTAACCCCTGAGAGAGAGTGGACCCCTGAGAGGGGCTGTTGCACTGAAGGGGGTTCCCCCCAGGACCGTTCAGGGCCAAGAGTGGGCATGACCTGTGAGACTGTGACACCAAGCTCTCTGCCTCGGTTATATCTGGTGGCAGATACACCTCTACCCCGATATAACACGGGTTTGCATATAGTGCGGTAGCAGCGGGGCTCCGGCGGCGCTTTAAAGACTCTGGGGCTCCAGCTGCTGCGGGGAGCCCCGGGCCCTTTATATCACCGCTGGAGCCCGGCCACCACTACCTCAGGGCTGCGGCAGCGGGACTTGGATGACGATTTAAAGGGCCTGGGCTCCCCGCGGCCAGAGCCCCGGAGCTCTTTAAATCGCCACCAGAGCCCTGCCACCACTACCCGATAGAACGGCGTTTCACCTATAACGCGGTAGGGATTTTTGGCTCCCCATGACCGCGTTACCTCAGGGTAGAGGTGTATATAGGGTTAATAATCCTCTGCCCCAAATCCTTTCTTCCTGTCACTCTGATGTGTGTTGCCATTGAACTTCATGGGGAGCTGGTCTCTTTATTGCTAAGAATTGTTGCCCAGGAAGAGTCTTTGTTTACTTTAAGAGGCCAAGGCAGAGCTGTGCTGACCCTTGAATCATTTCTCCTTAGATGAGCAACAAAATTATCCAGATGTGTTGCCAAGACATTTCCCTGGCCCAGATTTGAGGGTTACGTGGTATCCAGCAGACCGTCTCTCCACGACTGTATCTCATGTACAAACGCATGGAAGGATTGTTACCCGTATGCAGCTCAGATGCACAACAGGTGGGCAGCGGGACAGCTCAGCGTCTGCACCCTGCAAAACCAGTGGGAGGATGTAAAGGGAATGCGGCAGCTGGTGAAAGAGCCCAGGTTAGCTACGCCTCTGGATATCCCCAGAATGGGGACAAGCTGGGGAATGGCAGGATGATCTCCCCTCTGGGGATGGAGGAAGGAGTTCAGTCTGTGTGGCCTGTTCAGTTCTTGGTACCTTTGCTCAGACTGCCAAAAGGTGGCCAGAGACATACAGCCCACTAGGGACAAACTGAAACCCGCTGGGAGAGGGGATGAGTGGAACCAGTGAGCCGGATGGGCAAGGCCCTGTGTCCTATTCCCCAGTCCCCTAAACCAGCCAGTCCTTTCTGCCTGGCTCTAGCCTCCCTTCCCTGGTTCTCCTCAGCTGTTAAAACCAGAATCTATCCTGATTAGGGAGGTCAGGTTTTAGTGGGCGCCTGGTCCTTGACAATTAAGTCTAAGTGTTACTTCTCTGCTTCAGATTCAGATTTGTCGAGCTGGATCAATATTTTATAAGACAAAGACATTAACGTGCAGGCAGCACCGAAGGCAAATACAGCTGAGTGGGGGTCATGTAGTTGAGCTTTGTTCTCAGGGTCTGTGATCTCCCCAGAGCTCCTGGACAGGATAATCTCCCTACAACCCTATCTCCCTGTCAGTGGGAAGAGATACTGGGGCATCTCGAAGGCTGTGAGCTCTTCCATTCTTTCCTGGGCTCTCTTGGGAGGGAGAGCAGAGAGGGTCTGCAGGCTTGATGTGCCCTTTGGGGGCTGATTCTCAATTCAAATAACCCATTTGTGAAATCCTGCCCTGGGATTCATGTCCCAGAGCCAGAGGTCTTGGGTGACATTCCTATCCCTTGTGCCAGCAGGACACTGCCTTCTGTCCCCAGAGCGCTGCTGTCAAGGCTGTTTCCCCACTCTGAACTTTAGGGTACAAATGTGGGGGCCTGCATGAAAACTAAGCTTAACTACCAGCTTAGCTCTGGTCCGCTGCCACCATCCCAAATGGATTCCCTTCCCTGGGAAGCCTTGAGAGACCTTTCACCAATTCCCTGGTGAATACAGATCCAACCCCCTTGGATCTAAAAACAAGGAGAAATCAATCAGGTTCTTAAAAAGAAGGCTTTTAATTAAAGAAAAAAGGTAAAAATCATCTCTGTAAAATCAGTATGGAAATTAACTTTACAGGGTAATCAAACTTAAAGAGCTCAGAGGACTCCCGCCCCCCCCCCCCCCCCCGCCTCAGGTTCAAAGTATAGCAAACAAAGAGAAACACTCTAGTAAAAGGTACATTTACAAGTTGAGAAAACAAAGGAAAACTAACACGCCTTGCCTGGCTATTTACTTACAAGTTTGAAATAGGAGAGACTTGCTTAGAAAGATGTGGAGAACCTGGATTGGTGTCTGGTCCCTCTGAGTCCCAAGAGCGAACGAACTCCCAAACAAAGAACACAAACAAAAGCCTTCCCCCCCCCCCCCCCCCCAGATTTGAAAGTATCTTGTCCCCTTATTGGTCCTTTGGGTCAGGTGTCAGCCAGGTTACCTGAGCTTCTTAACCCTTTACAGGGAAAAGGATTTTGGAGTCTCTGGCCAGGAGGGATTTGATAGTACTGTACACAGGAGGGCTGTTACCCTTCCCTTTATAGTTATGACAGCTGCTCTGCCTCTTCTGCAGGGCCCTGGACGATAGACATGCTGCTGCCTCTGAGAAGCAACGGCGATAACATGCCCACCTAGGAGAATCTACTCCCCATCTCGGGGCCTGCCTCTGAGGCAGCCGTTGGCATGACAAACCTTTTCTCCTTCCTCACTTCTAACAGGCTTTCCGAGAAAGGCTGGTCCTGGACCAGACTAGCATCTTCGCCCAAGTGGACGCCTTTGTTCAGCGCTGCAAAGACCTCCTGGGGGTACGTGGCAGTGGCATGTGATTTCCCCCCTCGTGGTGACAGGACTAGGGACATGCCTAGGAGGATGATATCACTGCAGCATTGGCAGCATTGGCGCCCTGATCTCGCTGTGAGAGGAGGATGCATCTCAGCCTGACAATTACTGGTGTTCATTTACTTGGAGCCAACGGCTGCTCTCAAGTGCACCGGGACAAATCCATCTGCTTCCCTGACGGAAGTTTGGCGCTCAGTGATTGCTACAGTGCCTGAGACAAGTAGCAGGTGCTGTGTAGTGATGGTTAACAACTCAGTGCCTGGCATCAAGCACCCCCCACACCAAAAGCACAAGAGCGTTCAGCCCAGCGTGATGTGGGGAGCTGCGCAGGAGGTACCCAGCCCTGTGTGACAGTGGGGAGCCCCACCCAGGAGGTAGCCAGCCCTGGGTGGTGGTGAGAACGCAGCCTTCTGCATCAGCTGGAATTTTCAGTGTGTCTGATCATCCCTGCTGCTCCAGGCACATTTCATTCTGGTGGTGATGGGTGGAGAACTGTGGCAGACGCTCCTTCCCCGCAACACACACAACGTCATCACATCATGCCATGCTGTGCTGCATGCAGTCAGGGCTCCCGCCTTGTTCTGCAGACTCAGGCAGCCCCAGGTCAGCAGTGCGTCAGTGAAGACGCTACCTGTGCTGATCTCCAGTCGGCGTAGGCATGCCCCCTCACCGAGAGGTGGTAGCTAGCTTGAAGGGCGAATTCTGTCTACACTGGGGTTAGGTCGTTTTAATTCCAGAGCTCAGAGGTGTGGATTTTTCACACCTCTGTCATATTGACCTAATTTCCAAGTGTAGCCCAGGCCTGTGGCTTTACATTGTAAGATCTTTTTTGTTCTGTGGCTGCACAGCACCTAAGCACAATGGGGTCCTAGGACGAGCCCGGGGCGCCTAGGTGCTAGGACAGGATCAATAAATGAGGAGCTGAAAGCTCGTGTGTCACATGGGTGGGGCAGTTGGGCCAAGTAATCCACTATGTGTCTCATACAGCCAGTTAAATTGTTGCATGCAAATTAGCTGTAAAGTAAGGGTGGTGGTTGAATCATAGAATTGTAGGACTGGAAGGGACCTGGAGAGGTCATCTAGTCCGGTCCCCTGCACTCAAGGCGGGACTACGTAATAACTCAACCTTCCCTGACAGATGTTTGGTTGAGTTATCTCTGATACCACGGACTCTTGGCATGGCAGATACAGGCCTTGCATTGCACAGGTGTAATTTGTAAAGTCAGAATAGCTGGGACCTTAAAAATTGGGCAATAACAGACAGCAAAACCCAGTGAGGATTGAAGCTGGTGATATTCTTAACAGCAAGAGCTCCTAAGCCTGCTTGTAGGTGCTTCCATCCCTCCTCACTGACTCAACAGACATTCAAGGCTCCAGAGCGACACAGACGGGTGACAATCCTGGACTCGTATTATATAGGTAACAATAACATCAGGGTGGGTGGCTCCCTGCCAAGATGGGGTGGGGTTGAGCTCATCTCCCAGCAGCCACTAGGTGCTCACACAGCCTAGAAATGTGTCCACTGAGGCAGCAGGTCAATGGGGGTGAGGGTGGGATTCAGGCCAACCAATGGGGAGGCAAACCTGATAATGCTGCGGTGCACTTGTCAATAGGTTTGTGACTGTCAGCAGCACTTCGCCCGCTGGGAGGATGGGAAGCAGACCCCACTGCCCTGTTTCTTTGGGCACCAGGGTCCCCAGATGACCAGGAACCGGCTGGAGATAGAGACCTTTCAGAAGAACCTGCACACCCTGTGGAACAGGAAGGGTGGGAGCCTGGACATGAAGAACATTCGGGCATGACGATTTTAACGGGTGAGAGGGGCCCTTTGACAGCTCTCGCAGTGGGCATGGGGTCAGCCCAGCGTGCTCCCTCCCTCTCTGCTGAGACTGCTTAGAATCAGAATATCAGGGTTGGACGGGACCTCAGGAGGTCATCTAGTCCAACCCCCTGCTCAAAGCAGGACCAACCCCAACTAAATCATCCCAGCCAGGGCTTTGTCAAGCCGGGCCTTAAAAACTCCTAAGGAAGGAGATTCTACCACCTCCCTAGGGAACCCATTCCAGTGCTTCACCACACTCCTAGTGAAATAGTGTTTCCTAATATTCAACCTAAACCTCCCCCACTGCAACTTGAGACCATTGCTCCTTGTTCTGTCATCTGGTACCACTGAGAACAGTCTAGATCCATCCTCTTTGGAACCCCCCTTCAGGTAGTTGAAAGCAGATATCAAATCCCCCCTCATTCTTCTCTTCTGCAGACTAAACAATCCCAGTTCCCTCAGCCTCCCCTCATAAGTCATGTGCTCCAGACCTCTAATAATTTTTGTTGCCCTCCGCTGGACTCTTTCCAATTTTTCCACATCCTTGTAGTGTGGGGCCCAAAACTGGACACAGTACTCCAGCTGAGGCCTCACCAGTGCCGAATAGAGGGGAATGATCACGACCCTCTATCTGCTGGCAATGCCCCTACTTATACAGCCCAAAATGCTGTTCGCCTTCTTGGAACAAGGGCACACTGTTGACTCATATCCAGCTTCTCGTCCACTGTAACCCCTACGTCCTTTTCTGCAGAACTGCTGCCTTGCCATTCGGTCCCTAGTCTGTAGCAGTGCACGGGATTCTTCCGTCCTAAGTGCAGGACTCTGCACTTGTCCTTGTTGAACCTCATCAGGTTTCTTTTGGCCCAATCCTCTAATTTGTCTAGGTCCCTCTGTACCCTATCCCTACCTTCCAGCATATCTATCACTCCTCCCAGTTTAGTGTCATCTGCAAACTTGCTGAGGGTGCAGTGCACACCATACTCCAGATCATTAATGAAAATATTGAACAAAACCAGCCCCAGGACCGACCCTTGGGGCACTCCACTTGATACTGATCTGTTGATCACTACCCGACGATCTAGCCAGCTTTCTATCCAGCTTGTAGTCCATTCATCCAGCCCATACTTCTTTAACTTGCCGGCAAGAATACTGTGGGAGACCGTATCAAAAGCTTTGCTGAAGTCAGGGAATAAAAGGATGGTGCCAGCTGCATGGGTCAGGCCTGGATAGGCACTGGTGCCTAAGAGCATTGGCAGGGATAGATCGGCCCCATTTCCTACCCCCGTGACCAGCAGTGGAAGAAAGGGGCTGTGCAGTCAACTCTGTGTTAGACACTCCCTTCCGCATTGTCAGGTGGAGAGGGCAGGAGGTTACAGATGGATCTGCTGTCACAGAGCAAGGGATGGTGAATGAACGGAGAGGTAGTCGACTCCTGGATGGGGCTGATGTGTTGCAGGGGGCAACTGTCCCTCTTGTTTCCCACTGTCTGCTTCCACGAAGAGGGGAGACTGAGAGTGATATGCTGGGAAAGGGGAGACATGGCCTGTTGAGGTAGAGGGGAGGGGGGTGTGTGTGTGTGTGAGCTGTCACTGGGTCCTGGCCAGTTGGGGCCCCCTGCTCCCAGCCAGCAGCGTTGTCCTAACAACATGGGGGCGAGTTTGTGCCTTTGTTTGCTGTTCTACAACAGCTTTTCCCTTCTTGTTGCGATGCTCCACCGCCCTGTCCGCTCTGGTGTTAGGCTACATCTACACTACGGGGGGGGTGGATTTAAGATACGCAAATTCAGCTACGTGAATAGCGTAGCTGAATTCGACGTATCGCAGCTGACTTACCCCGCTGTAGGGACGGCGACAAAATCGACCTCTGCGGCTTCCTGTCGACAGCGCTTACTCCCACCTCCGCTGGTGGAGTAAGAGCGTCGATTCGGGGATCGATTGTCGCGTCCTGACAGGACGCGATAAATCAATCGCCGAGAGGTCGATTTCTACCCGCCGATTCAGGCGGGTAGTGTAGACCTAGCCTTAAAGGCCTGGAGGTGATGACCCAAAACCTGATCACCTCGGCCTTCGAGATGGTGAGGGATGTGGAGCATGGTGTGGAGATCCAGGACCTCTTCCATTACCTGTCTGCACAAGAGGCAGCGAGGTGGGCTCTGTCAGAGCACTGTGTCCCGAAGATGATTAACCTTTCCAGACACAGATGCCAAACTCCTAGCCAGCTATTGACTGACTAGCTGGGAAGTTTGGAAGCTCCTGGAATGGGGGAGCAGGTGGCAGCTCTAAGAGTGGGGTGTCGGTGGGGAACAGCCTCTGAACCAGGTGGTTCTGAGTGGGGGCAGTTCCCAGACATGGCAGTCAGGGGGTGCATGCTCCTCGAATGCCCTGTTGTGAGCTGTGGGAGCGTGGCTCCCAGACTGCTTATGGGCTCTTCCAGAAGCTCCAGGTAAGAGAGAAGCTCCCCTGGCCCAGCGCTGCTGGCTGGTCCCCTTGTGGGGGCCGGGAAGGGCTCTTTGGAGGGCAACAGCTGGGGAACCGGGGCACTTGGGGGACAGCACAGAAGGGGCCTTTCCTAGCACTCTGTTCCCTGCTCCTGCAGCCCTTAGCTGTAGGTCATGGGAGGGGCACTATGGGAGTGTGCTAGGAGGACCAATTGGACCAGTGCAGCTGCAGGGCCCTCGCTTCCTGTCCTCATGAGATGTGGTGCGGAGGCTCAGCCCAGTGGGGGCGTGGTCTCTTGTTCACCACTGTGTGGAGTTCTGGTGGTGGAGGTGATGCACGTCAAAGGCATGCCAAGGGGCCACCCCAATGAGAATTCCTACATCCCTGCTGACCTCCCCCCAACCTGGCATTGCTTCCTTTGGGTGAAAAGGATTGGAACTGGGAAATTATCGAGACTTCCACGGTGAAGGTCGAGCAGTTTAAGAGGACGCTGCCCCTGCTCTCAGACCTCAGGAACCTGGCCTTGCAGGCTCAGCTGAAGCCACCATCTGCACACACTTTGCTGGCCCGCTGGAGGGTGGCTGAAAGCCGCACCTCCATAGAGTAAATATATGGGATCCTGTGCCCCAGGATCTGTCTTTGATGCAGCAGGATCCCACTGAGGGAATGGATCGTCCTCTGCCTTTCCTTAGTTCCTGTCATCTGCGGAGTTCGCGCACCTTAGCACACGGTTAAGAAGTTTCCCAACCTCTTTGTGACATGGGTAAATTCGCTGTTCCTGTGAGGCCCAGAGCAGAGAAGGGATGTGCCCAAGGTCACAGAGAGTGAGGGGTAGGGTTTGGAATTGAACCCCAGAGTCCTGAGAGCATTCCCCGCCCCCCCCCCCGACTACACTCCCCTTCCTCAATAGGAAAGAAAATGCAGGAGTCCTAACCTCCTGCTTGAACCACCAGCCCTCACTCCTCTCCCACAGCCGGGGAGAGAACCCAGGAGTCCTGACTCCCCGCCCCCCCCCCCCCCGCTCCCCTCCCAGAGCCAGGGAGAGAACCCAGGAGTCCTGGCTCCCAGCCCCCTGCTCTAACTCCCAGCCCCAGTCCCCCCCAGAGTGGGATTGGAACCCCCCAGCTCTAGCTGCTAGATGGCAATTGACTGTCCTGGTGTCCTAGCCACGTGCCTGGCTCTGGGTGCTGGGCGGCTCAGACATGAAGTCCGTTTCCTTGGAGGACTCAGCCTGCACAGCTGGTTTGTTACCACGTGGTTCTTGCACCTCTTTGCAGTAAAGGGACTCGACTCTGACCTCGTTCGTCAGCGAGGGAGAATTCCTCTCCTAACACTGGGGTTTCACTGCACACCACCACCGGGGCTGTGCAGATGTGGTTCAAAGTGCTCAGATTTTCTGTGGGGGGAAAAGCCACTGGGATCCTCAGCTGGGTCCTTGAGGATCTCAGTCCTTCCCCTTAGCTCACCATTGAGCTGTGGGGGAACCCCTGAGTCTCTGGGGTGAGGCCTAGGGGCTTTGGGATGGACAGTTACCCCGTGCTGCTGCCTTGCTATGGTATCACTCCCCAGCTCTGCCTTGTTAGGGGAAGCAGATTGCCCCCAGCACAGTCAGGCTTGTTGACACACAAACTGTCACTTTAACCACAGCACACCCAGAATGTGGCTGCAGCAACCCTGGTCTAGAGGGGCTTGTGCCAGTAGAGCTGGCCCTGCACAGGAAGGGGAACGAGCTACTCTGGGATAAGGCGCCTGTAGATCAGTATATCTGTACCCCCAGGAGGGGCTGTACTGGTCTTATGCTTGGTTCAAAATCACCTGTGTGCTCCCAGGCCAAACACTGGATTCAAACCAGGCTGACTTTGCCAGGAAAGTCCTATCGTTGCCTGTCCCCCAGCCCATACAGCGTCCCGGGACATATGCTGCCCCCTCCCCCACGTGAGCTGGCGGCCCACATGCTAGCCCCTCATACACTAGCTTCCGGCCCATATGCTATCCCCGTCCATACGCTGTCCTGACCCAACCACCAACTGGCACCTCCCAGCCCAGGGGCTCTCCTGGTTAAAAGCGCAGGCTCCTCTCTGGGCCAGACTTTGCTCCCATCTGGAATCCCTCAAGCCCGTGTTTATTGTCTCCTAAATCCCTGCGCCCATTAGCGGCTCCGAGCGAGCATCTGCCCCCCGCCCCCGTTAAACAACCCCAGGGACGTGCGCCACACGCTGAGGGGAGCCGAGGAGGATTTGCAGCCACATCGCAGGCTGGGCTGGGCCCAGAGGAATCCGAAAGCGGCTGCAGACAGCGCTGGCCTTGCTATTTCTGTGTCCCCAGCAGCCTTGGGGCTTCTGCTTCTCCCATCCCATGCTCCAGCCCCGGCAACCTAATGGATTCAATACCCCGAGCTGCGTTTCCAGCTCCCCGGCCGGCACCGCCTCCTGCTCACGGCCAGGAAACTGCAATTCAAAGAGCTGAGGGGGCCCTGGGCCCTCGCCAAGGCGTGATGGGTCTGGAGAAGGAGCTGCCAGGACCAGCCTGTGAGACTTGCACTAGGCTTAAAAAGGCAGCTTGGCCAGGCAAGATGCCCACCAGAGGGCAGCATCAGGCCCATGCCACATCACATGTACCTACGGGCCAAGCCCTACAACAGCTGCCCCTATAGATCCATGGGCCCAGGCAAGATGCCCACCAGAGGGCAGCATCGGGCCCATGCCACATCACGTGTACCTACGGGCCAAGCCCTACAACGGCTGCCCCCATAGATCCATGGGCCCAATCCCAGCCACTAACGTGGGCGAAGCTATGGGCCAGGTGTGACACTAGCACAGCCCCCCCCTGTGTGCACAGCTGGATAGGGCACTTTGCCGCAGCAGCTGGCCCTGGCTCAGGGTTAACTCCCGTCCTTCCTACGTGACGCTGATGAGGGGCAGAGAAGCCAACCACAGGACAGCCCCTCCCAAAAAACACACGGGGCTTTGAACACGCCAAACCGAGCCCATTTAACCCACATTTGCTGAGCCGCCACGGGTGCCAGAGCATGAGTGCTCCCCCTTGGGGTGGGGGGGAGATGGAGGGAGCTGGAGCTGGAGAGGAGCAGCTTGGGAGGTGCCAGCTGCTGACCGGCCAGGACTGTCCTAGGCACGTGGCAGGTCACTGTCGGCGGAACAGGACAGCGCTCTTCCTCCACGTTCAGCAGCAGAGCAACAGCTGGGGGGGTAAAAACCTCGCCCGCACGGCCCCTCCCAGCTGGACACCAGCCCCCGGCAACTTTCCTCTTGGGCCCGGAAGGCAGCGTGGGGCCTGGAAAAGGGCAGAGGTGGCGTCAGCAGGAGCAGGGGGCGCTGGGCTCCCAGCAGGGAAGTGAAAGGAGGCTGGCTGAGAAGGGAGGGAAGCGGGCCAGGCCGAGAAGGGAGGGAAGCGGGCCAGGCCGAGCTCCCAAAGCAGGATCTCAGTGAAGGCCCCACTAGAAAGGGCGCTGAGGCCACGTCTGGGGAACATCTCCCTTGAGAGGAGTCTGGCATGGGCCGCTCAGGCCTGGAAACCGTCAGCGGGGAAGGCCCGGTCAGCTCAGGACAGAGCCAGCTCCTTGGTGCTCGGCCTGTCAGCACACAGGGCGCTGGCTGCTAGCTCCCTACAACAGGGAGTGAGGAGCTTGCAGAGGCAGGCTGGGGTAGCAGGGGATAGCACCCCCTCAAAGGCAGCCCACTGGTGAGCAAAGGAGGCAGGACGCCTGGGTTCTATTCTGCACCTCTGTAGACAATCAGGTGACACCAGGGCTGGAATGATGGGAGTCAGACCCAGGGGCAGCAGGGGCTCAGATGGATCCAACGGGCCCTGGAGAAGCAACGCCGTGTGCCCACGGGGGAGGGCTGAGCTGGGAACGGAGCGCAGGAGCTCACAGCACTGCACTGGCTGCTCACTGTCCCCTCTCCATGCGCCACCAGCTGACGCCCTTTAGCCCCATGATGCTCTCACTGGCTCCCGAGGCTGGGACTCACCCCAGCAGTGAGGGGAAAGGGGCAGGCCTGGCACAGTGGTTTTGCCTCATGCCACATCCCTCTGCTTGTGCACAGGGGACAGAGTGCCACCTTCACACTAGTGCACCTGTGGTGGGTGGGTTCCCAGGAGAGGCTGGTGGTTATCTGGGATGGGCTGATGGCTATGGGCAGTGCCCCAAGCACTTCCCCTCCTGTGCCCCAGGATGCTAGCTTCCCGGAGCAGGGACAGACGGGGAGAGCTCCCCTGCCAACAGAGCTCAAGGGAACAGATGGCTTTTCCAGGGAGTGACTGGTCCAACCGAGGACCCAGCGAAGCAGAGTGCCGGCCACCCTCTAGCGGCTGCTTTGCAGACAGCAGGAGGCTAGCACTACCTCTGGGCTCTCCGGGCTCCTTGCGGCCCAGACGCCATGAGGGGCTCTCGCTCCCAGAGCCCCAGGTTTAGAGAATCTAGGTTTATTTTGCTGGGTGAGTCGCACCACACCCATCCCAGGATCCCCTACTCGAGCCCATTAAAAACACAAGGAGGAGAGGAGAGCCGCCCCCCGCCACAAAGCAATATACAGAGCGCGCCAGGGGGCCCGCCGGCAGGGAATGCCCTTGCAATCCAGAGCACACAGAACCTGCCCCCTTTGATGTGAGAGCGTTCGCCCGCGGATCCAGCAAAAGGTCCCTCCAAAGGGAGGCAGCCCAGAGTCGGCGGGTGGCGGGCAGACGCCCGGCACCCTCACCTGCGGTACCGGTACCGCTTGAAGTGGAACCAGAGCTGGAAGATGCCGTTGGCGAACTGGCAGCGGAAGCCGTGGCGGTGCGAATACTCCCACTCCCGGTTGACGATCTTGAAGGCGATGTCCTCGTAGGGCGGGCCAGCGTGGAAGCGCAGGATGGCGAAGTCCTTGTTGTCCTGACAGGCCTCCAGGAAGTACTCGGGCGTGGAGCGCTTGTCGATCAGGTCGGGGTAGAAGATGTTGAACTTGTAGCCCTGGACGATCTTGGGCGGCGGGTTGTCGAAGTCGTAGTGCGTCTGGTTGTACTTGTTCCACTCGAAGCCCGTGTGGACGCGGTTGAAGAAGCGGGGCTTGCGGGGCCGGTACTTGTCAGCCCATAGGTAGGCCTTGCCTGTCAGGGGCATCTCCACACTGAACTGGGCCTCGTCGGCGCCCATGCCCTCCTTGGCCCTGCGGAAGAAAATGTCCTCGGCGCTCTCGCTAGCGTCTCCTGTGGAGGAAGGGGCAAGGGGTTGGTTAGAGGGCAGCCTGGTGGGCGAGGCCTGCAGCACTACTGCTCTGGGGGTACAGGTCTGGCACCCTCCCAGGGCAGCACATGGTGAGGCCACACCACTGGATCCGCCCCAGCAGGACCCAGCCTGGGACGGGGACTTGAGGCCTGACTGTTCCACCCCCGGCAGGCCGAGGCCTTGTACTGGGGGCCGGTCTGAGGCATGCTAAGGAGGGGAGGGAGGAGCCCACACACCCTTCCAGGGGCCAGGCTGGAGGCCGCTGAGAACGGGGGGTAGGGGGTGCAGAGGGCTCCGGCTCAGGCTCCAAGGGGATGGGGGGCTGCTTGATAGGAGGCAATAACCTGGGGAGATGATACCCAAACCCCGGGTACTGGGTCCTTGGTCTGCTCAGGCTCCTCCAGCCTCTCATCCCACACACCCTGGGGCAGGCACAGACTCCCCAGGGCTTTGCTGAGTCTGCCCAGGCCTTCCCCCCATGCGAACTGCTGTTATCCGAGAGAGCCAGGCCCCATAGGCAGTGCCAGCCAGCACCTCTCAGTGACAGAGACACTGAGGAGATGGACACACCCGGGCCAGCCAGCAACTGTTACCTGTGGCCTGGAGCTGTTGTCTCAAAAGCAGCAGCCGCTGGAGATCCTCCTCAGCCTCTAGCACGTGGGCGTCGCAGGGCAGCTCGTGGGAGTTCAGCAGCCTGGGGCTGTATCTCCCGGCGTCGTAGTCGTCTAAGCTCTGCTGAATCAGGTCCTCCTCCATCAGCACCGCTTCCCCCTCCCCCTCCCCCTTGGCCTCTGCCTCTCCCCCGCCGTCTGAGGGGGCTCCCGCCGTGGAGGGGCCCGGCTGCGCTGGAGCACTCTCCTCGGGGTCCGGCCTGCAAGGCAGAGGGGAGAGAGGTTACGGCGCTGGGGGCCGGGTGAGAACCTGGACGGACAGGTCACGCGGGGCAGGCTCAGGCAGTGTGGAAGGACAATGAGGAGTCTGTGCTCCCACAGGGCACTGCCCTCTGCGGGTGAATGCTAGGTCTGCCACGTGCCACAATGCCTCTACCACAGAGACACCTGTGCCGGCCTGGCGCCCTCGAGCTGCTGCAGCCTACGGAGGCCAAACACAGCAAAGCTGCCACGGGCTACTGCTGCTCCAGGGCAACCACCATGGCGCCCTTCCTCCCAGGACAGGACTTCTGGCAGGCAGGGGCACGGGGACACCCCCCAAACACTACACTCAGAACGGAGCCTTCTGCTGCCCAGGGCTGGTGCAAAGCTGCTGGGGGAGGGGGGATGATCCATGCCCCAGAAGGCAAGAATCCACCCTGCAGCGCTCGCGCCAAGGCACCGACGCTGGCCTCTGGAAGGATGGGGGCACCTTGCTGGATCCATCATCTGGGGGTCGACGGGGAGAAGATTTGCCTAAAACGGCAGGAACCCGGCTGAAGGGAACCCCCTCGGGCGCCGTTAGCCTCTCTGACTGAGGCTGGGCAGCTGGGAACGAGGAGCGGTAACTCAGCGACCAGTGCGGAAGGACCCCCCGCCACCGAATTGCCCCCGAAGACCCAGAGTGGAAGAAGCTCCAGGGGCCTGGGCCCCGCAAGAGTTTTCCGAGGCCCCTGGAGTGAGTGAAGGACTCTGTTCCAGGAGCCCCGAAAAACTCTCATGGGGGCCCCTGTGGGGCCCGGGGCAAATTGCCCCACTTGCCGCCCCCCCCCGGGCGGCCCTGGAGCATTGCCATTGTGCCGGGACCCCGGGCAGTGAGGGGCAGCTGCTGCTCTGGCTGGTGCATGGAGCAGGGAGCGTTCCCGTCCCTCCTGCTGAAGCTGCTCCTCGGCTCCCAGCCCCTTTTGCTCCCACGAGCCGCCTGGGTGGGGAGACCCGGCTCCGTGGCTCCAGACCCTCTGGGAACAGGGATCACTGGGAGTCCTCCCAGCACACAGCCCCAATGCCCCTCTCCCTGGGCCCTAAGATCCACCCAGCCCGCACACAGCCGCAATACCCCTCTCCCTGAGCTCCCCCTTGCCTGCACACAGCCCCTAATGCCCCTCTCCCTGCACCGAGCTCCCCCCCCGCCCACACACAGCCCCTAATGCCCCTCTCCCTGCACCGAGCTCCCCCCACCACCTGCACACAGCCCCTAATGCCCCTCTCCCTGCACAGAGCTCCCCCCACCACCCGCACACAGCCCCTAATGCCCCTCTCCCTGCACCCTGAGCTCCCCCCGCCCACACACAGCCCCTAGCTACCCCCCTCCCTGCACCAAGCTCCCCACAGCCCGCACACAGCCCCTAATGCCCCTCTCCCTGCACCCTGAGCTCCCCCCCCGCCCACACACAGCCCCTAATGCCCCTCTCCCTGCACCGAGCTCCCCCCCCTGCCCGCACACAGCCCCTAGCTCCCCCCAGCCCACACACAGCCCCTAGCTACTCCTTCAATGCACTGAGCTCCCCCACTCTGCACACAGCCCCTAGCTCCCCCCTCCCTGGGCTCCCCCCCTGCCCACACACAGCCCCTAGCTCCCCCCCCACCCTGCACTCTGAGCTGTTTTCAAATTTTTTGAGCTAAGCCCCCACCTTTGAGTTATAATTTCTGGTTGCCGCCCCCCAGACAGGTGGGTGGCCTGCTGAGGTGAGTCAGGGTGGAGGTGGCACTCCCCCCCTGGATCTCGCCATGCGGAGGTGGCTCAAGCCCTGCTGGCCCCTGACCTCCCAAAATAGAAGTCAAACTACACCTATGCCCAAGGCCCCTGCCCTGAGGCCTGCCCCACCAGCTGGGCATTGGTGTTTTTATAGCATGTCGAGGCGGGCCTCAGAGAGAAAAAGGTTGAGAACCCCTGTTCTATGGGGCAGGGCTCTATTCCTGGCTCTAGAAGGGGGTGGTCTGGGGGGAGAGCCGGGGCTTCAGGGAGCTACGAAGCCCGTCTGTCCAAAGGCAGTGTGGCTACAAGCCTAGCGATGGGTTCTACTCCCAGCACTGGACGGGTGCAACCTCTCACCGGTACCAACAGACCGACCGCTGCCGTCTCCGGCTGCAGGAAGCCTTGGGCGGCGTGGAGGGAAGTGCTCAGAAACAGCAGTGTTCAGCGGAGCAGGGCGCTAACTCACCATGTCCAGGGCCCTTCCCCCAGCTCAGGTCAGTCTCTCCCTGCTCCTGACGTGCCAACTGTGACACCCCCTGCTGGGACTGCAGCGGCCTGGCGCACCCCTGTGTAAAACCAGCCAGGTAACCATGTATCACCTGGGAGCCAGCCCATCACGCCGGACACTAGATCTGACCGACGGCAGCCCAGAGATGGAGGGGTCACGTGAAACCTGCCCACACCTATGCTTCCCATCTGTGGGCACAACAGTGCTCGAAGCCAGCCGACCTTCCCACTGCTTGGGAGCTGGAGCTTGGGAACTTCTCAATCCGATGAACTCCCCCCAGGCAGACAGTCAACCCAACCGGACTTCACGGGTGGATTTTACAGAGGTTTGGGAATCCAACTGCTACTAAAAACCTCATCGCAAACCTTGTCCATGGGAAATGCCAGCAACCCTCTGCCCTTCCTCCCCAGAGCTCAAGGCTTCACTTGGTTAGCATTGCTGTGCAGATGGGGAAGCCGAGGACAGCAAGGAGAAGTGACTTCGGCCAAGTCACAGCGAGGCAGCAGCAAAACCTGGAACTGAACCCTGGAGTCCTGTGCTCTGCGTGCTGGGCCGTGCGGCTCAGCCGTCGGCTCACTGACGGAGGACACTCAGCTGAGGGCGTGCTCTCCGGGGCTGGAGGGGTCGGAGCTAAATAACCCCGCTCAGCCGACGGCTCACTGACAGAGGACACTCAGCTGAGGGCGCGCTCTCAGGGGCCGGAGGGGTCGGAGCTAAATAACCCCGCTCAGCCGACGGCTCACTGACGGAGGACACTCAGCTGAGGGCGTGCTCTCCGGGGCCGGAGGGGTCGGAGCTAAATAACCCCACTCAGCCGACGGCTCACTGACGGAGGACACTCAGCTGAGGGAGCGCTCTCAGGGGCCGGAGGGGTCGGAGCTAAATAACCCCGCTCAGCGCCTGGCACCAGAAGGACATCGCCCGCTCTGCGTACCTGTCGCTGGGAGAAGACTGCTCCTTCTTCAGGATGGGGAAAAGCGGCTCACTCTCCACGCCCTGCTCCTGCTTCAGCTTGTACAGCTTCTGGCGCAGCACGTCTTGATGCCGCTCCCGAAGCCTGCAATGAAGTGACAAGAGCAAAGGGTGAGGCCCCAGCACGGCCTTCCCCGAGCCCCCCGGGCTGGGACCCCCTTGGCATCACATCCACCAGAGCGAGGTGTGAAACGGGGCTCGGCGCCCGGGGTCCTCCCCGAAGGTCCCGGCAATGCTCCCAGGGAGACCTCCCCAGACGGCTCAGGGTCAGACAGCTCGAGCCCCAGTCGTCGTGGGAGGCGACGAAAGAGGAGCGGACTCAATATTAGCCTTTGTCCTGTGCAGCGTCTGAACCGGTCACCCAGGCTAAAGGAGACGTGGGGCACTCTCCTTCCCTTCAGCCCCGGAAGGGAAGCAACCCATAGCCAGCTGGGAGGGAGCTAAGAAGCCCATGTCCGGCTTGGCATGTCGGCACACCTCCCACCCCCGTGATCTGGGACACAATTCCCCAGTACCACCCACTGCAGGCGGGTGCTTGATACCCCACCTTGGGGTGCCGCCCTGATCCAGACGGGATATGCCCCCTCTCCCGCTCACCTGGCCCGGGCCATGTACGCTTTAAGCTGCTGCAGCAGACTCTCCCAGTAACCGATGTCCAGGTTGGGCCCCCCTGCTCGGATCTTGCCCTCGATCCCTTGGAAAATCACTTGCAGCTGGTTGTATGTCTTCCCCTTGAACACCGACTGCACGTCTGAGCTGACGGAGGCATTGACTCCTTCTCGGCGCTCTCCTGTCGTGCGGACAGACGAGGGTTAACGTGAGTTAGCCCCACCGCGTGCTACGGGACAGAATGACCCACCGGTTCCTGAGCCACAACGCAGAGCCACCCCTCCAGGATCGGACACTCCATCAATGCACCCTCCCTGCCTGGTGCACGAACCCCACTGAACCCCTGCCGGATTCCCCCTGCCCGGGTGTCAGGTGTTGCTCGGCTACAGACGGAAGGCCGTTTGAACGGGGCATTTGGCAGGGCCCAACCCTGCCAAGCACACAGTGCCCTTGATTCCCTTCAATGGCACTGAGTGCCAAGCACCACTCAGGATGGGGCCTGGGCTCCGATGCACATGCCACACCCAGGCCTTTAGCAGGCTCTTGGCTGAGAGTTCCTAACCCAGAAGCTTTGGTACAAGCTTGGGCTCAGGTGACAGGATCGTGCTCTCAGCGTGTGACGCTGACGCTCACTGCGCCAGTGGTTCTGCGGCAACTTCCGGGCCCCAGGGCCCCACCACTTTGCGGGCAGGACGGAGCCATGGGGCCTCAGTTCTACTGAGCTCAAACAGAAAGAGCAATAATGGCCAGGGCCGGCGCCAGCATTTCTGCTGCCCAAGCAAAAAAAAAGCCGCGGTCACGATCGCGATCAGCGGCGGCAATTGGGAAAAAAGCAAAAAAAAAAGCCGCGCTCGGCGGCGGCAGTTCAGCGGCAGGTCCTTCGCTCCTAGAGGGAGTGAGGGACCTGCCGCCCCCAAATTGCTGCAGGTGCCGCCCCTCTCCCTTGGCCGCCCCAAGCACCTGCTTGTTAAGCTGGTGTCTGGAGCCGGCCCTGATAATGGCACATGGGCGCCCCCTGGTAGCAGCAAGAGAAATCGCAACTGCAGGAGAGCAAAGCCCTTTGATACAGGCCATGGAAGCAAGGCTGGGGAGCTGCAATCACTGAGACTCGGGATTTTACCAGCCAGAGCTGACAAGCCAGACAAGCCACTGCACATGTACTGAGTTCTCTGTACAAAGGCAGGGGAATTCACCTGGCTTGGTTACAGCCTCCAGGCTCAGCCTAGAGCCAGACAACCGAGAGTTCCAGGGCCGGGAATCGCCCACACTCCAGAACCATGGTTCCACGTAGCTCTGGATTATTTTACAGCACCCTTGAGCCTGCTTGGCACTATACAGACAGTGCAGAGCTCACAGCAGGGAGGTCACCGCCTCAGTGACAACAGCTCAGAGAGGAGAAGCAATTTGACAAAGGTCAGAGAGTGAGATGGGGCAGAGCAGAACACAGGCCTCTGCTCTAACTACTAAGTCATGCTCCCCTCTCTCACCGGCACTGCTGTGCATAAGCAATGCAGGTGCCGACAGCCAGCGTTCCCCTCCCCCTTACCTGGGCCTTTCCCAGAAGCCTCTAGTTTACGGAGTTTGGCTATCTCGTCCTCAGTGATAATGGTCATGTCCCTCCAGAAATCCACATTCTTGCCCTGCTCCAGTTCCATGTAAACCTGAAACAAAGAGCCATGTGAATTCAGAGGTGAGGCGAGGCCTGGCCCTGCTGTTTGAATTAGGCCATTTGCAGCTGCAGGTGTTGTTATTCCAGTGAGCACTGGAGGCAGAACTGATGCACACCAGAGGTGGGGCACAGGGACAGCATCTAACCCCCCCAGCTAGAGAATGGAGGCCTGGAAGCAGCAGTACTGGAGGAGAGGTACCTGGATATCCTCCAGCAGATCCTCCATGTCGGAGACCGTCAGGCCATTCAGGAATGTGTAAGGCTCGTGCATTTCCACTGCCAGGTCGTCATCCTCTGCGCTGATGTACTTGGCCAGCAAGTCGATGGGTTTGGCACGGCCGTCCCGGATCCGGATTTTTGATCTGCAGGTAACAAGAGAACACACTGAGCTCCAGCTACCAGGGCTCAGACCGTGCCTGCCCCCAGCACACAGGCCCGAGACAATACCGCAGCTTGGCCTGGTGGAGGTGGAAGTTGTCCTCTTGCTCCTCCCAGGTTTTGAAGTGCTCCGCCTCTTTCTCCCGCTGCAGCATCTCCAGCTCCTGTTCGCGCATCGCCTTTTCTCGCTCCCGTTCCAAGCGCAGCTGCTTCACCTGTCTCGGAGGGAGGGAAGACTGTTGCAGTGCACAGCCTGGGGCACCATTCCCCAAAGGCTCAGCCAGTCCCAGCATGTGAACTCATGGATGCTAGCTTCAAATCCAACCCAGCGCAAAACTGCCCCATTTCCCACCATCGGCCCTACCCTTACAGGGAGCGGGAGGGCACCAAGCAAGAGGAGAACCAATGCTGGCATGGACAAGAGGAGAGCTGAAACTCACTAGATACGGGCAGCACAGACCCCTGACTGGGCCCATGCTCAGGACTGGGGGGTACTGAGATCTCTATTGGTTTAATAGTGTGTCATTAAAGAGACCAGGGACCAGCTCATTCTGAGGATTCAGTATTGAGAATAGGGCACCACCTCTGTGCAGAGACAAGAACCTGTATCACCACATCCCCATCACCACACATGCCACTCTCTGCACCCAAAGATGGGAGAATTAGACTTGGCAAAGGCCGGGGGGGGGGGGCAGGAGAGAAAGACAGCCACCGGTAACCAAGTGACTTATATCGGGGCCAGTGTCCTCGCCTGCATTAGCTCCGCAGCAGGTCACAGGCCAAGAAGGGCTACTGGCTCTCACCTTCTGCAGCTCCAGGCGGTTGTCCTCCTGGATTCGTTTGTTTCTCTCCTTCAGTTCTTTCTCCTCCAGGTGGCCAATCCCTTTCTTCTCCAGGGCCTAGAATCAATCCCGCACCAAGAGTAAGCAGCCCCCAACAGGCCTCTCAGTTGCCATTTGTGAAGTGGCAGGAAGTCCCCAATACAAGCCCCTTGCAGTGTGCTACCATCCACACACTCCACCTCACCGCAGATGATGCTGTGGGACTAGAACTCAGCCAGGGGCCCCCAGGAATTTAGCTGTGGCCTCCTCAACGTGGATACACAAGAAACTACCATCCCACTTAAATTACCATTAGGCTCTATGTAATGCACAGGTTTCCAATGGCAGCCTGAATAAAACTGCACTGGGTCTTTAAGATCATTGCTCAAAACAAGAGGGTGCCTCTCCAGCGTGTCCTCAGTGCAGGTTTCACCCTCACTTTCGCTTTGCTGTTCCTAGCCTGTTCAAATTCCTCCCCCAACTCACCCCGGCAAACGTGTCCTTCCCTGCGCCTTATCATCCCTGCTCCTGCCCCATCACCCCTTGGCCCTCTGCGCAGCAGCTCAGCTGGAATGTGCAATGCTGAACTGACTGAGGTTCCCAGGGGGAAGCTCTACCATGGGGAGCAGCACAGCCCTGATTATCTCAGAAGCTTGGGGGAGAGAAGAGCCCATTTATCCCCCCCCCCACCTCACTGCCCGTTGAGACAGAGAGAGGCCTCACCTTGCTCCAGATGAAGGTGCCTAGCAGGTTGTTGTCCCCAAAGGGGTTATCGGTGTTGGTGTAGCCCATGTATTCCTCCCCCCAGCCCATCTTCTCACGCTTTTTCCTCTCTTTGGCTTCCTTCTTTGCCAGCCGCCTAGCCCTCTTCTCCTCCGGTGTTTCCAATGCCTTCATCATCTCAGCCTGCTTCTTCTTCTCCTCTTTCAGTCTGAGTCGCTCCTGAAGGCTCAGCTGTTGCCCCAGCTCCTCACGTGAAGGAGAGGGAGATGTGACGGAAGACACAGAAGACCTGGAACTGGATCGCTTTCTTCTCCTCTCTCTGCTGCGGCCTCTTTTCTTCTCTCTCTCTGCCTCCGAGTCTGAGCTAGAGGAGCGATCCCGTGACCGAGCGCGGTGTTTCTTCTGGCTTTTGTGGTGCCGGTCCCTGCTTCTGCTTTTCTTCTTTCTCCATCTCTTTCTCTCATCAGAGTCCGAGCTAGAAGAAAACAACACCACCCTAGGGATAGCTACAACCTCAGAGAAAGACTGCATAGCAGCACAGGGCTTACCTAGCAACCTGCCTATCTAGCTGTCCAAACATTTATTCATTCATTCACCCTCACAACCCTGAGATGGGTAAGCGCTCGCCACATTTCACCGCCAGAGGAAGTACAGACATGAAGCCACACAGCGAGTTAGTGGCAGAGCCAGGAAAAGATCTTAACTTTCAGCCCTAGGCTTGTTCCTCTCAGTCAGGCTGCCTCTCCTGTTGTCAGCTCACACACCCGCAACTTGCAGTCGGGATGAAGCCACAGCCAACCAGACAATGTATGTACGAGGTTCAGGCCAAGGTTTGAACCCGCCTAACGCCGCTGGTTAGGGGTGTGATTTATCAGGATAGTTACACCCTGGGGTGGGGACAAAGCCGCTGTGGTTTGTTCCCCTTCCCACGCGGGAACAGCTACCCCCGCAGAAGCCGCTTCGCTCTCGGTAGAGCTGCGCCCGCCTCGGGGCCTTGCCCAGCTCGGCCTGTCCCGGGACAGGGAGGGGACCGGCTCGCGCCTCCCCCTGTCCCGGCCGCGGGCCCCGCCCCGCCCCGCCCCGCCCGCTCCTGTCCGGGGGCCGCGTCTCACCCCGAGCCCGGCTTCCTGCGCCGCCGCGTCTCGCTACCCCGGGCCCGGCCGCCTCCATCGCTGCTGGCGCCGCTGGACCCGGAGCGGGACCGGCGGCGCCTCCTCTCCCGGGACCCGCCCGCCTCCCTGCGGCTCCGGTGCCGCGAGCGCCCCGCAGGGCTCCGCGACCCGGACCCCATCGGCGCGTCGCTGCTCTCCGCCGCGCGGCCGCTTCCGGCCCAGCAAGGGTCCTCTCTCACCCGCGGCGCATTTCCAGGCGCCCACCCAGCGCCTGACTGGAAAAGGCTTTTCCCCAGCAGTCCCTGCCGCCCGATCCCACGCCCAGCCCACCCCGTCCCCGAGCCTTAGCGATGCAGAGCGGCTAGGCCGAGGCAGCGGCATCTCCAACCTCTGCTGCTGAGCTCGTCCTACAGGCACCTACTCAGACAGCTATAGGAGCCGGGGGCCTCGCAGGGATGAAAGCCCCGAGTGCGTCACGGCGATGGGGCGGGGCCAGCTCTTAAAGAGGCAGAAGCCAAGAACACTCAGAGGGGAGCCGAAGGGGGCTCCAGACCCAACCCGCAGCGCTGGACGGGCACCGCTGCCACCATCCCCTGCCCAGGGCGGACACGGGCCGGGGCCCCGGCCTCGCCTTCCCCCATGGTCCCAGCAGCGCCGTCCCCTCTGGGGAGCGGATCGGGGGGACAGGGCAGGAGAACAAGCCCTGGTCTACACCCCAAACTGACCTCAGTAGAACTCGGTCACTTGGCTGTGTGGAAAATCCCCCCACGTGATGCAGTGATACGGGCCTTACCCCTGGTGTAGACAGCGCTCCGTCACGGGGAGGGCATCTCCCACTGGACATAGCTACCCACCCACCCACCCCCTGGGACCTGGCGTACCTCTGCCCATGGAAGAAGCTCTCCTGCCAGCATAGGTGAAATCTTCACTAAGCACTACAGAGGTGCAGCTGCACCAGTAGAGAAGCCCTGAGAAGGGGCCTGGGGAGGGGACAAAGCGTAGAGTATTCTTACTTAGTTGCCATGGTTGATCCTTGTTTTTAAACACCCCTGCCACGCAGAAGTCTTGAGGTTAAACTATCCACATCCTATTTGCCATGCCTAAAGTCGGTTCCCCCTTCTCAGGCCAGAGAGTAAGGCAGCTTCTTGCTGCAACAAAGCTTGTAAACAGGTCACCACACCTGCCCTCGCCCTTCCAAGAGGTCCCCCCTCTTCCAGCACAAACTTCTTGTCATTACTTACAAAGCTTCCACAATTTAGCCTCACCCCATCCGACCTGTCATAAGAACATCAGAATGGCCAGACTGGGTCAGACCAAAGGTCCATCTAGCCCAGTATCCTGTCTTCCAACAGTGGCCAGTGCCAGGTGCCCCAGAGGGAATAAACAGAACAGGGAATCACCAAGTGATTCATCCTGTCACCCATTCCCAGCTTCCGGCGAACAGAGGCTAGGGACACCATCGCTGCCCATCTAGTCATGATTTTATAGACCTCTATCATATCCCCCTTAGTCATCTCTTTTCCAAGCTGAAAAGTCCCAGTCTTATTAATCTCTCCTCACACCGAAGCTGTTCCATACCCCTAATAATTTTTATTGCCCTTATTCCAATATATCTTTTTTGAGATGGAGCGACCACATCTGCACACAGTATTCAAGGTGTGGGCGAACCATGGATTTATATAGAGGCAATATGATATTTTCTGTCTTATTTTCTATCCCTTTCTTAATGATTCCCAAAATTCTGTTCACTTTTTTGACTGCCGCTGCACATTGAGTGGATGTTTTCAGAGAACTATCCACAATGACTCCAAGATCTTTCTTGAGTTGTAACAGCTAATTTAGACCCCATCATTTTATATGTATAGTTGAGATTATGTTTTCCAATGTGCATTACTTTGCATTTATCAACATTAAATTTCATCTGCCATTTTGTTCCCCAGTCACCCAGTTTTGAGAGATCTTTTTGTAGCTCTTCGCAGTCTGCCTGGGACTTAACTATTTTGAGTAGTTTTGTATCATCTGCCAATTTTGCCACCTCACTGTTTACCCCTTTTTCCAGATCGTTTATGAATATGTTAAATAGGACTGGGCCCAGTACAAATCCCTGGGGGACACCACTATTAACCTCTCTCCATTCTGAAAACTGACCATTTATTCCTACCCTTTGTTTCCTGTCTTTTAACCAGTTATCAATCCATGAGAGGATCTTCCCTCTTATCCCATGATAGCTTATTTTGCTTAAGAGCCTTTGGTGAGGGACCTTGTCAAAGGCTTTCTGAAAATCTAAATACGCTATGTCCACTGGATCCCCCTTGTCCACTTGCTTGTTGAGCCCCTCAAAGAACTGTAGTAGAGCCCTTTACAAAAACCATGTTGACTATTCCCCAATAAATTATGTCCATCTATGTGTCTGACAATTTTGTTCTTTACTAAGTTTCAAGCAGTTGGCCCGATACTGAAGTCAGGTTTACCGGCCTGTGTTGCCAGGGTTTCCTCTGGAGCACTTTTTAAAAAATTGGCATCACATTAGCTATCCTCCAGTCGTTTGGTACAGAAGTTGATTTAAATGATAGGTTACAGACGACGGTTAGTAGTCCTGCAATTTTACATTTGAGTTCCTTCAGCACTCTTGAGTGAATACCATCTGGTCCTGGTGGCTTATTACTGTTTAGTTTATCAATTTGTTCTAAAACCTCCTCTAATGACACCTCAATCTGAGACAGTTCCTCAGGTTTGTCACCTAAAAAGAATGGCTCATGTTTGGGAATCTCCCTCACATCCTCAACTGTGAAGACCGATGCAAAGAATTCATTTAGTTTCTCTGCAATGGCCTTATCGTCCTTGAGTGCTCCTTTAGCATCTCGATCGTCCAGTGGCCCCACTGGTTGTTTTGCAGGCTTCCTGCTTCTGACGTACTTACAAAAATTTTTGCTGTTACTTTTTGAGTCTTTGGCTAGCTGTTCTTCAAATTCTTTTTTGGCCTTCCTAATTACATTTTTACACTTCATTTGCCAGAATTTATGCTCCTTTCTATTTTCCTCACTAGGATTTAACTTCCACTTTTTAAAGGATGCCTATTTGCCTCTCTCTGCTTCTTTTACCTTGTTGTTTAGCCACGGTGGCACTTTTTGGGTTCTCTTACTATGGTTTTTAATGTGGGGCATATATTTAAGTTGAGCCTCTATTTTGGTGTTGTCACGGAGTGTGGGGGGCATAAGGCCCTCCACCCCCGGCTTCCTGCAATTCACTATAACTCTCAGCCAGCCAGTAAAGCAGGTGGCTTATTTAGATGACAGGAACACAGTCCAAGACAGGTCTTGCAGGCACAGACAACAGAACCCCCTCAGTTAGGTCCATCTTGGGGTCCCAGAGGCACCACAGCCCCATTGGGGAGGGGCAGAGCCCCGTCTGGGCTCCCCTCCATTACACCAGCCAGCTCCTGAAATTCTCACCCCCTCCAGCCTCTCTCACCCAGCCTCCCCCGGCTCCTCCCCGGCCTTTCTCCAGTTTCCCAGGCAGATAGGGTTACCATACGTCCGGATTTTCCCGGACATGTCCGGCTTTTTGGGGTCCAAATCCCCATCCAGGGGGAAAGCCCAAAAAGCCGGACATGTCCGGGAAAATCGGGACATGCCGGGCCGGCCGTGCGGGTGCTCAGGGGCCGGGCCGGGGGCTCGGGGGTCGGGCCGGGGGTTTGGGGGCTGGGCCGGCGGTGCGGTGCCTGGCCGGGGGCTCCAGGGCCGGGCTGCCGGGGCCGGGCCGGGGGCTCGGGGGCTCGGCCGGGGGCTCCGCCGGGGCCGGGGGACAGGCTGGCACCGGCGGCTCGGGGGACGGGCCGGCGGTGCCAGGCTGGGCCGGGGGCTCGGGGGACGGGCCGGGGATCGCAGTGCTAGGTGGGCCGGGGGTGGTCGGCCGGGGGCCGGGCCCGGGGCCAGCCTGGGCCGCGCCTCCTCCCCCCACACTCCCCCTTACCTGCTTCAGGCTTCCCGCGACTCAAATGTTCGCGGGAAGCAGGGGAGGGGGCGGAGTTGGGGCGGGGCTGGGGCCCGTGGAGTGTCCTCCTTTGGGAGGCACAAAATATGGTAACCCTACAGGCAGAGGTATCACCTGGCTCCAACCCCCTTCCTGGGTTCTCACGTTACATGCTCAGGTATCTTCCCTCAAGGCCAGTCTCCCATCCCCCATGCAGACAGTCCCAGCCAAACTCCCCACTCAGCATTCGAAGACCACATTAAGAACAGTCCCAGTTCGTCACAAGGTGTCATCCTAGTGTAAGATTAATACCAACTTTTCCAATGTTGCTCCCTCCAATCTCTTCCATGCTTTCTCTCATGCCGCCCCTTACACGTGAGAAAAGCTCCCAGGCAGCCTGCAGAAAGCCCCCAACTCGTCCTTCGAGTCCCTCGTCGGTAATGGATTTGGGAATGGAACGGCTAAGCAGGGGAGAGATCACTGCTACTGCCCAGCTCGCAATTCTGCACATCCCCTTTTACCCCAACCCACCCAAGCCTGCTTCTTTGTCTCATCCATGTGTTATATTTGATCGTTTAAAGGGTCAGCGCTTTGGAACAGGGACATTCCTTTGTCTGTACATCACCCAGTACAATGGCTTGTGGGCTCCAGGTACTGCTACAATGTTCAATGGTGAACTCCGGGAAGCGGTTTCTCCTTCCCCATCTCCAGAGCCCTGAGTGCAAAACACAGAGCCCCTGGCATGGCTGCACAGTGACCACTTCCTGCAGGGATCCTGTTACATAAATTAACTTCTCACTCTTTAAAAGACGTGTTGATTTAACACAAGGGAAGAGGCTTTTCACCAAGTCATTCTAGCATTAACTTGATTTCTTGCACACTCTAAAGAAGTCATAACTCACCATCTAGTTCAGGGGTGGGCAAACCTTTTGGCCCGAGGGAATAGAAATTGTATGGGGGGCCATGCTCAGAAAATTGGGGTTGGGTATGGGAGGGGGTGCGGGCTCCAGGGTGGGGCCAGAAATGAGGCGTTCAGGGTGCGGGAGGGGGCTCTAGCCAGGGGAGTGGGGCACGGGTTCCAGCCGGGGGTGCAAGCTCCTGGGCTGGAACTCAGGGGTTCAGAAGGTGAGAGGAGAATCAGGGTTGGGGTGTGGGAAGGGGTACAAGCTCTGGCTGGGGGTGCAGAAGGGTTCTCAGGGCTGAGATCAAAGGGTTTGGAGGGCAGGAGGGGGATGGGGGCTGGGGAGAGGCTCAGGGGTGCAGGCTCTGGGCAGCACTTACGTCAAGCAGCTCCCGGAAGCAGCAGCATGTCCCTTCTCTGGCTCCTACGTGGAGGTGGGGCCAGGGAGTGCTGTGTGCTGCCCCATCCGCAGACACCACCTGTGCAGCTCCCATTGGCTGCAGTTTCCCGCCAATGGGAGCTGCAGGGGCGGCACTTGGGGCGGGGGCAGCACAGAGTCCCCTGGCTGCCCCATGTGTAGGAGCCAGAGGTGGGTCATGCCGCTGCTTCTGGGAGCTGCATGGAGCGGCCCCCACCCCTGCTCCCTGGCTGGCATGCTGCCGTGGGGCAAGCCCTAGACTCCGCTCCCCAGCGGGAGCTCGAGGGCCAGCTTAAAACAGCTGGTGGGCCAGATCCGGCACCTGGGCCGTAGTTTGCCCACCCCAATCTAGTTCTTAGTTGGCCAGGATGCCAGGGTTAACACTTCTATTTTAGGAAACAAGCATCAGGGGACTTAAAAAAAAAAAAAAAAAAAACCTACAGGGAATTGGTATCTCAGTTATACATTTCATATGTAAAGTGAGGTCCTTCTGTAGCAGTGTTCCATTCCATCCCTCCGACACTCTCTCTTCCCCCAGGCGTACCACAAACAGATTAATAATTTCTTGCAGCACAGCTGAATTGCTCCTCGGACCTCTCCCACAGAAGACCTAGGTTAGATTAATTCTTCTTAGCTTGCAAGATGACACAGGATCACAGCAGAAAGCGAGATGCGCGCAGCCAAATCACCTCTTAAGTGAAGAGGGACTAAGGGTATGTCTACACTGCAAAGTTGTAGACAAAACTTGTCTTTCACGGGTACTTCAAAAAACCCCCCCACGAAAGACAAACGTTTTGCCGATGCAAGTGGCTGTGTGAATGCGGCTTTGTCAGCGCTCTCCTGCTGACAAAGCGAACGCTGCTCACGGGGCTGGGAGTATTTTGTGGGCAAAAGTGCCGACAAAGAGCGTTTATACATGCTGACTTTTAGCGACAAGGCTGTGTCGACACAACCTTGTCGCTAAAAGCTGCGTGGTGTAGACAAGCCCTAAGTGTGACGGTCTGTACCTCAGGGGAATACCCAGCACCCCCATTCTCATCCTTGGGAAATGATTGTGTAGTATCCAGTGCAAGGTTTGTCATGTCAGGTGTCTTTGGAAGGCGCATGATGCACTGAGTACGGTTGTTATAGTGATGTTATAGTAATTGTTACAGTAACATTATAGGTTACAATTTCATGTATATAGTTATGAGGCTGAAAATGTATCCTCATGACTTAAAGCAAACCCAGACAAAAACTCTCTAGAAGCAGAGGGGCAGCTCACACCTCATCAGGGCATGGATGGGACAAATCCAGCCCAGCCTCAAAGGACAATGGCCTAGGCAGCAACAAAAGACGCTGTTAGACCCTCGAGGGAGTCACCCCCCTTCCTTTGGTCAGTTTGGAACTGTGATGAAGTAATGCTCACCTGACTCTGAAAGGGAGGGGGGAGGGGCAAAGCCAAGAACATGATAAAAGGGAGAGACGTTTGCCATGCGCTCTCTCTCTTCCATCTATGGACACCACCACACCAAGCGACTGAAGCGCTGATCAAAGGGGAGAGCCTGGCTGAAGGGCAACCAGCCAGCCTGTGGTGAGAAGTATTTAAGTTTGTACAGACACAGAGTGGTAAGATCAGGTTAGAATGCACTTTGCTTTTATTTCATTTGACCAAATCTGACTTATGCTTTGACTTATTAACTATAAAGCTAGATTTTAAGTGATTCTATCTGTTGGTTTGTTCTGCCTGAAGCAGTGTGTTTGGTTTGAAGTGTGTCAGAGACTCCCCTTGGGATGACAAGCCTGGTGCATATCAATTTCTTTGTTAAACTGATGAACTTGTATAAGCTTGCAGCATCCAGCAGGTACAACTGGACACTGCAAGACGGAGGTTCCTAGGGTTGAGTCTGGGACTGGAGATATTGGCTAGTGTCATGCGGTTGCACAATCTAAGAAGCAGCTTATATGCCAGAATCTGTGTGTGAACAGCCCAGGAGTGGGGTTCTCACAGCAGGGTAAGTTTGGCTCCCAGAGTCAAGGATTGGAGTGGCCTAGCAGATCACCAGTCCAGATAACACCAGAAGGGAATGTCACACTAAGATTTTGGTGCCCAACACCCTTGTAAACAAACCCTGATCAAACACAATCCGGTTTGTATGTAGCAAATCAGGATGGCTACCCAGCATCCAGTGCAAGCTGTCCTATAGGTCAGGGTTTTTCAACCTATGGGTCATGACCCTAAGTTGTTTCAAAGGGTCACATAAGCAGCTCTGGTCCTGCGGGTCTGGGCGGGTTTGCCTCCCTGCTCCAGGCATTGCGCCCTTCAGCATCACAGTGCCATCAGGTTTGGTCCCACTGCCCCTCCATCATGACAGGTGGCTGGCTGGGCCAAATTTGAGTGAGTGGCACCACCAGCCCATGCTCCAGGCTGCAATGCCACTCGCAAATTTGGTCCAGCCGGCTCCCCATCAGGCGTGGGGCCAATCCTGAATGATGCTGCAACCCCAGAGGTCACAACACCTAGAGCAGGGAGCTGAGTCCAGCCTGCCCCACAGGACAGGAATGACCGCTGCACCGCTCTGCAAACCTCCCCCAGAGCATTCGTTACCCCTGAGGGTAGGGCCCAACCCCACTCCCAGGGCCTATTTACAGGGCTGTGACAGGCCATCAACATACACAAATCACTCCTGAGGCCAGAAAGGTTGAAAACCTCAGCTACAGGTTAGCAATGAAGAGACTGAGGCAATTGCATGATTACCCTATTTATTAGAGAGATCCTTTCCAAAATAAAGGAAGGGGGAGGAGGGGACGCAGAATGAGGAGGCTGTTGCATACAAGTCTTATTAGTTCCTGTCAGCAGTGGTTGTACATTTTATACAGAAATTCCACAGCTCTGGGTTCAAAGGTACAGCTCTCCCCTCGACAAAAAAAAGCTCAGAGATTGTCAAAGTATTGTTGGACTCAAAAGTTCTAATAGAACCCGCTTCAATAGTTAAGGACATACAACGTTTCATAAATTACGAAGTAAAACATGAGAGAAGATTGACCTCAATGCAATTTAACAACAAAAAAAGGGTTTGCCTCGGTCAGAGTTTAATGCGAGTTAACTCACTGCAAGTTAAGTTGAGTTGAGTTGAGTTAGCCGACACGTCTGTGAAGGCGACTGTGGGTATGTCACAGGTGGGTCAGGACACAAATGTGTGGACTGGCCATATATTTACAAACGTATTAGCCAACTTGAGTTAATGGCCAATCAACTCGAGCTACAAACCCAAGTCTCAACAAAACCAGCAGTCTCTCTCTATGGGAGTCAGGAATGAGCACAGGCTAGGACTGTAGGAAACGTCACCAACAGGTGAGAGAGAGGACTCTGCTATTAACAAGAGTATTGCCTTTTGAGCTAAGTTCATGATTCCAAGAGAACATTGCATCTAAATTGTCTCACAAAATGCCTTCGTTTTAATACAGTACAATAGTTCAAACAGTATCCACTTTCTGAGCAATAGCAGCCATCAGAGAGACAAGACAAACGAGGGTGCAATCTCACGCTGAAAGTATTTACAAAATTCTTTACACTAAAAAGGGAAACAATATTTTTAGGAACCATTCCCCGGGGGTTTCGGGTAAGGCAATTAATTCACTAGACATTATAAATAGTTTGCTTGCCTCTGTGTTTACATCAAAGACGACATTATGCTTTATCGCACAGCCGAAGAACAATTAGCATCAATATACATTTCTCTGAGAAAAAAGACTTCCAAAAAAGCGTTCAGGACTTAAACTGAAACAAAAAAAGAGAAACATGACAATATCCATGGATTCTCATCATTTTTTTCAGAGAAGCACTCCCCACGCCCTCCCACAAACCCCCCCTACTTACATACATTCTTTACACGGAGCATACATACAAAATGACCTAATATGAACATCAGCTATATTATACTTGGTCTAATGTAGACTTCAAACAAATCAGACATGATCCAGTAAGTCTGAGCTCTCTCATTTGCCTTTCCATTTAAAAACGTGGGCAATGATGGTGGGTGGGAGTGTGAAGAAAAGATACCCCGGCTGGGTTTAGCTGCTCAGGGAAGGCTCTTTGCTAGAAGGAAAGGCTGGAACGTGTTTCAAGAGTCAACTGGCTGACGATGACAGGGACAAGTACAGAGCTTGTGCCGTCTCTAATGCTGCCATCAAGGATCACAGTCATGCCAGCTTCAGTGCTGAGATTAAATCTTTTTGCGGTTTCACAAAGTGCGATTTCGACACTCACCCAGATGATCCTGGCGGGGGCGTGACAGCAGGATACCTGCAGTGACTGACTGCTACCAGCAGTAAAGGATACAGCTATGGATCCCAGACACCTAGCAGAGCCTGGGGCTTTTGGGGCTTCCAGGAGTCTCTCCGGAGCACCAGTCTCTGCAGTTGGTTCATTTTCAGTGACCGAGCGCACATTGGGAGTCTGCTCCGGAGAAGCTGTTACTCCTGTTCCCTCGGGAGAGTTCCCAAATGAACACAGAACACACTGGAGCGCAGTGGTGCGCCTGCTGAATCATTCAAACTGAGGCTTCTCCCGCCCAGGAGCTGCTCGAGAAAGGCTCAGACTTGGGTTGGAACACCCAGCAAGTAACAGCCCAGAGGCCACCTTGGCAGTCAACATTTTGCATTTCTTCACTGAAGTGGGGTCTTAACTATACCCCCGTCTGCATTCGCATCCTGTAGCCTGGCACGAGACACTCCCCTGGGAATCCCCGACACCGGCGCTCACAACTAGCCTTAGCAGAAGCAATGGCCACACACTTGGAGCAGGTGAGTAGCAGGCTGCAGGGATGATGGTGGGACACTAATGACATGAAGCTACTTGGAAGCCTAGGGTCTCACTGGATCGTCCCACTAACACTGCAGTGGAAAAGGAACAAGCTGCCTCCTTTCAAAGATGCAAGTAGACTAGAGCTTGAAACAGGCGATAGCTCATAAGCCAACTGTCCACTATAGTGAAGCTAACAATGAAAATCCTGGTAGATGGCAAAGCCTCACCATAGATCTAGGGCAGAATCAACCAGCCGAATCTAGTGATGCAACCCCTCTCCTCCCCGTCATCCCTAGAGAACGGACAGTAGCAGACCGCTATCCCCAGTCCAGCTCTGGAAGTGGGGAGCTCTCTCATACCACCTACTGTATGAGTAAGCCTTGCAAAAACTATGCTGAAGTCCAGGAGGCAGGAAATAAGACTCCAACTGATGGTAGAGAAGCTTGTTTGGAGCCCAAGGGTATGTCTACACTGCAATTAAACCCCCATGGCTGGCCTGTGCCAGCTGACTCGGGCTTGTGAGGCTAATTGCAGTGTAGACGTTCAGGCTTCGGCTGAGGCCCAGGCTCTAGGACCCTGTGAGGTGGGATGGTCCCAGAGCTTGGACTGCAGCCCAAGCAGGAACATCTATACCGCAGTGAAACAGCTCCTTAGCCCGAGCCAGCTGGCACAGGCCAACCGCAGGCGTCTAAATGCAGTGTAGACATACCCGACGGGTCCCTTCCTCCAGCCACGTGCCTCTCCCATAATGGAAATGGGAGTTTAAGCCTTTCCTTCTAATGGACAAGACAACACAGCACAATGCTTTGGGGGGGATGGGACTGCAGGTGAACAACATGGTTTATTTCTGACCAACTCCCTCTGCAGTGCGGCTCCGGGGAAGGGTTTTTTGGTAATGCCCAGAGTAGCTGTATCTTTAGAAGACGTTCAGAGTCAATAATAGACCCTAAAATACTTGCTTGCTGCAAAGGGTTGAAAACAAGAGATTTACACAGATGCTGCTGCCCTAGAACGTCAGAGTGGAAAACACTCTGGCAGCAAGGAATACTTTTGGAATGGAGGAAGCAAGATCAGTTTTCCAACCTCACAGAACAGGGCTCTCAGCTTCAGCCTCTAATGTGGGAGCAGACCAAGGAAATGCCACAGCTGCAAACCGCATCACCAAAGATGCTTTGTCTTTGCTGCAGAGATACTGACTGGAGTAGGTGTATTGGATAAACAGATCAGAGATCTTCCAAATGGTTGAAAGTAATAAAATCCTGCTCTTTATTCTTGGGCAATCAGAAGTGCCAAACTTCAGCATCTTCTTCTAAAGGCATAGGGCTAAGGATTTGATCACCAGGAAGGCAGCATCTTCCTTTCAGAGCCCTGCAATGCTGGTCAGAGATGGGCCTAGCTCATCTTCGTCACTCCCCACAAAGCCTAGGTTACTCCATGTTGAAATCAAGGGCTTGGTTGTCACAGGGCTGAGCATCAGCAGCTCCCACTGGCTTCCTTTGGACTTGGAGCTGCTCAGTGCTTCTGAAAAGTCACGCTGTACGTTTAGCTGTGTTCTGAAATCTTCTGCCTTTAGCACTCAGCAGTAGCGGAGTCTACGCATTGTTCACCTCCCTAGCTCCTTCGCCCAGCCTCCTCTTTGGAGAGGAGACTGCCAAGTGGGCCTGGGCTGAGCCCTACATACCACCAAATGCCCAAATGATGGTAGCTATACCTGTGTGTAAGGAGAGAAGGGGCTATGTAGGATTCTGAGGAAGCTTTTAGGAACCTGCCAGAGTTCTGTAGCAGATTCGCCACCTGACTCATGGATGTAATGGCAGCATCTTTGTTTTCACAGCTGTTAAGGAGAGAAGAGGGGTTCTTTTAAACCCACAGGAGTTCCAAAGAAAGGATATTCTAGACCAATACAGGTGAAGCTCAAACAGCGTAACAGCTCCTATAAAGCCCAGCACACATTGGGAGTGCAAGTCTTCAGCCTCTGCAGGGCAGGGATTGAAAATTCAGGCTCCGAGTATTTAAAGAGAAAGCCATCAGCTGAAGATCCTCAGAACAGTGGCAGCTCCTAGGGAAAAAGCTTCGACACTCCCACCGACCCAACCTGCCTCCCCAATATGTCCTGAGTGCTGCCAGGACAGACCGTGGTACCAGTTCCTCAGTGCTTGGCCTGTAGACTGGGGCTGTCCTCTCACTGCTACTGCACAGGGAAGCTTGAGAACAGAGGTTTGAAGAATGTAACAGCATTAAAAAGTGATCTTTACCCCCCCCACTTTACACTAGAGTCCGAGGAGGACAGAGACACGCCCAAGTCCTCTCTGCGCGCAAGACTTTCTAATTCATGGGAAAGGAGATGTGATCGCTAGAGAAGTCAGGACCTACAGCTGCAGTATCCTACAATCACAAGGAGGAACTTGAAGTCAACACCAGGTCACTGCTTTGTGCCATTTCATGGTTAAGTGAAGCCAAATCTTATCTGGTCTAAAGACCGTAGCCTGCAAAAAGATACCTCTGGAGCACAGAGCAGCGCTATCCACCTCAGAGACTCAGGGGCCACATCATACAGCTGGTCTCCCCTGGCTGTGCGTCAATAACATGTGTGTCACGTGCCCAATACAGACTCTTCCAGCTGGGCTTCTGACTTCCTTCAATATGGGGGAAGGGTGGCGTGTCGGTTTCAGCTATGAAGGGATACACGTGAACCTCTGACACCCTCACTCGCTTAAGCATCAGATAGAGTCATGAACATGCTGCTGCTAAGTGACTTCAATAGCCTGCAATGCCCAGCTGCAGTCACACAATTCTCCTCCTTCCATGCCCCATGGCCGCGGCAGCAGTCTTCCAGAATATCAGTCTGCCAGCAAATCAGAGCAGATCTCCAGCCCACCACTGAGCAGCACAGTTCATGGTGAAGGCAGAGCCCCACATCTCCAACGCCCAGACGAGAGCCAGGCCAAGAAGCCATGTCATTACAGCCAGGGGTGTTTTTGCTTCTCCCATATAGATCAACAAGTTAATTGTAGAGGTCACTAGAAATTTCTAAATTCAGCTCAAGTGGCATGTCTAACTTGGACTGCTTTAATACAGGAGTGATTCTCGTCACATCACTGGCCTCGAATACATTGCATTTACATAGCACCTTTCATCTGAGGGTCCAAGTGCTTTGACAAAGGTGGGTATTACCCGCAATCACACATGTGGAAACCGAGGCACAGAGTGGCTAAGTGACTTGCCCAAGGTCACACGGAGTCTGGACTCCTGACTCCCAGTCCTGTTGTCTGGGGGTTAGACCACATTGCCTCCTCATCAGTGAAGCTAGGACTGGACCTGCCCGCCTCAGACCCCCTCCCCCCCGTGAAGATTTGTTCTCTATCTCCTGTGAGGTTTCACACTCTTGATGAAGCACATACATAGAATAGGACAACCAAAGAAAGTGCAGTAAACTAAATGTTTAAAAAAAAAGCACATTTGTGCAGTGTCTGTGCAACGATAAAAGAAATAAATACATGATTAAAAATGAAAAAGGTTCACAGTATCCCACACGGGTAGGTAGCTGCAGTGGTGCCTGTTTGGGAACAGTCACTACCCAGGCCTCGTAACAGCCCGCTTTATGCGGGCGCTCTGGGTGGGAGGTTCTTTGCTGTCCGTGTCTCGGGTAGGTATAAATACACGTTTAGAGAACGTTTCGCTCCGGCCTGAAACGCAGTGCCCAGATCCAGCAGTGCAGCAAGCTCTTCCCCATCCCATCTGTGTCAACGAAAGGGAACACCTCAACCTGCAGAGGGAACCGCTGCTCTCTGGGTCTTCAGTGTCTGCATAGAGATTACTGGAAGAGGCAAGGAGGAGGGGTTAGCAGGTGAGCGTCACACTTTGCTAGGTCCTCTATACATGCTCACTCTGTGCCCTCAGGTAACAGGACAATTTAGATCTGAGGTCTGATTGTACTAGAAACGATTCAACAGAACCACCAGGAGCGTCGTCAAGGTGAACCCGGTTTCTGGCTACACAGCAGCTCTTGCCTGCTGCCAAAGAGCCGATCTAAGATGCAGCAGGACGATCCCAGCCATGCAAGTGCCACCCGCTGCAGAAGCCAAGCCAAGGCCCGGAGCCCCGAACCTCATGCTGGCACTGCAGCCCACATTCAGAGCTCGCCCCTCTGGGTGCCCATCAGAGCTTTCTTGAACACTTACTGTATCGCTCTCCTCATCGGAGACAGAGTGGACTTGAGTGCTATAGTGGAGGGGGGAGTAAACCCAACTCCTCTCGTCTGTAGGCTGCCAGAGAGGCCAGAGACAGTGCAAGAAGAGCAGCGGCAGAGCAGGGAGTGAGGGAGAGAAGAGGAGAAAATAGAGAGAGCAGGAAAATACAGTAAGAACAGCTGTACACCCGAAGGAAGAGAACTGATCTTACAACGAGACTTCAGCAAAGGAGCCTTCCTCATCCTCAATACGTACCTGAGCCCCTAACAACGGCTGGGAGAGCCGCTAGCGGCGCTGCTAAAATGGACATCTTTGTTCAGCTGCAGGGCAGAGGGCAACACTTTCCTCTTCCATGGCACCTTCCATGTGAGCATCTCAAACAGCTTTCAAGGCATTAATTAAGCCTCAAAGCTCCTGCAAGGCCAGCCCCAATGACAGATGGGGAACCGAGGCACAAAAAGCTAAGTGACTTGCCTAAGTCCCACAGCAGGTCAGTGGCAGAGCTGGATTTAGACCCCAGATCTCTGGACTCCCAATGCTGCATTTTACCCACAAGACCATTCCTTCCCCTACACCTTCAGCTGCAGTCGCATCTGCATATGTTGGATGTTACTGTCACTTTCAAGTTAAGGGAGCTTTTATGGCAAAACCGGCAATATTTGTATCCCCCTTGTGCTGACGTGCCAAGCAAGGCGGTGGAAGTGCAGGGTTAGATCATGGTGGACCATGAAGAGGAGCTGGTTAGTCATCAATTGGAAACAGCAGGGAAATGGAGAACAGGGACTGGGGATGACAAGGAGGCAACACAGAACTGGATTGTTTTGGGGAAGGATCCAGGGACTTAGCTACCCCAGAACCGCATTAATGCCACAGAAATGTGCTTCTGCTTCCAGATGAGCAGGGAGAGACTTGCCCTCGAATGCAAGGCAAGGCACAGTTCAAGGGGGAGCCCCTTTCATCGCCAGTCAGTCTGGTTTCCCGCAGTGGTGTCTGAAGGCATGAGGTAAAGGAAGCAGGGTTGGCACTGAGTCTACGACGTACAGCTACAACCAGCCAGTCGAGCTTTGGAGCACTGGGGGGGGGGGGGGGGGAGGGGAGGTCTGCTACACTGAACTCCACGGATAATGGCAGGTTCCGCCAACACGGAGCCGCTGGGAGGGGGCACCAGAATCCAGAGCTGAAGCTTGAAGTGCTGTGCTAGAGCCCGTGGAGCCCCTTCCCACTGCGCAGAGCCCACCCTGCTCCCGATCCTTCATTCCCCATTACTGCTCTGGTGGAGTGAGCCCTGAACTCCACCACCCACCTTCCACGCCTTTCGTGAGCACCAGAAGCAGGTGTCTAACGACAGCTGCTATAGAAGTGGGTCTGTGCTGTGTGGTGACAGAGAGGAGAAGCATTCAGAGTGTGGGCTCGAGTTAACCCCCTCAGCGCTGGGACTTCTTACTACAGTAAATGGGAGTAGAACGGGTGCGAGGGAGAAGAGATTAACGATTCTCTCTCAACTCTCTCTGGCTCCCCCCCATCTCACCAGGGCCAGTCTGCACATTGCTCGTCACCTACATCCGGTCTGCTTAGTGCCCACGGCAGAGGAGGGGCTGGGAATACCACCACCCATTAAACAGTCCCTCTGGACAGACGCCTTGGAAGGGGAACAATTATCCCAAGTTTATAAATGGGGAAACGGTGAAGTGATTCTACCATGGTCACAGCCCGCTGAAGGCAGGGAAGGCACTTCACCCTAGGCTGGAGTCCCCAGCAGTTTCCCTCTTAGAGCCTCTAAGCTATAGAAACTGGTCAGTGCATTAGACACCTGGAAATCAGCCAGTGTCCTAAGGGCCAAAGGGCCGTGTTGGTAGCTGGATTTTATCCTCAGCTTCATACCAGCCGAGTGATGTCTTCCTGGAATCCAGCTTTGGCGTTCTAGCCTACATGGCTACCAGGAGGACTCGGCCCAGCATGACACGTAAATAGGGGGCCATGTTAAGTTAATGGCAGATGTTGCCAAACATGCTGGCACAAAGGGTAATGATAAAGCACTTGGCTAAATTCAGTCAATTTCATAACTGGCCTAGAAAAAGGGGGACAGGAAGGAGGGAGACTCTCAAACAGCTCCACTAGCAGGGGTTCATGGGATATCTTTGGAAAGAGGTTGTAGAGGGTAACTCCTCACTAATCAGGGGCTTGCTGGCCATGCAGGCTGTATCTACACCTCACAAAACAGAACTGGACCCTGGGACATCCAGGAGAGAGGGAACCGCTCGGCCTTTGCTTGACCCCAGTGTTTCAAAGCTGCAGGCTGGCTCCCTTGTGTGCTAGCGTGTTCACTTACAGTCCCAGAGGAAAACGAGGCGGCTCGGAGTCTGCGCTGGCAGGGAGAGTAAATCCAGTACCTCCCATCTGTGAACTGGATGGCACCAGGGCAAGTGAGGTGAGAAAGGAAACAGAGGAGAAAGGATGAAGTGAAAGCAACCAAGGGGCTGGGCATCTCCAGGTCGGACAGGATTAGCTGGCAGGGGAGCCATGCGGGGAACAGCCGAGCCCCATGCCCAGCCACGCTGCTCTGCGCCTCTAGTCCCCTGCAGCGAGTAGGGAGACCAAGTGCATCCCCACCCCCCGTTGTTGCTGCTTTAAGCACTGGAAAGCAGATCTCCCGCAAAGGGGAGTTTATGCTCCCTTGCGACTCAGTGACTTCTCCTCTGGTCCAAGCATCCCTTCAGATTACCCCCAGAATGCAGCTAGCTATTGGAGAGGGCAGCCAGTCCTAACCTGCATCATGCTCGGCTGCTCGCTCGAGCTGCCGCTTAAGCCGTTTTCCTAGGTGAAAGCCAGCGGGGACTAAAACTCGGTGCACTTCCCTTCACCTCAGTAGCTCGGAGACACACAGCACAGCACGCTACACACGGCAACGCAAAGCCAGAGGGCTCAGATGAGATATGAAATGCTGATGATGGGTTACAAGGTTTGTGCACACAGCTAGGCACAGCACACCAACCCATCCGTCCCAACAGGCTTGTCTATGGCCAGCTGGCACTTCCCAATGAGAAGGGCAGTTACCAGAAGGCAGCTCACACTCAGCTGCCATCCACAGGCAAATAAAGAGCAGCAAATGTTAGGGAAAGCTGTTTGCATTTTGAATCACATGCAGAAAAAACCAAAACAGACAAGCTTTTAAAACTGAGCCAATTCCTCCTGCAGCTCCCTGGAGCTGTCCAAATTACTCAGCAATGAATGAGCAATTCTGCAGTGGAGTCACATGAGCACAAGGAAAGCCACGTGATGCACGAATGCTCTAGGATACGCGGTGCTTGAGGTACCCACTTTAGGGTGATCTCGGTTTCTATGGAAGTGCCAAATTGCAGGACACGGCTCCTCCCTGCTGTAACTCCACTGCAGCCAAAACTAGCATCAATGCAAGGCTGAAGGTGTCAGCAGGCAGTGTGCCTCCACCTCCCCTTGTTGGCCTTTGGTAGTTCAGAGAGGAGATACACGTTGCTAGAAGTCTCCTCTCTCTCAAGTCTCCAGCAGGTGCTCAGACATTGCGAGAGCTGATGGAGGGATACAGCTCAGAGATACTCCGCACTCTGCTGCCAACCCGGCAACCACCTCACTTACTCCCTGCCTCAGTACTAGATTTCCACTGCACCATCTAACGCATCTGCCTGCAGGGAAAGGAAAAACCAGAGTTCATCACAGACCTCTGAGGTCAGCCAGCACAGTAACTTCCTGTCCTGTCTCCAGGAGGCTGCGAGGAAAGAATAGGATCTGAAGCCTCATCTTTTCAGGGAGAGAAATAATGAATTCTGCTCTGTGGGGAGGAAAGAGAACTCGCAGGGTAACTGTACGCTCAATGCAATAGATTCCCAGATATGGAGAGCTGGCTTGGTTAAGCCCATCAGAGACTTGTGCATGTTGGTAGCAAAGTCGCTCATGTGGTGGACTGGCATGTCTACAATGTGCATTGTACTAGAAGGCATATCTATCTCCTGTGCCTGAGCACATGCTATATTTGAGTTAGCGAAGGGTGAAACTGAAGTTACTGTGATTTAACCAATGAGTGCCCAGGCAACTGACAGCCACGTGTTTCAGATCCACAGGACATGCATTACCCAGGTTAGACTATTTTCCTTCATCCGCTGCTTTGGTACCTCATATCTAGCTACAACGCTGCTTGAACACACTTTACGGGTGTAAGATGGATTAAGCAGATAGAATATCTTACAAAGTATATGTCTGCGACTGGCACATCGTCTTCATCTGAAGCCTGGCTGGCTGGCTCCGAGGCCTGGCTGGCTGTTTCCACTTCGATTGTAGCGGTGGCTGTTGCAATGGCACAGGCTGAAGAGGCCGCCTCCCTGGGTAAGAAGCAAAGAACATGAGGCCAGCTTCCTTTACCAAAAAAGGATGGAGCTAATCTGATTTACTACAGGGGAGCTGAAGGGGTCAGGAGACTGCAAATCTGGACACCGGCACGACTCCCCAGCGCTAAGGTGCAGATCAATGTGGGGTTAGAAGCAGAATCACTCAGCACCCTGCGTGAGGCACCTACGCTTTTGGAAGTTTGGTACCCAGAGCAAATCCGTTCTCATGCATCTCAAAGCTGAGATGGAGACATCAGCCCCTTCCAGGCCCAGGAGTGCCATAGGCTGGCCAGCACCTGGAGGAGCTGCGCTGAAGTAGGAATTAGCATTTCTTCATGGCCAGTGCCAACAGCGACTCCTGTGTTTTCCACATTGACACTTGCCCTCTGTCGTCCTCCTCAGGAGCTATGATCTCAACGTCACATTTGCTTTCCAGCTCTACGGTTATCTGCTGGAGTTCCTCTTCAACCCGAACCTCCTCGTGAGACCTGCAAAGCCAAAGATACACAAGCCTATCTGCTCTGTTTAACATGGTCTCTTCCACCCCCAGTTCTCAGGTTCTCCAATACCAGGGCACCGCAAGTCGGCTTTAGGCAGAAAAGCAATAGCCTCACATACTGTAGCAGTCCTAGACTGGATGTGGCAAATGGCAGCTTTGTGCACCAGACGTGGCCAGCACGCCACCCACGGGCAGTTGTAGCTGTGTTACACGTGTAGCTGTGTTGCACAGCACATTAGCTCTTGCCGTCAGAATCGCCTAGTGTCTGGTCCTTGGGACAACCGTTTCTGACAGCCTGACTTCTCAGCCCAGAGGGTCAATCCCTTCCAAGTTCTGTGGCCGGGGAGGAGAGAACGGGGGCAGCAGGATTAGCTGGAGCCGGCCAGCTGACATCAGGAGACCCTGCTTCATCTCAGGATGGCTAGCAGCAGGAAGCTGCCTGCTGTAGGTGAGGAAAGCAGAGGAAGGTGGGATGGAGGGAGGAGCTGCACAGCTGACTCACGCTGCATTATCAACACGCCAGGTGTGCTGAAGCTCCTTGCCCACTTCTGCATTTCCTGCCATGCAAAGATGTGCACAGGTACTAAAGGTGAATGACGTAGTCCAGACTAGATTATACACCTGTAACCCTAGGGAGAGCTGTGTGTCTGTGGATTGTCTGCCTCTTCATATGGTATGGTACCGTTGCCCCTTTTCAAACCAAGGGGCTAGTCACAGTGTGGGGTGATGGGGACATTCCAGTTGGGAACAGCAATTGGCAATAGAAAACTGCAGCAAAGAAACACCTGACTTTCTTTACCGAGAATATATAAAGTCCTGTGTCTCTGAACACAGAAGGAATCAAATACCAGGAAACAGTTTCTTTTGCACACAGCACCAACACCACTCTCTTCAGCCTGCACCTCTGGCCTGAATCCCTCTCCCCAAGTTTCTTCCAGGGTCAGACATGGTACTTTCAACTGCTCCTTCCTGCTGTCTGTGTTTCTCTGGTCCCCAGTGTTCTGCTTTCCCCTGCCCCACAAAACATCAGCAACAAACCTCCTGGGCGGTTCACACACTCTGTCCTAGGTAGGGGCTTATCCTTACAGATCTGTTAACTGAAGGATGCATTCACACCTATCAATCTCAATAAGGTTTTAACTCAACCCATAATGAGGTTTCACCCAGCTCATAATAATATTCAAGTGACTGCCTATTTTAGAGAAGCTTAGGCCTGGTCTACACATAGCTACACCAGTCAGGGGTGTGGAGAAAAAAAAAAATCAACTAAACCAAGCAAACGTCGCCTCCCCACACACAGCCATGAGCACTGAAGCTATGCCAACCTCATTCCGGTGTAAATACAGCTAGGTCAATGGAAGATATAGCTACCATCACTTGGGGAGGAGGAGGTCCTACCACGATGGAAAAGCCCCTTTTGCTGTTGTAGGCTGCATCTACACTACGGATTTATGCTGGCATAGCTCTGCTGCTATGGTCCCTGCAGAACAGACATGGCCTTAGAGTAGATTATTCGTTCGATGGTCTTCGTGGGAGGGGTCAATGTTTGCCAAGTGAAGGACACAATCAGCTGGGGAAGAAAGTTATTTACACAGTCCTGGATTTGTAAGAGATACCTGAAGATATCGCCACTCCCCCCGTTTGCTCACTCGACAGTGCTTGTGCAAAGCACAGTGCCTGGAGAAGGGCTAGTCAGGGAGGGGACACTGCCTAGCCAGCAGGGGAGCTCTCCTACAGATCTACGGGACTCAGCTTGGGAGCTCTGCTGTTTCTTGTAGTGATGGCTCTTTAAAAATCCCAGAGGGATTCTCCAGCTACAGCACACACAGAACCTCAACAAACTGGGTACGGCCCCTGTCGTCTTCTGAGCATGTATCAATACATTTGTACTTGCAGCACTTTCAGAGGATCTCAAAGGGCTCTCCACACAGACATTAAGCCTCAGCCCCTGTATGAATAATGTATAGGGGCATACGTCCCACTGAGGCACGGGCCCACATTTTCAAAAGAGTTTCCCACCAGGTTGCCAGTTTTCAGATGCCAAGTCATTCGACATCTCAAGTATGATTTTCAGAAGGGTCGAGTACCCGACAGCTCCCCCTTACTTCAGCTGTGGGTGTGGGTCCACAGCCCTGGGCCACTAGCAAGACCAAGACAAGATTGCAAGTGGGACTGGACATTTATATAGATAACAAAAACGTCCAGAGCTGTTCGAATGAATGACAACAAACTTGGGGAGGGGCTGAGAAAACCTTGTGCTCTGGACCAAGCCAATCTGGTTGCTGTCAGCGAAAGAACACTGGGTTGGATGGACCTGGGGTCTGATCCAGGCTGGCACTTCCTATGGAGCATTGGGCACCCAAAACCTGAAGGCTCCAGGATCAGAGGCAGTATTTGGAAATGTTGGCCTTTGGACTTGCTCAAGGGATCACAGCAAGTTTGGGGCAGAGCTGGCAACAGAACTCAGAGGAGTCCTGACTCCGACTCCTCTGCTCCAGCATGCAGACACTGCTGCCAGTGTTATCGGTGTGAGAATATTCTGGAATAATGTAGGATATTAGCGTCCAAAGAAAGATCTTAGAATAAAGGTATCCTCTGAGGAACAGGGGAATTCTGCCCACTTTGCCAGCAGCTCCCCGCCACACCCCACTGGAAGAGCAGAGGGCTGAACTCCCAGAAATGCTGAGAGTGAGCACCGCTCCCAGTGTACATCGGTGGGAGCTGGGGGTGCTCAGTATCTCTTGAAAACCAGACAGCATCTAGCACCACTGTACGGAGACAACAGATTGCACGCAAGAGGGATATGCCTGCCTTTCAGTGACTAGGGCACCAGACCAGGATCAATCATAGACTATCAGGGTTGGAAGGGACCTCAGGAGGTCATCTAGTCCAACCCCCTGCTCAAAGCAGGACCAATCCCCAACTAAATCATCCCACCCAGGGCTTTGTCAAGCCAGGGCTTAAAAACCTCCAATGAAGGAGATTCCACCACCTCCCTAGGTAACCCATTCCAGTGCTTCACCACCCTCCTAGTGAAAAAGTTTTTCCTCATATCGAACCTAAACCTCCCGCACTGCAACTTGAGACCATTACTTCTTGTTCTGTCATCTGGTACCACTGAGAACAGTCTAGATCCATCCTCTTTGGAACCCCCTTTCAGGTAGTTGAAAGCAGCTATCAAATCCTCTCTCATTCTTCTCTTCTGCAGACTAAACAATCCCAGTTCCCTCTGCCTGTCCTCATAAATCATGTGCTCCAGTCCCCTAATCATTTTTGTTGCCCTCCACTGGACTCTTTCCAATTTTTCCGCATCCTTCTTGTAGTGTGGGGCCCAAAACTGGACACAGTACTCCAGATGAGGCCTCACCAATGCCGAATAGAGGGCAATGATCATGTCCCTCGATCTGCTGGCAATGCCCCTACTTATACAGCCCAAAATGCCGTTAGCCTTCTTGGCAACAAGGGCACACTGTTGACTCATACCCAGCTTCCCGTCCACTGAAACCCCTAGGTCCTTTTTTGCAGAACTGCTGCCTAGCCACTCAGTCCCTAGTCTTTGCAGTTCACGGGATTCTTCCGTCCTAAGTGCAGGACTCTGCACTTGTCCTTGTTGAACCTCATCAGATTTCTTTTGGCCCAATCCTCTAATTTGTCTAGGTCCCTCTGTATCCTATCCCTACCTTCCAGTGTATCTACCACTCCTCCCAGTTTAGTGTCATCTGCAAACTTGCTGAGGGTGCAATCCATGCCATCCTCCAGATCATTAATGAAGATATTGAACAAAACTGGCCCCAGGACCTACCTTTGGGGCACTCTGCTTGATACCAGCTGCCAACTAGACATGGAGCCATTGATCACTACCCGTTGAGCCTGATGATCTAGCCAGCTTTCTATCCACCTGGGCAGCTCTGCCACTAACTTCAGGGTGACCTTGGGCAGTCTATTTACCTTCTGGGGCCTCAATTTCCCCATCTGTAAGATAGGGGTAATGATACTGACCTCCCTTGTAAAGTGCTATGAGATCTACTGATGAGAACTGCTAGATAAGAGCTGGGGACTATTATTTAAGATCACAGAGGGAGAAATTAACTCGTCTCTGCAGAAGGGGCCCAGCACAAAGTCTATGCACCACTGAAATCCCACTTTAGCTCTCAAAATAGGGCTGAAGTGGTGTACAGGCCTTGGTACTGTGGTTGCTTTTACTCAGCCCAGTCAGTTGAGGGGGATTTCTGGACATGTTTCTAGAGAACGAAAGGACGTCTTACCTGCCATCCTGCCCTGAGGAGTGTGTGCGCCTCCTGCGGAGACAAACCAAAAACCAAGTTTATCTGAGTGGGGGATTTAAAAAAAAAAAAAAAAAAAAAAAAAGCCTTCCCTGAAGGGGCTGTTCTACTTGACAGAAATAATTAATCCCGAAAGCACATTCCTCACTCCCGGGAGCGGTTTAATTAAACTCCATGGCAGAGCACAGCGCACTCTGCTGATGTGTAGGGCAGAGACGAACCCCAGTCAGCTCTAGGATAACCAGATTGAGAACACCATCCTTACCTGTACCTGGACTGCTCAGAGGTCTCCGAGGGAGACCGCTCAGGAACAGAGAGCGACGTTGAAGAGAGCGTCGTTGCTATGGAGGCTGTGGTTGCTTCTTCGAAGGAAGGGGGAGTGCAGGGTAGCAGGTCTGGCCTTCCTGCTATGCCCAAGACCAAGAGCAGAAAGATGACAGGAAAAAACAGGCTGAAGGAGTTAAATACAAGCAACACTGGCCTGTCTCCAGCCAGCTGCTGAAGCCATGTCAGTCTGCTGCACCACCACTGGGATCCACACCCCACAGGCAGTGGGCAGTCTGAAAGGCTGTGCACCTGCGGAGGTGTTTGGGGGTGGTCATCAAAGTGACTGACAGCGCTGACTTGAGCTAGGTGAGGGCTCAGCACAGCCCTACCACGGAGCTTCACTCCCAACTCCACCGGTACGGAGCCTCCTGGCTGAAACCTGTCACTGCAATACGGGCCCAGGACCACGGAAAGCTTCCTCGCTCGTACCCAGCTGGCTTTGGGCTCAGCCTGTCAGATCAATACCCCCGTATGCTCAGATGATGAACGGAGCCCTCAGTGGTTCACCCAACTATGCTGTAAAGATGTAACATTTATGGGCCCGGCTGGCCACTGCCTTTTACCATTCAGAACTGATAAAGGTAGCACAGATGTACGTGACGCAAGGCTGTGGAAAATCAGACCCAGCTTTCTCCTGTACAGCAGTACCTGAGCACCAATGGAATTGGGTTCCACGTCCCCATGTAGCCCCAGTTCTCTTCTCACTAACAGCGAGATAGTCAACAAGGCAACAGTGTTTCCATGGTGTCTGGACTGTCCGTCATCACTGCGAGTGCCAACGGACAGTGGGCACCTTGCAGCAGTGACGTCAATTACCGTTTTTACACAGAACCCCTAAGGTGCTGACTCTCTCCAGAAGTGGAGGGAAGGGACTCCACCCTCTTCAGAGCCACTGGCGCTGCTTAGCCATATACTAGTTCCTAATACTATGCCAAAGCAACATTCTCTTACCTTCCCCCCTGTCCTGGTTAAGTTTAGCACCTGCAAAGCACAGCAAGAAATGGAATGAAGAGCTGTTGATCCAGGGAAACGCATATTTGGTGCACAGTGGGGGAAACTGAACGAGTACAGGGGAGGATGCTAAGGAACAGCTACACACCTAGGGGGAGAGAATAGCCACAGGGCAGCCAAAACCACCACAACCGTTACCTTCGTCGTCCAACGTGGGGTAACTCCTGGCGGCTCGGAGATCATACTGGGCTTCATCCCTCTCCGAGGGGATCTGGCTAGCTGAAAATGCAGCTGTTGGGCCAGGCATCTTGACAGCTAACAAGGCACTACGTCCTTTCTTAGATGGAGACGATTTCAGAGCTGCAGCCAGAAGAGTTAAGGAGATGAGACCACAAGCCACACTCACTGACTGGACACTAGAGAAACCATCCCGCCCCTTGGATGAACATCCTCACAACACAGCAACAGAAGGACTAGCTGTGGGCTGTTGATACCGTTTGCCTAAAGAGCTTCCAGCTCTGAATCAGGCACGTCAGTTAGGAAGTTTGGTCAGCTCCAAACTGCAGGGAGCTCCAGCTTCCTGGCCATTGCAATCTCCTAGCTTAGGCCAGGCCTGCTGTGGGGAGAGCCCAGTTTCCCCACATAGTTAGCTCACATAAGGAAAGTTGACAAGAGAAATAAGAGTTCCTATTGGCAAGCATTTGCCAATCATGCCCTCTCACGGATGTCTTGAGGCATGGCATTCTCGGATTCCTACACACCTGCTTTAAGAACTCTATATACCAGGGGTTCTCAAACTGGGGGTCACAAGGTTATTACATGGGGGGGTTGCAAGCTGTCAGCCGCCACCCCAAACCCCCCTTTGCCTCCAGCATTTATAATGGTGTTAAATATATAAAATAAGAGTTTTCAATTTATAAGGGGGGGGAAGGGGTCTCATTCAGAGGCTTGCTACGTGAAAGGGGTCACCAGTACAAAAGTTTGAGAACCACTGCTATATACTGACACAAGGGCACCAAGAGAACTGTGCAACAGTGGTTATACATACAGGTGTCAGGAGAACTCAAAACTCTCATGCAAAAGGAGTGGGAGCAGGGAGATCGGAAACAGCAGGGCTACTTTAGTACGACAGAGCATTCAGTCAAGGTCTTCCCTCCTAGCAGGGTCAGGGGACATGGGGGCGGGTGGGGAGGAGAAGGCTGCCTGCCTATCCCAAAGGGAGGTGGTCCCAGCGGGTGCCCCAGGATAGCGAGGCTGCAGACACTTACAGGAATTCTTTCGGAACACTGTGTTGGTCATGAATTTGAAGAATCTCTCTGCATAGAAGCTGGGTCTGTGCACTGAGACCGTGTCCTAGAAACAGGAGAGGTGATCAACATTATGCTTAAAATCTCTCTCCTTATCAGCAGTGCCCAGCGAGTCGTCTATTCCACTGCCAGCATCGTAAGCAGCTCACTTCAGGCAAGCTTTTCCATCTTAACCCTATAAATATGCTTGCAGCATGGCCTTTGATTTGACTGCATTTTGATGAGGTTCTCAGTGTATTACGCTGGGCTGGTGAGTCTGCTGCTTAGAGGGTACCTAGATTTTTGGAGGAAGCAAATGGCCTGATTTCATACAAGAGAGTCCCCCGGCTTTGTTTGTTGACGTTCAAAGCACACTTGGATACAGTGGAATTGGACATGGTCACCAACATTCAGCAATACAGCATCACTGCATTTTAGTTGTACTGTGCGTTTCATTTTGTGTACTAAAGCGGAAACTGGCTCTGACAGCTTTGATGTTCTCTTCTGCTTCCGTAACCATTGGCTTCTGTAAATGAGGCAAAGGCATTTTATAGAAGTACGATGTGCGTTTCTGAAGAGCAAGTCATCTCCCACCTGAAGTCAATTTTGTAGCAGCACAACTTGCTGCTGTGGAACACATTAGAATGCCAGAGGAAAACAAGTAGAAAGTGACTCCTCGTTAGTAGATAATCCACCCAGGTGGAACTACAAAACACATCACCCAGTGCTCTGTGCCAGTACAAAGGTCCCTAGGACAATAGAAAGACAGAGGACCGAAACTTGAGGTATGACAGCTAAACAGTTGAGGAAGTGGGCCGAGCTAAGGGAACCTGAATGGAAGTACCACTCCACTGCCCCAAGGGTATAGGTGTGAAAAATTCCTCCTTTCCATTGGATTTAAGCTGTACCCGCTGAGAGACTACAAACAGCAAGGTAAATGGCACCAAACTGCATACAAGAAAGCAATGTCCGTACCCCTGCAGACCACGGCTTGCTGACAGCATTTCTCACCCAGGGCTGTGTGTGTTGAATACTCACCCCATCATGGACAAGGGCCTTCCAAGTGTGTTCTAGCTTCTTGATGAACCTAATTTTGAGAGAGAGAGTGTTGGACACAGGTTTGCCCTCCTCGCCCTGGCCAGACCACCTTTCACAGCAGAGGACAGGGAGCTGCTAATATTCCTTCCCGTTCTCAGAGCACAGCTTTCCTCTCTCCAAGGCAGCTGCGTTGATGCCTCTGAAGCAGAGATTTCTAGGTCTCAGCAGCTGGAAGGTCAAGACTCCCTGGAAACACTGGAGGTGGGAGGGGCACAAGAACTACTCCCCTACACATGGTACCACCCCTCCAGAAAGGGGAGACTTTTCTTTAAGAAAAGCAGATTCACCACCACTGGCTGAGATAAGAGCTTCAAGATAAAACCCCACAGCTTTCAACTATGCAGTGATCAATGTGAGACAGATTGGGATACTTTCTCTCGGAGACGGTCGTCTCAAAGGCAGGCTTTCATCTCTCTCCATACTCAGGAGTCCGAGAATGCTCAAGCCCCCTTACCTGTAGGACTGAAGGATATCTATTATTCCGACGTGCAGCAGGAGGCGCTCTCCTTTGCCATTCACGGCTGGGATTCCTCCCATTCTGAAGAAAAGAAAACATTGTCACACCAACTCAGAGATGCCCTAGGTTACTTGTGCTGTATGTCAGAGTGGAAAAACAAATATCCACATTATCAGGGGGGGACGGGGACAATCTTGTGGTTAATCACGTTGACTCTGGTGCAACAGCTTTCATTAGAAGATACAGTACCTGTGGAGTCATGCATTTTTCTGTCTGACTGGAAGGTGGTGTTCTAGGAGTCAACCTTGGTACAGCACTTGACCATACACAGTGCTAAGGTTTATTATGAATCAGAGGACTGCTCTCTCCTACCTGGGCCAGACACCCCAGGGTCCTGTCAGCAGGACATGGGTTCATACTAAGAAGCTAGACGTAAAGAACCAGCCGCAGTGCCACACGTGAAATGCACCCTTCAGATACACTAAGCTAGCAGCTTTCTGCCGGTCGCTAGTGGCAACCTAGGAGGACTTTAAGACGCCTGTGGTACTTCAAGGAGGCATCCGGGCAAACATCCCCTTCTCCCAAAAATATACGTTTGACATTTAAGACTGGGTGTTAGCGCCCACCACACACCAGCTGCTCCCTACAGCAGTGGTTAGGTAAGTCTTAGGCGTGCCCTTCGCAGGCAAAATGCTTTGAGAACCCTAGGGCATAACGCCCCCTTTTATTGTAAGGGCCAGACTGCTCACGAGTACAGATGGACAAGCCCTGGATCAGGCAGTGGGAGTTGTGTGCATATACAAGCAGAAGCTTGGCCCAAGTCTTTAAGCACAAGTTTGTTTTCAAACCGCCGCCCACCCCCGCCCATTAATACCCATCTTGAATTTGCAGCGCAGTTAGTATCAGCACTTGGTAAGTCGACATGCGGACATCAGGCTGTCCACTGGAATTAAGAGTTATTTGAGAGAATGGAAACTCCCAAGTGTTTCCTGGCTCTTTAACTGTACAGAATCCTAACTGTTCAAAACGGAGCAGCTGGTCTCTCAGAGCACAGATGCCAGCAGACAAACAGAGCAACCCCACCACGTTAGTGAGCCCAATCCACCGAGCCATAAAACCAAAATGCTGCAAGAGCCGCACACGGCAGAGTGCAGCAAGCACTGGGCAAGTTCCACCTGTGCACTTCCAAGCTTCCCCGTCAAACCCCAACATGCCCAGGCCTGGATCTCTGCTGAGCATGCCACATCCTCAAACCACGCTGGCCTGCTAGGATTCCACAGGGACCAAGTGACAGACTTACGATCCAAGCAGAAACTGAACTGTAATCTCCACGGGCTAGGCTAGTGTGTAGCCCCACTGCATCACCACACTCCTGAGCGAAGCCTGCCCCCATCTCTCCGCCCAAGACCAGTGCCAGGCCTACAGGCTGGTATAGAACCCAGTTACCTACCGGATGAGGTGCAATTCATGGTCACGACCATTGTAAATAACTAAATGGGAACTGGTAAGTGTTTCAGAATGACCATGACCACATTTCACAACAAACTACTCCATGCTACAATACATCAGTGGCTGCGCTCCATTTTCCTTAGGGTAGATGGGCCATGCAGCTAGTTCAAGCCAATGGCACAGGGTGGCAACCTTTAGAGAGTTACTACTTTGGCTTTTTGCTTCCACCCACTCCCATTACAGCAGTGCAAGAGAACCAGGTTTTCACCTACGTGTCATCTGTATCTATGGACTCCCCCCGGGCAGCCCCACCCTGGATGGACTCCATGGCTGTGGAGTAAAGTGCCTTCTGCCCAACAGGACGCTTCTCATCAGACGTGCTCTGGGCTCCCTCAGTTTGCCGCTCCCGTTCTTGCTGGTCTATGTTATGCACCCCGAGTAGCAGGCTGTAGTCCATGATTTTAAAGCTTTCCAACACCTATAGGTTAGTATCAAGTTCAAGAACAAATCAGACAAAAAGTCAGTCAGTCCAGTAAGTTCTCACATGCTACTTCAAAGGCAGACCCAAAAGCATGGGACAGTCCATCTGGTTACACAGAACTCATGCCAACAACTCCTAGGCAGCAGCGTGAGAGAGCGTCAGAGTTAATCAGCCTTTGTTTCAACACAACATACTTTGGGCTTGGTCTAACGGATCTCAGACACCCTTGCCATTGGTCTTTTAGGTGGGTTGTGGGATGGCAGAGTTCACAAGGGGCCATCATCTGCTGCACACTGTACAGTAGAAGCTCGCTCACGAATTCACCCCAGTTCTGGATGACTGAATTGTGTGAACTGGAGAATCAGTGAACAAATGTGATAGGAAGAACCAAGAACACCGCAGCACACGGCAAGCTGTGTCCCGAGTGTCATTTGGTTTTATGACATTTTGTAGGACACTAATAAATGTTCTCGGAAACTAGCAGAGTACTATGAGCCCGAACTACTGCACTCTGCTTTTGGGTGAGCTGAGAACTGGGGTGGAGACAGCTGGCTTTGGGGCTTACAGATTAATGAGCTAACAAAAGCAGGGGACAGTCCATCTTGGTTACAGCTGCCTGAGAGCTAGAGAGCTACACAGTTAGGCAGTCCAGCTTTCTAGGTTTACCTTGCCCTTACCAAGCAGTCTCGCTGCAGCGTTTTCACCAGTGCACTGAAGGTGTCTGTGTCCAGCATTAGGCCTTCTGGCATGTCCTGCATGAAGTCCAGGTCCTTGAAAGTGGGGCTGGATTTCTCCTTCTCCTTCTTGGATGCCCGGCGTTTGTAGGTCGAACCTTTCAGGTCAAATTTGAGGTGCATTTTCACCACCCGGGGCAGGATATTGTTCATCACCACCACCCGAATGTTCTTGCCTCCCGACTGAACGCAGTACAGTCCATAGAACTTTGGCAGCAAGGTCCGTGGGTTCTGGTTCAGGTTCTGCAGTGGGGCAAGGAAGGCAGAAAGGGAAGGTTAGAAAGAGCCATTGTGAAAAACAACTGCGTTGTTCAGTGCAGAACTCAAGATCAGATTGGCTTTGGGAAGGGTTTGCAGACTAGCATTTGCACATCCAGAATTTATTTTTACCTTGACAGCTTTGCACGAGAAAGATCCCAAAGAAACTCCAACTAACCATTTGAATGGCTCCACCTAGGACCTGGCTTTACAAACTGGAAAGATTGTTCTGCCTTGATTTGCCTATAGAAAATAAGATTTTGCACCTCTCTCTGGGCAAATAGCCAAGTTTGGGAACTCCCAAACAGATTTCCCCACAAACTGCAGCTAAAGAAAGGGAAACCTAACCAACCCCCCCCCCAAACTAGTTAGTGGTAATTTAAAGTTTTAAAATATCAAATATCCTCATCCAATTGGAGATCTTACAACTATGAACTGTTCCCTAGCTCAGAACAAACCAGTGGCATAACATGTATTACAACATCTCTATGAAGCCTCTCCAGCAGGAAATACGATCATCTCAGCTTACCTTTAATAGAAAGAGTCAAATTTATAAAACAGTCTGCCAGAGAGATCAGTTAAGCCACCCCACTGTCAGGCCCATTTTAGGCAATCATGTTATTAGGAATGATATCACAACCCCGGTTTGCTTGTTCAGCGCTGGGAGGCTTTTAAAAGGAAACAAAAAGAGCTATGCATGCTATATGAGAGAAGAGATGAACCTGCCAGATTTCAAAACAAAGAAAAGCAGAAGCACAGCAAGCGTATGAAAATTTAATGCCTTTCATCTCATCTTTCCTCACTAGACCCAGGAGAGAGGTTTTTTTCTGAGCGTGTCAGTCGATACAGTGCCGTACAAAGCCACCACTGCCAGCCAGCAGCTGAAAGCAGAACTCCACTTTCCAGAGAGTTAGAGCAACTCAGCACCAACCGCCCTGGTGTCTTGTCTGTCTCAGGTCATTTTACAACTCAGATGAGTTTCAGATAGCAGCAGGGAGACCCTCATAGCAATTAGCACAGTGTAACTTTACAAAATAGCAAACAGCACAAGCGCTTTACAACAGGGCGAGAAGTCATGTTTGAGCCTGTATAATTATTTTTATTGTCCAACCATCTAAAGTTCCTGGGACAAGAAGAGTCTAATTACTACTTTCGTTTGAGATGTCCTAATCCTAGGAGCCCTGCCTAGCATGCTGCACATGCTCAGACAGAGTAAAATTTTCAAAAGCTCTTAAGTGATTTTGCTGCTTAAATCCCATTTTCGAAAGTGAGCCATTGACTTTCAGTTACACTCTGGAGCCTTGGTGCCTGAAGTGCTTCTGAATAATAATTCCTAGCCCTTATCTAGCTTTTCTTCAGTAACTCTCAAAGCACTTTACAAAGGGAAGTAAGTATCATCACACCCATTTTACAGATGGGGAAACTGAGGCACTGGGAGCAGAAATGGCTTGGCCAAGGTCACCCAGCAGGCCAGTGGGATAGCCAGAAATAGAATTCAGGTCTCCCCAGTCCCAGTGCAGTGCTCTGAGTGAGGCAGGGATCCTGAGGAATATAGCTCATCAGGTATTTAAAGACTAGTACGATGCACACATACAAGGGGCAGAGTGAAGGTCGTGTGGGTAACCTTAGCTCTGGCATTTCCATAGCACAGTGCTTCCCCTTTGCAGGCTTCGGGTTCTCTGAATGCAGTTTTTTATCAGGAATTGGGCCTTAAGATGCAGCTGTGTAGGAGGAGATGCTTCCTGCCACTGGGGGGGGGACCCACCTTCCCTGGTACAGTGGGCTCCTGTTCTGGTTCTCTTGTTTCTCCTCCTGGCAAGTCTCTGCTGAGCCCCAGTGCACGGCCATGCTAACCCACCATGCTGCTGCGCTGTAGAGCAACCCACAGTCTGGTGTCGGTTAGAAAATGCCAGGCTGCAGCCACGGGCTGATACAGGCAAAGGCTTCAGCTGACAGACTGGTACCAGGGCCTGTCCATGGCAGGGATCCACTACAATAGAACAGCCCGTTGCTAAGCAGATCTCTATTAAGCAGCACACACACAGGGGAAGTTCAGGAAATTGTAGGGATGGGTACTCCCGAAACAAACATGCTTGGGAGTTGCATAAAAGCAGGGCAATAACGCACCCACTCTGCCTTCACAAACCTAGGAGCATCTGATAGGAGACAAAGGGGAGGAGAAAGTTTCATCCCTTATGGCCTCCACCAGTTAAGGCATGATAATCTGCTATCCTGGGACACAACAGCAGTAAAGCAGGAGGAGGGTGCAAATACTTGTCAGGACATGGCTCAGCTGTCTCCAGGTTTCAAGTGAGCTGAATTTTGTTTCCACGTCAGGCTTCACAATAGGCTGTTCATTCGGTCATGTGCGCTAGGCAGGCAAGCAAAGGAAGCCCTGCTGGGTTACCAAACCCCACCCTTTGTGGTGCTGAGGTCAGGCAAGTGTACATTTCTCCCACAAACCAAAGCCCTGATACGCACCATGTAGTAGCCAGGAAGAAGTTTCTGTAAGAATTCCGCTTCCTTGTGCATCACAGTTTTTATGATGAACTCGTCATCACTGGTGACATAGAAGAGGGAGCCGCTGGCACCAGGGTTCGACAGCTCGATCAGAGGCTCGTTACATAACGAATACTAGGAAGGAAAGAAAGAAAAAATAAGATGCCATTCGTATACCACAAGATAAGCTATGACCAGAATAATACATCTGCAAGGCATTCCTAAGGCACCACTCCATGGAATCTAGATCCAGAGGTCTGGGATGGAAATTGTGAACCTTAAACTGGAGTTAGGTCTCTCAGTGGGTTAGGTGGACGACAGCTTACAAAGAGCTGCATACATTACAGTCCAGAGTGCCCTGAATGCTCACTGAGTCAAGCTAATCTGCCTGCCTTCAGTAACACCCAGGCTGCAGAACAACATCAAATCTTTTTAATGTTTTGTGCCCTGTACCACCACCACATACAGGGTTCTTTCCCTCAGTGTGTCAGTGTGCGCGCAGACAGAATGTCAGATTTGAAGAGACAAGCCAGCTTGTTCAGCGCTGGGTGCTGCAGTGCCAGAGAGGAACAAAATACACTGCCTGTTCCCAAGACTAAAGCTCTCCCATGTGCTCAAAGATACATGGTTTGCAGAGGCGTCCCTCACACCCTCAACTAAAAGAGGTGGGACCCCCGCAGAAAACTCATGTATCAGTAGGCATATGGTAATTATGCTTCCCTGTATTCAGAACCCAATCCTGGAGAACAGAGCAGGGACTAGAAATCTGAACAGCAAGTTCCCAGAGCAGAATGTGCATGAGGAGCAGAAGGGAGGAGGAGGTGTTGTGTGGATACAATACCCCAAAAACACTTGCACATGTCAGACAAAAGGGGTTAGGGCAACATTATGTAGGAGCTGATATTTGAAGAAGGTAAGGCAGGGTAAAGCAGACAGTACAGGGGGGACATAATCAGAGCAATACATTAAATGCGATCATTACATGCTGAAAACAGCTTTCAGCACTGCATGGATTAACGATCCAAGACTTTAGCAACTTAATTATCTCATGCATAATTAAAAGGCATTCACTGCCGTAGTGGGCCAGAGAATGGGGAAGCAGTGGCTGCAAATCAGATCTGTGACCTTTGGAATTCAGGCAGGCTCTCTCCCTCCCCCAAGTTTGTAACCATTATCAAATCAGCAAGCATTATCCCAGATGGCACAGATGGGGATTTCTGTTGTTGTCAAGCAGCCCCATCGTACCAGCTCATTTTTGCTGGTATGTTTTCCGTCCTCATTTCTGACTAACTGCAGATATGGGCAAAGTGGTTACATAAAAATGGCACCTTCTTAAGAAGATCTGCTCCCGCCTCCAAGAAACTTCGCCTTGCTATCAGCAAGACGAGGTGCAACCACTTACATACAGGAGCCAACTTTAACAGAGGCCTGACCTACATTTAAGTTTTAAACTGATGTTGCTCAGGGGTAGGAAAAGTTCACAACAGACACTGTAGTTAAGCCCTATCCCCTAGTGTGGGCACAACTAGGTAGACAGAAGAATTCTTCCGTCATTAGCTACCACCTCTCGGAGAGGTGAATTAACTACAGTGATGGGAAAACCCCTTTGTCACAGTACGAAGCAGCTACACTACAGCAGCGCCGTAGCTGTGTCACTCCAGCACCCATAGTGTAGACATGGCCTTAGTCTATTCCAAATCCAGTCAGTGACCTGACGGGAGAATACTGGTTAGCCCTGACGAGCCATTTCAGCTCTAGGAGAGCAAGTTGGAGTCTATTCTGATTTTTACATTACCAAGTGTTAACTACTCTCAGATTGTTAAATCTTTATTACTGGGGATGATGCATGAGGCAGAAAACATCTTCCCTGAGATCCCGAGGGAGTTTAGAATACTCATCTTTTTTCTTGTAAACAGAGTGCATTTGTTGCATTATCAGTGAGTCATAGATATGGAACCCCACCATATCATTTTAACCAAATGCACTTTATTCTATTCTTCCTTTAACAGAGGGTGCCCTAATAGACCTCATTCGCTGGGAATGGACTCAGCAAACTGAAGCTGAAATACCAGAAGACCAGGAGCCTCTCAGACCCACACTTCCAGATGGTCTTTCTCCCAGATTGTACAAGAAGAGAAGCACCATCACAGACTTCCTCACATTTGGCATCTGCTTGATGTACAGGATCAGAGATTCTCTTTAAGCCCAGTACTTACCTCAGTCTCCAGCTACCAATTATTAGGTGGGGGATGTTTGGCTTTCTTCTCTATGTTCTCTCCTCAAATTTGACTTCAACTGCCCCTGTGATATTGACCCAATCACTTGACTCCATGCCTCAGTTTCCCCCAGCTATTATCTGGAGACTGAATTTAACAAAAATCCAAGGAACCCCCTAATCCCGTGCAGCTGACTGGTCACATATCAGACTGTGGTATGGCGTTCCCCCATCTTCACTTTTACTGAGGCTTCAAATAAAGCAGTTCTATCCAAGCCCATTCATACCTAGTACTAACCCCAGAGAAATAAAGAACTCCACACATACCAAATAATCATCTGGACGAATTCCAAAGAGCTCCCGGAAGTACCGAAAAGCCACGGGCGCATAGGTTTTGAACCTGAAGTCAGGGTAGTGGTGAGCTGGAGTGAGGTTACTTCCTTCACTGCATGGCAAGGGTAGAAAAAGAGCAGGCATGTTATTTCACACCAATGCCTCGCGTACTCACACATTTACATCCAGGCAGTTAATAGATAGGAAAAAAAGGCAAATTGAGCTTTGTAAAAAGGCATCCCAAGAAGCCACCAGCCTAAGCACAAAGATCTTGCCTGACCTCATCAGGACATTAACAAAAAGATCTAATATTTTAACCATCTGGCAAGGAAACACTCACTCCTTGGGAAGAGAGAATAGAAGTTTGCAAGGCTAGACGTATTTCCATACAGAATCTCGATTCTGTAAGCCCTGCACATGAACACCTCAGCCCTGCACTAGCTGAAGTGGTCCAATGAATATTGTTGGCTCAGAGGGTTTCTTCAGTACAAAGATAACATCTGGAGGTGAAAATTCCACGTAGGTAGGTTAAAAAGGACGACAATTGTAAAGGCAATGAAAGCTTCAAGGCTAACAAGCCCGGTAAGCAGATCTCTCACAGCCCATAGTAAATCTAACCCCATCTCTTGAGCTGCAGCACCATGATTTCGAATGCTTCCAGTAACGTGCTGGTAAGAAATGGGTGCACACTTGAATTCTGAGGGCCCACCTTTCTGCTTAGAGTGAAGCCCCTTTAAATCAGCATGATGAAAGGAAACAGCCAGCCCCTGCATTTTGTTTCACTTGTCCACTTACCTGGGGAAGAAAATGCTCTCCACCACATAAAAATCCTGCATCAGGACGTCTCTCTCTGGCTTGGAGCTCAGGTTCCCCACCGTGTAACCAATGCCCAGCTGGATGGCCCCCTTCAGAGTGGTTGAAGTGGTCTAGCAGAAGGAAGAGAGCAGTCAGTGCACATTCACCGCAAGTTACAGCAGCAGCCCCCACATATAGGTAACCTTGCTGCTCTGTGATCATGCTGATGTGGGAGGGGTCAGATATTAGCTGCTTTGTAAGAGGCCAACCTATAGACTGCCTCAGGTTTCTATAGCATGACAGTTGTAAAATGCTTGTAGCGTGTAAGGTCAGCACAATACACTGCAGGGAAATCTAATCAAATTGGTTGGCCAACTGCACACCTATTCCCCATTTGTTTCTTGATTCTAGTCTATTCTATTCTCAACCTCCCACTTGTATGTGTGGCCACTACCCTCCAGAAATCAAGCAAGAGATGAAACCTTTTTGTAGGTAGTTTCGCCAGAAGCATCAACTCCTCGATGACCTATCTTCTTTCCTTGGCCAACTCCAGGCTGTCCTGATAATGATGGGGCCTGGGAAAGAGAAGTTTTCAGGTCAAAGTGGTGAAGAAAAGCTACGCTAGCGGAAGGAAGAGAAGAGGCACAGCTGCGGTTATAAGGAATGCAATGGTCTGCATTTATTCCTGTGCAGAGTGCATACAGATGTATTTGGCACCAGCAAGCTTTAAACACTAAATTATACATCTGCTGGCTATCAACTCCCCTCTCATTCTGAGGGGTTTGTTTCTCACACACAGGACTGTGGATATTGACATACTGGGAGGAGGGATGGTCTTGGGTTAAGACACTGGATTGGGACTCAGTTCTAGGTTTGTTTCCCAGCTCCATCAGACTCCCTGTGTAAAAGCCAGAAAGGACCATCATGATCCTCTGACCGCCCGTATAATGAAGGCAAAACAATTAATTTCAGTGCCTCGGTTCCCCATTTGTAAAACTGGTGACACTTCCCCACCTCACAGGGTAATGGGAGAATAACTGCATTCATGTTTGTGGGGTGCTCAGGCACTGTGGGGATGTGAATCAAATACTAGCCAGAATGATCAGTCTTTAAACACCCCACTCAGAGAAGTATCAGGCCATTTGGGCTTCAGAGCTCAAAGCCAACCCCTTATACTCCATCTGAAAGCCAGCAAGCAGAGTGGATAACGAATCACCAGTGTTGTGTTCATGGGGAGATACTTCACTTAAGCAAGGGGCTGTTTACAATTGATTCCCCAAGCCAGGTGAATTGCTGTAATTGTAGCAGTTATCTCCAGAAATGTAGCCAAGGTGCGTAAAGTGCGGTCTGAGTACCAACACTAAAACGATCGCTATCCCCTCCGCTCTTCTGTCCCGTCTCTTTTTCTACGCAGTCTTTTCTCCATCTGCTCCTTCCAGAATCAGCAGCAGAGCTGGACACATCAAGCCAACTGCACATTGTAAAATTCAAGGCAGTGTTTCTCTGCAGTCCCATCCACCTATAAACATCTCTGCCTTGGAGTGCTGCTTTAATGACTCTGTAGCTGCCCACTACCCGCGGTGATTGAGAAGCGTTACAGACAGCCAACAACATTCAGTGGACTCGCCATGTACATTTAGGGGGAGAAATAGTGTTTGAGCATTCTGCTTCTGTGAAGCCACTAACAAACAACAGCCAGACCTTTAGATGGGACTCATCTAGGCACAATATGTAATGACCCAAGGCAGTCTCTCATGGAGGAACACTACATCAGTGGTATTGGTCTATGCTGCTGCACTTGACAATTTATCAACACTGATGTTTACAATAAAGGGAGTGTGATTCTATTCAGACTGCAGCAAAGTATTGCAATATTTCCTTCCAATTACCCAAGCTGCTAGAGTGCCTTCTGGACAGGACCGACTGAATGCCTTTACTTCTTTCTATAAAGATCTATGTAGTCTTGGACATTTCTACAGCAGACTCCAGCCATTCTGATTACCATTACTCCACACATGTAGTTAACGTTACATTTCGCATCTTCCATCCAATGACCTCAAAACTCACTACAAATATGAATTAAACCATTGCAATCCCACCCCATGCTGTGGGTAATTAACCCCATTTTACACACTGACCAACAATGGCACAGACAGGTTATGTGACTGAAGTCACACAGCAAGTAAGAGTTGGGGATAGAGGGCAGGGGCTCGACCCCCCAGGCCCTTGTTCTAACCATCACAGAGCATTTCCTGTTCCAGAGAGGACTGGATATTTACTTGTGTAATGAAAGAAGGAGTTAGCCTGTCCAGAAGTTTAATTTCCCACTAGGTGTTGATTTGGGGGCGTGAGAATGGCTATCATACTCCGAGAGCCATCGCTTTATAGAAAATTATAATTATTGTTAAATGAGGGCCCATCACGGTATCTGGGTGCCTACAAACAATGACCCCCCACCAATCCTTATTACTCAAAGTCTGACACAGCTGGACCAAACAAAAATTTGCTGAACACTGCCCTAGAGATCAGGGGCCAGCACACGGGATCCTCCCTGCTGCCAACTGTGGTGTTTAACTCCAGAAAGCAAGAGCGACTTAGCAAACTATAACCTATCGTAGCTAATGAGTGAGAGAGGGGTGATCCCTGGGACCCATCCCCTATGTAATTAATAATCCGCTCTTCTACTGTGCTTAGTAACCATCTAGTTTTTACATAGTGCTTTTCATCAGATCTTAAAGCATTTTACAAAAGAGGTCAGCATCATTATCCCCATTTTACAGATGGGAAACTGAAGCACGGGGAGGGGAAGGGACTTGCCCAAGGTCTTCCAGCAGGCTAGTGGCAGCGTCAGGAATTTAGAACCCAGGTCTTCTGAGTCTGTCCAGTGCTCTACCCACCTGACCACACTGATACACATTCAGGACTTTACAAATTGCACCTAGAAGCTAATCAGTGGTGCTCTGGGGAGATACACACACATCATCACACCTCACCCAAGACATTTATAGCAGCTTTTTATCATATTTGTTTTATTCTACAACCACTAAATCTGCACAACATTCCAGAACAGTTAGCAAAGGGAGAAAAATTAAAGCATAAACAAGAGCCAGATGGATTTGAAGGTGAGATTTCGCACACACTCTGTGGCAGCACTCGGAGCTGCGGAGCAGCCTCTTGTACCAAGAGCAGTGGGATTGTCGAAAGGTACGGAGACAAGTGGTAGGTGAGTATGTGTGCGGGGGGCGGAAGAGATGCTATATTTGCATAGCTTATATGTATCACAGGCTGTTAAAGCCAGGAGTATACTTTACAAAGGTTTTGCTCTTATCAGTGCTTCATTCTCAGGGAAAACCACTAGCCAGAGCCAAGAGCTTACTCAGATTCTACAACCAGTGCCCAAAACTGAACCACATGAGCCCAGCAGCAGAGAGAGGGTGGGACTGGTCGCTACAATGGGTAGCATTGACTAGAAATCTGGTAACTGAAGTAGCAAACTGAATAAATATTTAAAGGCCTGATTTTCAGATGAGCACCTGCAGCTCCCATTGACTTTAAAACTAGAGGATGGGGTCTGAAAATCAGGCTCTCAATACGTGTACACGCAAGTTCAGTGTCAACTCTAGGAATTTTATCAGCAGCTTTCCCCATTTCCAATTTAGACTTGCGTGCTGGTTAGTGAAGCACAATTTATTGGGATCTCTATTCTAATAAAGATACAAAATGTGCTTTGCTTAGAGAGGTAACTTGCTTTTCCACCTGAGCGTTCAAATACTTAGATGGGGGCCAGTTTCAGTAGATACATTTGTTGTGTTAGACTATAGGAGCTTGAGTTGCTCAGGACTGGTGAAGGGTTACAGAGCTTTGACCAGAAGGTCAGGGATTTAATTTTGGGCCTGCATTGGTAACAAAGTGCTTACATGGCTTTCATCACTGTAGTAATAAAATCCTTAAGACTATCTTCTCAAAACCTCTGAGAGGTAGGGACATTTCATCCCCACTGGACAGTTAGGAGGGATAGCTCAGTGGTTTGAGCATTGGCCTGCTAAACCCCAGGGTTCAATCTTTGTGGGGGCCATTTAGGGAACTGGGATAAAGATCTGTCTGGGGAGTGGTTCTGCTTTGAGCAGAGAGTTGGACTAGATGACCTCCTGAGGTCCTTTCCAACCCTGATATTCTATGAAATAGATTAAGTGACTTGTCCAAGGTCATACAGAAAGATTGAGGCAGGAATGGAATTTGATCTCTTGAGTCCCAACTCAGAGCCCAGTGGAGAGCAATGGAGTACTGGGGAGATGGCCCACCTCAGATCTCTCACACACACACACACACCGGCTGAAAGCCTGTGCTATCAAAGTCATATTGTAAAAAAAGCCAAAAATGTCCAAGAAGTTAAAAATGGGACACTAACAGACTGTGAAATCCCAGTGATTGAACCTGCTGAACTGTGGCAGTTGGGCCCAGAAATCCATCTGTGCACTTTCCCCACATACAACCAATGAAATTGTTGCATGAAAATTATCTGTAGAGTAAGGGTGGTGATGGGTTGAGATTCTGCTGTTATTACAATGGTCTAGGATCCTTGACTTGGCACAAATACAAGTGGCTTACTGTAGCTAAAAGCCCATGCTCTCTCACAGGTGTAATCTGTAGAGTCAAAATAGCAGAGAACTTGAACTGATCAGTAACAAATCCCAGTGATGATTCAATCTGCTGATACTCTAAATAAAAAGAATTCTCAGCCATGCTTGTAGCAATTTCCAGTGCTCCACACTGACTCAAAAACAACGAGGAGTCCTTGTGGCACCTTAAAGACTAACTAATTTATTTGGGCATAAGCTTTCGTGGGCTAGAACCCACTTCATCAGATGTATGAAGTAAAAAATACAGGAGCAGGTATAAATACATAAAAGGACATTCTAGCCTTCAGAGTGAGAATCCCTGAAATATTATATAGATTAATCGGTGGGTCTCAGTCCAGTTCCAAATGGTCATATCAACATCACAAAATCCATCACCATAATTTGCCTTATCACTGCCAGTCAGCAGACTGGAAAGCTGAATGGATCATGAAAAATACCCTCCTCTAGATGTGATCACTATAGGTCAAAAACATCCCACCCCTCAATGCCTTGCCCTGCTGCCAATCATGCTGTAGGAAGATAGAGGATCTCATTCTCCTAGGCTGCCAACCTGGTACCTTCATCAACACCAAGATTTACTTTAAAAAAACATGACTCTTCCACCTTGCACATTCCTCCATTTCAACTGTGCACCATAAAAGCTCTATTTGTGTTCTCTCTCCCCCTCTGCAGAAGGTTTTAAACAGCAGTATGCAACTCACCTCAGTGAGGGCCGTCTTCTTCAGTGCCAGACCTGAGGAGAGAAGAACAGTAGGTCAGTAGGAGGATGGTCACAGGCTCTTTGCAGGTGCATTTATCCCAACAGCTGATCAGTCAAGCAAATTGCCAGAAAAAACAAGGCAGTAATTTTTTGCCCAACTTTCATTTCTGCAAGCGCAGGGGTCCCAAGTTAAAGAACAAGCCTGGACAACTTGGCTTTTAGATGCTCATAGGGTGCCTATGTCTTCTTTTCTAGCTCTTGGTGGTGTTTTTACTCTAAAAATGTTATGTCAACTATGTAACTTTCCCCTATTCTTGCTGCTCCTCCAGTAATGGGACTGGGCTATCCTGAAGAATTATTTAATTAAAGCCCAAAGAGGACCCCAAAGAGGCTTTTATGATGCTCTCTTCTAGCCACTCAACAAGAGGAAACACTGGTCTGAATGGAGCCCCAGATCTACTTAAAGAACCTCACACCCACTAATGCATTAGCCTTCATAGCACCCTGGGGAGGAAGAAAGTATTATTCCCATTTTACAGACAAGGAACTGAGGCACAGATTAAATGAGTTGCCTAAGGTCACACAGGAAGGCAAAGTCTGAGCATGTCCCACTAGCACCTTAACACAAGCCCGTCCTTTTCCCACCTTAGCTGTAGTCAAACTTTGCAGACTGAGCCATGCACGTTTCTAAATGAGAACAGCCCCCTTCGCTGTCTGAACCAGAGCACACTAACAGAACAAGGGGCCGTTAGAATGGGCTAATGCAGCACTACTGAATTTTCAAACCAAAAGAAAGAAAGAAAAAAAACCCAAACCCAAGCAGTTATGTGCACGGTATCAACAGCTCAACCAGCCCTAATTCTGGAGAGTTATGGCTTTCATGAAGCTGACCCTGGATGACTTCAAGCATCAGGAGCTGCTCAAAAAGGAGCCCTTTCAGCAATACACCACACCCCCGCAGAGCTGCCCTAAGGGCTTGCAAGTTAAGCAAGTAAGCCTCTCCTTACACGGAGAGTTTTGCTGGAAGAGCCAATGTGCTAAATGGGAGGGAAAAGCCCTTTTTAGAAAGAAGAAATAATGGATTTCACTGCGAGGCTGCCTAACTAGCGTTACCTGCTTCCGGTTACACACGGGCCTTGTACACGCTTCCAGGCTGACAGGAACGATAGGATCAGCAGACTATTGAACAATCCTTAATCCTTCTAAATGAAGGATTTCATGTTGCAAAGCAGGACACTGAAATTCACTCTGCACAGAACAAAGGCTTCATACACACAGCCTCCCCTCCCCACTTACCCTGCCCTTGAACTACCAGGCAGACATGCAACTGATGCAGCTCCTGCTTATGGCCTAAATACAGATTTCCTACAGTCTAAGGAGTAGCTGTTTCAGCAAGGCAGGAGGAGCAAGAGGATATTTCTGTCCAAGAGCAGTGCAGGCCAAGGGAGCCAGCGCTGCTGATCAGACTTTCCCATTCGGTCAGACATCATGGAACTATCACAGCTTGACCCAAAAGCTCTTCAGACAAAGAGGGGATGCTCGCAGTAAGTTGGGAGGTGTCATGCCCACCCTTCTTGAAGAGCTGACAGAGATTCAACCAAGTGGCAGCGCTACAAGATCTGGTTCAAAATTAGTATCAACAAGAAGTGAGATTAGCAGGAACATCCTAATACCATGCTGATGCCACAACGATGCATCTACAGGGTCCTATGACAAGGGCACCATTCCTTCGGTTATATTTCAGGAAACAGATCTCACAACAGAAAGAAAAGTGCTTCCTGCTGGTCACCGGGGCTGGGCCCTTTCTGAACAGATGCTAGAACAGGGGTGGGCCAACTTTCTGGCCTGAGGCCCACATGGGGGTTCCGAAACTGTATGGAGGGCCGGGTAGGGAAGGCTGTGCCTCCCCAAACAGCCTGGCCCCCTCAGAACTCCCCCCATCTAACCCCCCCGCTACTTGTCCCCTGACCGCCCGCTACCAGGAACCTCCCCCCCGCCCGCCCCCTATCCAACCCCCCCCCGCTCTCTGTCCCCTGACTGCCCCGCCCCTTATCCACACCCCCACCCCGACAGGCCCCCTGGGACTCCCATGCCTATCCAACCCGCCCTGTTCCTCGTCCCCTGACCGCTCCCCCTCACAACCTCTGCCCCATCCAACTACTCCCTGTCCCCTGACTGCCCCCCAGGACCTCCTGCCCCTTACCCAACCCCCCTCTCCCTGCCCCCTTACCATGCCACTCAGAGCAACAGGACTGGCAACCATGCCACCTGGCTGGAGCCAGCCACGCCGCAGCGCTGCCCGGCAGAAGATCGCAGTGCCGCCGCCCAGAGCGCTGGTGGCACGGCGAGCTGAGGCTGGGGGGGGGGGGGGGGGGGGGGGGGGGGGACGACAGTAGGATAGGGGCCGGAGGCTAGCCTCACTGGCCGGGAGCTCAAGGGCCGGGCAGAACGGTCCCACTGGCCGGATGTGGCCCGTAATTTTCCCACTTTTGTGCTAGAAGATGATCTCATTTGTTTATAAATATTCCTAGTGAAGACCAAGCCAAATTTTTACCACTGCATCCACAGCCCAAGATCCGCGTGTTAGCAATATGAGGAGACCTAGCATCAACAGGCCAATAGTGGCTTCCATGGAACAGGTCTAGGCAACCTGGTGCTTTGAATGGTGATGGCAGGCTGACCACCCCCGATGTTGCTAGCACAGCTGGAGCTGAACCGGCTGTAGGTAGATTGCCCTAGGCAAACAGAACCACTTATATCAGGGGTCGGCAACCTATCAGAAGTGGTGTCAAGTTTTCACTTATTCACTTTAATTTAAGGTTTTCCATGCCAGTCATACAGTTTACATTTACAGGGCCTGGCGGATGGAACCCCAGACCCACAGTGGGGCCGGCGGACAGAACTCTAGACCAGCAGCGGGTTGAGCTCGCTGCCGGCCCAGGGTTCCGTCCATCCAGGCCAGCAGCCGGGACCCCAGGCTGGGACCGATGGCCGGGACCCTGGCTGGCAGGGGGCCGGCGGACAGAACCCCAGGCTGGCAGCAGAATGCCACTGAAAATCAGGTCGCATGCCGCCTTTGGCACACGTGTCATAGGTTGCTGACCCATGGCTTATATCTTATTCAAGTGCAACAGGTAAATGACGAGTAGGAAGGATGAGCAGAAAGTACAGTGGAATGGAATCCAGGGCCTATCTTCAGCAACCAATACTATTCTTTGCATAAATTGTATCGCTCACTCCCACTTCAGAGCTCATAGGACTAACTTCTGCTAGGAGGATGAGCAGTCAGAAAATCATTTCACAACCTTTCTAGGTCACAACATGGTCTCCTGTGTGCCTGTGCTGCTTATCCAGATTGTAAGTTCCTCAGGACAAGGCCCCTCTTCTCAATGCCAACACACACGCCACCTACTTGAAGGCTCAGAGTAACAGCCGTGTTAGTCTGTATCCGCAAAAAGAAGAACAGGAGTACTTGTGGCACCTTAGAGACTAACAAATTTATTAGAGCATGATTCAAAGGGCCAGATTCTGCTCCCAGTTATACCAGCGTAGCCTTGTTGAAGTCAATGGAGGTGAACAGTGTAACAGAGCAGAATTTGAGCCAGAAGGGCTACATTTTCTGTGCTGACTGTAGGAAGGTAGAGGCTAAGGCCCCTTTTGCTACAGCTTTGTATTCCACGGGAGTTAATCTTTCTGCACATTGTCCGAATTCCAGAGCAAGAGATTATCTTTAATTTTGTGATAATTACCACAAGCTGCTTTAGTGCCCAGCATGTGGGGTGTCTAATGTTGTCTGTGTTCCAAGTGCAGAGTCCACACTGATTGTCTGGAGTAGGGGTGATGAGTTGGAGCTCTCCTTTAGGAAGTTTCCACACTGAACAAGCTAATGTAACTCGAGAAGTCCATAGGTCACACGGGAGAATTTTCAAGGCAGTCACTTCATACAAAGGCTACTCTACTGTAACTCCAACTCTCTGCCCGTCTCCATCTCAGCCCTCGTTTTTTGCCATGTATGTTCTGTACATTTGACTGACTTTTTTACAGCATTCAGAGCTGAGAATTCTGATTGCAGCACAATGCAATACCCCTTTCTGTTTGATTTAACCCTTAACCCTTCCCTTGCTCCTGTCTCAATTTCTGTTTTTCCAATATAAGCACTCCTGGGGGCAAGGGCTGGATTTATTTCTGAAAGCATCATGCATATTTACAGAGCTATACAGAGATTCTGAGGGCTGGCTTCCACTTTTAGCGTTCATTTATGCTGTAACATCCTTGAAAAATCATGTGTATTTAAACTGGGACTAGGCACACTGGAAGAGAAATTAGTTGTTTCATTAACAATCAAGCACAAGTTAAAACAACCCCATTTATTATTTGCATCCGACTTCACCAACATCAAGGCAAGTCCCAAAGGACGCATCCTCCTTGCAGTCAAGCAACGTCCAGATTGATCTGTAGCTACCTACAACACTAACAAACTACCAATAAGTGGCCCACAAAACACCAGGATACAGGCTACCTTTTCAAAAGCTGCCTATATTGGGTTGCCTCACTCCCTTATGTTCTTTTGGAAATCTCAGCCACAGCTGTAATTTGTCTGATTTTTTTTTTTTTTTAAGGTGTCTACACTATGCACCTTTTAGCGACACAGCTGGGCTGTTACAGCCGTGCCACTAAAAGGAGCGCAGCGTAGTCACTCTTTGTCAGCAGGAGAGAGCTCTCCTGCTGACAAAATAAATCCACCCCTAACGAGAAGCGGTAGCTTTGTCATTGGGAGAGCTCTCCCGCTGACACAGCACTGTTTGCACCAGCGCTTTTCGTCAGTAAAACTTGTCTCGTTTGGTGAACGACGGAAGTGTGGTGTAGACAGAAATTTGAGCACTCAGCTGGCACAAAATTGAGATGTTGAGAACAATATTAATCAAGGAACCAAAGGACATGAAGAGAAGGAGTTCTTGAATTGCCTACATACCAAGGAACCATGCACATTCTTAACCTGTCTAGACAATATGGAGAAGCAAAGAGAGCAACAAGAATACGAAGATATCTTGTTAGAACAGTTAGTTCTAACTGCAGCTTGTTCTGGTCAATACATTACATTACAAAGCACTGGAAGAGAAAGTGGAGAGCGCAGAGCTATGAGCTATAAAAAGGGAATGAACCCACATATTATACATGTTAGAAGAGAAATATGGTGGGAAGTCCTGGAAATGAAACATCCATCTTAAGAGATGGCACGATGCTGTTCTTTTCCGTCAGAGACTGATCTTAAAAAGAAATTAAGGAAAAAGCAATTCGGAAAAGATGCCAAAAAAGTGCTTCTCATGCTGAGACTCAAGCATCCTAAGTAGACAAGGCAGCCAGGCAAGGCTGTAGAGAAGTCAGTGCAGGCGTTCAGAATGCATCCAATGGGAAAGTGGACTGGGATGAAGCCAACCTCAGAGAGCCTCCATCTTGTCCCTACAACACGCAATCTCAGTTCCTACCCAGCAGCACAGCATGAGGGCAGTAATTAGAGGGAAAACAGAGAAACATCACTCTGAAGGGGAAGCTATTTACAAACTGGCCTTCCCACTGATCTACAATGACCTACTTTGCCTTGTTAAATAGATAAGCCTTCCCTTTAAAAAACAACACAGCTTGCTTAGGATGATATACGTAAAGTAACCCACCATTTAAAAATATATATATAGCACATCCCTGCAAGGAGGTGCTGTGGCTAACTGTACCCAGAACAAAGAAAATTCAGCAGTTTATGCCATTTGTGAGCTTACAGAATTAGTGAAGTAAAGCAATTTGAGAGATTGTACTCATTAATGGGAAAAGACAACATAAGATGAGCCTGTAAAAGGCAAGCAAACTGAAATGAATCCATTCTCCCCTAGAGCATTCAGGACAATTCAGTCAGTTACTTTAGACTTGTCTGTACATAGGAGTTGCACCTGTTTAACTAACTAGCTATAAAACAAGTCACACCAGTTCAGCTCTGTGTTTAGACAAGCATCCTACAGCACCATAAGTGAGCATGGAGCGTTATAAGCACCACACAGCTCAAGCCCTGGAGCTTACCATCCAAGCAAGCTGTACTGAAGAGGGTAGAACTGAGTAGCATCCAACTTTCCATACCCACTGGCTGGAGCAGGCTGCACAGGAGACTTTCAGAGGCCCCCGGACATGAGTGGCAGCATCAGACTACTTACTTCAATTTGGCCTCTGGAGTAAACAGCCAATCAATCAGCAGAGAGGGAGAATGTCCCGCTACCTCCCAGTCCCACCACTACAGCTTCAACTGCTTGGTCCTCCATACGCCTCTCCTTATCCTCCCTTCCTTCCCTCCTCTACGCCTATTAATTCTTCTACTCCCTCACAGTATGTAAAAACCAACCACCACCACCTGGAGGAACTACCATGCCATTAGCCAACCATCATCCTCTGCACTCTGATTTTATGTTGCACACAAGTGTGCTGAAAAATATCCATGCAATCTTCTCCAAAATCCTTCCTGTCCAATGAGCGAAGGAAGACAGAAGTCTATGAAAGTCAACCGCTGGCTCGGTAAAGTAGAGTAAGGGTTTGTTTTGTGGAATGTTGGTCCACCTTCTATGGAGAGAGGGTGCTAGATAGTTTGGATGGCCTTCATCCCAGTAGAAGGGGGAACCAATCACTTTGGGAACAGACTGATCAGAAAAGTCAGGAGGGGGTTAAACTAATGACGAAAGGGGAGGGTAAAAAGAGGGAAAATATCAACACTCCACTGGCACAAATCAAGATGTTGAGAACAATATTAATCAAGGAATCAAAGGACATGAAGAGAAGGAATTCTGGAATTGCCTATACACCAATGCTAGGAGTTTGGGTAACAAACAAGAACTGGAATTGCTCATTTGTGAACATAAATTCGATCCAGGTGGTATTACAGAAACCTGGTGGGATGATCTGCACAACTGGAATGTGAAAATCTATGGCTGAAACCTATTTAAGACGGATTGAGTGGACAAAGCAGGAGGGAGAGTGGCACTGTCAAAAATGACATTACCCTGTTTCTGAGTAACTGGTAATTCAGAAGAAAATAATATAGAATATTGCTCCATAAGCATTCAAACAGATAAAATACAAGATCGGGTTTTAGTTGGTGCTGACAACCAAATCACACTAAGAAACAGAATGACCGCTACTTTATGTGCCTATCTAAAAAGCGTAGGGGGGAAAAACTGCGTGATCATGGGGGACTTCAACTGGAGTGACATATGCTGGAAGCCTCATGTTGCCAGTACTAAAACATCCTTGGAATTTCTCAACATTACACATGACAAGTTCTTAACTCAAAGTGTTGTAGCCAAGACAGGAGAATTCTATATTAGACCTTGTCTTAACAAATAAAGAGGAACTCATCATTGAACTAAAAATTAATGTTAGCTTGTGTACAAGTGATCAAGACTTGATCACATTTATAATGTGCAAGTTGAATGAAGCCCAGACCAGTAATATATATATACACACACTTGGTGCTTTAATAACATGAATTTCACAAAGCTGAAAACAATTGTGAGCCAAATCAGTTCGAGGAAGAATTTAATCAGAAAAAAGAGAATGCATACCAGATGCCCCAAAAGCCACAAACCCATAACCAAGGAAGAAGGTTGTGCTGGTTAAAAAACTGACCTGGTTTAGAGGAAGTGAGGGCAGCTGTAACAAATAAAAAATAATAATATAACAAATGGAAGAAAGGGGAAATTAATAGTAATATAGTTAAGTTAAGTATTGTAGAAAATTGATAAGGGAAGGAAAGGGACACAAGGAGAAATCTATAGCCAGCAGAGTTAAGGACAATAATAAAAAGAATCCTGCCAATGGTATTGGTCCATTACTCAATGCAGTTGGTAGAATTATCAATTATAATGCAGAAAAGTTCAGTAAATATTACTGTTCTATATTTGAGGAAAACAACTGATATATTCTCATTGTTTGGTGATAACACACCATTCAACTAGTATCTCTGGAGGATGTTAAACAGAAGCTACTAAAGTTGGACATTTTTCAAATCAGCAGGTCCAGATAACTTGCATCCAAGAATTTTTAGAGACTGGCTGAGGAGCTTGATGGATCATTACTGTTGATTTTCAATAAGCCTTGGAGCACTGGAGGAGTTCCAGAAGGCTGGAAGAAAGCTAATGTTGTGCCAATTTTTAAAACAGGTAAACAGGATGACCCGGATAATTATAGGCCTGTCATCCTGATACCAATCCTGGGCAAGATAATGGAGCTGCTGATTCAGGACTCGATTAAGAATTAAAGGAGGGTAATGTAATTAATGCAAATCAACATGGGTTTAAGGATAACAGATCTTGTCAAACTAACTTGGTTTTTTTTATGAGATTACAAATATGGCTGATAAAGGTAATAGTGTTGATGTAATATACTTAAACCTCTCTAAGGCATTTGACTTGGTACCGCATGACATTTAGACTAAAAACTAGAACGATATAAAATTAACATGGCACACATTAAATGCATTAAAATCTGGCTAACTGATAGATCTCAAAATGTAACCATAAACAGGGAACTGTCGTAGAGCATGTGTTTCCAGTGGCATCCCACAGGGATTGGTTCTTGGCTCTACGCTATTTAACAATTTTATCAATGACCTGGAAGAAAATGTGAAATCATCACTAATAAAGTTTACAGATGGGAGCCGTAAACAATGCAGAAGACAGGTTATTGATTCAGAGTTATTTGACAGTGGTTCTCAACCAGGGATCCGGGGAACACTGGGGGACCCCAAGCAGGTTTCAGGGGGTCCACCAAGCAGGGCCAGCATTAGACTTGCTGTGGCCCAGGGCAGAAAGCCGAAGCCCCACCACAGGGGCTGAAGCCGAAGCCTGAGCAACTTAGCTTCACAGGGCCCCCTGTGGCGTAGGGCCCCAGGCAATTGCCCTTCTTGCTACCGCCTAACACTGGCCTTGCCTTTTATATGCAGAAAGACAGTTGTTGTGGCACAGTTGGACTGTGGAGTTTTTATAGCATATTGGGGGGGGGGCGCTCAAAGAAAAAGGTTGAGAACAGATTTAAAGGTGGCAATTTTGCAACAGAAAAGCTTCAAAAACAGACTCCAACGAGAAACTGCTGAACTTGAATTGATATGCAAACTAGATACCATTAACTTAGGTTTGAACAGAGACTGGGAACGGCTGAGCCATTACACACGTTGAATCTATTTCCCCCATGTTAAGTATTCTCACAGTTTCTTGTCAAACTGTCTTAAATGGGCCATCTTGATTATCACTATAAACGTTTTTTTTCCTCCTGCTGACAACAGTTCATCTTAATTAATTAGCCTCTTAGAGCTGGTTGGGGAACTCCCACCTTTTCATGTTCTCTGTATGCATATATATCTCCTCACTATATGTTCCATTCTATGCATCTGATAAAGTGGACTGTAGCCCACGAAAGCTTATGATATCTAGACTTCCTGCCCTATCGTGTGAGAGACTTACTTAAAAGAGAACTAGATAAATTCATGGAGGTTAAGTCCATGAATGGCTATTAGCCAGGACGGGTAAGGAATGGTATCCCTAACTTCTGTTTGTCAGAGGGTGGAGATGGATGGCAGGAGAGAGATCACTTGATCATTGCCTGTTAGGTTCACTCCCTCTGGGACACCTGGCATTGGTCACTATCGGCAGACAGAATACTAGGCTGGATGGACCTTTGGTCTGACCCAGTATGGCCGTTCTTATGTTCTTATATTGGGTGAACCTAGGGCCAGAGGAAAGAGCTCCCCTGTGACTACTGCTCTACAATAAGAACAGGAGTACTTGTGGCACCTTAGAGACTAACAAATTTATTAGAGCATAAGCTTTCGTGGACTTCTTCAGATGTGGGCTGTAGTCCACGAAAGCTTATGCTCTAATAAATTTGTTAGTCTCTAAGGTGCCACAAGTACTCCTGTTCTTCTTTTTGCGGATACAGACTAACACGGCTGTTACTCTGAAAATAGTTTCCTGAAGTACCTTCCTATAGGAAGGAGACCAGCTGAGCTGTAGCCATAGATTCCTTGAGCAGATCATTGCACACTACGTTATACAGCAGAACCAGAGCCATGGAACAAGATGCCTTGCTCAAGGAATATCTTTAGTATAAATGACTGCAACAAACAGGATACTTCTGCAGTAAAAAAAAAAAAAAAAAAAGGCATCTAACCAAGCTATTTCTAAGAAGTTCTTCAGCAGAAACTCATGCTGTCACAGGAAATAATCTGCTGTTATCCAGGATCACCAGGCGATTCAGGATAGCATTTAACTCATCCCACTCCAAGCCTAGACGACTTCTCACCACAGGGCATGCTACAGCGCAGCATTCCTCCCACAGCACGAACTGCTGAGCTAATACATTCGGTGTTAAAACGTCTCCTTGACAACTAACCAGGAAAGCATTTACAGCAGAGAGGCCAGTTACAGCTCTGAATAAGCAGAACAAATGCAGTGAAATTTAAAACAATGAGCTATTTTACTGTTTTTAATAAGTTGCATGGTTAGGAAGGGCTTTTCAGAGTGCTTAGCATGAACTGTATGACAGGTCATCTGGAAAATGAAACAAATCTAATCAAGAAGAACATACACAGTACCTAATGGCAGAATACACTGCTCCACATTCCGCTGTATCATTATGTAATCCAGTGGTATGTTCAGACATTTAACTTTCGCAATACAGTTTTTCCATCACTAAAGACGAAGTGGAGATTTTAACCAAAAATAGTATTTCTTTCCCCTTCTGTGCCACCTGTCATTGGAGGATTTCAGAGATTAATGAAGCAAACTTCCTAACACACCTGTGTTGTCACCAGTTTAAAGATGGGAAAAAACAGGCAGAGATGGGAGTGACTTTCCCAAAGGTCACCCAATGAGTCAGTGGTGAGGGAAGGGAACCCTTTTCCCAATCCTTGGCTTCCCATTATTACAACCTCCAAAATCAAGCATTCACTATTGGCAAATTTTGACCTACAGACTAATTTGAGGCAGTCAACACCATTGGATCTCCTTTATCCCAAGATGACTGTTGTATAAGAACTGTAAGCTCTTTGAGACAGAAACCCATCTTCCTACATCTATGACATGTCCAATGCCCTTTGACAGACACACCTTAGCAGCACATTATACTGCCATGTAGATTTGTAGCAGAGGAAATCCTTGAACATCCTGCAGTGGATGTCTCCAGAGTCTATCAATATCATTCTGAATGCTCAAAAGCTATCGGGGGGGAGGGGGTGGGGGAAGAGAGGAACTGTCCCACAAGACCCCAGACGGCCTATTCCTGACACTATACTGAAGCATGAGGCTGACCTGGAGAAGCCTGACAAGAGCGGATATATTCAAGGGCCTTAGAACTCAGCTCAGAATTAATTCCCCTCCCTGTCAGATCCATACACTTTAGCAAAGCATTGATACAGACGCTTCTTGGGTTACGCAAACCTGACTTACGCAAAAAGTTCCATAAGCGTTTGGGGGTGGTGGTGGTTTTTTTTGGCGTAATTGTCAGGTATACGGCCCCGCAAATATGGGGAGCGTCTGTACTTCAAAACGAACCATGGATTCCTGCAGGAAAGCAAGGCATAAGCAGCTTTAAAGCCTCTGGGAAGGGAGAAATACTGAACTGCAGTGTCTTCGCTGGGCTCTTCCTTCTAACTTCAAACATGTTAATAAAGGGGAAGATTTAGTGAGTTCATGAGTTCCATCTACCTACCTGACATCACAGACTGCTTGGGAAAGCAGTTATTCTCCCCATAGCTACCACCCTACTCTATTTCCCCAGACACACCCCTTTTGCAATGGTACATGTTCCAGCGGGATAGGTGCACAAGGCTCAATTCCAAACCTCATGGCTTTGCACTGCCGAGGGGCTAGCCCTGGTGGAGGGTGTTTCCTCAAGCGACAGCAAATCAACCCACCTAGTGCCCTCTGAATCTTGACCACCAACAGCGTTTGAGGAGGTGGCTAGTCCTCAGCTACAGAGTTAGCATGACAATATGGCTACGGCTGACGCTGGAGTTAGGAATGAACAAAGAATCTGCCCTTGCAGCCAAATCAAAGCCCTCCACTCAACTGACAAAATATCACTAACTGCTGCTAACCAGAAGAACAAAAACCCTGTAGCCAATGGTCCAGGAGAGCAGCACCAGGCATTTCTCCATACTGACCAATCCCTTTGAGCTCCATTACCTGTAGTAATACCTTCAGTATGCCACACTCTCCTCCAGTGGTTCTAGAGACATCCAGTAGGGCAGGGAGACCTGGTGCACTGCTCGCAAGAACACAATAGCAGATGGAAAGGAGTAAGGAATTTAAGTGGAACTGAAATACTGCGGATTTTCCCCCTTACAAAGTGTTCCAACGAATGATAAAATCAGAACCTCTGCACTGCGTGAGAAAGATGTAGGAGGGATAAATTAGACTGGCATGTTCATTAACTATTTCCTTCATTACATTGTGTTGTTAGAGGAGACACAAGCTATCTGCTTACTATCAACCACTGTTCTAAGACTAAAAGTTACATTTACTGACTACATACAAACTCCTCCCCCCAAACTGCTAAAGACATTTTTCTACCGTAGAGAAAGATTCTGGCCTTCCGGAAGGGCAAAAGGTAGACACCGAGTTGAGAAACTAATGATTGCAAGAACTAAGGTTAAGTATATTGAAACAGCCCTCTAATCCAGTGCTAGTGGGGAAGAGGAGTATACCCAAAATTTAACTGCCCTAGTACCAGGATACGCTGGCACTACAACAGTCAAGTTCAGCGTAGGCGTAAGCAAGTACAACTCTGATGTCAGTGGGAACTCAGCACCACAAGATCAGACCCCAAAGAGGTAACACCCCTTTGCTCACAGTAAAAGCAACTGTCTGAACACTAAGGCCACTCTGGAAACATACCTGGATTTTTCTTAGCGGGTGGGGTATTCTCCGATTTGCTTTGTAGCAAAAGCTGCTTGTCTAAATCCTCTAAGATTTAATTCTGCTCTTGCTAATGTTGCACGACAGGGAGATTTTCCTGGGGGTGCTCGAAGCAGCACAGACTAAAAGGGGATTTGTGAATGGGGCTGTGTAACAATATGCGTCACTGAACATGCTGCCCTTTTGCTAGGCTGCTCACATTAGACTGAGTAAACTCCTCTCCTTCATGAAGCACTTTCCAGTTGCCAGAGGCTGGTGCTTACAACATTGAAGAGGCTGGGAGAGAAGGAGAAGAGAAGGGGCCATTAACATTTTACCTAATTTGAGGTTAATTTCAAAGAGAACGTTTCAACTAGTTTTATTGAAATTGAATTTTTTTTTTTTTTTTAAATCAGAGTTCCTGTCCTGATACGGCCCTCTTTAAATAATATGGCCAACATTTTCAGACAAATGTGGTTTTCAAGTTGGTGATGGCCTTTTAAAAAATGTGAAACAAGTATAGGAAAAAGAGGATCAAAACGGAGGTGAAGAGGCATGTTATACCTATTTCTGAATACACCTCAGTGGTTTTCCTGAATTACTTACAGCCAGGAGTTTGCCAACCTCCCTGGCTGTATATATGTCTCTAGCTGCACCTAGAGAGAGAAGGTGCTTCCACCTTGTACTTAGCTGTAACACACTGAATTCATTTCCCAGACCTGAAGAAGAGCTCTGTGTGAGCTCGAAAGCTTATCTTTCTCACCAACAGAAGTTGGCCCAATAAAAGGTATTACCTCACCCACCTTGTCTCTCCTGGGACCAACACAGCTACCACATGCACTTGGCAGGGCCTACACTAGCAGATTTTCGTGAAGTCTCATTCAAGATCACCTACTCCCAAATGAAGCTGGACACCTAATGACTGGCATAATCACAAAAACAACAAAGAGTCTGGTGGCACCTTAAAGACTAACAGATTTATTTGGGCATAAGCTTTCGTGAGTAAAAACCTCACTTCTTCGGATGCATAGCTATGCATCCGAAGAAGTGAGGTTTTTACTCACGAAAGCTTATGCCCAAATAAATCTGTTAGTCTTTAAGGTGCCACCAGACTCTTTGTTGTTTTTGTAGATACAGACTAACACGGCTACCCCCTGATACTTGGCATAATCACGTAGTCCTACAACCCAAGCACAATGAAATCTCAGGGAAATCTAACACTCAGAAATTGAGCTGCTGATCACCAGCACTTCCCATGCCCCACTCCCACCTCTTGACTGGATAATGGCCATCTCTGTTCTAAGACACTGGAGTGGTTTTGCATGATGTCCCATTACAGGGCACCTAAACTGCTAAAACAAAACAAGCTCAAAGTGAGCTGCCAAAGACCATAATGAACCTTAAAGATGAAACTTCAGTAGAAATCCTATTTCCAGAGGAACCGCCAATGAGGTATGACACCCCGTGACTCAGCTGTCAAGCTGAGAAGTATGTCTGTGTTAGCTACAGGACACTGTACACCAGGGGTCTCAAACTCAAATGACCACATGAGGACTAGTGCATTGGCCCAAGGGCCACATCACTGACACCCCTCGCTGCCCCTGGCCCCACCCCCACTCCAACCCTTCCATGAGGCCCCGCCCCTCCCCCGTCTCTTCTCCACCTCCTCCCCTGAGCACGGCTCCCTGCTCCTCCCCCCTCCCTCCTGGAAAGTGCTAAGCGCCACCAACAGCAATGCACCTCACTCAAAGGACAAAACATGCACTTAGTTAGATTTACTTCTGTTAAAGCCCCCCCACTGCACTGGGCTGCACCACCACTCCACCCCTGCTCTGCCTCTTCCAGGGGTGGCAGGTTTGTAGAAGTTTTGGTGGTGCCCAGAACCTGCCCTCCCCCAAACTCCACCCCCATCTGCCTAAGGCTCTGGGAGGGAGTCTGGGGTGCAGGCTCTGGGATGGAGTTTGGGTGCTGGGTGCAGGCTCCAGGCTGGGGCAGGCTCTGGGATGGAGTTTGGGGATAGGAGGGGGTGCAGGGGTGAGGGCTATGGGGCTGGGGATGAGGGGTTTGGGGCATTGGAGAGGCTCAGAACTAGGGCAGAAGGGAAGGGGAAGGGCAGCCTGCCCTGGCCACAGTGGAGGGGGGCACTAGGACCTTGCGGCAGCAGGTGATGCTGGAAGCCAAGCCGGCAGAGCAGAGTGGAGTCAGCACTCTGGGCAGTGAGAGGGCAGCAAGTGAGCCCAGGAGACAATCAGGGGAAATGCGTGGGGGTGGCAGGCAGGGCCGGGGGAGAGACCCGGCCCCAAACATTGCGGAGCAGCGAGCTTAGCTGCCACAGGAGCTTAGTGGGCCGCAGGGAAGTGTTTGAGACCCCTGCTGTGCACCATTCACACAGGTGCCTCTAACATGGCCAAGCCAACCCTGAGCTGAAGAACAGGCCCTTCCTGGTACAGATCTGCAAGTTTGCTCAAAAGCAGACTGATAAAAACAAGGCAGCTTCTCCAACCCGCTGAGCAGCATTCTCTCTCATCCTCCTAGCCTGGCATCTCTTACTCCCATTTAACAAATACAGCTGGGTCACATTTTTATTCATTCAAGAACGAGCTCTCCCAATATGTGTGCCCAGACTTTGTAAGGGTAAATGGTCCGAGCTAAAGAACAATGGTCTTTTCAGACAGGAATCTTAAATTAGAATATAAATGGAGCAACAACATTATATATTAAATACAGAAAACTTCCAAAGACACTGGGGTTGCAAGGTCAAGCACTCAAGATTTAGGAAGTGCCAGAATTAAGAGTGATCATTCTGGCCGCCTGCACTGGTGCATGTCAGTAGTCGTGCCCCCCTCACAAGCAGTTAAGAGGCAGAGAACCCAGCTCGAGTTCTGGTCTAGTGCCTTCTACACAAGAGAATCATTCTCTTCATGCAACACTCTGCCTCATTCCCTGTCCATCCTGCACACTGAATGAGACGGGGATCCTTAGAGGAGTACGTTATGTCACATGCAATTCAAGATTACAACATGCAACCTTAAATTTAACATTTCTTAATGTCCGAGTGCCTGATTTTGCAACCTTAATGTTCTTTTAACATCTTTACAATAGTTTCCTAAGATTCTTCGGGACCAAAAATTAGATCACGTGGAACATGAAGACCCTCTGCATGGAGGGTTATAACCCAGAATTCTCAGGGCTAAGGCACAGACCTCTATCACTTGAGCTAAAAGAGTAAGAAGTAGCTGTTAGCCTCTATGTGGACCAACCATAAGGTGGCTTGAGACAACTTGCCAGTGGCTTACACAACTATTTGTTAGACAGCAGATGAATGCTGGAAATCTCTGGTTCTATTCCACATGCTGTAGGAATAATGGGAGATGTGGTCTGCACAGCCAGGCACACAAACCTCACACATTCATTCAGAGAGGCAGGGCACCTAAGAAAGAGACTTGGGTCTGCCATATTAGAGATTGGGTTCTGTTCTTGGTTCTACTGGAAGTGACCTTGTGCAACCTCTCTGTTTCCCTCATATGTGAAATGGGAGGGGGAAAAGTGATACTTGCCTACCTCCTAAGGTAGGCAGATGGACCTGCTCTCAGTGAGGGCTGTGAAGTGCACAGAATTAAGTCAGTGGAAAAGCAGAGACTGCTCCTGGGGGAATTCTGTGCAATGTAGAATTTTAATGTGTGTGCAGAATTTCCTTTCCCCCCACAAAAATGGGCTGCAGTGCTGCTGCTAGGGGCCGCTGGACCCAGCAGAGCCCAGCTCGCACACAGAAGACACTGCCGGGGGGGGGGGGGGGGGGCAGAGAGGAGAGAGCTAGAGCAGGGGTGGCCAACCTGAGCCTGAGAAGGAGCCAGAATTTACTAATGTACATTGCCAAAGAGCCACAGTAATATGTCAGCAGCCCTCCATCAGCTCCCCCCCACCCCCCGCTCCCAGCACCTCCTGCCCACAACAGCCCCACCGATCAGCACCTTCCCATCCCTCCCAATCAGCTGTTTTGCGGCGTGCAGGAGGCTGGGGGAGAGAAGCGAGGGCAGGGCAGGTGTGGGGGGGCAGGGTCTGTGGCAGAGCCAGGGGTTGAGCAGTGAGCACCCCCCGGCACATTGGAAAGTTGGCGCCTGTCACTCCAGCCCCGGAGTCGGTGCCTAGACAAGTTTCAGAGTAACAGTCATGTTAGTCTGTATCCGCAAAAAGAAGAACAGGAGTACTTGTGGCACCTTAGAGACTAACAAATTTATTAGAGCATAAGCTTTCGTGGACTACAGCCCATGTGGGCTGTAGTCCACGAAAGCTTATGCTCTAATAAATTTGTTAGTCTCTAAGGTGCCACAAGTACTCCTGTTCTTCTTTTTGCCTAGACAAGGAGCCACATATTAACTTCTGAAGAGTTGCATGCGGCTCCGGAGCCGCAGACTGGCAACCCGAGCTAGAGGGTTCCTGCCAGCTGCGGTTCCCAGCACGCCCTGAGGGAAGGAGACAGCGGCTCGCAGAAAACTCCACACAAGCCTGGGACCCAGCATCAGACTGTTTCTCCCTCTGGATTCCTGGGCTCTGAGGAGTAGGGGGACGGGTGGGTTTGTGGCTTGGTGCTGGGGGGGAGTAGGGGGTTCGGGTGTATTGGATGGGGGGCCCATAGATGGGCTCAGGAGGGGGAGGGGCAGAGAAACAGGAACTGGGTTGTCTTAAGAGTTTCTTTAACTCTCTATTCCTGGGGGGAAATTTGTGTGTGTCTGTATTGTTACAGACATACTTCCTGACAGGTATTTTGAAATAAATTACCAAAATAATTGAAACTGGCATGATTCTATAGTGTTGTTTTGACAAAATTTGCAAAATTTTAAAATATCGTGTGCAGAATTTTAAATTTTTTCGGCACAGAATTCCCCCAGGAGTAAGAGACTAGAACTTTTCCTGGCTCCCAACCCAATGAACTTTTCTTCTCAGACAAAGGGAGTTGTGGCTGCTGTGATCCCTGTCTGGAGCTCTAGCTCTTTATCCACCATGAAAGAGGCTCAGTGGGGGCTTGCACCATGACCAAAGAAATGTTAACAAGCTCTGCTGAGCATATGTAAGTGGATACTGGGAGGGGGAAGCAAAAGGCAGTTATCTGACCCCAGAACTATCACCCTTTCAAGTTTCATGATCTTACTTCAAAGGATGGGGATGCTAGAGCTCAAACAACCAATGGAACAAGGTGTAATACTGGCAAAACTATTTTTCTTGCCCTCCTTCTCGGAAATGGTTGAACCACTGAATCAAAAGTCAGCCTGAGGGAAAGAGCAAACATGGAAATGTCCAGCCCAAATGGTTAGCAAGCAACTGAAACCAGGGCTTGATATGGAAAGTGTCAGGCTACTTTAACTACAGACATTGGTGAACGTATTTTAGGCAGAACTGGTAGCAATCAAATACTCTTCTAAACGATCACCCTCAATCCAGGTGCCTACTACTCTTCTCTCACAACAGGCTCAGACACTCCCTATTACAGATTAAAATGGTTTTTCACATCACCTTGGCACAGAAAAAAAAAAAAAACTTAAATCTGTCCCTTTAGTTGGACACACTCGAAGTGCATATCCAGCTTAATTTTTATTGCTTCTGCAAATTCATACTGGTCAGTTTTAGCTTTCTGGTTGCTGATTAACAGTCAGTTTCACATTTTGGGTTTCATGCACTAGTGCAACACTGCAATGCTGGGGTCACTAACTAGGCAGAGGACAGTTTAAAAGGAAAAAAGATTCACAAATCCCAATATGAATAGAAGTGTTTTCATGAAGTTTGAAGTTATTTTTTCCAAAGTTAATTTCAGTCACTCAGCTTTTTTAAAAGCAACTTTGTCCATCCATTGTACCTTTCCATCTTAAGAAATAGTTTTATGCCCATTTTATGAATGAGGAAGTGGAGGCACAGAGACATTAAGTGACTTTTCCCCAAGGCCACGGAGTCAGTAGCAGATTCAGGAGTCCTGATATCCAGTCCTCTACTCTAACCCTCATCATTTCTTCTCCAAATGTTCTTAAAATTAGCATCAATCTGGGGTTGCCATCCCTGTTCACACGGAACACAACGATAAGTAAATCTAGTTCATGATTTAGAAGCAAAACAGGCCTCCTGATTCCATTCCTTAGATTGGCAGCATCTCATTGCAATAACTGTCTTTTGTCTTGTTCAGCAACATGCACAGAGTCAGGACTTTGATAATAAAAGCTCAGGTTTGCAGGGACTTCAGTGGCCTTTTGAGGGGTGCTGGGATGAGAAGGAAGGGCTATATATAGTTACACATGATTAATAAGTGAACAAGCCACAAAAAGTAATTAGCAGCATTTTAGGATGTTCTCCCCCCCAAGATGCTCATTTTCTTTAATAAGCATTTTCCGGCATTACTGCTCCAGAAGCCTCTTTCTTAGAAGAGAGCCCTAGAATGTTAATCCACCAGTTAATCTCCTGTTTAATATTGAAGTGAAAAAAAAAAAAAAAAACAGACATTCAACCCTGACAGACTGAAGTGGAGAAAAAGGCTGCATGATCAGTTCTCTTTCAGAAAGAAACTGAAGACAGAAGAGATGCCCAGATGCTATGTCTAAGGGGAAAACATCCTACAAACCCAATAAGAACAACACCCTCTACACTGGAAGAATTAACTTCCCACCAGCTTCCACGCAGAGATTTAATAAACCATTACTGGAAAAAGGAAAGACTGAGTGGTAGAGACTGAAACAATTTGCATTCCACTAGAGAAGCTTAATTATTGATCTAATAATTGATGGTCTTAGCATTATATAATAAAGTTAGGAATGCAACAAATCCTATTAATCTTCCAGATCTCAGCTTTGATAGCTCAAAGAACAATCCTTGTGAACACAACAATATTACATGTGTGATTTAAAACCAACGGGAGCCAGAAAACAGGATTCCAGAGTGAAACTTTACCCTTACTTCTCCATTCTGCCTAGGCAAGCATTAGCCCAGCAATTGAACACGACATCATTTCTTAACTCTCTAAAGTGTTAAGACCCTGGAATAGTTGCAAGGCTGTTTTTATCCTAGTTCCAGCTTTGAATTTACATATTATTTCTATAGTTTGCATTTCTGTCAAACTCTACTGAGGCTTCAACACGGTGTCCATCAACACATATGTGGGCAGATGGTGAGAAGGACCATTGTAGAGTAAATATACAAAGGGAAGTTATTCCTTTAAAGGGACATCAATTTGAAACTGACAATTAAAAAAAGTACTTTCAGGTGTTCCATCTGACCCTGAGTCCATCAGACAATTTGCATAGGTTTTCAATCATATTTCCTACCCCCTCCCCCCCTTTTTAATTTAAAATTTCTCCCATTATTGCACAAAGCACACAAACACACAGGGAACTGACTGACTTAACAGTGGAAGCCATGAAATTGACTATACACAAAGTGCTCTTACATGCACAAGGTAAAACCGAAAAACATTCCTTTAATCTTTCAATCACATTCATTTTGGAGTTATCTGTAACTCCTGTAGGTAAAAAGAACAGGAGTACTTGTGGCACCTTAGAGACTAACAAATTTATTAGAGCATAAGCTTTCGTGGACTACAGCCCACTTCTTCGGATGCATAGAAGTGGGCTGTAGTCCACGAAAGCTTATGCTCTAATAAATTTGTTAGTCTCTAAGGTGCCACAAGTACTCCTGTCCTTTTTTGCGGATACAGACTAACACGGCTGCTACTCTGAAACCTGTAGGTAAGGAGTTTTCAGAGAGAAGGGTGGTTATTTAGTTGACTGACCCCCTTTAAAAATGGGGTGAGACCTTCCTATCATGAAGGATTTACAAAAGTCAGTTTGCAAGATGAACAAAGATATGGCTGAAAAAAATCCCTAAATGATCAAAATTTGCATCAATAGAAATCTTTCAAGGAAAGTGAAAGTCTGATTCCTTTCCCATCTCCACCACAGAAACAGCCAGAGTGTCTTTGGAAGTTTCTATCAGAGTCCATTGCGTTCCCTGCACACCACAAATGGCAAGCAAAGTGTCTGCATGATTCTAGTACATTCTCCTGCACAACCTGTGGAGTGAGTGGGCAAGTGCCAACCTGGGTAGGCTCTCACCATCCTCCTGAGGAGCTCTAGGTAGGCCAGTAGCACTTTAGAACATTAATTTATCAGACACAAACCAGAACAGTTTGAACCTTAAATTGACCAAAGAAAATTTGAACTGAAGTTTCCAATGCTACAATAATGTCATATCTACACCTTTTAAAAACAGAACAGCCAACTTAGTGGTAACTCTAAGAGGCAATGGTTAACCATCTTATTTTTACTTGTAATTGAGACGAACCTGCATTTCTAGGACTTGTGCTAAGACTGAAGTTTTTCTTCCTATTCCCTAACCTTTGAAGACCCTGGGTGAAGTCCTGACCCCAGTAAAGTCAGTGACAAAACACCTACTGACTTCCATGGGGCCAGGATTTCACCCCATTTCTGAAAAAGTTATGCAGCACCAGTAATGAAACATTAACGGTGCCTTATCTCAACTGCTGTAACCACAGAGTTCCTACCAATGTTGTTAACACAGCAAGAGTGCTTTGTATACAGGTTATTGACACCACTATTTCTATCACTACAATGCATGCGGATAAGATTTAGCACTTCAAGGCACTGTGGCCTGTTGGGAGCCGTGTGACAAACTGATTTTACAGATGGTCTTGAGTGATGAAAAGGTCTCAAGCCTGTCCACTGCATAGAAGCATTCATCTGACATTACAACCCACACACAACACAAAAGATTTGGACCAATACAATATATACCAACATTACTCAATTCCCAAGCTCCCCAATTTGGCCTAAGGTGACCTCAATTACCTGAGCTTCTAGTGAGTCCAAAACAAAAGTGAAAATCCACACACAGTCCTTATTGACTAAACTCTCATTGCTATAGACTTTACAGGACTGGTATTAAAAATATGGTTATACGGTTATTTCAGTGTGATGCAAGGTTGCCTGGTTCACAACCGAACGCAAGACAAATGAATATTTACAAGCTTAGAAGGCCACAATCAGCTTGAACTTCAATAGTCTCACTTTGTCCCCTTTAAATAATATGTCCTTGTCCTGAAAAAAAAAAAAATCAAGAGTACCTTTAAACTGTATACACACAGTCTTCTTCTGCTCCACTGCTGAGAATTGTTTTGGTATGTAATAAGCTATGACTGCAAAGCACTCCACAGCTAGAATGTGGCAGAACTGGGGTTGTCCATGCACCCTTTGTTCAGTCCCCTTGTGCACATACCTTATTCATAGACTCCAAGGCAGAAGAGACCATTGTTATCATCTAGCCTGACCTCCCATATAACACAGGCCAAAGAACTTCCCCAAGATAATTCCTAGAGCAGATCTTTTAGAGAAACAGCCAATCTTGATTTTAAAATGGTCAGTGATGGAGATTCCACCACAACCCATGGTAAGTTATTCCAGTGGTCAATTACTCCTTTAAAAAAATCTACACCTTATTTCCAGTGTGAATTTGTCTAGCTTTAGCTTCCAGCCACTGGATTGTGTTAGACCTTTCTCTGCTAGATTGAAGGGACCATTATTAAACATTTGTTCCCCATCAGGTACTGTACTTACAGACTAATCAAGTCAACCTTTAACCTTTTCTTTGCTAAACTACATAGATTGAGCTCTGAGAGTCTAATGCTATAAGGCATGTTGTCTAATCCTTTAATTATTCTCATGGCTCTTCTCTGAACCCTCTCCTATTTACCAACAGCCTTCTTGATTGGAGGGCACCAGAACGGGACTCTATAGCCAACAGTGGTCACACCACGAGAAAGAGAGAGGTAAAATAACCTTTCCACTCCTACTGGAGATTCCCATTTATGCATCCAAGGGTCACATTAGCCATTTTGGCCACATCATCATGCTGGGAGCTCATTCAGCTGATTATTCACCATGATCCACAAATCTTTATTATATTAGTCTGCCATTGCATGTGGTGGATCAGAGATGGGGGCAGAACCCAACTCTCCTCAGTCCCAGTCCAGTGCCTTAGGCATAAGAGGACATCACTTCTCTTCTTATAACCCTCTGTCTCATTCACTGTCCATCCTTTGCATGGAATTAAGCAGAAATAGCAAATGAAAGGGTGTATTATAATGCCTTGGCACAAGAGAGAAGAAATCAAGCTACAGCTTAACTCGAGCATTTCCGAGCTTCTGAATGTTTGACTTTCCAACCTTCATGGTTTTTTTATCTAGTTTGTGTGTGAGAGAATTTCTAGTGCCCTTTTATTTTTTTTAAATATATACCCTTATGTGGAGGAATAATGAGTAACAGTTATCCGCTGTGAGGATTGGCCACTAGAGGGGGATGAGAGGCACACTTTGCCAGTGGCTTACACAGCTGTTTGCAAGGCAGAAGAGGAATGGTGGGAAAATCCAGATTTCTATTCCTGGCCCTGTAGAGAAATGGGGCCTAGTGGTTACAGACAACCCAGTCAAGCACAGACTAGAAACATACATTTTGAAAAGCAGTGTGATTCCATGGATGGTGTCCATGCCATATTAGAGACAGGGTTCCAATGTCAGCTCTGCCTTAAGTGTTCTTGTGAAACTTCTCAGTTACCCTGCCTGGGAAAATGGTAAAAATAGTACTCGTCTGCCTCTCTACGAGCCATCAAGTACCCGGAATGAGGAACACCCCCTGCAGTACAAGAGAAGGGACTAGAATTCTATGGGGCTGGAGCATGTTCAGTGCAAACGGAATATTCCAAGATTACAGCCTCAAGCTTCTTACAAGTCCTTCTGAGCATGTGCAAGTGGCAATTTTCCCCCAGTGACTTATACTGCCAAATCCAGATGGGTTTTGATATGGGAAGCAAAAGGCATCTTACACACCCCAGGACTATCCTCCTGACACGTTTAGTCCAAAGCATGGAGGAGCTAGAGCACTTCAAAGAGAATATCGAGAAAAATGTTAACATTGACAAGACTATTTTCCCTTAACCGCATCCTCAAGCAGCTGATCAGGGTTTGCTGAAACTTAAAGAAATATCAACCTGAGGCAGGGCAGGCAATGAAAAATTTCTGCCCGAATAGTTGAGCATTTGGCAAAGTTATATAAGCAACAATAGGGTCTTATCAGGGAAAGTGCTGGCAACTTCAACTATAGGTGATGCTACCAGCTCTGCATATAAGAGTCCTTTCTGCATAGTCAGTCTGCCTTCATGCTAAGGAAATAGTAAAACTGAGAATACAAAGCGTTGCCAAAATCAAAGTAGACAACCTAATCTTTCAATTGTACCCATTGTAAATTATACCTATAACTATCGCACATGTACTATTTTCAAACAGAAACGTGATGTCTTTCAAGTGGCCATGCCCCTTTAAATGCTGCATCTCAAAAGTTACACACACCCTACACGTGCGCTAGTGTACAGTAGACTCAACAAGTGTTAGCCAATCACTGCAGTTAACCTGGTGCTGAAGATGATTTAGCTGCACTCATCGCTGACATTCCTTATAACAATGGGTAGCTTTGATAGTGTAGACATGGGTTTGGTGAAATCCAAGTTAATACAATTTCCATTGTAAAAGCATCAAAGGCTGACTTTCTAGTGATCAGTGTTTGGATTTAAGGTTTATTAATAGTCACGCATAATCTTTTCCATATGTTGCTGAAGACTTTCACAAGGTTATACAGTGAAGGAGGAAGATGTATTTGAGCTACTCATCTTTGAGTACAACACAAGTGCATTATCAGTGCTTTATAAATAACAGATACAGTACCAAGTGCAGGGTAGGTATTAACAGACCAGAAAGATGACAAGATGATCATCATCACAGAAAATCCCAAAGGGACATGCCTCCTTGCAGATTGAGCACCACTTGGATTGACCTCTACCTAGGTCCTTAAGGTGGCATGGCGGGATGACAACCTTAGTGCCACTGAAGCTTTTTTCAACCATGTGATTATCAGCCATGTAGTGACACTGCAGACAAGATGACACTGCCCTCATCTTGTGGTCCACTGACATCCTGTGAATTTAAGATTAGAATAGTGTTCCATAAAATGGAAGAAAAACTAGTTTGCCCTGTGTTCAAGTTATCTGAAAAGTTCCCATCCTCAGCTTGTTTACAGATCACTTCAAAAACAGCAGTGTGTTTGCCCAAGCCAATCTCGTGACACAGAGAAGTCCATAGGCAGAGGATGTTTCTAATTTGTTGAATCAGTGTTTGCTGTAAGGAAGCACACAGCTACCCATTGGTTTGCCAATATTTATCCCTGCTTTTCTGTAGTGCAGGGGTAGGCAACCTATGGCACGCATGCCAAAGGCGGCACGCGAGCTGATTTGCAGTGGCACTCACACTGCCCGGGACCTGGCCACTGGTTCCGGGAGAATCTGCATTTTAATTTAATTTAAAATGAAGCTTCCTAAACATTTTAAAAACCTTATTTACTTTACATACAACAATAGGTTAGTTCTATATTATAGACTTCTAGAAAGAGACCTTCTAAAAACGCTAAAATGTATGACTGACACGCGAAACCTTAAATTAGAGTGAATAAATAAGACTTGGCCCAGCACTTCTGAAAGGTTGCCGACCCCTGGTGTAGTGTTTACAGATGAACAGGCAGATATTCATTTGGAAGTGGGTATATTTCTTATATGAAGATTGTTTTAAGCCAATAGTCTCATGGCAAAGAGCAGATAAAGATTACTATTGCAGATACCGCTAATTCTAAATTAGAGACAAAACTGAAGATCACATCCCCATCCTGAATAGTCTGCAAAGTGACTTGCACTCTCAGCACTATAAAATACTATACAGATGGCTGTGCACTGTGACATTTCATTTATCGACATTGGGTCCCCAGTGAGAGAAAAGCCATGCAACTGTACAGAGGGATAATTCTAGTTGGCACTGTTTACTACAGATGAAACTTGACTGCATGTGCAGTCGGAATACTATAAAATAAAGCTGTTCTTTTTACAGAAGTAATCATTCCCCTTTCCTGTTCCACAGTAAATATTTAAGAGCACCATTTACATTACACGGTCACTCATTGGCTTCACTTGTTTACATATAACAGAGCCGGAAGGGAAATGGCATTTTGTTTTACTCAGTAATACTGTAGGAAAAAGTTAGTGAGGTACAGTAAATAGCTCACTATGAACTGGATCTGCTCAGGGATGTGCAGTCTTCTCTAGATTGCCGAGGCGACAGAAAGAGGCTGGCTGAGTATCGCTGGCAGTTCCAGACAGCATAAATTGATGGGAATATGTTGAATCCTCCAGATTTACCCACCACACACACTGACTCAGTCTAGTTATTCACCACAAGACAGTGAAGAAACTCACACGTAACCTGGAGAAGCCACAAGACCACATGACGGAAAACAACTACTGTACAGCTAATTATAGGTTGAAGAGATTTTGTTTAAATATGTGGGTGGGAAAGAGAAAGTGAGAAAAGCTACTGTCGTCGGTTTGGGCCTTTTCTTTATTACTAGAAATGTCTCTCAGAAAGTTCTGAGGTTAATGAGGCTACCTACAACACTGGAAAACCTCAACATAAACGCACACCACACAGCCCTGGGAGCAGAGTATTTGCCTAAAGGAAGGCAAGGCAGCAGCATTGGCTCTTTGAAATACTGTGAACAGTCTGTGTTGGTGAAAGGGGCTGGATTAATATCTTCTACAGACTAAAAGCCTCTACTTCTCAATAGGTCAAGCACAGCAGGAAAGCCTTTCCCACTAATGTGTCTCAATCCTGATCTCTGGGTGTGCAATCTTTGGGCTCTCTGCTAGGAGCACTAGTTGTGATACAGATTGAAGCTAAACTCATTTTACACACGCCACCAAGCAAGCTACAGACTTTTCCATCACCTCCTTTCTTGGACTTTGATGCAGATATTAAACAACAAAACAGCCTTTTGTCTGACATCACTAACAGACTGACTCGTCTTTGTATTGGGTTACTGATGTTTTGCCATCATAAAGGTATCAACATAGTGGAATTGTAAAGGTTGTAAAGCTGCATGCAGTAAGGTGCTTGGCATGTCACAGATCTGCATTAAGGAATCTTCCACGCCACAAGAGAGAACATGTGGGTGCTTGTGTGTGTACTGAAAGAGTACAGAACAGGTACACAACCAGTATGCTGTAAATGCAGGGTGGATCTGCGGGGCAAGCAGTTTGCTTTGCCAAAGACTTACAGAAAGTGAAAATATTTTGATTCTACAAGTCTCTTCGACTGGATTAAGGAACAGTGAATATCATGCAGAGGTACCTAACGTAAGTTTCTTATTGGGAACGCAAGCCACAGAATGAAAGCTCTTTTAGAATATATCAAACCAGTTCAACTTCATATCCTGCTCTGTGCACATGAAACTGAACAAGCTCAATACTTTGGGCCTATGAGTGCATGACTAACTCCTCTTAATGTGGCTAAGAGTGGAGCAAGTTCTTCTCTCAGTTATATTCATGCAGGTTGCACAGCTGTAAGGAGACCAGAACAAGACGTGGCATCTCATGGGAAAGCCATGTATTTGAATTAAAAGGACAGTCAACTAGACTTTTAAACATTAAGTAAAAATAACACTCTGACAGAATCCCCTTTAATACACATCACCTTTTTTAAAAGAGTCCTTTATAAAAAAAAAAATATAGATAGGATTTCCAGGTGCCCTGCTGATATTTATAAAGGTCCAAACGTACTTGGGCTCACCCCTCCTCGCGCTTGCTTCTTCAGGAGGAGTATCAAGGCAAGGCCTCTCTTCTAACCTCCTCGCCAGGACCTGCAAAGAACACCTAGGAACTGAAGTACTACTTCTCCCACAGTCCCTGCCCACACTCTCATTGCTCCATAGCCTGTAAAAAAGAAGGGGGCTCCCTGGCAGCCAGATTTTATATCCCCCAACATTGTAAGGGTCTAGAGAACAAAGGGGGCTCTGTAACCCATCAAGCTCTCATTGCAACCCAACACTATAAAGAGGTCTTGAAGAAAGTGATTCCCAGCTCCTGCTGTTCCCCACCTCAGTGCAGGGATCCTAGGAACAGGACACAGGCTGCTCCTGGAGCTAAACTCCAACTGCTACTGCGTTACTGGTAAATACTGGGGAAGAGAAGGCACAAGACAAGAAGTCAACAAATGAGAGTGAAACTGATTATGCCCCAAGTAGAGACACTGACACGCAGAAAAATTTTTCCCCTCTAATTTCAGTTTTAGCCACCTCTGCTGTAGTTACACAAGACTAGGGCAGGGGCAGCTTTTTCAGACAAATGTGACTTTTAAGTCTATTACATCTTGAACTACTCTTGGTTCCCACATGTACAGAGAGATGGGAACTAATCCTGTGCTGGAAAACAAGCCTCTTAGAAAATATTAAAGTGCAACATCACACTGCCGAAACAAAGGCACCTGCCAGGCTCCTGCAAATTAATTCTGGTCTGCAGGAGCCTATTCAGCAGGCCAAAGAGACGGATGGGAATAATAAGTGACAAAGATGTAAGCAGCACCTGATGAGCACTGTACTCCAAACCTTTGTCGGAATATCACATGACCCTGTCAGATCTATTTCTGGATTTAATTTGTTTCAGCTGAACGATGCTTTCATGAAGAGAGCTAGCGCTGTCATTTGGACTTTGTTTTTATACTGCAAGATCTGTATATGGGAAAATTCACATTTTAATCAGATTATGGGTTCTTGCCAGATGCACATAGGTCATGTGAGTGAATTGCTTTAATCACTGAGCTCAAATTATACGCTACTCAGTCTCAGATCATTTCCTAAGGAAGACTTCTTCAGAGACCTATAAGAAAGCTCCCTGAATGGAATACAGCAGCAATTCATTCAGTCTTATCAGTACTGGATTGGGGGGGTATGAATCAGTGTTCACGTCGCACTCCCAATTGGTACCCGGTCCAGGACAGGGAAGCTAACGATCCAACCAGCGGACCAAATTCGGCAATGAATCCTGCTCACGTGCCACCTGAGGCATTTTGCACATATGCTAAGTAGTAGTACTGGATTAGGCGACTAGCTGTTACATACAGATCAATACTGGCTAGATCAAATGCTGGTAAAAAAAAAATCAACTCAAAAATATTTTAAAATAAGAGTGGCTAGAATACCCAGTGCTAAGATAGAAAGTATCTAGTTCTTATTGTTCTTCCTCAGCTCTCAACCTCCACTAGAAATCCTCCTGCCTCCCTCTTCACTTCCTGCCTATTCTCATTTAAAGGGGCAATTAGTTTGCTAAGTCAGTCTTTGAACTAAAGTTATAACTTTCTTCTAATTCCCCACAGATGGGCTATGTACTGGGCTGACTTAGGGAGAAGCTACTGCAGAGGGTCTTTAAAATATCAATGGGTCTGGGGGTGAGAGGGTGTCTTCTGACTAGCCACCATCACCTTAACTGGCACTGTTTCCAAGGGCAATGGGCATGCACCAAAACACCATGCTTTAAACCTTCATCACATGTGGGATGATGTTTATATTTGATTCTTCCTCAAGCTGATAAGATCTTTCCATTCCCAGAGTGACCTCTCCAATTTCCTTTTTTACCACATTGGGAAAGATTGAACTGTTTCTGGCCTGCGGGTAGACTTCTTGTCTCGGCTTTTTAATCTGCTCACTGGATAAAACCATTTCCCACATCCCTTGTGAAGTTACTTATGATTTTATCTTTGGGCGGAGGAAGAAATTTTCCACCAATGAGCAAACACTTCATTGTAATATTGTTCTAACCAGCACCCCTAACACCAACACTTCAGGATTGTCATTATAGCTTCAGTCAGCGTCCACGGAGGCTGAGGGTGAATGCCTAAGAGTGAACAAAGAAGAACAGGAGTACTTGTGGCACCTTAGAGACTAACAAATTTATTAGAGCATAAGCTTTCGTGGACTACAGCCCACTTCTTCGGATGTATATAGAATGGAACATATATTGAGGAGATATATATACACACATACAGAGAGCATAAACAGGTGGGAGTTGTCTTACCAACTCTGAGAGGCCAATTAATTAAGAGAAAAAAAACTTTTGAAGTGATAATCAAGATAGCCCAGTACAGACAGTTTGATAAGAAGTGTGAGCATACTTACAAGGGGAGATAGAATCAATGTTTGTAATGGCTCAGTGAACAGACTCCACCCTGCACTCCCCCTTTGTCTCCAGGGCGGGAATAGCAGACAGCGAGATGCACTGTACCGAGCCAGATAAGGGAATCCAGCTATTAGATCATCTGGCCCATCTCCCTACAAATAGAGGGCTCACCCTCTAGACGCTGGAGGATTCTAGAGTTTTGCCCAGTCTAGCTTTTCAGAGTCACAAGTGATGGGGCAAGACTTGAAAAACTGACCAAACACCAACTAGATAGAGAGATCAGAAAGATGGAGTGGGGTGTGAGAGAAATCCAGGCCTCACCTCCCCAAACTGCTGCAATTCCTACTAGTATGTTGCCTCTAGACCCTGCTTAGTGGCACCACCTTTTGTAACACCATTATGTAGTTGGGTCTCCGATTATTTGAACCCCACTCCCTACAAGGAGTTTTTGGATTCTTCTCATTCCCTCAGAGCTTCCTGGCTGCTGCTAATAGAGGGAGGAGAGAAAGATGAGGTCACTGCTATTCACCCTTCCCAACCACTTTCTGGGAACAGGTACTCCATTCTGAGTAATTCCAGGGCCTGCCACTGCTGCTGCTTATCAGAGCTTCCCCAAAGACCAGCCATGTGAAGATAATGGGATTTTCACCAGTTTCACTGCCGCTCACAGCAAAACTGAGCAAAGTCCTCGAGTGCTGCTTGGTAAAACTGCATGCAGCTGTCCGGGCTAGACTGTCTGCAGATTCAGGAAGACAGTACTGCATCAGTTTACATGTGATTAAATTTTCAAATCTGTTCTTTGCAATCATAATGGCTAAAACCAGGGGGGAGGGGGCAGAAGAAGAAAGATCAGACTCTGCAGAAGTTGATGAATTAGACCCTTGTGCTCATGAATGAACACTTCCTGCTTGCCAATGTCAAGTGTGATTTTATGAGGCTTCCAAAATTCCCCTGGGGAGATCCCTCCACAATTTAATCCATCTGACTGCCAGGAAAATGTTTCTGATCTTCAGCCCAAACTTCCATCCCATGACTTCTAGTTACATCCCTGTGCATGCTAAGTGAGTCCTCTCTTTCCTTGAAGTTCACATCATGCCATTTCTCCCCATGCATTCTGGGGGCCTTTACTGACCTGGACAAGGCCCTTAATGAACTCTGTCAAGTTCATTTCATAAGAAAGCACAGTTCTCAGCCAACCCAATTGCAAAATGGCTTTTGTCTACACTAGCAGTTCTTCCATCAATGGTAGCAGTGATGGGTGCTGGTGCAGTGAGTCTCCAAAGCTTTAACCACCATGTCAACCAGCATTTGTGTACACCAGCTACAACGGTGGGAAATGTAGGAAAACTGCTAGTGTAGAAACAGAGGGTGAGAAAAGGAGAAGTTCTATTTGGGAGGTATCCATCCCAAAACATGCCTGGAAGCAAAGGAACAGTGTTCCCATTCAGAGGAATGCAAGTTCTCAAGACACATACCCACCCCGCTACATCACTCACTTCCCTGCCCTCAGAATTTCAGTGTAGTGCTTATGGTGACAGTGTGCCATAACCATGCATCTGGGAATAGTTCACAGAAGAATGGATGAAGTCAGGCTTAGGTCGAACTTTCTTTTGACAATGTTTTTAAAAAGCTGCCGTGTGCTGCCCATCTACCCCTATTCCCTGTTGCATATTAACAGTCAGGACTTCAGGGCAGGGACCTGTCTATAGCTAGTCATGTGGCACACTTGGAACACTATGTAAGTAAACAGTTTTTCAAATGAAAACATTGACAACGTTATTCTTTGCCCCGTATCTGCCTGGTGCTAGCCAAAGGAGACAAGATCTCCTACGGCTTTCGTTCAGCCAGTGTGCTTTTTTTGGAGAAGGAAAAAATTATGCCCTCATTGTTTTGTTTTAAGTCAACAGCTGAGCCGTAGCTTCCACAGACTCCTTGCTGCATCCTAAACATCACAATAACGTTCTGCTGTCCTCCAACACTCTTAGAAAACCAACGTTATAAAAAGAGAACAAGCAACATTTTTGTTGCTTTGTGAAAAAGCGTTTTCTTTTTTTCCACTCAGCATCAAAAACCATAAAGCCTGCTGCCTGTACCGCATCTTGTTAAACAAGCCTCACACTGTGCTCCAGCAAAGGGAGCCTAGAAACTCTCTGATTTACTTTTCTAGAGCTCTCTCGCAGCAAGCCACATGCAGGTGTTCCCGCCATTATCCTAGCAGTACTGACCAACTGAAGCATAAGTGCACGGCCCAGCTGGGATTCTCCAGAAGTGTGGCTACCACCACCTCTTACAACATCTGGCTTATCAAACACTGCCAAACCCATTGGATGGCATCTCCACCAATTTCTGTAGTGGATTATTTAAGTTCTACTGCCGCTAAAGACCCTAAAGAAAATCAGATCATTGTGTTGTGACAGTCAAAATTTAGCTGGTTCTGTTAAATACTATGAATAAACTCAGTGTTCAGAGCCACAGATACTCAGTATCTCTCTAAATGAGACCCACAACGGGACGTGTAGTCTGCTTAACAATCTGTAATAGTTGCACCATGGGCATATACAAAACTGAACCTAAAAATAGTAAAGTTATAATGAACTGTAAGTCAGCGAGCAAGAACAGATGCACAGGGATTTGCCCAGCCATGCGTTTCTGTTTGTCAGTTTGAGATTCTCAAATTCATTTAATATTAATATTAATTTAATAGCCAGGTCAACTCGTGAGCTTGTTTCCAGTCTTATAATCACTTTCAAGCAGCCTTGAGAAAGCAGAGCTTTCTGATCTTGCTTTGGATAAGATGAACTGATAACATGATAGAAATATTTTCCTAGGTTCTCACAGCTTATAAGGGCTACATGGGGAAGGTCACAGGAAGAGCTTGAGTTACTGGGGAAAGCAGGGGGTTGGACTAGATGACCTCCCGAGGTCTCTTCCAACCCTCATCTTCTAGGATTCTATGAAAGCAATGAAGACCAGAGATGCGAGAGGAGACCCCTCCCATCCCATTCTCTATAGGAATGAATATGAACATAACATTGTAGTTGGAGCACTTATTCAATCCTGTCCTTTTATCAAAGGAACAGAGCCAAATGGATGTGCACTTCCCAGAGAAAGCTGTGGTTGGTGCACAGGACGGAAACTTGAGATCCCACACTTGGTGTGTGATCCCTGGGCAAGTCACTTAAAAGCCCTAGTGTCTACAAAATGAGGTTAACCATTCCCCTACTGTACGGGATGTTGCAAGGATAATGTCAAAAATGCTTGCGTGGCTACTCAGATATTACAAGGACAGGAGGGCTGAGAAAAGCCCACAAACCCCAGACGGTGATAGGCTTCTTATCCGCTCAGATGTCACCAGATTGAGGGTCTCTGCCTGTTAGTATTTGGTTGGGAGCAGGAGACCCTGCACATTGCTGATTCCAGCACTCTCCTTTCAGGGGAGATGACAGAGGAAGCCTATTCGGTCCCATCTAGTGCATCGCACTGGGGACTAATGAAAGACTGTGCCCTATTCTCCAGGGCTCAGTCTCATGTAGACAAGGCACCATCCCCTGATGTCCTATTGCTAAGCAATGGGGCTCCCACCTCTCCCATTCCACAAGCTGATGCACTGCACTATTCCCTCCTCTCCCCCCAGGGGCAGCCCAGATTGCCCCTTACATTAGTACATTATGTTTCATGCACACAGCCCCACCCCCAGAGCGGCAGGGGCTTGCCCGCCACCCAGAGTGCCCAGCCCACCCCAAGCTGCCCCCTTCCCGACTCCTGAAGAGCAGCAGGGCAGGCTCAGGGCAGTGCCACCCCTCAGAGAGGAGCAGCCCCAGGCTCGCTTGTTGGGGGTGGGGTCCTATGCATGAGGGGTTCTGCCCAGGCAATATTATTCGGGGCAGGGGGAAAGCTCATCCTGGACAGTGCCATTCATGGGGTCCTCTGAGATAGCGGGGGGGAGGGGCACACAGCACAGGCTGGACCATGCCAGGCTCCCGGGGCGGGGGGGCACAGAAGGGGAGGGCACTCAGCCCGGCCGGGTCCATGCCAGGCTCCCCGGGGGGGGGGGGGGGGAGAGAAGAGAGGGCAGGGCGCTCAGCCCGGCCGGGTCCATGCCAGGCTCCCCGGAGGGGGGGGGCGGAGGGCAGGGCGCTCAGCCCGGCCGGGTCCATGCCAGGCTCCCCGGAGGGGGGGAGGAGGGCAGGGCACTCAGCCCGGCCGGGTCCATGCCAGGCTCCCCGGAGGGGGGGGGGCGGAGGGCAGGGCGCTCAGCCCGGCCGGGTCCATGCCAGGCTCCCCGGAGGGGGGGGGGCGGAGGGCAGGGCGCTCAGCCCGGCCGGGTCCATGCCAGGCTCCCCGGAGGGGGGGAGGAGGGCAGGGCACTCAGCCCGGCCGGGTCCATGCCAGGCTCCCCGGAGGGGGGGGGGGGGCGGAGGGCAGGGCGCTCAGCCCGGCCGGGTCCATGCCAGGCTCCCCGGGGGGGGGAGAGAGAGAGAGGGCAGGGCGCTCAGCCCGGCCGGGTCCATGCCAGGCTCCCTGGAGAGGGGGAGGAGGGCCGGGCGCTCAGCCCGGCCGGGTCCATGCCAGGCTCCCCGGGGGGGGGGGGGGGGGAGAGAAGAGAGGGCAGGGCGCTCAGCCCGGCCGGGTCCATGCCAGGCTCCCCGGAGGGGGGGGGCGGAGGGCAGGGCGCTCAGCCCGGCCGGGTCCATGCCAGGCTCCCCGGAGGGGGGGAGGAGGGCAGGGCACTCAGCCCGGCCGGGTCCATGCCAGGCTCCCCGGAGGGGGGGGGGCGGAGGGCAGGGCGCTCAGCCCGGCCGGGTCCATGCCAGGCTCCCCGGAGGGGGGGGGGGCGGAGGGCAGGGCGCTCAGCCCGGCCGGGTCCATGCCAGGCTCCCCGGAGGGGGGGAGGAGGGCAGGGCACTCAGCCCGGCCGGGTCCATGCCAGGCTCCCCGGAGGGGGGGGGGGGGCGGAGGGCAGGGCGCTCAGCCCGGCCGGGTCCATGCCAGGCTCCCCGGGGGGGGGAGAGAGAGAGAGGGCAGGGCGCTCAGCCCGGCCGGGTCCATGCCAGGCTCCCTGGAGAGGGGGAGGAGGGCCGGGCGCTCAGCCCGGCCGGGTCCATGCCAGGCTCCCGGGGGGGGGCGGGAGGGGAGGGCGCTCAGCCCGGCCGGGTCCATGCCAGGCTCCCCGGGGGGGGGGGGGGGGGGCGCGGAGGGCAGGGCGCTCAGCCCGGCCGGGTCCATGCCAGGCTCCCCGGAGGGGGGGGGGGGAAGAGAGAGAGAGGGCAGGGCGCTCAGCCCGGCCGGGTCCATGCCAGGCTCCCGGGGCGGGGGGGCACAGAAGGGGAGGGCACTCAGCCCGGCCAGGTCCATGCCAGGCTCCCCGGGGGGGGGGGGAGAAGAGAGGGCAGGGCGCTCAGCCCAGCCAGGTCCATGCCAGGCTCCCCGGGGGGGGGGGGAGAGAGAGAGGGCAGGGCGCTCAGCCCGGCCGGGTCCATGCCAGGCTCCCCGGAGAGGGGGAGGAGGGCAGGGCGCTCAGCCCGGCCGGGTCCATGCCAGGCTCCCGGGGGGGGGGCGGGAGGGGAGGGCGCTCAGCCCGGCCGGGTCCATGCCAGGCTCCCCGGGGGGGAGAGAGAGAGAGGGCAGGGCGCTCAGCCCGGCCGGGTCCATGCCAGGCTCCCGGGGGGGGGGGCGGGAGGGGAGGGCGCTCAGCCCGGCCGGGTCCATGCCAGGCTCCCCGGGGGGGGGGAGAGAGAGAGAGGGCAGGGCGCTCAGCCCGGCCGGGTCCATGCCAGGCTCCCCGGAGAGGGGGAGGAGGGCAGGGCGCTCAGCCCGGCCGGGTCCATGCCAGGCTCCCGGGGGGGGGGGGCGGGAGGGGAGGGCGCTCAGCCCGGCCGGGTCCATGCCAGGCTCCCGGGGGGGGGGGGGGGCGGGAGGGGAGGGCGCTCAGCCCGGCCGGGTCCATGCCAGGCTCCCCGGGGGGGGGAGAGAGAGAGGGGGCAGGGCGCTCAGCCCGGCCGGGTCCATGCCAGGCTCCCCGGGGGGGGGGGGGCGGAGGGCAGGGCGCTCAGCCCGGCCGGGTCCATGCCAGGCTCCCCGGGGGGGGGGGGGGCGGAGGGCAGGGCGCTCAGCCCGGCCGGGTCCATGCCAGGCTCCCGGGGCGGGGGGGCACAGAAGGGGAGGGCACTCAGCCCGGCCAGGTCCATGCCAGGCTCCCCGGGGGGGGGGGGGAGAAGAGAGGGCAGGGCACTCAGCCCGGCCGGGTCCATGCCAGGCTCCCCGGAGGGGGGGGGGGGGCGGAGGGCCGGGTCCATGCCAGGCTCCCGGAGGGGGGGGGGAGGAGGGCAGGGCGCTCAGCCCGGCCGGGTCCATGCCAGGTTCCCGGGGGGGGGGGCAGGAGGGGAGGGCGCTCAGCCCGGCCGGGTCCATGCCAGGCTCCTGGAGGGGGGGGGAGGAGGGGAGGGCGCTCAGCCCGGCCGGGTCCATGCCAGGCTCCCGGGGGGGGGGGGGGGGAAGAGAGAGAGAGGGGAGGGCGCTCAGCCCGGCCAGGTCCATGCCAGGCTCCCGGGGGGGGGGGGCGCTCAGCCCGGCCGGGTCCATGCCAGGCGCCCCCCCGGGGGAGCGACTCAGCCCCCCCCCCGGGGTCCGCAGCCCATTCACCTCCTGCCGAGTCGGGTCCCCCCCATCCAGCCTCCGGGGTGACGGCTCCGGCCTCGGCGGCTGCCGCGCTCTCCGCATCATCCGGCACCTCCAGCTCCATGGCCGCCGAGAGGGGGGAGGCTGGGCAGGCCCCGGCAGCGCCGCCGCGCTCGCTCCCCCGGCTCCGGCCGACAGCAGCAGCGACGCGGGCGCTCAGGAGACTGGGAAGCGCTCCGGGCCGCGCGGACCATAGAGCCGGGAGTGCGGCGGCTAGAGGCGCCCCTATGGGCGCTAGAGGCGGAAGAAGATCATAGAGACCGCAGGAAGCAGAGGGAGCGGACCCCCCAGGCACGGAAATGAACCCTCCATGGGGCTGTGGGGGGCCAGATAGGGCCCTGGGCGGCGCGGAGGTCAGAGACTATAGAGCGATGCTCGCGGGGCTAGACGGCCGCCGCAACCGGAAGCAGCGCATGGGGAGTTGGAACCCCACCGAGCGGAGGAAGGAGGAGTCACACAGGAACCGCCTCTCTATGGCTGGGGCGCGGCCAACGGCCCCGCCCAGGCTGTCCTCAGAGCGGGGTGAGCGGCTCTAGCCCTGCACGACTGGGGGCGGGGCCTGCCGGGTCACCATGGCAACACGGCCGAGCCTGCCGCTGAAGGCTCTCATTGGCGGAGCCGCCGTGCCGGCTTCACTGAGCCTCGCCCTCTGCAGTGCCATGGGGGGAGGGGTCGTCACACACTCCCTGCCCCGGCCGCAGGCGGCACCGCGGCTCCATGGCCCCGGGTTGGGATGTCATGGGACGGAACGTGGCATGGCCCCCAATGGCTCCATGGCCCCGTGCTGAGACTTGGCAGGACAGAACATGGCATAGCCCCCGATGAGTCCATGTCCCCGTGTTGGGACGTGGCGGGGCGGAACGTGGCATTGCCCTCGATGGCACCATGGCCCTGTGCTGGGACGTGGCGGGACAGAACGTGGCACAGCCCTCGATGGCACCATGTCCCCGTGTTGGGATGTCACCGGACGGAACGTGGCATTGCCCTGATGGCACCATGGCCCCGTCCTGGGACCCGGTGGGATGGAACATGGCATGGCCCTGATGGCCCCATGGCCTCGTCCTGGGATGCAGCGGGATGGAACATGGCATTGCCCTGATGGCACCATGGCCCCGTCCTGGGACCCGGTGGGATGGAACATGGCATGGCCCTGATGGCCCCATGGCCTCGTCCTGGGATGCAGCGGGATGGAACATGGCATTGCCCTGATGGCACCATGGCCCCGTCCTGGGACCCGGTGGGATGGAACATGGCATGGCCCTGATGGCCCCATGGCCTCGTCCTGGGACGCAGCGGGATGGAACATGGCATGGCCCCGATGGCACCGTGGCCCCGTCCTGGGACGCGGCGGGATGGAACATGGCATGGCCCCCGATGGCACCACTGCCCTTGTGCCAGGATGTGGTAGAATGGGACACGGCTTGAACCTGCAGCACCTGGATGCTTCGCACATTGGACTGCACGTTGCCTAACACAATGAGCCCTGACCCTGCGGTCTCCCTTGATATTACTGTTATATATGTGATAATGACTAAGAAATGTGTATCAGCAGCGCCTCTGTCACCCCCTCTTCTCCCTGGTAGAGTCAGTCGGTTTCCGCTGTTGTTTGTGTGGGGTGTTAATTCAGCAGCAGAGAAGAGGAAAATCTTTTTAACTAGGGGGGTCACGCTGTGGTGTCTGTGCATGCCATGTCCATTGCACACCCCAGGGGTTCTCGGCATCCCTCCATTTCTCCCTCGAGCACCCTGCGTGCCACCCTCCCAGTCCCCTCTATTTCAAGGACTCCTTGCAACACTCCCACCCTCTCCCTCATTCCAGCAGCTCTCTGTGCCCCTTCCTATTCCCCCTTCTCTCTATACCGGTGTCCCCTCTTTCTACCTCCCCCTTCCAGGGATTCTCTGTGCCTCCATTCCCATCTTTGCTCCATTGTCCCATGCCCCGCACCATTCTCCTTATTTGTGTTCTGTCTGGGAGAGAAGGCTGTCAAGGTGCCAACATTTTAAACCAAGCCGGAGCGGAATTGAGGGATGTTGTTATGCTGAAAGGTATTAATTTCTGCCCTTAGCTGGTTCTTTGATCTACAGACAAGGTGTTAGAAGCAGACACTCTGCTAACCAGATGGCAGGGGCTCTGTGTGTGCCCCATTTCCCACTCCTCCCCTCCCCCCACTTTTCACCACCATAAACAGGTTTCTGACCATTGATACCATTCCTTGACATTTTAGCATTAATCGGATGCAGCATTCAAAAATGATCACATTACCAACACACACAACAACGTAGTCAAGTTATCGTATTACCAACACACAGACACAGCAGTGCCGTCAAGTGGAGTATTAGACCTCGCTTTGCGTGTGCACAAATAGGGAAATGGGACTGTGAAATGGATGGGAAGAGGGGCAGTCAGGAGCAGGTGTGGGACCTGCAAGTATTTTACAGCATAGTTGAAATCTGACAGAACAAGGAGCAATGGTCTCAAGTTGCAGTGGGGGAGGTCTAGGTTGGATATTAGGAAACACTATTTCCCTAGGAGGGTGGTGAAGCACTGGAATGCGTTACCTAGGGTGGTGGTGGAATCTCCTTCATTGGAGGTTTTTAAGGTCAGGCTTGACAAAGCCCTGGCTGGGATGATTTAGTTGGGGATTGGTCCTGCTTTGAGCAGGGGGTTGGACTAGATGACCTCCTGAGGTCCCTTCCAACCCTGATAGTCTATGATTCTATGAAACTGACTAGATTTGAAATTGATGCTCCCCCTTCCAGTTTGAATCAGCAGCTCTGTGACCAACACACTTAGGTTCCAAAGTCCTTTTCTCTACACTCTTTAAAATTCAGCCCTGGTATAAGTGAATTCAACTGCATTCCAGTCAATAGAAGTTTGTCCCGTCACATCAGGGCTGAACCGGGGCGAGGAAGTCATGAGAATGCCAGTGTCAGGCTGGCTTGGTCAATCTAATTGGTGATGTTAGGATGTTTGGTTTCTAAAGAGCCACTAACAATCCCTTAGGAAAGCTTTATTGTCGAAAAGGAGCTCTTCAAAGAAATTATCCCCGAGACAGACTTTGGATTTAAAGGTGGGATGTCAGACCACATTCTAACAAACCCACTCTGAAAAGCCTAGTGTAGACAAGGCAGCAAAGACATGAACATGTTACACCGCTCGAAAGTCTAAGCTCCCACTCATTCGACCAGTTTATCGTGTTAAAACAGTGGTTCTCAACCTTTCCAGGCCACTGTACTCCTTTCAGGAGTCTGATTTGTCTTGCATACCCCAGGTTTTACCTCTCTTAAAAACTCGGGCTTTGGCTTCAGCCCCGTGTGGCTTTCTGCCCTGGGCTCCGGCAAGTCTAAGGCTGGCCTTAGTGACTCCAGTAAAATGAACTGATCTGCAGTTTGAGAACCGTTGAATAATATATAGAGCACTATAAACATCTCAGTGTCTGTGTGAAATTTTAGTTTGTACTGACTTCACTAGTGCTTTTCAGGTAGCCTGTTGTAAAACTAAGCAAATATTTAGATGACTTGACTACCCCCGGAAGACCTCTGCGTATTCCCATGGTTACACATACCCCTGGTTGAGAACCACTGTGTTAAAATGTACACCACCTTGCCTATACCACACTTCTAATGTGCTAGCTAGAACAGGGTAGATAGCACGTTTTAACAACGCATCTTTAAATCCTAGTCTAGATTCTAGACAAACCCAAAGTGGCCTTCGGGCTACACCCTGCCCTCCTAGGGAACTGAGCCAAAACAATCCTGTTCCCCGCTCTCCCTCTTATTCTTAACACACATAGGCCCAGGCTTTACTGTCAATTATACCAGTTGTTGTTGGCGCATCTTCTTTTTCTCTCGTGTAACAGCACCACCTAGTGGTAAAGTTCTCCTCTTTTGCCCTCAATATATGTTCCATTCTATATGCATCCGAAGAAGTGGGCTGTAGTCCACAAAAGCTTATGCTCTAATAAATTTGTTAGTCTCTAAGGTGCCACAAGTACTCCTGTTCTTCTCTTTTGCCCCGACACACAGGAGGATCTAGGAGTCCTGTGTTGTTACCAATCATTTATTCAACCAAATACAATGTATGAGTCTCACCTTGGATGATAAAGCAGTTGCTGTTGCACGTTATGAAATACATCACCCCCTTCTTCTCTCAAGGAGAATACGTCTCATGCACCAGAGCCAGTCCTGCTTGATCCCTGGACCAACCCATCGAACTGGAGCCTCCAATATGGCCGTGTGGCATTGTTATCCAGGAGATGGGTGCGCCCTGATTTCAGGGTATGTCGCAGAGGGCAGGGTTCAGGTTGTCTGGTTATGCCCTTGGTGACTGGTTGGTTTCATGGAGGTGTATAGTAGAAGAAGATGGGGTAGGTAGAGCTATAGCTTTATATGACGTTGTTCTGGTGGTTTTGACTCAAAAGGAAGAAGGGCAGTGTGAGCCCCTGCCCTCCCCGGTAAGCCCCATGAGGGGGGCTCTGCTTCTGCAAAGCGGTGTGTCCACTTCCTCCCCAAGCACCACTCTGACATGGCCTAGCTTCAGAGCAACAGAACTGTCACCGTGGGCTGAGTGTCCCACCCCCATTTCACAGAGTGTGGCAGGATGGCACAGGGCAGCAGGAAGATGGTGTCACACACACAGGTGCAGGAACTTTTGATGAGCTTAAACTTAACCCAGACTTGATGTCTCTGTCTGAACTTTTAATCAAAGCTCTGACCTGCGAACTACTCATGACACCCCCCTCCCCTTAAGTAGCCATCTCCCCTTTTCTCTACTTAATTTACATTTTAACCTGTTTTATCCTGTAGAATCTTGATTGATTATGCATGACCATTATGATCTGTTAATCACTTTGTTTACTTCTGTGTATAAATATTGATGCTCACCCCTAATAAACTTGCCACACTTACTCTGAAGCCTTTCAAGCTAAGGATAGTGTGAGCCCATTGATCAACGAATTGGTGTCTGGTCTCTGACAGATTGTGAGCCCCATACCAACTCCGCACGAACTCGGGTGCTGGAGAGGTGAGTAAGGACTTGCTTTTTACCTAACAATTTGGGGGCTTGTCCGGGATTTCCTTCTGGTGCGGTGCCGCTGTCCAGTGGTCAGACCACTCATATACGAATTGGCAGGCGCCACGGGAGATTTCTCCCAGCCAATTCAATATTGAGGGGTCGTGTACTGGACAGCAGGATAAACGCCAGTTGGAGGGCTCCTGTCAGACACCATGGGTCAAGGGACTAGCGTGCCTCTTGAGAGTCCGTTGGGGATTGTAAATAAGTTATGGAACGAAGGGAAACTCCCAGTACAGACAGGAATGTCTAGGAGGAAGTTGTACACACTGTGTGTAAGGAATTGGACTGGGTATACCGCGGTATTGGCCGACCCGGAGATGAGGTGGCCTTCGTATGGCTCTTTCGAACAGGCTGCCTTAAGAGGAGTAAGGAGCCAGATCGAAAAAGACCACCCGGGACAGTTATGTTACTGGTTTTGTTGGGACACAGCAGCAGAGCTGTGGAAATCTTTAAAAATTATGGCAGTCAGGTATTCTCCCGAGAGTGAACCCCCTCCATGTTATTTCGATGAAGGGTGTAAACCACGGCGTGTTTTGACTCGTCAGTTGGTCCCCACTGCACCTGCCCCTATTCCTCCGCAGGGGGACTCTCTCCAGGGCACAGAGGGGAATCTGCAGGACTCCAGATCAGAATCTCTGCAGAGGGATAAGGGGGAAATGGAAGGGCACACCTCGGGAGGAGTAATTACTAGGCAAAAGATCAAGCAGATGCAGCAGGTTGCATACCCCTCCCCTGAGGATAGCCCAGAGGCTGCCTCCGCCAAACCTTTTGTGAGTGATAAAGGTGTAAGTAGAGAAATGCCTTTACAGGTGCACGACCAACCTTTTGTGGGCAATAATGGCCAGTTACAACATACTAATATTGTGGAATATAAAGGATGGCTAGAATGGGACTTGAAAGAGTGGGGACGGTTGTCAGGGTCCTTTGGGGAAAATCCCCGAAAGATCACAGAACTTTTAGAAAGATTGTTTTCAAGTCATAATCCTACTTATACGGATGTAGATCAGTTGTTAAGTAGAGTTTTGACCGGAGAGGAACGTAGTAGATTGTGGATGGCAGAAAGGACGTGGGGGGATAGCGATGCGGTTAATACTACTTGGATGGATAGGCGGGATCAAGCCGCTGGCTGGAATCCCCTAGGCTGGAGTCAGCCAAGGCTGACTCAGCTGCGAACAGATCGAGAGCGATTGTTAGAGAGACTCAAAGAAATGGCTCGCTGCTCACCTAATCAGGCTAAGTTCATGCAGATTCGGCAGGAATCTGATGAGCCACCCAGAAAGTTCTGGTCGAGGCTATTGGAGGGGGCCCGAATGTTCACTCAGATGGATCCTGAGAGAGAAGCAGACCACCCTACTCTTATTTCGTTTTTTGTGAATCAGTCAGTGCCCCCTGTAAGGGATTATTTCTTAAAGTTTCGCTCTGGTTGGGGAGGTGAGTCAGTCACTTCAGTGTTGGACGTAGCTGATTTTGCATGGGAGAAAGAAAGGGAATGTAGTAAAAAGAAAGAGAAAAAGGAAGAATATAAGTTGATGGCTTTAGCTTTTCGTGGCGGTGTTCGAGGCAGAGGCCGTGGCCGTGGCAGGGGATTTCAGGGTGCTCGGGGAAGAGGGTCCTGGCAACCCCAGCCACCAGGAAATTGTTTTCAGTGCGGACAGCCCGGTCACTTTAAACGTGAATGCCCCTGGGGACGCCCAGAGGGTCCGGTTGCATCCGCAGATACTTACACCAGGGACGAATACACCCCTGCACCACCAGCTCAGCCTGTTCCCCAGGCCTGGATCAACTACGGGCAACAGCAGCAGCTGCAGCAAACTCAGCCTCCTCAATGACGGTACCCCGGGGGCGAAGGCAAACAATGTGATGGTCTTATTTCCTTAATGTCTTTAGCTGGCTCCTTCCTCACTTTCTCCCCTCCCAGCAAAGAGCCTCGTCTAACCCTTTCAGTCCAGGGACTGCCTGTCTCCTTCCTCGTTGATACTGGAGCTACTTTCTCTCTTTTAAATCATGCCCCCTCTCCCTGGCTATCCTCTGAGGTTAAAACTGCAACTGGGTGGAGGGCAACCCACAGTCTCTGGGACTCACTTTGCCTCTAAATGTTATTTATGCTGATAAATGTTTTTCTCACTGTTTTCTTTTTTCCCCAGCTTGTCCGATCCCTTTGATGGGCCGGGATTTACTCTGTAAGCTTGAGGCTACTTTAACCTGCACTCCTGAAGGGGTAGGATTATTGATGACAGTGTTAGGAAATTCGGCCCCAACTCAGGGTAATTGGGAACCCCCCCCCCCCTCTCTCCCCTGATCTCACTGACTTGCCTTTAACCCTCTGGGGAATTTCTGACACTGATGTTGGCCTGCTCCTTTCAGCAGAGCCAGTAAGGATTCAAGTGAAGCCCTCCTTAAACCCCCCCCCCGTCAGTCCCTCAATACCCCCTGTCGCTGGAAGCCCGGGAGGGCATCCGCCCCATTATCGAGGGATTCATTGCACAAAAGCTAGTCCGCCCTCAGCGCACTCCCTGTAACACCCCTATACTGCCTGTCAAAAAGCCTCCTAAAAAGGACGGAGACCCTATTCGTTGGCGCTTTGTACAGGATCTACGGGTTGTTAATCAGTATGTGGTCCCTCTTCATGCAGTAGTTCCTGATCCAGCTACTATCATCAGCCAAATCCCCTGGGATGCTGAGTGGTTCACTGTTATTGACTTAAAATCAGCCTTTTTCAGCATTCCTGTGCACCCAGACTCTCAGTATCTCTTTGGTTTCACCTGGGAGGGACAAAGTTATGTCTGGCAACGACTTCCTCAAGGCTACAGAGACAGCCCCACGATTTTCAGCCAATGCCTCCGCCACGACTTGGAAGACTTCACCAGTCCGCAGGGATCCACGTTAGTCCTATACGTAGATGACATCCTATTAGGTAACCGCGAAGAAGCTGCCCTCCGCATCGATGGTAAGGCACTTTTATTATACCTACACACCAGAGGCCACAAGGTAGACCCTAACAAGATTCAGTGGGTCTCACAGAAGGTCCGATATCTGGGCTTCCTGTTAACCCCAGAGGGGAGACAAATGGACCCAGTCCGCATAAAGACTATCCAAAACTGCCCTCTGCCAAACACCAAGAAACAACTTCGAGGTTTCTTAGGATTAATTGGCTTCTGTCGCCCCTGGTTGCCGTCCTGCGGGGAGTTAAGCAAACCGCTCCACCAACTCACTGCTAACCTTGCTCCTGACCCTTTGCAGTGGTCCCCGGACACAATCCAAGCCTTTCAGTTACTCAAGGACAGTGTGGCCTCCTCCATGTCTCTCCGCCCCCCCAATTACAGCAAACCCTTTCACCTTTTTGTCCACGAGAGGGGCGGAATTGCTAGTGGCGTCCTTACCCAGCTGAGTGGGCCCCACCATTTCCCGCTTGCTTTTTACTCTCAGCAGATCGACCCTGTCGCTCAGGGAACCCCATCCTGCACCCGGACTCTGGCAGCAGCTGCCCTGCTGATCACAAAGGCAAAGAGCCTGACCCTGGGTCATTTTACCACGGTTTGGACCTCTCATGCCTTGTCAGCCCTTCTGCGTAGGGGCACAACCCAAGTCTTTTCGGCCCATCGTCAGCAACAGCTAGAGGCCGAACTCTTAGAAGACACTAACCTAATTTTTGAAAGGTGTGGGCCCCTTAATCCAGCTACCTTGCTTCCTGACCTGCCAGTCCTCCAGGATCAGCACGACTGTGTGGAAGTAGTTTATAGCATCTTACAGATAAGGGACAACCTGTTTGACGTGCCACTTGGCAACCCTGATTGCATCCTCTTCTCGGACGGAAGCTCCTTCTATGTTGATGGCAAGCGTTTCACCGGTTATGCAGTCACCTCTGAATAGGACATTCAAGAGGCCGCCTCACTGCCAGGCAACTGGGGAGCCCAAGCCGCCGAACTCTATGCCCTGGCCCAAGCTTGCCAGTTGGCCTCTGGTAAGACCGTTACCATTTTTACTGATAGCAAGTATGCTTTTGGAGTTGTGCATTGTCACATCCACCTCTGGAAGTTTCGAGGTTTCCAGACAGCTGCCGGTAAACCCATTCAGCACCTCCCCCTCATCCACAAGCTTTTGGACGCCCTCCAAGAACCCTCGGTCCTGGCTGTAGTTCACTGCCGGGCCCATACTAAAGATGATAGCCCTGTCACCCGTGGGAATGCCCTGGCTGACGCCTCCGCCAAGACGGCTGCCATCTTACCCTTAGCCATGCCCACGTTGGCTATTGCAGTCTCCTCCTTTACTCCACCGCACCCCGTACCAGTACCCGCTGCTGAACTACAGTCGTGGGAGAGCCTCGGAGCCACTCTGGTCAAAGGGACCTGGCTTATACCGGATGGCCGAGCCTGCCTCCCTCGCTCCACATACCCCGTGGCAGTTCGCTGGCACCATCATAAGGGGGGTCACTACGGCACGCATGCCCTTGTGGACACCATTGCTCGCTTTTGGTATGCTCCAGGCATTCAACCCTACTGCCTGTCAATAGTGAAAGCATGCAGCACATGTCAGCGTAATGGACCTGCTCCACCTCTTAACAAAATTAAGGGTGGAAGACCTCCGCCTGCTGCTCCATTTCAACATCTTCAAATTGACTTTGCAGATATGCCAAAGGCTTTTGGGAAAAAAGCACCTCCTTGTTTTGGTTTGCCCTCTGACTTCCTGGGTCGAAGCTTTTCCTACTGCTAATTGTACTGCTGACACAGTGGCGAAGATTCTCCTTAGAGACATTGTACCCCGTTTTGGCATCCCTCTCGTGCTTGACTCAGATCGCGGACCTCACTTTACTGGTCATGTCCTTGGCCGTTTAGAACAAGGACTGGGCATTTCACACTCCTTTCATACACCCTACCACCCCCAGTCTAGCGGGAAAGTTGAGCATATGAATAGGGAGCTTAAGTTTACATTGGCTAAATACTGTCAAGAAACAGGGTTAAAGTGGCCTCAGGTACTTCCCTTGGTCCTGTTTCACCTTCGTACTCGCCCAACCCGTGTATTGGGATTATCCCCCTTTGAACTGCTCTAGGGACACCCCCCTTTCAAAGGCGGGGCGCTACCACGTGCTGACGTTTCACTATTGGGAGGGGATCATATGACCGTGTGCCAGTTTCTCTCCCTACAGGCGCGCCTCCGTACCCTTTGGAAAGCCTCGCAGTTTTCCCAGACCGTGCCGCTGGAAGAACAGATCCACCCGTTCCAACCAGGGGACTTCGTCTGGGCCAAAAAGTTCGTTTGTGGCGACACCCTCCAGCCGAGGTTTACTGGACCCCACCAGGTTCTTTTAACAACCCAGACTGCAGTGTTCCTGGAAGGACGCAAATCCTGGATCCACCACTCCCACGTCAAGCCAGCCGTAGTGGACCACAGTGACGGACCAGCAGCTCTTGCCACCACTGAGGACACTGCCTCCGACCAGTGGACCAGCTTACCTCTTTCAGACATCAGACTTAAATTGACTCGGCAAAAATGAGAGGACCTTTTATTCTGACAACTGTATGTTTTTTATTATGCCTTTTTAGTTTATTTTCTGCTTATGAAGATAATGCTTTTATTAGATATTCCCACGAGGTTAAAACTCATATTTTAGGAAATAGAAGTAATTGCTGGGTATGTACTCAATTTCCAGTAAATGCAGAACAGGGACTTCCCTTCACACCCATTCCCCTGACCACTGCTAATATGACTTGGATGCCACCGGCTAGAGTAAAAGATCCAGTCCAACACAATCTTACATGGAACAAAACAGGAGTGCCAATTAACAGATATCTCAGGGTAACCAATCAGACAGGATCACTGTGTTTTGTTAAAGAAAAGGGGTCAACTTTTGTGGGAACAAGTAAATGCAACATGTATTTTAATGGCACCGCCTTTAGTAAAAATCTTGGCTTCAAGCCTTGCGCATCCCACTTATTCCATATGTGGATCCCTCACCCCGATCCAACTTTTTCATGGGTGGGCAAGCCTTCAGAGTCAGCTTTTAAGAAGCCCTGCTCAGATCACGAGGGTGTCCAACTAATTGCTAAGGGACATACGATTGCCTTCTACAACTGCTCAAGCAGTACTACACTGCCCTTTGAAAACACCACTACCAAATTGTGCCTCTGCAGTTCGCATAACGACCCCTCTGCGTTACCAGGGGAACAGTGGTCCAACGGGTGGTGGGTTACCTCCTACTTTGAGAAATGGAATACCCGAAACGCATTGTATGGAACATACTGGGTGTGCGGGCCCAAAGCTTATTACTTTCTCTCCCCTGATTGGGCAGGGTCATGTTATTTAGCGTGGCTAACACCGCCTTCTCGCATCTCCCTCACTCCCCCTCATTTTCCCCACGTTCGTAACATCCGTGAAACCTTCAGAGATATTAATATCCGTGATGGTTTGTCGTGGCAGCGGTGGGCTGGTCTCGTTAGCTTGAGGGGTGGTGTCATCCGTCTACAGGGACTACTAGAATCTTTAACCAATGAAACCGCGACCCTATTTGAGAATCAGGCCGGGGAAATGTCCCAGCTGCGCCAGTTAGCTTTGCAAAACCGAATGGCTTTAGACATAATGTTAGCAGCCCAGGGAGGAACTTGCGCCCTCATAAATGAAGAATGCTGTGTTTTTGTAAATGACACCTACTCTGACACTTTTCAACGTACCAAACATCTACGGGAAATGGCTAAGAACTACTCCTCTGGCCAGCCACCTTATGATTGGTGGGGAGCCTTATGGAATTGGCTGCCTGGATTTGGGTGGGTTAAAAAACTCTTGGTGGGTATTGTTGGGGCCATAGTAATCCTTATAATACTGTGTTGCTGTATTCAGTGTGTCCCCTCCCTCATAGACTCATGTGGGTCAGTTTATTCTTTTCCTACTTCAGCCAAGAGCCTTACTCTCTTCGAGTTGGCCCAGGCTGAAATTGCCAAGCGGCCCTTGGCTCCTTAAAATGGGGTGTAGCTTTTGGTAAATAGTTATCCCAAAGCTACAAATGGAGGAATGTTGAGTCTGAACTTTTGATGAGCTTAAACTTAACCCAGACTTGATGTCTCTGTCTGAACTTTTAATCAAAGCTCTGACCTGCGAACTACTCATGACACCCCCCTCCCCTTAAGTAGCCATCTCCCCTTTTCTCTACTTAATTTACATTTTAACCTGTTTTATCCTGTAGAATCTTGATTGATTATGCATGACCATTATGATCTGTTAATCACTTTGTTTACTTCTGTGTATAAATATTGATGCTCACCCCTAATAAACTTGCCACACTTACTCTGAAGCCTTTCAAGCTAAGGATAGTGTGAGCCCGTTGATCAACGAATTGGTGTCTGGTCTCTGACAGATTGTGAGCCCCATACCAACTCCGCATGAACTCGGGTGCTGGAGAGGTGAGTCAGGACTTGCTTTTTACCTAACAGTGTCACACACACAGGTGCAGGGCAGCACATAGTGGTGTTCTCCCCTGCATAGGGGATGCGCTGACCTTGCAAAGGCACCACGTAAGTGCTGGGACGTGGCTGGACACTACATGTGTTGTACTTAAAGTACTGCACAGGATCTTTTCAGGGGGAATAAGGCAAAACGCCACATTTATTAGTAATACATGTATCCATTAACACTGTATCATATGCATATAATATATTACACTTACACTCACACACACAAACACACTCCATCTTGTTGTTACCAATTAGTTGCTCCCCTTAACTTTACTGGCCAGGTGAGTTAGATGGGGGAGGGGGTGGAGCCGGGCTTCTGCTGACCCGGATCGATGCTCCCATGTTGACAAGACGAGACCCGGGGTCCTCTGCAAGACACCTCACTTTTATAGCAGCTTCCCTCTTATGCAAATCTATACCAGATTCAAACTCTGTGTCTGTGTCCATTGGTCCTTTGTGCTGCTTTCTTTTGAGTGTTGTCCCAATGCAGCAAAGAGGGTGTTTCCAAAAGAAGGTGCTTGCTTCTAACCCCCGAGGCCGTCGGTATGTCTGCTTGTCTTTAATGAGCCCACTTGACACGTTTTATTGTCCTTGGGTCTGGCTCCCAGCCCCTCTCCAACTGTCTGGAGGTGCTGCCTTCCATGCCTTGCTCATCCACACCTCATTCATTCAACAGGGCAATTGATTAAGAGTGGGGGGGGAGAGCTCTTGTTCTACTGCTAGCAAAAATAAATTTTTCTTCTATCTTATTCTATCCTTAGGGGCTATAATATTATACCAAGGGCAATGCAAAGTTTCTAAATGAGGCTTTGATACAAAGTCCCATGAAAACAGAGATCACACGTGGGTAGACCCACCCCAAGGTTATATGAAGAGGCACAATGTAAAGTCATATGAAAATTATTAGAGATTTATCTACACATGGAATCTCTTCTGCTCCCAGTGCAGGAGCGCTGCCTCTAGTGGGGGACATGGCAGGGCCACACGGGGTATGTCTGGCTCGACTCAGTTCCACACTCCTGCTTTGTACATTTGACGGTACTTTGTGTCTCATCAGTGTCGCTGACTCCCCCAAATGAGTCACTTCCTCTCATTATTGGGAGCTTTTCCATACAGCAATTGGGGGAAGAGAAATGTTTCTAAAACAGGCAGATGTGATTGTAAAGGGGGCAGGAGAAGGAGCCGTCAGAACCTGCAACTGCTGTTTGCAGTGGACTAGATTGGAAATAGATTCTGGTCCCTTTAAGTGAATCAGCCGTGGGTCCTTCTGTTCCAACAGCCTTTTCCACCTCTCCACAGCTCCCTAATATTGGGTCCAGTTCAGCCCAGCTGTAAGTGCACTCAGCTCCACTGAAGTCAGTAGAACTGTCCCCCCTTACACCAAGGCTGTTGGCCCCTTGAGAGTGTGTCTCTTTCCCTCTGTGTTCCCTTCCTTTTCTCTCTTTACAATATTTGCCATTGCTGGGAGGCTGCCAGCCAGCTATGCTGCTGCCAGTGCTTGTTTTCTGTGGTGGCAACATGACGTACCCTCCAGGGGTGAGGAAGTCACGAGGATGCCAGTGCCAGGCTGAGTTGGCCGATCTAATTGATGGGCACTCTGCTTGTTAGCAGGAAGGACGATCCCAAAGCAGCTCATTACAAATGCAACATCCTATCAGCTGTGGAAGATGCTTCATCTAAAAGAAGCTCTTCAAAGCAACGACCCCCTTCTGCCTAGTAGTAACCCATTTCTCTTTGTTGTGCCTCCAATATTGTCCTATCAGGATACTGGGCTGAGAAAGCGCTGGCCTCCCCAACCCATTATGTCCTGTTTTCATGAGCCCAGGACTTCACAATAACTCATGGCTGGCTGCTGGCAGGTCCTCTCTTTTCCCCTTACAATGGCACCATCTAGTGTAGAGATCTGCCCCGGCCTCGGATTTTATTTTCTCTCCGCCTTGTCTTCATTATGAGAGGGGGGGAAAGGTGCGTTTTTAACATGTGTTAACCAATGGTAACAGCCTAGAGAAGACTAGGAAGGCCGTTGTGGTTTTAATGTGTTAGCTGGTGTGGTGTGGTGTATTGAAAACTTGTTAAAATAAGTTGTCTAAGGGGTTTCCTGCTCCTGCTTGCAGATGAGAGGGCTCAGAGGGACATGTGCAATTCTGCTCCTCAGCTGTGAGTCTGCAAAAAAGCCAGTCTGGGGCAAGGTGGGGTGAGTTGGGCTTCTCTCCCTTAGGGAGCCGCCTGCTTTGACTAGCTCTGTATTTGCTTGGTGTGTATTAGATTTCTGGATTCTAGGAAATAAAGTTGTGTTACGTTGCAACCTTCCAGCAAGAGCATGTCTGGTTTGTTTCTAGCTCTGTGTGTATGCTGTGAATGTAACCGCTGGTATAGATTTATCTTGCCCAGCTAGGCCATGTTAAAACTACAACTGCCTTTTCTTTACCAGGATATAAACATTAAAAATACCCCTTTTCTCTTTAGTGTAGGCGTGGCCTCACACCTACACACGCCACCTGAACGGCCAATGTTGTCCTCACTCATTCAACCAAATCTCCAGAGAGCAGCTATAGGCTCCCTCTGCTGCCAGCTTCCTGACTTTGTACTAACCCTGCCTGTTCCTTCTCAGCTGGGCTCCATCATCAATCCAGAGTTACCTAATTCCCCTCAGCTGTGGCCTATCCAGTTAATTGGCCCCTTCCTCAGTCTCATTAACCCCTGCTTGGATCTGATGAAGTGGGTTCTAGTCCACGAAAGCTTATGCCCAAATGTGTTAGTCTCTAAGGTGCCACAAGGACTCCTCATTGTTTTTGCTTGGCTAGTGTGGAGTGAGCACCGCATCACACTTGGTCAGTTTCTAAGCAGCATAAAACTTTTAAGTACTTCCTAATTAGCTCCTGTATTCCTTGATGGGTGTACTGTAAATCCTTATGTACAATTGGGGGCCGGGAAGAGTAAGGTGTAGTGCAGCCTTATTCTATAGAGAGCAAGGCCCCCCATCCTACAAACACTTACACCAGGGGTTCTCAAACTGGGGGTCAGGACCCCTCCGGGGTTGCAAGATTATTTCATGGGGGGTTGTGAGCTGTCAGCCTCCACCTCAAACCCCGCTTTGCCTCCAGCATTTATAATGGTGTTAAATATATAAACAAGTGCTTTTAATTTATAAGGGGGGGTCGCACTCAGAGGCTTGCTATGTGAAAGGGGTCACCAATACAATAGTTTGAGAAACACTGACTTACACACATGCTTGATTTCACTGCTGTTAGTAGTTCCACAGATGTCAATGGGAATACTTGTGGTAGTAAAGTTAAGCATGTAAGTGTTTGCAGAATCCAGGCCCTGGATAGATTCCACAATAGGAACACCCCAGCTTTTTTTAAGTAAATATTACCTGGCATGTCAATATGGCACCTGGGTCGGAAAAGCTCCTCTGTGATCTTGTGCCTTCAGTTATTCTTTGATTATACAGATTTGATTAAGGGAGGGAGGGAATTTAATGATTCCTGCACTGGGAATCGGGAGACATGGTCTGGGAAATGCAGGGAATCAGGAGACCTGACTCTGCCACTGACTTGCTCTTTGACCATAGCCAGGTCACTTAACCTATATGTTCATCAGTTTCTCCATGTGTCAAACGGGAATTATAATACATACTCACCTTTATAAAGAGCTGTGAGACCCTCTGATGGAGAGTGCCGTCTAAGTATCAGTCACCATGATATGCATAATGTATTAGATCAGTGTTCAGCTGTGTTTGTTTAATTTGGGAAGGCATGTGGAAGTTACCTGTTACCCAGGGACTGTCAAAAGATTCCTCACTGGGAGAGCCAGGTGCTGCAGTGTTGAACTGCTTCTGCCACTGTTCAGTTTTATCTGTATCTCCAGGAAGGAGATTTGCACTGGCTAGGCAATCTTCTGCTTGTTTAAAAATAACCCAGCTGATATTAGTAAGGGGCTAAATGAGATTTCTCCAGCTCGGAAGGGATCTGGTCTGTGGGTTGAGGAGGGAGAGGAAAAGCCCATTGGTGGTTGGTCTGTAATTTGGAAGGATCAGTGCTTTAAGGAAACAGCACGTGAGTGACAGTGTTAGTTCAGCATTATTCTCAAAGCAATGGAAACCTGATTCCCAAGACCACACCTATCATAGAATAGAATATCAGAGTTGGAAGGGACCTCAAGAGGTCATCTAGTCCAACCCCCTGCTCAAAGCAGGACCAATTCCTAGCTAAATCATCCCAGCCAGGGCTTTGTCAAGCCGGGCCTTAAAAACCTCCAAGGAAGGAGACTCCACCACCTCCCTAGGTAACGCATTCCAGTGTTTCACCACCCTCCTAGTGAAATAGTTTTTCCTGATATCCAACCTGGACCTCCCCCACTGCAGCTTGAGACCATTGCTCCTTGTTCTGTCATCTGCCACCACTGAGAACAGCCGAGCTCCATCCTCTTTGGAACCCCCCTTCAGGTAGTTGAAGGCTGCTATCAAATCCCCCCTCATTCTTCTCTTCTGGAGACTAAACAATCCCAGTTCTCTCAGCCTCTCCTCATAAGTCATGTGCTCCAGACCCCTAATCATTTTTGTTGCCCTCCGCTGGACTCTTTCCAATTTTTCCACATCCTTCTTGTAGTGTGGGGACCAAAACTGGACACAGTATTCCAGATGAGGCCTCACCATTGTCGAATAAAGGGGAACGATCACGTTCCTCGATCTGCTGGCAATGCCCCTACTTATACAGCCCAAAATGCCGTTAGCCTTCTTGGCAACAAGAGCACACTGTTGACTCATATCCAGCTTCTCGTCCACTGTGACCCCTAGGTCCTTTTCAGCAGAACTGCTACCTAGCCATTCGGTCCCTAGTCTGTAGCAGTGCATGGGATTCTTCCGTCCTAAGTGCAGGACTCTGCACTTGTCCTTGTTGAACCTCATCAGGTTTTTTTCTGCCCAATCCTCTAATTTGTCTAGGTCCCTCTGTATCCGATCCCTACCCTCTAGTGTATCTACCACGCCTCCTAGTTTAGTGTCATCTGCAAACTTGCTGAGAGTGCAGTCCACACCATCCTCCAGATCATTAATAAAGATATTAAACAAAACCGGCCCCAGGACCGACCCTTGGGGCACTCCACTTGAAACCGGCTGCCAACTAGACATGGAGCCATTGATCACTACCCGTTGAGCCCGACGATCTAGCCAGCTTTCTATCCACCTTACAGTCCATTCATCCAGCCCATACTTCTTTAACTTGGTGGCAAGAATACTGTGGGAGACAGTATCAAAAGCTTTGCTAAAGTCAAGAAATAACACATCCACTGCTTTCCCCTCATCCACAGAGCCAGTTATCTCATCATAGAAGGCAATTAGGTTAGTCAGGCACGACTTCCCCTTCGTGAATCCATGCTGACTATTCCTGATCACTTTCCTCTCCTCTAAATGTTTCATAATTGATTCCTTGAGGACCTGCTCCATGATTTTTCCAGGGACTGAGGTGAGGCTGACTGGCCTGTAGTTCCCCGGATCCTCCTTCTTCCCTTTTTTAAAGATGGGCACTACATTAGCCTTTTTCCAGTCATCTGGGACCTCCCCCGATCGCCATGAGTTTTCAAAAATAATGGCTAATGGCTCTGCAATCTCACCCGCCAACTCCTTTAGCACCCTCGGATGCAGCGCATCCGGCCCCATGGACTTGTGCACGTCCAGTTTTTCTAAATAGTCCCGAACCACTTCTTTCTCCACAGAGGGTTGGCCACCTTCTCCCCATGCTGTACTGCCCAGTGCAGCAATCTGGGAGCTGACCTTGTGCGTGAAGACAGAGGCAAAAAAATCATTGAGTACATTAGCTTTTTCCACATCCTCGGTCACTAGGTTGCCTCCCTCATTCAGTAAGGGGCCCACACTTTCCTTGATTTTCTTCTTGTTGCTAACATACCTGAAGAAACCCTTCTTGTTACTCTTAACATCTCTTGCTAACTGCAACTCCAAGAGTGATTTGGCCTTCCTGATTTCACTCCTGCACGCCTGAGCAATATTTTTATACTCCTCCCTGGTCATTTGTCCAATCTTCCACTCCTTATAAGCCTCTTTTTTGCATTTAAGATCAGCAAGGATTACACTGTTTAGCCAAGCTGGTCGCCTGCCATATTTACTATTCTTTCTACACATCGGGATGGTTTGTTCCTGCAACCTCAATAAGGATTCTTTAAAATACAGCCAGCTCTCCTGGACCCCTTTGCCCTTCATGTTATTCTCCCACGGGATCCTGCCCATCTGTTCCCTGAGGGAGTCAAAGTCTGCTTTTCTGAAGTCCAGGGTCCGTATTCTGCTGCTCTCCTTTCTTCCTTGTGTCAGGATCCTGAACTCGACCATCTCATGGTCACTGCCTCCCAGGTTCCCATCCACTTTTGCTTCCCCTACTAGTTCTTCCCTGTTTGTGAGCAGCAGGTCAAGAAAAGCTTTGCCCCTAGTTGGTTCCTCCAGCACTTGCACCAGGAAATTGTCCCCTACACTTTCCAAAAATTTCCTGGATTGCCTGTGCACCGCTGTATTGCTCTCCCAGCAGATATCAGGGTGATTAAAGTCTCCCATGAGAACCAGGGCCTGTGATCTAGCAACTTCTGCTAGTTGCCAGAAGAAAGCCTCGTCCACCTCGTCCCCCTGGTCTGGTGGTCTATAGCAGACTCCAACCACGACATCACCCTTGTTGCTCACACTTCTCAACTTTATCCAGAGACTCTCAGGTTTTTCTGCAGTATCATACCGGAGCTCTGAGCAGTCATACTCCTCTCTTACATACAACGCAACTCCCCCACCTTTTCTGCCCTGCCTGTCCTTCCTGAACAGTTTATATCCATCCATGACAGTGCACCAGTCATGTGAGTTATCCCACCAAGTCTCTGTTATTCCAATCACATCATAGTTCCCTGACTGTGCCAGGACTTCCAGTTCTCCCTGCTTGTTTCCCAGGCTTCTTGCATTTGTGTATAGGCACTTAAGATAACTCAACCATCGTCCCACTTTCTCAGCATGAGACAGGAGTCCTCCCCTGTTGCGCTCTCCTGCTTGTGCTTCCTCCCAGGATCCCATTTCCCCACTTACCTCAGGGCTTTGGTCTCCTTCCCCCGGTGAACCTAGTTTAAAGCCCTCCTCACTAGGTTAGCCAGCCTGCTGGCGAAGATGCTCTTCCCTCTCTTCGTTAGATGGAGCCCGTCTCTGCCTAGCACTCCTTCTTCTTGGAAGACCATCCCATGGTCGAAGAATCCAAAGCCTTCTCTCCGACACCACCTGCGTAGCCATTCGTTGACTTCCACGATTCGACGGTCTCTACCCCGGCCTTTTCCTTGCACAGGGAGGATGGACGAGAACACCACTTGCGCCTCAAACTCCTTTATCCTTCTTCCCAGAGCCACGTAGTCTGCAGTGATCCGCTCAAGGTCATTCTTGGCAGTATCATTGGTGCCCACGTGGAGAAGCAGGAAGGGGTAGCGATCCGAGGGCTTGATGAGTCTCGGCAGTCTCTCCGTCACATCGTGTATCCTAGCTCCTGGCAAGCAGCAGACCTCTCGGTTTTCCCGGTCAGGGCGGCAGATAGATGACTCAGTCCCCCTGAGGAGGGAGTCCCCGACCACCACCACCCTCCTCCTCCTCTTGGGAGTGGTGGTCGTGGAACCCCCATCCCTAGGACAGTGCATCTTTTGCCTTCCAATCGGTGGAGTCTCCTTCTGCTCCCTTCCCTCAGATGGGCCATCTAGTCCACTCTCCGCATTAGCACCTGTAGAGAGAACATGGAAACGATTGCTCACCTGTATCTCCATTGCTGGTGCATGGACGCTCCTCTTTCTTCTTCTGGAGGTCACATGCTGCCAAACCTCCTCACAATCCTTCTGTCCCTGCTGCGCCTGCTCTGAATCTTCAGAACATTGTGGCCGTAGAAGCATCTCCTGACGTCTGTCCAGGAAATCTTCATTTTCCCTTATGCAACACAGAGTCGATACTCGTTTCTCCAGCCCTCGAACCTTCTCTTCCAATATGGAGACCAGCTTGCACTTTGTACAGACAAAGTCGCTTCTGTCCTGCGGAAGAAAGACAAACATGGCACAACCTGTGCAGGTTACAACAGCTGATCGCTCACCTTCCATATCACCGTCCTCTTAAGAGCTTCCTCAACTGTTGCAGGAACTACTCAGAGAAACCTGCAGATGAAAGCCTCAGTGCGCTCTCCCTAGGCAAACTCCCTATGAAGCTGCATCATGTGGAGTCAAATACTGTAGCTACCTCCCTGGCCACACAATAGCAGATGTAAAGGTAGCCGTCTTACAGCAAAAAAAACTTCAGGACCAGACTCCAAAGAGAAACTGCTGAGATCCAGTTCATTTGCAAATTTGACACCATCAGATCAGGATTAAACAAAGACTGTGAATGGCTATCCAACTACAGAAGCAGTTCTCCTCCCTTGGTGTTCACACCTCAACTGCTAGCAGAGCACCTCACCCTCCCTGATTGAACTAACCTCCTTATCTCCACACTGATTTATACCTGCCTCTGGAGATTTCCATTACTTGCATCTGAAGAAGTGAGGTTCTTACCCACGAAAGCTTATGCTCCCAATACTTCTGTTAGTCTCAAAGGTGCCACAGGACCCTCTGTTGCTTTTTACAGATTCAGACTAACACGGCTACCCCTCTGATACTTGTAGCTAGTGAGAATCTTCAGCCTTCTGTATCGTTTGACATTTTCAGAGTGCTGTGCAGACATTGACCACCGAATCCTCACAACCCCCATCAGACAAAAATATTATGATCTCCATTTCACTGCCCAGGAAGCTGAGCTGTAGAGGAACTTTCCTGCCTTGGTCCCCAGAGAGAACCCTGCTCGGAGAGATGGTTAGAGCTGAGAAGTTCCTCCCTCCTCGTCTTGTGTTCACACCACTAGGCCATGCTTGATATCAAACAAAGCACTGGACAGTTCCATGAGCAGCGATGAAATTGGTGGCCCTGCAGGCTAAGATTATAGCATAATCCTGTCTCGCGCGCCAGGATGGAACGAAGCTGATCGCTGCCGACATTAGGGAAGATTTTTTTTCTCCTTGTTCAGTATTGCGCAATCAGGCTGCTGTCTAAGGTAACTTTTATGCCCTCCTCAATAACATCAAACATTGACCACAGCCCTAGGGTCACACAGCAGGACTTGGACTGTTGACCTGCTTGGGGATGGCAAATGGGCCAAATTCCACACTGGTGCAGGCAGGCACTGCTCTATTGAATTCAGTGAAGAAAAACCAGCAGCCCAACCCCATGGCTTGGTGATCCTGTTCTGCATTGGCCCCAGTAGGGCAATTCTTGTTGTTGTTTGTATGATGGTAGCACCTATGCAGCTAAGGATCAGCTGAGGACGGGGCTCCATTGTGCCAGGCACTGGCCAGCCAGAGTACTAGTGAGTCCCTGCCCTGGAGAGTTTCCAGCCGAAACAGACCAGACCCAAGGAGGGAAGGGGGGTAATAGATGAGCAGAGTGACAGGTGTAAATGTCACTTCGTGCTGCGTGTTTTGTTTAATCCTTCAGATGGACTCTCGTGGGTGCAGGGGGATTTCTAGATGAGGAGACAAGGGAGGGAGCGGGGCCATAGAAGAAGGTAGGGGAGATGAGGGATGGAGCATGCAAGGCAGGTGGGGATTGGAGCTAGCAGTCAGTCAGCACAGGAGAGAATGCCCCACTCTTTGCTCCCTGAGGGTGCTGCAGAAGAGAAAGCCCCGGGGATGGGGGCGGGGGGACTCTCATTGCTCAGTAGAGACCCTTCTGGCTGATTGAGATGCATCTTGCCCACCTTGGCCAGAGGCTTGTGGTACTAATGCAGGTGGGAAAGTGCCCTCGAAACCCCAGAGTCATAGCAGGCTAGGGAGGAAAGAGCTGTTTGATCCCCCTTGCAAAAATGCCATGCCAGTTTCCCAGCTCAAGCACCCAGCCCCTCGCCTGTCCTTGCTAGGGAGATGCTAAGGAAGAAATTCCCCTCCCAGGTGAGCGGGGGAGGGTGAGAAAGAAATGTGCAAGGCTGTTTTAGATCAGCCCCATCCCCTTGCAATACAGAGGCTTAGAATCATAGAAGATTAGGGTTGGAAGGGACCTCAGGAGGTCATCTAGTCCAACCCCCTGCTCAAAGCAGGACCAACCCCAACTAAATCATCCCAGCCAGGGCTTTGTCAAGCAGGGCCTCAAAAACCTCTCAGGATGCAGATTCCACCACCTCCCTAGGGAACCCATTCCAGTGCTTCACCACCCACCTAGTGAAATAGTGTTTCCTAATATCCAACCTAGACCTCCCCCACTGCAACTTGAGACCATTGCTCCTTGTTCTGTCATCTGCCACCACTGAGAACAGCCGAGCTCCATCCTCTTTGGAACCCCCCTTCGGGTAGTTGAAGGCTGCTATCAAATCCCCCCTCATTCTTCTCTTCTGCAGACTAAACAATCCCAGTTCCCTCAGCCTCTCCTCATAAGTCATGTGCCCCAGACCCCTGATCATTTTCGTTGCCCTTCGCTGGACTCGCTCCAATTTGTCCACATCCCTTCTGTGGCGGGGGGACCAAAACTGGACGCAATACTCCAGGTGTGGCCTCACCATTGCCGAATAGAGGGGAATGATCACATCCCTCAATCTGCTGGCAATGTTCCTCCTAATGCAGCCCAATATGCCGTTGGCCTTCTTGGCAACAAGTGCACACTGCTGACTCATATCCAGCTTCTCGTCCACTGTAATCCCCAGGTCCTTTGTCTCTCCTCCTCCCCATTAATTTTTTAGGGTTCCCCAGGTATACAGAGTATTTTCTGGCCTGCTCTGTCTTCCTGTGTGTTAAATGCCAGCATAGCTGCCCACGTCCCATTTCCCAAAGGTTACCTTTTCTTTCGCCCTCTGTTTGCCTTCCAGTTTCTGGCCCACAAAGGGTTAAGCGAGCCGCCCTGAACTGAAAGCGGCTGCTGCATATTTCAAGCAGGCTCTACCTGGGGAGTGGAGAGTTGTCTTCTTCCTGGTAGGGGAGCACCAGGGAGTCGGCTCTATGTGTGGCTGAATCCCAGGGAATCTCTCTGTTGTCGAGGAGCAGACACCTCGCACTCCCCCAAGGTGAGTGTTTAATGTGGTGGGAACTGTGGCTTTGATTGAACTGGGCTGTGGGGGAGGGAGAGGGAATTCCTCGATGCTGGCACAGAGCTGAAAAACGACCTCCTTTTTGAGTTGGAAAAGGACAGTCTTCCCCATTTTGTCAGCACACCTCCCTGGAAGCCAGCGGGGGCCATAGACGTGCCTTTCAGACCCTGCTGGAGTGTTTCTAAGGGACGGGTGTGTCCGAAAGTACCCAGAGCTCCCGTGGAATAGGGGGAGCAATGTTCAAAGATTCCTACTGACTTGGAGAGGTGCTTCCCAAAGCATCAGACTTTAAGCGCTAACCGGAGCGAGGGCAGCAGCTCTAGGACTGGGTTTTGCCATGGGAACCCGGCTCCAATGGCAGTTTTGTAAAGGAAACTCACCTTTCACTCTTGTCAGCACCAAATCCTTAGCTACGGCCAGTGACCTGAACACGGGGCTGAGCCCAGGGCCTGGAAGCTGAGACTGAAATGCTGGGGCGTAGAACTGATTTTATTTCAGATCTGAGCTCTGAAGCGTTAGCCTGACTTCCCCAAAGTCTGATTTCACAGGTTCCTCCTTGGTGTGTCTCAGGGGCCTCCCCTGCCCCGGGCAGTGAAGCAAACAGCTCTTTGCTGTAGCCAAAAAACAGCTTGCTGGGATGTAAACAGTCTCGCTGGTGACCCTGAAGCACCAGAGTGAGGCATAAGTAGGTGAGCTGCAGACAGCAAAGGCGCTTTGGCGAAAAACAAGTTTTAAGAAACTATAGGCGGCTTTATGCAGAGAATAATCCAGGAGTTACTCCGGATTTACACAAGCGTAACTTAGAGCCAAATCTGCGTCTGGGACAGGATACACTCTCGGGGCCAAATCTAGGCTGCAAATAAAACTAAATCACAGGATCTGATTAGACCACTGTTGTCATCGGTAGCACTGATGAGACCTGAGCTGAATTCAGGCCCTGGGGAAAAGTGCCTGTTTGTTCAGCCACATCTCTGCTGGGCAGTAGGAAAGGAAAGGAAAAGCCGGCTATTTGTAGTGCGCCCTGTGCTGTATATACAAACCAGGGGCCGAGCTCCCAGCCTAAGGCCCCAGACCAGATCCTCCCCGCCTCTAGTTTCCCCACAACTGTGTTTGTTTGCACTGTGAGCTGTTAGGGTGGGACTGGGTCTGTGCTCAGTCAGTGCTTAAAGCACAGTGACAAAATACTGGGTGGTGCTGTCCCCTCCCTTCTGTAGTAGCCCTGTGCCTTGGGCTGCAGTGGGAGTCAGGCCCCTAGGTGCTGGGGGGGGCTGCCACACCCCCTGACTTGAAGTGGTTCCATCACATACAGGGTTTACAGATCGGTTCAATGGCTCTCAGCCCCCCCACTGTACAAACTGTTCCGGTGCCCCAGTCAGGCCAGGGCTGTGGTCAGTGTTTTCGAGATGCTGCTTGATTTAGCAGGCTGAGAGGGTGGGGGTGGTTTCTGCAATGAAACCTGCCAAACCAGCTTCTCTGGCTGTTTGCTTGGGTGTCTTCTCTCCCTTAGCATGGGCGCACGCACCACACCTAGTTAGTGTTTAAGTGCCCCAAGGGTGGAGCAAAACTCCATCCACCAGGCCAGGGGCGGCTCTATGTATTTTGCCGCCCCAAGCATGGCAGTCAAGCGGCTTTTGGCAGCGCACCTGCAGGTCCGCTGGTAACACGGATTCAGCGGTATGCCTGCAGGTGATCTGCCGGTCCCGCGGCTTCGGTGTACCCGCCGCCGAATTGCCGCTGAATCCGCGGAACCAGCGGACCTCCCGCAGGCATGCCACCGATGGCTCCCTGACTGCCGCCCTCCACGGCTTGCCGCCTTGGTGCGCTGGTGCCTGGAGCCGTCCCTGCACGAGGCTGAAGCAAACCTGTACAGGCACTTGAATTGCTCCTGATCTTGCTCATCAGAGTGTAAAAGTGGGGGGATGAAGGGGAATTCCGGGGGAGGGGCTGCAGATCCTTTCCCAAGTGGGGATGGGGAGGCCAAGGCTGGACTAGCGGAGGGGGGCTGCAGGTCATTAGGAAGGGGTAGTGGTAATGCTTTGAGGTAAACGTGCACTTACTAGAGCTAGCAATCTGACTGTAGCCTCTTCGGAGTCCCTCCCTTGGACACTCCCATGTGCAGTGACAATAGAGAGCCCTTTCCTGGGGACTGCATGCAGGGTCCCCCTGGGCCTCCCTTCCTCGAAACCACTTGGTTTATCTTTGCACTAGGCCTCTCTGAACTCCCTGTGCTTGGCAGCCAACAAAGGCGAGAGCTAGGGCTAGGGACAATAGAAACTGCTCTTGACCTTGGGCAATGTAGCAGGGTGGAGAATTCTCAGACTGCCTCCCTGATGCCTGTTTTAACGCCCACTGTCCCGCCCTGCGGAGGAGTTTCGGGTCAAAGACTGCAGCCAGTTCAGACCTAGGCTAGGCGCCTGTTGATTGCATCGGCTTCAGCAGGTGTCTAAGCAGCTGGGCTCAGTCACTAAGCAATCTTTCTCTGTGCCACTCCCCACGGCGCGTCTTTCTGGTTCCAGTCCACCTCTAGCCACAGCCAGGGAGGGCCCAGTTCCTCATAAGGCTTGGGGATTCAGGGGACTTGCTGCAGTCCTAGCCCAGGAACGTGCTCTGCAACCTCTCTATGGAGTGGAATCCTGGCCCTACGCTGGGGTTAGAACCGAGGCACGCAGGGCCCAGCCTCACAGGATTTGGCCCTGCCTACGCCTTCCTTTTTGTTTTTAAACACAACAGTCTGCTTCTATGGCTCCTCTCTCTGATGATCCAGTGCTTTGCAAAGCCTCCCCGGGGTGGGGGGAGATACTTGCCCACGGTCATGGGCAGAGACGGAACTAGTGCAGGAGTCCTGGCCCCCAGGCTCCTGCTCTAACCACCAGACAATGCTGCCTTTGTGCCTCCGTCTGTGAAAAGATGAATCTGTCGAGAGTGCAGCTGCCCCTGCCCTTAATGTGTCTCTCTCCTTGGCTTTCCAAGCAGTTGCCACCCCACTGAGAAGGCTCGTGGCTATGTGATGGAGAGATCTGCCTGGCTGGGATTCTAGAGTTTTTAGTCCGAACATTCTGGTGTGTGTGTTTCTTTTGAAGTCGGGCTTCTGTATAAATTGGTACCCAAACTGGCTGCTTCACTGTGCATCTCTCCCAAGGTAGACGTGCCATCGCACACACCGTGATGGCTTGCGCAGCAGGGATCTTGCAGCATGGAAATAAAAGGTCTGCTGAAGAGTAGCAACCACAACAAAAATGCCCCTTGCCCCCTGCCGGTTGCCCTAAGCAATGTGGCCGCACAGAACATCAAACACTAGGGAATGTTCCCACTGACAAAATCAGGGAGAAAACTGGCTTTGTGGCTAATGTGCCGGACTGGGTGATCTGGGTTCTAGCTTTGGCTCTGCCATAAACAGGTTGTGAAACCTGCTCTGTGCCTCAATGTCCTTGTCTGTAAAATGGGGATAAAACAATGGCTTACTTCACAAGGATTTAATGAGACTTCATGTATTCATGTTTGTAAAGTGCTGTGAGAGCTGTGGGATGGAATACACTAATAACAGTGAGGCTACATCACTGCCGGTCCTTATCCCTATTGTACAACTGGGCAAAGTAATAATAATACATTACAGTTGTTTGGGTGAAGAGACTGTGTAGGACTGTAAGTGGGGTCTGAAAAGAAAAGATGTTGAGGTCCCTCCCCAAAGAACATCCTGATGATGTCTGGCTTAGGTATGGGTCTGTCACCTTAGTAGAATAGTCTTTTCATTGTAGTATTCCAGCAACTGTGTTTTGTATCTTGTATGCATACCCAACCTGGGGACAGAGCCTTCAAGTAGCTGGAAATTGAAGCTAGACATATTCAGACTGGAAATAAGGCGAAAACAGATAGATGGTGATTAACCATTGGTACAATTTGCCAAGACTCATGGTGGATTCTCCATTACTGAGAATGTTTAAATCAAGATTGGATATTTTTCTTGCTAGGAATTATTTTGTGGCAATTTGCTGGCCTTTGTTATACAGGAGATCAGACTAGATGATCACAATGGTCCATTCTGGCCTTGGATTCTATGAATCTATGAAAAGTCCTTGAAGCAAACAGGGCATCATGTCTTGATGGCAGAGACTAGAATAGAAATGAAATACTTCTGTGTAGGGCCTGAGGAGAAAATCCCCAGGGCTCCCTAGAAATGAAGTGTCTCTGAGATCCTCCTCACTGCTCCATGTGGTGGTCAGATCATGAAAGTTGGTAAGGACTGTGCAGTGCACGTGAGCTCAGAACAGATGCAGGGACTCCAGATAACATTAAACTATCCATAACAGATACAGACAGGACTGACTCCTGTCGGAATAACTGGAGTCCTTTTTGGCAAAGAACTGGTGGTTCATCCTTTTGTTGACCTCTCTGATTGTGTTTCTCACCTTGGCACCACCTGTGACTGATTGCATGCACATCTCATCCATGGCTCTTCTCCCAGGAACCTGCCTGTGGATTTTCATGCAGGCAATGAGAACCATCTTGTTGGTTTGTTTTTATTTATAATTTTGTATTCAGTTTTCCAAATACAATAAATATACCAAAATACCAGATTAATCATAATACAAAAGTAAAGCCAGTTAGGATAAAAGCGGGGAAGTAATATATCTATCTTCAGAGTCTACATTAATCATAGACCTCTTAAAGAGTCATTCCAAATTGCTTTGAATTTTTCGGGCAAACCCTTTCTGCAGAGTGCCAGTTGTTCATTAGCTGTGAGGTCAGCTGTATCACTGAGCCAGGCATCATATTTGATGGGGACTGACCATTTTTGCAGGATTAACTTTTTAGCAATCAGGAACCATGCTGCCTTGTTACCAGGTAATCTCTGTGTATCAGGAATATATACAAGAATGAAACTTAAGGGGGAGGGCTCCAATTTAGCATCCAATATCAAATTGGTCCTTTGACCCACCTCATACCAGAAATTCTTGATATGGGGCACTCCCAAAATATATGAGCTAATGTAACACCAAGGGAGTTACATTTCCAACAGTGGTCAGCATTTATGAGACCCATTAGCCTATGTGAGGAAACTATATTCGAAAAAGGTGTCTTTTGGTGGATAAGCTGTAGTCTCAGGGCTATAGTTGCTTTTTAAACATTAGATAAAATTGTATTCCACTGGGCCAGAGATACTGTGTATCCAAATTTCTGTCCCAAGCAACTCTCAAATTAGCAATCTTTGGCAGAGTTCTTTGGGCCAGACAATCATAAAAGGATACCACTGGCTGAGAAAATCCAGGACGTTTCCTTCAAAATAATAAACGTTCTGGAGCTCTCAATGCATCCAGTGCATATATATGTACAATTCAATGCTTTAACTGAAGAGATTTCCATGCTACAGAGCAAGGCATGCCAAATTGTTGCTGAAGATCTACAAACGGTTTAAATTTATCATTGTCAGTTAGCTGTGACACAGTCATAATTCCTGTGGCCATCCAATCCCTCCACAGCAAAGTTTTGCTGCTGATTTTAAGGCTACGATTGCTCCAGAGTAGATTACTACATCTCCATGGAAAAATGGGTGGAAGTGGAATGTTTTAGCTAAGTTTGACCAAGCTTGCCTCACAAATGCTATTGTGGGAGCTCTGGAGCCATCAAATCTATACCAACTTGATCCTACAATGCATGAAAGTGCGGGACAGTATACCAATTCTTGTTCAGTCTGAACCCGAGGTGGGGTCTGTGGGGTCAAATCTAACAGCCACAAAGATGCCGGGCTTAACAAAAAGGAGATATGATCATTTTCCAAGTTGGGAAAATGAAATCCTCCCAGAGATGGGGGAGCTGTAATTTGTTCAGAGCCAATCTAGGTTTCTTACCTACACCCCAAAGGAACATTCTGAAAATATTATTGAATTTTCTTAAAATGAGTTTGAGGAGTAGAAATAGGGAGCCCCCCATAGGAGATAACAAAATTCTGCGAAGGACGTTCATTGTCAATATATGAATTTTATCCAACAAACAAACTGAGGGTTAACACACTCTATCTCCTCAAATTATCAGCCACTTGGGCATTAATTGGATCTATATTTATCTTAGGGATGTCTGGAATAATTTTGAGAATTGGTATTCTTAAATATTTCATATAAGATGATTGCCCTTGAAATTCCCAATTTGAGGAAAGGCCTTTGTGGGCATATTTGTTAATGCCTAAGATTTCTGATTTTCCCCCAATTCATTTTATATCCTGAGGAATCCAAACTTATTAATAGTGGTAGGACGGTTAGGAATGGTAACCTCAGGCTTAGACACTAATACAAGAGCATCATCCACAACATAGAGCCTAATTTTGTGCTCTTTTCGGCCCACCTTGATGCCGTGAATAGGGTGATTAGATCGGATGGCAATGGCTAAAGGTTTTAGAGCTAAATCAAACAGAAGAGGAAGACGGGGGTAGTCATGCCTCGGCTCACTCTGTAATGGAAATGGGGTGGAAATAATACCATTGGTAACTACCCTGGCAGTCGGGTTAGCGTATAAAAGATTAATCCGCGCAATACATGAGTCACCAAATCCAAATTTTGCTAACACAGGAAAAAGAGAGTCCCAGACTATGCAGGCAAAGGCCTTTTTGGTGTGTAAAGAAATGACAGCTAAGGGTTTTTAGAATCTCTCAAAGTGGCAATAATATCAATCAGTTGATGCAAATTATCTGAGCCAAGTCTATTATAAAGTAAACTTACCTGATTTATGTGTATAATATGGGATTGGACAAAGTTCTCTCATACAGCAAGAACTTTAGCTAAAATTTTATCATCACAATTGATTAAAGAAATTGGCCTGTAATTACTATATAGTTCAAGGTCTTGCCCAGGTTAGGAATAACAGAAATAACAGCTTCTTTACGAGTAGGTGGGAGGGTTAGCTCATCCTTGGCCTCACTGAACATACTCAATAATCTTGGTCAGGGGTAGGCAACCTATGGCACACCTGCCGAAGGTGGCACGCGAGCCAATTTTCAGTGGCACTCACACTGCTCGGGTCCTGGCCACTGGTCCGGAGGGCTCTGCATTTTAATTTAATTTTAAATGAAGCTTCTTAAACATTTTAAAAACCATATTTACTTTACATACAACAATAGTTTAGTTATATATTATAGACTTAGAGAAAGATCTTCTAAAAACGTTAAAATGTATGACTGGCACGCGAAACCTTAAATCAGAGTGAATAAAGGAAGACTTGGCACAGCACTTCTGAAAGGTTGCCGACCCCTGATCTAGTCAAAAAGAAGAATCCGTTTAAACAGTTCAGAAATATACACTTGGCACCCAGAGTGGATGTCCAGATCAGGTGAGACTTGGAGACCCTCACAGCCCAAACATTACAACTACAAGTATCAGGGGGTAGCCGTGTTAGTCTGTATCTACAAAAACAACAAGGAGTCTGGTGGCATCTTAAAGACTAACAGATTTATTTGGGCATAAGCTTTCGTGGGTAAAAACCTCACTTCTTCGGCTGCATAGAGCTTATTACCACTACAGTAATCACCTATTACCAGGGCTCTGTCTGCAGGGCCGGCTCCAGGGTTTTGGCCGCCCCAAGCAGCCAAACAAACAAACAAACAATAAAAAAAAAAGCTGCGATCGCGATCTGCCGCGGCAATTCGGCGGGAGGTCCTTTGCTCCGAGCAGGAGTGAGGGTCCGTCCACCGAATTGCTGCCAAACAGCTGGACGTGCTGCCCCTCTTCGAAGTGGCCACCCCAGACACCTGCCTGGTAAGCTGGTGCCTGGAGCCAGCCCTGTCTGTCTGTCATGGAGGTCGCAGAACTCACGGATTCCATTACTTTCTGCAACCTCCAGGACTTCTGCAGTGGCCGGTATGGCTGACCCCAGGGCCGCCCAAGCATTTGGCCCCAGGGCCAGCTGCTCAGGTGGCCCTGCAGCCAGCCATACCTGCTGCTGCTTGGATGGCCCCGGGCAGCTGGCTGCAGGGACCACCTGAGCAGTGATCCTGAGGGTGGTGGGAGCAGCTGCAGCACAGTGGCCCCCGGCAGTGGTCCCGGGGGCAGCTGGAAAAGCGGCAGGTGGCCAGCCCCCTGGCAGCAGGTGCCGCTGGTCCTCCCCCCGAGCAGCGTCCCCCACCCCCTTGGGAGCCTCCCAAAGCAGTGGGCTCCCAGCTAAGATTTAGTCAGGGGTATTTATAGTACAAATCATGGACAGGGCACGGGCTGTGAATTTTTTTGTTTATTGCCCGTGACCTGTCCATGACTTGTACTAAAAATACCCATGACTAAATCGTAGCCTTACCTATTACCAATAGAACCTTGGTACACTTAGTCCATAAGGAAGCCCCAGCTAATAAAACAATTAGAGGAGGAGGGATAGCTCAGTGGTTTGAGCATTAGCCTGCCAAACCTAGGGCTATGAGTTCAATCCTTGAGGAGGCAACTTAGGGATCTGGGGCAAAACTGGTCCTACTAGTGAAGGCAGGGGGCTGGACTCAATGACCTTTTGGGGTTCCTTCCAGCTCTATGAGATAGGTATATATCCATTTAGAATATATATATATATATATTTATAATTATTAATCAAAATGATGGATTTTACATTGATGCGCCTTTCCTATGAGTTAAGGCAATAGTAAATTGATGATAACCCTTCAACCCCAATGAGAGAGGGGGAAAAAGGAACTAACATATCACTATGAACTAGCACCCATCAACTTGTTTAGCGCATATTAGTTCTAAGCGAGCAATACATACATTCCATACTGTCTGATCATTCCATAGATGTCTTCTCCTCTTGCAAGGGAGAAGTTTGCAGATTTTTGAGGTATTTTCCTGCCTTCTGCAGGGAATTGATGATACTATCTTCTTGCCATTCTTAATATGGAGCACTGCTGGGAATTTAATAAAATATTTCAAGTCTATCTTCCCGGCCAATAGTTTTGCCTGGTTAAAAGCTGCCCTCATCACAGGCATAATCTTGGAAGAGCAGTATTTTAATTGCTGGTTCTCCCCATAACAGCTCCTTTTTTCCCCTCTGGATTTCTGCAATATAAGCTCCTTGTTGGTGGTAAACATCAGGAACTTCACAATCAATGCTCTAGGCTGACCTTCTGGAGCAGGCTTGAAGGCAAGAGCCTAGTGTGCCTGTTCTGTGTCAAACCAAAAATCTACTGGCAGAACCAACAACTTAGTTAGCAGTTTAAGGAAATGTTCGGAGGGTTTACCTTTCTCTGTTCCCTCAGGGACACCCACAATCTTGCTGTTACGTTGTTTTGAGTGGCTTTCTAGATCCACTAGCTTGGTCTTAATAGTCTTGATATCATGAAAATTCTTCATAACCTGTAACTTGTTCTCCTTGAAATCATCTTCCACTTCAGAAATTCTGTGTTGTCCATCAGCCATTCATCTGGAAGGAGCTTGGAGTGCACTCTGAATCTCAGTCTTGCTGGTTGTAGGGTGGAAACTATAGAGTTAATTTCAATGGTGTCTGCGGCCCCCTGGTGTAGTACAGCCATCAGCTGCATTCCATCAGGCTCAGGCGCCATTTTGTTTGAAGAAGGTGATCAGGCAGATCTCCTGTGGGGTTTTTGTTTGTGTGCTTTCAGATTCAGAGAGGAAAATGCAGAGCTAGAGGGGATCTTGGGGGTTTCAGTAGTCAAGCACAATATTTCTTGGGGTGGGTTGGATGATTGGTTTTAGGGGACAATGTTTAGGGATTCCACGTGGGCTGCTTCCGAGCTCAAGCAACCTGCATCCGCCGAGGTCACATCTCCCTCTGGCGTCCAATGAGAACCATCTTGGATCCATGTCTAAATGAATGGACCATTTCTTGGCAGTTGCTTTTCTGATCTCTGACAATGCTTTTGATCTGGCCCTTCTGTGAGGAATTGTGTTCAGAGGCCTGTCCAGTCCCACCGATTCCCAAGCACTGAAATTGTAGTAGCAGTTCATACCCAGTTCTCCCCTGTACCAATGAGTGCCTCCAGAATCAGATGAACAGAGCTAATCCAGACGCTGCGAGACAGGTAGGGTATCCAGTCATACCAATTTGCTGCACTCTACAATGATTGGCAGCCAATTCCAGGCACATTTCAAGGATCTGGCCCTCAGTGGTCCACACCTGGCTACCTCTGAAACAGTCTCTAGCTGGCTCTGCACTCTACTGCAGCAGCTGTATTCAATGAGCACGCTGCCTGGTGGACACTTTCTTGGGGGCTTTAGCTGTGGAATCAATTCCCACCAGAGATCTGCCTCAAGCCATGTCCTGCCACCTTCAGGGCACACGGTGAAACTCCTCGTTTGTTAGACCTTCTCGGCAAACGAGTGCATCCTCTGCCTTCATATCCTCCGCTGAGGCCACTGCCTGCTGTGTCCTTCCCAGTACAATAGGATCCTGACATCCAACTGGAGCACTGCATTCCACTGTGCCTCATCCATCTTTGCAACATGGGGTAGCAGAGAGGTGACGCACGGGACAGATCAAAGGGAATTCTGGGCCTTTGATCCCATCGTCCCCTATGACACCAGAGCATATCCCTACAATGCATAATGAAAATTTCCCTTCAGGCAGTGTGGAGAACACTGGGACGCCTACCCTCAGTGCACCATGCGTCTAGCAATACAGCATGCTGCTGTGTGGACACAAGCATTGTGACATGCATCAGCACAGTGTGAAGGCACTCCTCTGAAACATGTTTTGTTTTGCTTTGGTAGCACTATGCCACCAAATCTTATTCCGGCCTAGCTGCTGTGTGCAACAAGCCCTTAGGATCACTAATAGGGTTGCCAGGTATCTGGTTTTCAACCAGAACGCCCGGTCGAAAAGAGACCCTGGCGGCTCCGGTCAGCACCACTGACTGGGCAGCTAAAAGTCCAGTCGATGGTGCAGCGGGGCTAAGGCAGGCTCCCTGCCTGCCCTGGCTCCATGCGGCTCCTGGAAGCGGCCGGCATGTCCAGCTCCTAGGTATAGGGGCGGCCAGGGGGCTCCGCGCACTGCTCCCGCCCTAAGCGCCAGCTCCGCAGCTCCCATTGGCCAGAAACTGCAGCCAGTCAGAGCTGCGGGGCGGTGTCTACAGGTGTGGGCAGCACGCGGAGCCCCTGTGCCACTCCGCCTAGGAGCCGGACATGCCAGTTGCTTCTGGGAGCCGCCTGAGGTAAGTGCTGCCCAGCTATAGTCCGTACCTCAACTCCCTGCCACACCCTAACTCCCTCCCAGAGCCCGCACCCCTCACCCCCTCGCACACCACAACCCCCTTCCCCAGGCCTGAACCCCTGCCTGTACCTCAGACCCCCTCCTGGAGCCTGCCCCTCACCCCCTCCCACACCACAACCCCCTTCCCCAGGCCTGAGCCCCTGCCTGTACCTCAGACCCCCTCCTGGAGCCTGCCCCCCAACCCCTTGCCCCAGCCTGGTTAAAGTGAGTGAGGGTGGGGGAGAGCGAGCGACGGTGGGAAGGGAAATGGAGTGAGCGGGAGGCGGTGCCTCAGAGAAGGGGCAGGGCCTCAGGGAAGAGGCGGGGCAAAGGGTGTTCACTTTTGTGCGGTTAGAAAGTTGGCAACCCTAGTCACTAAAGATTCCATGGCCCTCTTTACAGGGGTTGGAGACTAGGCCTGTTGGTTGGACAAATTCCAGTCTCATCCTCCGTTTTTATTGATATGACCGTAGCACCTAGACGCTTTAGCTGTTGTTGAGCCTGTACTGTACTGCCCTGAACAGCTGACAATCCCACCAGATGAGAGAGAGAGAGAGAGCGAAAAAGGAAGTCATGGTCTCCCCATTTTACAGGTGCGGATACCAAGACAGAACAAACTCAGCGAGATCAAGTGACCTGCAACATGCAGGGAGTCTGGCAGAGCAGGGAATTGAACCAGGTCTCTAGAACCTCAGGCCAGAGCCTTAATTACAAGCCTGTTCTCCCTCTTGGAATTTCTGTTATAGGCAGACCCAGTAGTGACGCCTCTGGCTCGGTGGCCCAACACTTTCCATTATAAACCCCTGCTTTAAGCCGCCTATAACTTTGCCAAACTGTACCCACTTGGTCTGAAATTGTCCATGTTTGCTCCCTACCTGTGCAATCTTAATTCAACCCGCTCATGCATAGGCATTATGATCACCTTTCTAATGATTTGATCACTACTTGTCCTACAGGACCTCTGCTTCATTTGCTTTCCGTCCTGGGCACTGATTGAGGTAGAGGGTGGCACAAAAAGAGAAGTTGTTTTGTGTTTAAGGCGCTGGGACTTTAGTAAGGTTGCTAAGACAGTGCCACATGACATTCTCAGAAGCAAACTTGGAAACGTAGTCTTGATGAAATGACTATAAGGTGGGGGCACCACGGGTTGGAAGACCATGCTCAAAGAGTAGTTATCAATGGTTCACTGTCAAACTGGGAAGCTGTATCTAGTGGGGTCCTACAGCACTCTCTCCTGGGTCTAGTACTACTGAATATTTTTATTAATGACTTGGATAATGGAATGGAGAATATGCTTATAAAATTTTTGGGTGACGCCAAGCTAGGGGGTTGCTAACACGTTGGAGTTAGAATTCAAATGACCTTGACAAATTGGAGAATTCATCTGAAATCAACAAAAAGAAAGTCAGTAAAGACAAGTGGAAATGCAAAGTACTTTACTTAAGAGGGAAAAAAGTCAAACGCCCAACTACAAACTGGGGAGTAACTGGCTAGGTGGTCGTACTGCTGAAAAGGATCTAGGGGTTACGGTGGATCAATATGTAATGCAGTTGCAAAACAAGACTTTTCTTTGAGTGATTGCACATGTACATTGCTGCACTCATTCCCTCAATGGTACCCATCAGAGTGGCTTGAGTAGCCCCTGCCTTCACATGCCACTGCGGGCTGGACTAGATGTGGTGGACTTGGCTACCAAGACCATGGCTTCTGTGGCTTCCAGGTACAGGAGGTCTTGGCTGCCATCCTCAGGGCTTCTGCACATGGTCCAACAAACATTACAAGACTTGCACCCCCTTCCCCCCAAAGGTGCTTACTTGCGCCCCCTTCCCCCTTGTTTTTTTGGGAAGCAAATAGAATCCTTCAACCCATGAAGCTTAGAGTCTAGGGTGATTTTATAGTCTTTGGGGTTGTATACTCCTGCCCTGCCCGCAGCAGACCCACCATTACTCTGCTCCTGCTCTTTGTCAGATAGGGACTATAAACGCAAACCACCATCTCCTCCTGCATCTTCATCAGTGCCTGCCCAAGGACCACTCTCACGAGGAGTTCCTCTTCCAGGGGTTCATTCTCTCCTTCAGGTAGGAGCCATAGAGGAGGTAGCTATGTTTCAGAGGGAAGGGGCTCTATTCCCATTATCACCTAACCACAAAAGCAAAAGGAGGTCTCAGATCAGTTTTAGATCTGCACCAGCTCAACAGCTATCTCCAAAAGATAAAGTTCTACATGACCACCCTGGCTTCCATTATCCCTCCCTGGATCCTGGTATGCCGCCCCCAACTCAAGCCACCTATTGTCATGTGGCGAGTTATCAAGGTCACAGCAAGTATCTCAGATTCGTAGAGAAGCACTCTAGTTACCTGTTCACTGCACTGCCTTTCGGCCTGTCAGCAGCTTATTGGGCTTTCACAAAAGGTATGACAGTGGTAGCTGCTTTCCTGAGGAGGCTCCGAGTACAAGTCATGGATGACTGGCTAGTCAAAGACCGATCCAGGGCTCAGGTACTGTCCAATCTCTCTCTCATTCAGTCAACTTTTAAAACCCTGGGTCTGCTGATCAACTTAGAAAAAAATCTCTGGTCCCCGATCCCCTCCCTGCATTTCTGTCATGGAGCTGGATGTCTGGGCGTGATCTGGGTCTGTCTTCTCCGTGGCGTGCCACTTTGGGAAGACTGGTTGCTCTAGGGTTTCGGTGCCCGACTGCAACCTCGTGCACAGGGTGCCCTACTCTAGCCCAGCTATTTTGTTGCCACAAAGCTAGGGGAAAAACAAAAAAAGACTCCCTGACTTTGCAGGCTGAACCCTTTGCGTGCCTGTTCCCCCTCAGGCAGCAAAGGAAAGAAGAAGAAAAAACTCCCGGGCTTTGCAGGCTGCCAAAAGGAAAAATCCCGAGGTCTGTGCTTCTGGTTCAAAATGATCCCACCTCTGCCACCATGTCAGGGCTGATTCCCCACTCTGGCTCTTCGAGTGCAGAAGGTGGGAGCCTGCAAGGATTCTAAAAATTAATACTGGCCACTCCAGGCTTGTATTAAACTCCCAAGGTTACAGCTTCTCTCTGACCTTGGATGGGTAGATGCTGCCACCACCCAAGTGCAGAACCCCTTTGAGAACCCAGGAAGGTCCACTTGGGAATTCCTTCCTGTTGGGTACCCTCAAGCGCGTGCGTGCTCTCTTTCTCTCTCTCTCACACACACACACACACACAGGGAAGAGCTGAGAAAGGGGGGAAAAAAAAAAAAAGGGAAATCAGAATTAAGCATCAAGGATAGCTTTCTTGAGGTTCAGCTTAAAGGTTACAAGCAAAACAAAAGCACCTGGGGTTAGCACAGAGGCGTCCACAAGCCATAACAAAATAAAAGGGATAAACCTAATTGCGTCTTCCTAGACATTTCCTGATCTACTTACATAGCTGGGGTTTTAAATGAGTAGTTTCTAGGCATGATACTGATGATTTTTCATACCTGGCCCAAGCTTCTTACATCATAGCTCTGCCCTGTCCGCCTCTCCCCACGAGAACAACCACAGACAGACAAAAGGAGAGTCTTTTCTCCATTTTAAAAAGTTCTAGCCTTCTCATTGGCTCTTTTGGCCAGGTGTCCACTCACTTCCTTTTACCTATGCATAGCATTGAGACTTTTTAACCCTTTACAGGTAGAGCAATTAGAGAACAGCTACTAAGAGGATTTTATAATTACTGGTTGGCTGGGTGTCCAAAAAAGGGAGCTTTACCCCCCTCCCTAATCACAAAGGCCTGGAAAGGAACCCAGAAATATGGGAACCTGTTCCTCCCTGGGACTTGAACTTAGATTTTTCAAGGCTTATGAGGTCTCTGTTTGAGCCTTTAGCAATCAATGTGCTCCTTACTACAACTATCATTGAAGGTGGCATTTTAGTAGCTCTCGCTTTGGCTAGAAGGGTGGCTGCGCTGCATGCTCTGATGTCTGAACCTCCTTATACTTCGTCCTTAAAGAAACTGTATATCTGCGCACCCCACATCCAAGCTTTTGCTGTAAAGTGGTTATCTACCTTTCCTATTAACCAGTCGGTTTACTTACGTACATTTTGCCTCAAACCACACACCAGTAGAGAGGAGCAATGCCTGCCCAGCCTAGACGTTAGAAGGGCTTTGGCGTTCTATGAACATAGACAGGACTAAATAGTTCCGTTTGTGAGCCCAACTACTCGTGGCCGTCACTGGCAGGATGAGGGGTCTCCCAGTCTCTTTGCAGATAATCTCCTATAGTTATATATGTTATGACCTGGGTGCCATTTCCCTGCTGAGCAAAGAAACTGCGCGTTCGATGAGATCACAAGCGGCCTCAGCAGCATTTCTTGTGCAAATCCCTAACCAGAATATTTGTAGAGCAGCAACCTGGTCTTTAATCCACACCTTCATGTCCCATTATGCCATCACTCAGCACTGTAGAGACAATGGTAAATTTGGGCGAGTTATACTCCAGTCTGTGTGTACATAAACTCCATCCCTCTTCCTACCCCACACTTGTGAGTCACGGAGAGTGGAATGCACATGTGCAATCACTCAGAAACCCCAATTCTGTTACTAACCTTCCGTATCTGTTCTTTGAGATGTGCTGTTGTCACGGACTCAGTGTCATGCCCACTCTCAGTCCTGTGCAGTCCCTGGGGGAACCCCCTTCAGTGCGACAGCCCTTCTCGGGGGTCCACTCTCTCTCGGGGGTTAAGCCCCTCTGCCTCCTGTCTCGTGCCATGGGCCCCCTCAGGGAGTCCACTCGCTCTGGACCCCCGGGGCCTCCACTCCCAGAGGGAATAATGCAACCATGTTCACTAGACCTGAGAGACTCTCAGCATAAAACAGGAGGGTTTATTGAGCATCTGAACACAACACAGGAAACTCTCAGGGCCCTCAGGCCTGGCCTCCCTCAACACAGTACATCTAAGTCTCTCCTACATCCAGTAGGCTCTGCCTGCTCCCCCTCTCCAGTCCCGAGCCCCTGTGCTTTCCAGCTGGGCATCCGATATCACCACCCCCAACAGCTCCTCCCCTGTCCTTGGTCTTCCGTCCCAGGTAAACAGGTCGCTGGGGCCCTCTCTCTTCCGTCCTTTGTTCCCCTCTGGCTGGTCAGGTCACCGAGACCCTCTCTCCTCAGCCCTTTGTCCTCCCACTCATAGGTGCCGACTTCAGCTCCCGCCAGTGGGTGCTCGACCACCCCCAGCCCTGCCCCAACTCCAGCCCTGCCCCGCCTCCTCCCACGCCTGCCTTGCCCCTATTCCAACTCCTTCCCCAAATCCCCGCCCTGGTCCCACCTCCTCCCTCAGCGAGCTGTGTTCCCACTCCTCCCTATCCCTCCCAGCACGCTGCCAAACCGCTGCTTGGCGGTGGCAAGGTGGGAAGCACTGGGAGGTAGGTGGAGGAGCAGGGACATGCATGCTCAGGGGAGGAGGTGGTAGCTGAGGGGGGCTCTGGGTCGGCTGGGTCCTTTATACTGGTGCATGGTGGCATGTGATGGCAGAGAGTGCCTGATGGAAGGAAGGGAGGGAGGGATAGCTCAGTGGTTTGAGCATTGGCCTGCTAAACCCAGGGTTGTGAGTTCAATTCTTCAGGGGGGCATTTAGAGAACTGGGGTAAAAATCTGTCTGGGGATTGGTCCTGCTTTGAGCAGGGGTTTGAACTAGATGATCTCCTGAGGTCCTTTCCAACCCTGATATTCTATGATTGAGCCCCCCTGGCAGGTACCACTGAGGGAAAAAATTCCAATCATGGTATATGGGGTTGTGCACACTCAAGAGTAGAACAGACATGTGCAAAACACATCTCAAAGAGCAAAGTTATAGAAGGGTTAATAACATGTTTATATCATTTTGGGGTGTATTAACAGGAATGTCATAGGTAAGACCCAAGAGGTAACTGTCCCACTCTACTCGGCACTGGTGAGGCTTCAGCAGCAGTATTGTGTCCAGTTCTGGGCACCTCATGTTAGGAAAGATGTGGACAAATCGGGGAGAGTCTAGAGAAGAGCAACCAAAAAGGATAAAAGGTTTAAAAAACCTGATCTCTGAGGAAAAAGTGGGGCTGTTTAGTCTTGAGTAAAGAAGATTGAGGAGGGGAACCTGATAAATCTTCAAATATGTTAAGGGCTGTTGGAGAACAATTGATCACTGTCCTCTTTCTATGTCCACTGAAGGTAGGACAAGAAGTAATGGGCCTAATCTGCAGCTAGGGAGATCTAGGTTACATATTAGGAATTAACTTTCTAACTCTAAGGATAGGTAAGTACTGAAACAGACTGCCAAGGGAGATTGTGGAATCCCCATGACAGGTGGCTTTTAAGAAAAGGTTGAACAAACACCTGTCAGGGGTGGTCTAGGTTTACTTGGTCCTGCCTTGGTGCAGGGGACTGGAGTTGATGGCCTTTTGAGGTCCCTTGCAGTCCTACATTTCTATGATTCTGTGTGACGCAGGGCAAGCCTACCATATTGCACACCAACACCGGTGGGAATTTTAAGGTTGAATGGGTAACCTCGGCTCTGGCACTTCTGAACACTTGTGTGCTTGACTTTGCAACTTTAATGTTCTCTTACCATAGTTGTTTGGGTGTAGTACACATACTACTTCGCTCCCTGCTTCGTAATAGTCTTTTGTGACGTAAAACAGCTGCCACGTTCCACCCAAGAGCTGGCTGCATTTTAGTATAATTCCAACAGTGCCTATCATGTTGGTATGTAAGCCACTTTTGTGTGTGTGTGTGTATCCATTTCCTGTAGATGTGCCGTTTGTGAAGGACACTATGTAAATGTCAAGTGTTACTGCTATTATTGCTATATGGTAATATCAATCTTTTAACTGGCAACCTGCTAGGTACCACAGAAAGTCTGCAAATGGTTGTATTTGTGGATCTAGCAGGGGGGAAATCTTCCCCCATGTTTCCCAAGGCTCCTTAAATACGGTTATCCCTTTCTGACTCGAGAGACTAGACAAAATGTGGGGCCCTTGGGATGTTCCAGCTGGGAGCAGACATTTAACAGTGAGGATAATTAGCCATTGGAAGAATTTACCAAGGGTCGTGGTGGAGTCTTCATCACTGATTATTTTTAAATCAAGATTTGATGTTGTTCTAAAATACCTGGTCTGGGAATTATTTGGGGGACGTTCTCTGGCCTGTATTCTACAGGAGGTCAGACTAGATTAGGGTTACCATATTTCAGCAAGAAAAAAAGAGGACGGGAGGAGCCCCGCCCTAGCCCCGCCCCTGCCCCTCCCACTTCCCGCCCCCCCAGAACCCCCAACCCTCCCCCCGTTCCTTGTCCCCTGACTGCCCCCTCCTGGGACCCCTGCCCCTAACTGCCCCCCAGGACTCCACTCCCTATCTAAGCCTCCCTGCCTCTTGTCCCCTGACTGCCCCAACCCTTATCCACACCCCCACCCCCAGACAGACCCCTGGGACTCCCACGCCCCATCCAACCACTCCCCCCCCCAGAACTCCCAACCCATCTAAACCCCTCTGCTCCCTGTCCCCTGACTGCTCCGATCCATCTCCCCACCCCTGCCACCTGACAGCCCCCCCCCAGAACTCCCAAACACTCCCCCCCTGCTCCTTGTCCCCTGACTGCCCCCTCCTGGGACCCCTGCTCCTAACTGCCCTCCAGAACCCCACCCCCTACCTAAGACTCCCTGTTCCTTGTCCCCTAACTGCCCCCTCCTAAGACCCCCCCCAACTGCCCCCCAGGACCCTACCCCCTACCTGTACCCTGACTGCCCAAAACTTTCTCCACTCCCCCCAAAAAGCCCCCCCCCCGTTTCTTGACTGCCACCTCCAGAACCTTCCTGCCCCCCCTTACCCTGCTGCTCAGAACAGGGTGTTGGGCTCTGTGCAGCCGAGCCGGACACGTGGCTGCGCTCCCCAGCACAACAAAACCCGGTCCCTGGCCCTGCACAACAAAACCCGGTCTGGCCCTGCACAGTGCTGCCGGACTGGGCTGCAAGGGAGCTGCCGGCTCAGAATGCAGGGCGGATCCGGCTCCTCTACAGCTGCTCCAGAGTCCAGCCCGGGACTTCCCTGCAGCCCTCCCAGCCGCTCGCTCTGCTCTGCCGGGGGGAAATCCCGGACATTGTGAGTGCTTTACAAATTCCCCCTGGACGCTATTTTTAGCACAAAAAGGAGGACATGTCCGGGTAAATCCGGACGAATGGTAACCCTAGACTAGATGATCACAATGGTCCCTTGTGGCCTTAACATCTATGAAATTGATGATTGCCTGGTATCTTGTTTATTTACAAGGAATGTACCAAGTCCTGCTTCTCCAACTGCAGGAGGAAGCAAAGGCACAAAGGAGCAGTTTCTTAGCTAACTGCCCTAGGCCTCTCTAGCCAACATCAGAGGCCAAAGCTCTCTCAAAACTTCTCCCAGAGTCACCTTGTGCTTACAGGATCCTGCTTGATTCCTTCAAGCGTGCTTTTGTGCGCGTGCTCTCCCTGGTTCTGTGTTCTGCCTTCCCTCTCGTACACACCCAAACCAGTACTTGGCAAACCCTTCCTCCCAGTCCTGGGGGACTCCTTGCCACAATCCTAGGCCAAGAGCTTAACAAGAGTCAAAGAGAGGCTCAGATATTTTCAACTAGATAATAAAAACACTCACAGTTAAGATAAAAAATGTGTAAGGGATGTAAACCTCCAGCTTCAGGGCGTAAGCCAGCCTCTAGCTGATAGGGGTGCAAGGACCAAGGCCTGGTGGTCAGGCCTACTGGTCAAGAGTCAGGCTTAGTGGTCAGAGCCAAGGGTCACAACAAAGGACAGTGCCAGGGGTCAGGTGTAGGAGCAGGGGCTGGGAGCAGATGGAAGGCAGGAACAGAGGGCTCAGGAGTTGGGTAAGCAGGAGAGGGTCATAGTTGCAGCCAGCCAAGGATTCCTCTAGTTGTTCAGTCGCTGTTATTTCCTGGTTTATATAGAGCTCCTCAGCCAATCAGGGGCACTGGATGTTCCCCCAATCGGGAGCTTTGGGGGCGGGACCCTCTGCTAGCTAGCACTTTGCTGGTTACTCTGGTGAGCTGTTGGGTGGTGGTCATGGTCCGAGTACCCATGGGCATGGATGGAAGATCTGTGATCCCTCACAGGGTGTTAGGGATGAACTTCCCCAAGGGGCCGGGGTTTCTTGCACCTTCCTCTGAAGCCTCCGGTTCTGGCCGCTTTCAGAGACGGGACGCTAGACAAGCAGGCGAATTGGCCATGTTTAAGAGATGGAGCTTAGAGTAATTCTACACAGCAGTGTGAGCCCAGGCTCAAGCTAAACGCACCTTGTGTCCACACTGCAAATGCCCTAACCTAGGGCTCGGAGCCAGGGTCCCAGGAACCTGCAGGGCTGGAGGGCCCACGCCTGTGTTAAGCTGGGTCCTAGGGTCTGAGCCCTATAGCTTTCCTGTGTGCATGCAGCCCCCGCTTGACTCAAGTCCCAGAGTTCCCGGCAGCCAGCGCAGCGGCCACAAGTGCCATTACTGCCTGGCCGAGCACGCTCCCTGCTCCGGCTCCTCCTCGCTGCTGCACAGAGCGTGCCCAGGCAGGGAGCAAAGCTGACAAGTGGGAGGTGGCTCCCAGATGTTGGGGGTCACCCCTCCTCTGGCCATGCTGAGCCAGGAGCCCTGCTGCTCCCGCACCCTGCAGGGCAGCGCTTGGTCCCTGCTCCACTCTGACCCTTATTCCCGGCCCCCCACTGCTGTCCCAGGGGCTGCGTGTGCAGAGGCGCCCAGGCAGCATGTACTGTCAGGGCAGCAAGTGGGAGCCAGCCCCAAAACTTCCCTACAGCCTCCCAGTGCTCCCTTCTCTCTGCCTCCTGGAGTGCGGTAGGAGCAGGGATAAGGGAACGGGGGGCTGGGGGGGGGGGGGCTGGAGCACACTGCAAACTGCACACCAAGCCCTGGAGTCACACTTCACCACTGTGCAGCAGGTTGGGGCGGGGGGGGGGGGGGTCCTCTGAAACCTACATTTTATGTTAAACTTCAAAACAGACACAAATAAATAAAAAAACAACCAAAACCCCTTCGTTGAACAGCCCAGGTTGCAAATGAAGAATTGCAGAGTTTCATTGTAATAGTTTGATGGCCCTGGAGCCTGATATCCTAATTCTCCTCAGAACAGGCCCACATTTTCCTGCCTAGAGTTGGAGAGTCCAGTTCTCAGATTAGATGGCTGTTCACTATAAGTCTTCTCAACCTGCGGAGACAGCCACCAAAGAGTCATTAGGTGGTTTGGGTACTAATGCGCCTCACGGCGCCTGAGTCCCATCCATAGTTAGGAAACAGGGGGCAGTAGAGTTTCCCCCCATGCACCATGTCCTAAGGCTGGAGCAGGGGTGGGCAAACCTTTTGGCCTGAGGGTCACATCTGGGAATAGAAATTGTATGGCAGGCCATGAATGCTCACAAAATTGGGGTTGGGGTGTGGGAGGGGGTGAGGCTCCGGAGTGGGGCCAGAAATGAGGAGTTCAGGGTGTGGGAGGGGGCTCTGGCTGGGGGAGTGGGGCATGGGGGGGGGGGTGAGGGCTTTGGCTGGGGGTGCAGGCTCTGGGGTGGGGTTGGGGATGAGGGATTTGGGGTGAAGGAGAGTGCTCCAGGCTGGGATTGAGGGGTTAGGAGGGCAGGAGGGGGATTAGGGCTGGGGCAGGGGGTTGGGGCAGGGGGAGAGGCTCAGGGGTGCAGGCTCTGGGCTGTGCTTACCTCAAGCTGCTCCTGGAAGCAGCGGCAAGTCCCTTCTCTAGCTCCTACGCAGAGGCGCGGCCAGGCAGCTCTGCATGCTGCCCCGTCTGCAGGCACCGCCCTGCAGCTCCCATTGGCTGCGGTTCCTGGCCAATTGGAGCTGTGGGGGCGGTGCTTAGGGCAGGGGCAGCAAGCAGAGCAGAGTCCCCTGGCTGTCCCTATGTGTAGGAGCTAGAGCAGGGCCATGCCACTGCTTCTGGGAGCCACGTGGAGCAGCCCCTGACCCTGCTCCCCGGCTGGAGCAGGTCTATGCCGCTGCTTCCAGGAGCCGTGTGGAGCAGCCCCTGACTCTGCGCCCCGGCTGGAGCACCAGAGCGGGGCAAGCCCAAGACTCCGCTCCCCAGCGGGAGCTCGAGGGCCAGCTTAAAATGGCTGTTGGGCCAGATCCGGCCCGCAGTTTGCCCACCCCTGGGCTAGAGTGTCAACACTGGTAGAGGGTGGGGGCACTAGGCACTTTGGAATATGTTTTCTTTTACTTGGACCTGTGCACCACAATGTGGATGCCAGAGCACTTGGTTTGACCACAGATTAGACAATCCTTAGCCTAGGATTAAAATGCAGTGTGGACACTCAAGCCCAGGGTTCCCTGACATAGGTGAGCTGACTTGAGTCCCACTACCTCTGGGCTTACGTTGCTGTATAGACATGCAATGAACTCCACCCGGAGCTAATGACTATCACAAACCTCCCCACCTTCTGCACCAAGAGCAGTGTGTGTGTGTGTGTGTGTGTGTGTGTGTGTGTGTGTGTGTGTGTGTGTGTGTGTGTGTGTGTGTGTGTGTGTGTGTGTGTGTGTGTGTGTGTGTGTGTGTGTGTTACCCACAACAAAACACTCCACTGCACACACTTCTGCCCCGGGGAGAGGAGGAGAGAACTAACACATGACAGATGTTAGTCACGTTGCTCAATGCATGACTGGAAGGTGCCCAGATCCTGTGGGGATGAACATGGTATAAGAACCTAAATAGAAGAGAATGGATTAGGCCGGTTCCCTTGTCACTCTGGGCTGGCTGTGGGGCTGTTTGCCATCCTGTGCTCAGTGCCAGGAGTCTCCTATTGCCTTTTCCAAATGTAAATGTTTGTTGCAAAGTTTCAAAAAGATGCAAAGCAAAGAGCAGACTTACTGCAAACAGAGGCAAAAGCCCGAATACCTGCGCTGCCCTCGGCATGCGGCAAACAAGGCGCTGAGTGTAGGATGTCAAACGATGCTGCACACGAGAGAGAGGTGTCCTGCAGCACAGAAAATCACAACCAGCTCCGTTCCTTATGCACCTGGCCATCTTTTGGCCAGCTAAAGCCAGAGCTAAACGAACATCATGGGAGGCTACAGGAGAGGTGAGCTAAACTAGTCACTCCCAAACTGCAGTCTGTAGAGAGGTCCCATGGAACCGGCTTCTCCATGTTTCCAGCCGCTAAAATGCATCAAGAAACCCTAAAATATCCGGAATACTTTCCAAAAGGCTGTCATTTGCCACACAGAAGTGAGGCCACATGCTCACGAATGGCAAGACAGATGGCTCGTGATCATGAATAGGAGGGGAGGTGTCCACCAGCCAAGGTGTTGTCCATGCTGTGAAAGGTGTGAGGATGCAGCGTGGGTTGAGCCACCCGGCCCTCCTCGCCAGAAGGATACTGATGCTTTGTGCTTGGATAGCTCCCTTCAGCTGGGACTTCACAGTAGCGTACTCATGTTAATGAGCATTCATTTGATCCTGGCCGTGCCTCTGGGGGATACTGCAGTACTATGCATAGCATAAGGATTAGGGGTCCCATTTTACAAATGGGGAAACTGAGATGACTTGCCCAAAGCAGTGCGGAGTCAGTGGCTGGAGAAGGAACCCAGGAGTCCTGACTTATGCAGTGAAGGCTGGGCACAGGCTCACCTACGTGAGCTAGCTCGAATTCAGTTAGCTCCAGTAACAAATCAGGAAGTGAGCCCAGTACGGAGCCGGAGCTGGAGCCCGTGCTGGACTTGTACTGCCTGCTCCGGTGCCCAGGCTGTGCTGTCTTCACGACTGCTCCTGGAGTTAGCTGGAGTCAAGCCAGCTGCAGTAGGTGAGCCCAGGCCCAGCTTTCGCTGTGCAGCAAGACCCTCTGGCTTTACCACGGGCTCCCATTACTCTGGGAACCCAGGAGTCCTGGTGCCATTAAATCTCATCTGGCGCAAATCCGTGTAATAGCGACTGGGAACCCTTCTCTTGTGGATACAGCATGAATGTGGTGGTGGGGTGGCAAAAACACTGTGCTTGGCATTCTCCTTCCTCCCAAGAGTGCAGAGAGGCTCCCTGCCCAGGGCAGCTGGAATCTGTGTCAGAGGCCCTTACCTGTGTCATGCCTTCCGTGTTCCCTGCCTGCACCTAACCTCCTGCAGCTCTGTTCTCCTGTAAAACCTGGCCTGGAGGCTTGTGCCAGCTGAGATCGAAGTGCAGGCAGGAGACTGGCTGGGACCCAGGTCAGCTGGCTACCTGCAGAGCACCTGAGTGCACGTCAGCCTGGTCTCTTGGAATAGGTGTGTCAGCAGGAGGCGGGCCGTGGAACAGGGGAGGAGGCGGAGCAGCAGGTGTAAGCCCCCATCTCCCTGGGAGAAGGAAGAGCTGATTGTAAAGTACCTGAACCTTGCAGCTGGCCACAGAATCTCTCGGCCTCTGCACACCTGCTCCGCACAGATCGTCTCCCTTGCTATCGGGAGCTCCTGGATCCTTTCATCCCAGGGCCAGCCCTGCCCATGGGAGCAGCCAGCAGCCTGGGGCTTTGTGGAATATGGCTGTAAGATTTCAGGCAAGTCTCTTTCCCCAGCAGGTGTGTGCGTTCGGTGAAGCAGGTCCTGGGCCAGTAGCTTTGTGAGTGCTGTGCGTGGTAACAGCCGTCGTGAGGCAGGGGAACAATCTGAAGGGAGAAACAGGGTTTATCTTGCTTCAGTTTTGCAGCAGCCTGTTCAAAGGACAGCAATTCTAGGCTAAGAAAACAATCTTCTCCAAGCCAATGGCAGCAGCTTTTGCTCACTCCCAGCCTGGCTCAGATCTGAACCAGCAACTCAAGAGGGAAGGAGATGCAAACATCAGGATGATTCTGAGGAGAGGCTGCCCACAGCCCATCCTGCTCCGGTTAAAGTCAATGGCCAAAAACCCCTTTGACCCCACTGGCCCAGGACTGGCTTTGTGCACGGTGCAGACATGCTCTGCATGGAGCTGCACCGTCCTATCGCGTCTCATGCTGTAACCTGCAGCCATTGGTTTTCAGGCCTATCCGGACTTGGGTGGTGATGTATTTTGCTTTCTTGTCAGATGGTGTTTACTACTTTGATAGGCCAGCTGTTCTGAGAAATCCTGTGCTGGGGGGAATGCTCTGTTTGCTGAACCCAGGGATTCCTCCTGATGCGTGATTTCCCCTGCAGACGGAGGGTTTGGCTAGAGAGGGGCCTGAATCAGATCTCCCTCAGACTTTTGGGGTATTTTAAATATGGCTTGCTCCCTTCGCTAATTGTACCCTGCAATGCAGGGCCTGGTCTGTTCGCTATTGACGGTACTAGCTGTGCAGAGGGAAGCAAGCTGATCCAGGCCTGGAAATCCCTGGTTTGATCAGTCTCTGCAGAGTGTGGATTTCAAACCCTCTCTCCAGTTCCTGGAGTCTCTTGTCCGCCTGGCCTTTTTGTTACACCAGGTTTTGGCTGTTCCCTTCTTTGGGCATCTGCATGTCTTTCCTGGTCAGGATTCCTCCTCTTGGGGTGTGGAATGCCTCTTGTCCTGCCAACAGATACACTTTCCGGGGAGGGATGTTCAGCCCAGCCGACCTGCTTGGGTTGGGGGGTTGTTTGTGAGTGGTTTTCTCGACACTGATAATGGCTTTCGGGCCTGAGCCTCCACTCTTACTCTGGTTCGGTGTTGGTGTCATTCCACTGACGCAGTCCTGGGGCTAGGGTTGCCAATTTTGGTTGAATGTATTCCTGGAGATTTCATCACGTGACATAATCTTTAATTAAAGATTAATCTTTAATTCCTGGTGACTCCAGGCCAATCCTGGAGGGTTGGCAACCCTACCTGGTGGTCACTGAAATGTGCCCAGTCCCAGGTGATGCTGTTGGTGGTTTTTTCACTGAGGGGACAAAGGTGCTGGGAGGGTGGTGCCTGCTGTTCAAAAACTGCTGCTGAGGAGGAGCAGGGACTGGGAGGTCTCTAGATTTCACCCCTTTCTGGGGGTGGCTGGTAATGCTCAAAATCGTGGGGTTGGTGGCGGCTGGAGCTGGCACAATGGGAGAGCATTTTCCACACGGCTCTGCCAATGTACCCCACCCCCGTCCTGACCTGCAGCGCTCCCTGCTTGTCCAGTCCCCAGCCCCCGACAGACAGTCCTACCCTCGGAGGGGTCTGGTCTGGGTTACTTGATCCTTCCCTACCTCTCAGACACCAGGCTGTCCATCAAGATCTGAACTGCACGGTGTTTAGTTCTGGTCGTTTTGAGACTGCAGGTGCCTCATAATGACCTTGGAGCATGGCCTGCTCACTCGAAACCAGGCTGAGAACATGCAGGCTTCTGCTTTTCCCTTTCTTGGATCACAGACCTCACCCTGCTTAATTGTGCATCAGTGCGCTGGGGAGCAGGGGCTAGGGTATGGGACCTGAGTTCTTTCCTGGCTGTGTCACTCCATGTGCTCCGGGATCAGTTACGTCTCTGCTCTGTGCCTCAGTTTCCCCATCTGTAAACGGGTGATATTATTATTATTGAAGTCTATGATTGGAAACTGCTGTATAAGCACTTACTATATGTTGTTAAATGGTAAATTATAGGTTATTAAATGCTGTACCAGTGCTCATTATATGTTGTTGTCCTTTGATAGTCCAACATGCAGTAGGAACTGTCATCGGTCCTTGCAGATTAGCTGACCTGTAGATAAACTTGATTCCCCTCCCTAATTTGCATAGATACTTTAAAGCCATGGACCGGTGTGATGGCTGGTGGGCTGTATCTGGTGTGGTCTGACCCCTGGGCAGGCCAAGGAGGAGGTGAGGCTCATAACATGCAGCGTTTCTAAACTCCGTGGGTTACGGTAACTGCAAGCACAGCATTTGTGGGTCTTTGACTCCTAATCGCTGTCTCTGTGGGAGGCAGGTGTTTAATTTTGGCTAGAAGCCCCTCTGCTTCCCCGTGGACGTGTATTGCAGACGCTTGCACTCGAATCCCTAGAGAGGAAAGGCTGCTGAAGTGACTTACGTGCCGCCCGCCTGGGGCTCTGATGTGGCTGCGTCCACTTGAGCTGGGTTCCTAATTGGGGCAGTTGCGGGGTGTACCGCGTCTTCTCCAGCATTTGGCAGCTGACTGACTCAGAACAAGCTCCTGTCTGTGTCCTGGCCAAGGGCTGAGTTCTCCAGCTCCCCAGAGGTGGTCAGGGTGTGCCCTGCTCTCCGCGCCATGCCAGCCCCACGTGCCTCCTCCAGGGACTCAACTTGCTGGGCTGGAGTGTTTAAGACCCTCTATAGGAACACGAAGGGGAGGCATGAGCAGGGATAGCAAGGAGGGGCACCCACCCTGTGCTCTGCTAGCTAATCCCTAGCATTGCCTCCTCGGAGTGGCACAGCTTAATTCTCAAGTGCCCACGTGAATTGTTTAGCAATAAGTAACCATGCAGCTTCCGCTCTTACCTGTTCTTGGATCACTGGCCTCCTCCCACTGTTCAGCAGGGCCAGGGTATGGGGCTAAGCTCTGTGCCGGGCTCTGTCACTCCACGTGCTCTGGGGTTAGTCACATCTCTGCTCTGCACTTCAGCTTCCCCAGCTGTGAATGGTGATAGTAGTATTAGTAGTAGTGAGCTCTGTGAATGGAAAAGGTGGTATTAGCACTGTCATAAACATACAGTTAAGGGTTAATTCCTCTTTTACCTGTAAAGGGTTAAGTAGCTCCCATAACCTAGCTGACACCTGACCAGAAGGACCAATAAGGGGACAAGATACTTTAAAAATCTGGAAGGGGAAAAAAGTCTTTGGTCTGTGCTGGGTGTGTGCTTTTGCTGGAGGCAGAGAAAGAAGGAGCCAACCCACTCCCATAGGGTTGTGAGTATTTAGAGAAGGAATGGTTAGATTACTTTTATTTTCTATTTGTGAGTTTTGCAAATAAGAGGGAGGGTAAATGTGGGTTCTTTGTGTAACTTTAAAGTTTTGCCCAGAGGGAAACCCTCTGTGTTTTGAATCTGATTGTCTGTGAGATTATCTTTCATTCTAATCTCACAGAGGTACTCCTCTCACCTTTTTTCTTAATTAAAAGTCTTCTTTTAAGAACGTGATTGATTTTTTCATTGTTTTAAGATCCAAGGGTTTGGATCTGTGTTCACCAGGACTAAGTGGTGAGGGATATTCTCAAGCCTTCCCAGGGAAAGGGGTGTAGGGGTTTGGGGAGGATTATTCTCAAGCCTGCCCAGGAAAGGGGGGTTAGGGATTTGGGAGATATTTGGGGGAAGGAAGAGTTCCAAGTGGCTCTCCCTAAATATTTGGTTAACGCTTGGTGGTGGCAGTGTACTGTTAACCTAAGATGGTAAAAATAAGTTTAGGGCTTCTTTCATGCGGGTCCCCACATCTGTACCCTAAAGTTCAGAGTGGGGAGGGAACCTTGACAAGCACTTATTGTTGTCTTTTGATAGGCAAACATCCAGTAGGAACATCCAGAGGGCCAGGCATGTTGGCTGACTTGTAGAAACTAGGTCCTTCTTCCTAATTTGAATAGATCTGTTCAAATCATGGACCCGTGTGTAAGCTAACTGACTGTATCTTGTGCAGCTACTGGCTCTGGGGAGGCAATGCTGATTTTCACAATAAGTAGACACAGTCCTGGTGAAATTGGCTGGTCACGTCCCTCCTTCAGCTTTCTTTCTCCGCTCCCACTGGTCCCTTCTGATGGACAATCCAGATTTGCAGGGCTCTAATCCTGAGTCTGACTCAGCGAGTGTAATCCACAATGCAGACTAAACTGGACCCTTTTAAACAGAACCATTATGGGTATCAGGTTCCAGAAATTAATGACAAAGCTTTCTCCCTAAACGCTCGACAAACACCAAGAAACCTCTCTAATCCTCTGTTGATGTAGACTGGTATAATCCCTGTTCAGTTTGGGGAAACCGAGGCACAGGTTAATGACGTGATTTACAGTGTTTCGGTCCCTTGCTGTAACTATTACACACACTGCTTCCCTGGCTTCATTCGCTCTCATTGCATTCCGATGAGCCTGCTGGTGACCTCTATGTTGAGAGTTGCTGTCTGTTTGTCGTGCACTTACCCCAGTGGCCTGGACAGCCCCTTAATGGGAGATGCTCTCTCTGCAGCTGCAGAGGCAAGTCTATTATTTAAGGGTGGGTTTAGGTGGGAGGAGGATGTTACCTCGTTAGGAAAAAGGCAGCTTGGTTCTTTGCAGCTAGAAGTGATTTCTAGTATGCCCAGATCTCTGGGGGTCTAGAGAAGTGACAGGAGCAAATTGGCCACCCCTCCCCCTTCTCTGGAGACTGGGGCAACAATTGGATTTTGTTAATTGACCGTCCTTTTTCCCCCGGGCTCCCAGGTTACAGCCATGGAGGAGATGGTCATCTGGGAGCAGCACACTGTGACGCTGAGCAAGGTGAGCTTGTGCACTGCGCCGTCTCCGTCCGGGAGGGTGGGCATTGGGGCTTTAATCGTGGGTGGCGACACTGCGGTTCAGCCGAGCCTCCTGAATGGGGCCCTCTGCCTTCTGCTGTGATTGGGCTCCTGGCAGCATGAGCTGCTTCCCAGTGGGGCCCTGCTCCCGCCAGCCTGGCAGCACAAGCCAGCTGGGGTGACCCTAGAAGTGTCTGGCCAGTGCCAAGCAGCCCCCCAGCAGCGTGAGCTTCCTTGTGGTATTGTGCCAGCCGGATCCCGCCGTTCATGGCAGCGATGCGACTGGCCTGCCAGGGAAGCGGCTTACAGCAGTGCCATTAGCGATGCTTAGCTGCCCCTCAGAAATGCCTGCCTGCCCCCGTGCCCATCCTCCTTCCATCTGCAGCCGGTACCTGCTGTGCAGAGCCTGACCTTGTATGTATCTGTCGCACTAGGACCCTCGAAGGGGCTTTGGCATCGCCATCTCAGGAGGCAGGGACCGTCCCAGCGGCTTGGCTGGGGACCCCTCTATCGTGGTCTCAGATGTGGTACCTGGTGGACCAGCAGATGGCAGGCTCCAGTGAGTGGCAGACGGGGCCAGAAGGATTCACTGAGGAAAGCGTTGTGAGCAAAGAGAGGATCCAAACTTCCCCAAGTTCTGGGGTGTCTTGGATCCGGGTCCCCCTCTACTCATGAGAGGAAGCAACACTTCAAACGCTTGGGGAAACTGAGGCACAGAGCAGGGCATGATTGGCTGAAGGTCAGAGTTAGAACCCGGGAGATCCTGGCTCCAGTCATATGCTCAGAACATGCCTCGGAGGGGTTGGGAGGCGGGTCTGCTGGGGTCACTAGTGTGGGAGGAAGGGGAGAGTTAGCAGCTGCTGGGAGGGTCCCTGGTGCACTAGCTCCCTGAGGGGATCTGCCTTCCCAGCTGGTGTCAGGAGGCAGACTCGGGGGTGGAGTTGGGGAAGGAAGAGGCCAATGGGGGTGCAGATTGGAGGACACGGGGACTTTGAACCTGGGAGGGTCTCCTGCCCTTTCTGGGGTGGGACCTGCCTTTGCGGAGCTGCAAATGAACATGCTCCCCATCAGCAGAATTTCCGGGGGCGAAGCGTGGGTCAGACTGTCACTGCGGAGGTGTTTGCCTAGGCTGAGAGGCTGCTCCTAGCCACTCGGGAGCCTTATCGCGCTCTCCCCTGTGCCCTGGCAAGGGATCTCCCTGACCTGAGTCTTTCCTTTCCAGGACGAGAGATCACGTTGTGATGGTGAACGGCCTTTCCATGGAGAACGTGTCCTCCTCCTTTGCCATCCAGACGCTCAAAACCTGTGGCAAGTTAGCCAACATCGTAAGCGTCCTGCCTGGGAGGGGCTGACTTGGCTTGGGTGGGAGGAGAGGTAACAAGGGTCTAACGTAAAGCCTTGATGTGGGGCAAGTTTTCCCGGCCGGATGTTCCACTTGTCTGTCCTTGGGTTAAACGCATCCCTCATGGAACTGGCTGCAACTCCCCAGCACAGTTAATTCCAGTGGATACAGCAGCTGGAGAGTGGCCACTCTCACTCGAGAGGAGCAATTCAAGTTAACTCTGTAGTGCATATGTACCCTGAATAAGTGAGGCCCCATCCACTTACACCAGGGCTGGATTTGGGTTCCCCTTCTACCAAGCATTTCATGGCTAGCAACAGCCCTGGTTCTTCCACCCCATGGCTTGTTTAGATTGGCGTGTCTTGGTCCCTGTTAACCTCGCAAGTTACCCACAGGAATAAACCAGCGTCTTAAAATATTGCAGGGCACTAACTCCTTGCAAACTTTTAAAACTGTGAAAGAGGATAACTCTAGGAATAATTGTAAGCAATCGCAGCTCAAAGCCAAACTTTCAAACTTTCAGGGGCGGTGAGTAGCAGCACCGGAAGTAAAGCTGTATCCGTGTTTTTGTTTAAAGCTGGATTTTCAAATCTCGCTACAAATCTATGTACGTAATCAGATCTGAAAATAGGTACGTCACACGTCAGTCCAGGGCCTGGCCCAGAATTTGTAGTATGAAACTGGGAACCCTGGACCAAATTACCCCAGATATAGGCTGTCCCCCAAAATGACCTATTAAAACTTTAGCTTCTAAACAGAAGTTCCTGGCTCCAAGTCCTGTGCTCACTTCTGTCTCAGGCCAGGGTTGGCAGAGTGGGGGGAGCCCTCGGTAAGATGGACAGCCCTTGTAGATCATGCCCTACTGAATGGGCACTACTAGGCAAAGTGGCTCTGGGACCTTTGTTGTTGCTCTCATGGAGCCGTACTGCTCTGAATGCCTGAGACTCTGCCTCAAAGCGATCTCCTGCTAATGGCCCTTCTCGATCTGCAGCAGCCCAGCATAGAACCAGCAGTGTAGTGTGGAGTCACTGTGGCCAGAGTGCGTCATACATCAGGTGGGCCCTTGGGTGTATTTTAAGGATGACTCGAGAGGCTGTTCCAAGGCATGAGCCAGCGGGGAGGAAGGCACAATGTCAGGAGGGGGTGACGGGCACGGTTGGCTCGTAAGCATGAGCCGAGGAAGGAAGGGGCGCGGGGAGGGTGGAGGTAGGCGGGAGGTCTGCGATATGTCATTGCATTGGTGGGACTGGCCACTCCTCAGTCTGGCTGTTTACTCTCCAAAGAACAGATGGGACCACGTGGCTCTTGACATGTCCTGTCCCCTCCGTGTTTAATCTGAGACGACGCGGCTCCTCCTTTGCTCATCTCCCTCTTATCCGTGCCCGTTGAACCATGGAACAGTCTGGATCCCATTAGTCAGTCACCTCCAACGCACACACGTAGGAGTTCGAGGAAGGGACTCGTGGGGCTGGTCTTCACTTCAGTTTTACCAGTGTAACTGTTTTGGCTCGGGGTGTGACTACTGAACTAGTTACACCAGGCTAAGCCCCAGTGTGGCTGCAGTTACATCAGTATAAAGGCGCCTTGTCCTGGTATAGTTCTTTCCCTTTGCTGTACTGGTACAAAGCACCTTTCGATCAGCATAACTGCGTTCCCGCGAGGGGGCGCTGAACCGGTTTGTCTGTGCCAGGATAGTTAAAGGGCTACAACTTTCTAGTATAGAAACCAGGGGGCTCCTCTCTCCCAGCTCTGTCACTGACTTGCTACGGGGCCTTGGGCAAATAACTTAATGTCTCAATGCCGTGGCTTTCCCCATCTGTAAATTAAGACACTCTCTTCTCCCTCTGTGAAGTGCTCTGAAATCAGTGGTGGCTCTCTTTTGGGAGGGCAGAGTACGTGTCATTTGCCAACCAATTCTTCTTCCTTCCCACCTGCAGACAGTGAAGAGACCAAAGAAAATTCAGCTTCCTGTAACCAAAACCAGCCAGCCACTATCCAGCGACTCCTTGCACTCTCCCAACACCGTCCGATACGATTCTGATGAGGAGTACGGGTACCAGGGAGACGAGTCATCGCCGCGGAGCACCGGGAAAGGATACAGGTACGACAGTCACAACAGGAGCCGGCCTCAGGACGACGCGGATTACAGTAGAGGCTACGACGGAGACTCCTCCAGTGAGAGGAGCTCCGGCCGCTCTCGGGATGACAATCGAAGGCAGGTGTCCAGAAGCAGAAGGCGGAGCCAAGATGGCAGCAACAGGAGACCGAGCCCAGACAGCGGCTCTGAAAGGCAGAGTTACCATAGACAGCACTCCACCAATGGCTATGGGGACACCAATGGGCTTGCGCTAGTGTCTGGGTTCAAGAGGCTGCCGCGCCAGGAGGTTCCAATGAAACCCATCCGCTCGGTTCTGGTGAAGCAGAAAGAGGGCGAAGGTAAGAGGCAGCTTCCCCAGTCTCTCCCCACCAGCCCCCTCCAGTGGGAATGAACCATCCTTCTTCATTGCATAGTCTGGTGGAGGCTGCCCGGCGTGCGGGAGGGGCAGAACAGGATGACTTTGAGGGCTTAGAAATGAAGGGCCTTTAACAGCAGCGAGGCTGAGCAGTCTGGGGGCTCACTGGCTGAGGGGGTGCCTTGGGGGGTGGAATAGGAAGGAATATCTTCACTTCTACGCACTGGGTCTGTGGCCACATTGCACTGAGTTCACTAAATCAATTTAGAAACCGAGCCAGTTACATGGGTGCAATTTGTGTACGCGCACCAGGCCTGAGCGACTGGAGTTTGTGACCTGGCTAACACGACCGCTGGAGCCGTAGGGTTCCCACGGGGTACTGTGGGCTCATAGTGAGGACCTGTCTCCCTGATACCCCAGATCTGGTATTTCTCTAGTTCCATTCCCTGAACCTGACTTGTCTCTCTCTCCCCGGGGCGCAGAATACGGCTTGAAGCTGGGAAGCCAGATCTTTATCAAACACATAACAGAGACAGGCTTGGCTGCCAAGGACAGCTCGCTGCACGAGGGGGACCTCATTTTAAAGGTATGCAGAGGTCTGGAAGGATTGGTGCACTCATCAGGATTGTGCCTGATGCTGGGTTTCGGTGTAGGGTGTGACGCTGTCCCTGGGCCATGTGGTCTGGAGATTCTTGGGAGCTCTCTGCAGTAGGAAGATGAGGCTGTTTTAATAACAGATGTTAAACTATTTCTGCCGGCCCCAGAATGGCTTTGAAATGTCTGCCCTGCCAGTGTAGGCGGGGTAACTGTCTTCAGCATCACTTGAAAGGGGCTGTTTTGACCCCCCCCATCACAACAGGTTCCTTTTCCCGGCAGATGCGACCTTAGAGCTGATGGGAGGCACAGCAGAAACTCCTCTCCAATCTGCTCGTGACTTGGGTGTTGCCGCCACGTGGTTCAATGGACCAATATTAAAAACAAAGTGGTGGTGGGGGGGAAACCAGTAAAAGTTAATCATGCCCCCCAGCCTTAGGAAATAGTGTGAAACATAGACACACAACCCCACAGCTTGAGAACAGAAGACGGGACCTGATCACAGTCTCCAAATATGTTAAAGGCTGTTACAGAGAGGGAGGTGATCAATTGTTCTCCATGTCCACTGAAGGGAGGACAAGAAGTAATGGGCTTAATCTGCAGCAAGGGAGATCTAGGTGAGATATTAGGAAAAACTCTCTAACTCTCAGGGAAGCGAAGCTCTGGAACGGGCTTCCCAGGGGGGCTGTGGAATCCCCGTCCCTGGAGGATTGTAAGACCAGGCTGGACAAACACCTGTCAGGGATGGCCTAGATTTACTTGGTCCTACCTCAGCACAGGGGGCTGGATTTGATGGCCTCTGGAGGTCCTTTCCAGCCCAACATTTCGATGGTTCTATCAACAAGAACGTTCAAACTCTCGCTCTGTTCCCCAAGAAAATCAATTCTACTTGGCCACAGGCCCCAAAGTTCCACTCGGACAGCCTGAAAACTGCCCTCTGTTTGACACCACTGTCCCGTGGGATTAATCGCTGTTGCCTACCATTTGCAGTTTGGAGTCTAGCCTGCTGATTAGGTGTCTTGCCATAGCACCAAGGAGCCTAGTTGTGGCCCAGGCGCTGGGTGCTGGACAAACCCAGAACAGAGAGACAGATCCTGCCCCAAAGAGCTGGCAATCGGAGTAACGTTACTGGGATTTATTTCTGACAGCATGTGGCACATGGAGCTGAGTTTTGGAGCTGTGTGGTTCGTGTTCTGTGAGAGCTGAAGATGAGCAATCGGTGTATAATGATGAGTGATGTAATTGAGCTGTAGATATGAACTTATACTTCTTAGCTGATCAGTTTGGTTTGATTTTGTAGCATATTATGGGACGAGACCTTAATTTCTGACTTTTTATTACTGAGGTCTCCACTTCTAGTAAGTTATTACATGCAAATATTCTGCAATGTCCTGTGCCTTTTTATTTGTAGAAGTTAATAGGTGATTGATGGTTTGCTCGTCAACTCCAACGGTTACATACTTTGTTTTGGCCAATGAATAGGTTTAGCTGGTCAAGGTCATGTGACATAGTGGTGTGGGGGTGGGGCTCTCTGGGCTCTTTCCTAGCCAGGAGATGTGTGTATTCCTCCTCCCTGCCTTGGGAGAATTCAGGCTGCCTGGGTGTGACCATGGAGGCTGGCGGTGTAGGGTTGCATTGCAGAGGAGTGGACAATGTGTGTCTTTGTGAGTAGCTGTGGGTGTGTGAGTGGATGCTGATAAACGGCTTCACACTGAATTTCCCGGTTTTGTGTGAGAAACAGGTCAGATTGCACAGGACAGAGTGGGGTGGGGTGGGTGGGTGGTTTGAGTTTCTATATTTTAATGTTTAAATTACGGCGATTGCGCCCTGTCTCTTCTCCGTCTGAAAGTTTTTCTAAGTAATTTGTTGTTCCATATGATTGTCCAGTTCAGCTCCCACACCCAATATGGGCGGAGCCAACTCCCCCTCCCTCCCCAACTCACTTTGGCACAGGGGGCATACTGTGGGGGTGGGGGAGCACTATCGCCCCCCCCCCAGCAATTCTCGGCTGCTGGAATGCCCCTGGAGGCTATTTGAGACACAAGGTGGGGGAGGGAATCTCTTCTATTGGGCCAACTTCTGTTGGTGGAAGAAACCAGCTTTGGCGCTCACAGAGCTCGGCTCGTCTTCAGGTCTGGGAGGCTGTGGAAGGTGGGGAGAGGAGGAGGAGGCACAACTTAGGGCTCTGCTTGGGCTGGCTTGATCTGCCCCTTGCCAGCCCCAGCGCAGAGATGGGGCAAAACCTCCCCAGGAGGACTGTCCACATTACCTGCCGGCTCCAGGGTCTCCTCTCATCTCTGAGACTCTCCTCCTCAGCGCTCCCAACAGAACCAAGGGAGGCTCACAGCTCTGCTCGGCCCCATTGTAACCGTGGGGTCAGACCTGCCAGGATGGAGCCAGCGGGGAGCTGAGCTATTCCGCCTGCTCTTGTGGCTCATCTTGCCCTTTTGTTCTCCTGATCTTTCTCTCCCAAGCCCTTGCCGCTGCGAGAGCAGCTATTTCCTCACCTCTCTGGTTGCGGGTTTGGCCATTATGGCTTTGTCTAGCCTGGGACTTAACGGGAGGGGGGGTATTGGGTCGCGTTCGTTGGATCACACTAGCTAACACGATCTGTCTGAGCCCAGACAAAGCGTGTGAGTGACACTCGCTCTCGTGAGTGCTTTCCTGCTCCAAACCTCCTGTTCTGATGCTGTGCTCCAAACTCTGTCGTGGCACTTGCTCTGCGCAGACACCTCTGCTGTTTTCACCCCTTTGCTCTGGGCAGCCTTGATTTTGCTCACTGATGTTACCCTGTTTCCCCGAAAATAAGACATCCTCCGAAAATAAGGCCTACTTACAGTTTTGCCTCTCATTGTAATATAAGGCATCCCCCCGATAATAAGGCATCCACCGATAATAAGGCATTTTTCATTTCTGAAAAATAAGACATCCCCTGAAAATAAGACCTAGCGCATCTTTGGGAGCAAAAATTAATATAAGACACTGTCTTATTTTCGGGGAAACAGGGTAGATGTTTTTTTCATCGAAGGCCTCCGCTGGAGTACTGTGTCCAGCTCTGGGCCCCACACCATGGGAAAGCGGGGGGACACTGGAGAAAGTCCAGAAGAGAGCAACAAAAATGGTGAAAGGTCTAGAAAACACAACCTACGAGAAAAGAGTGGGTTTGTGTAATCTGGAGAAGAGACGACTGAGGAGGGACATAAGTCTTCAAGGGTTGCTCTGAAGCAGAGAAGGATAAATTGTTCTCATCCACTGAGGATAGGAGAAGAAGCACTGGGCTTAAATTGCAACAAGGGAGGTTTTGGTTGGACATTAGGAAAAAGCCCCTAACTGTCAGGGTGGTTAAGCACTGGAACAAATTACCTGAGGACGTTGTGAAATCTCCATCACTGGAGGTTTTTAAGAGCAGGTTGGACAAACACCTGTCAGGGATGGTCTAGATAATACTTGGCCCTGCCTCGGCGCAGGGGACTGAACTAGATGACCACTAGATGGGGAGGGATAGCTCAGTGGTTTGAGCATTGGCCTGCTAAACCCAGGGTTGTGAGCTCAATCCTTGAGGGGGCCATTTAGGGATCTGGGGCAAAAATTGGGGATTGGTCCTACTTTGAGTAGGGGGTTGGTCTAGATGACCTCCTGAAGTCCCTTCCAACCCTGATATTCTATGATTCGAGGGCCCTTCCAGGTCTAAGTGTCTGTGGTGACAGCCCCATTTACTAAATGGCATGAATTCCTTGCTGTGTGGTGCATTCTGAGGAGGCTTCACCATGGCCTGGAACCCATAGGGCTCCAAAAGAGACACATCCCCTGTCTGAACAAGTGGAGCAAGCGTTGTGGGTTTAGATGTTTTTGGAGGGTTTCTTTGTTTTGGGGACTAGATCGTCTTTTTACCGACAGAACTGTTTTGGCTGGGTTGGGAGGTAGTTAACAGCACAGCCCCTAGTGTGGACACAGCAGCTAGTCTAGTTTATTGCCACGTGCACCTCAGTGCACTAGGGGCTTGTACCAGCATCACTATGTATCTGTTCCTAACCCACTCTGGTGACCTGGTACAGTGTGCGTGTGTGTACACACCAGCCTGAAAAACTGTCAATTAACAACTACCTCATTTAAACCCCAAATTACCATGGAAAACTTCAAACCTGCCAAATTTCTAATTTCAAATCCTTCAAAAGAGTATTCCAGAGGGATCAGAAGGAGATAGTTAAAAGGAAGGGCCTGGGGCAGCGTTAGCCACAGAGCTGCCATCCGCGCCTGCATCATACTGTCTGGACGAACTGAGTCCTCACACAAACAGGGAACGCGGTGGCCTGCCTGCCCCAGGGTGGAGCTTGGCCCCTGAAAACCTGAACAGAGGTGAGTGCTCATCGGGTACAGTGAAAGACAAGTGCACACAAAGAACCCAATCTACGGGCCTTTCCCCTGGCCAAAGCAACCCTCTGGCCTTGTCTGTGCAAAAACCAGACCCGAAATGACTCCGACTTTGTCTTCACTGCAGACAAGCACAGGTGCTGGCTTCCTCTGGATCCCGTGGGTGCTCTAAACCCCTCCCCCCATCTGACCCCCACCCCCTTCCCTGCCCCCACTCTGCCCCAAGCCCCCACCCCTGCCCCACCTCTTCCTGCCCATTTCCACCCCCTCCCCCATGTGTGCCCCATCCCCACTCTTCCCTCTGTCTCCCAAGCGCCTCCTGCAAACCACGGAACAGCTGAGCGTGGCGGGCAGGAGGTGCTGGGAGGGAGGCGGAGGATGGGAGGCGCTGGCTACACCATGGGCTGGAGCACCCACAGAGTCAGCACCTCTGCAGCCAAGGGGTGTTTAACATGGAGTTACTTAGCTAGCTGCTGAGTGGCGAAAAGGCACAGACAGGTTTTATCTCAGCAGAGCTAGTCGAGGTCAACATTTTACTAACCAGTTTATTTAATGGTCCCTGCCCCCTCCCAGCCAGACTTGTACATAACCTGATCTCTGCAAACGAGGACACCACTGATGCTTTGTGTGTGTGTGGGGGGGGGGGGGGGGGGGATTTATTTTTTTAATGCATAAAAATACAGAAGCTGAAGTGGATTTGTTCAAGAGGCCTTGGCAAGAGGGTCAGAACAGACAACTATAATTAAACTCAATTTGCAAGTGTGTTTCACAGGCTGGGCACATGAGGAGGTGCTGCTTGTCTGGGGAACTTTCTAAACATGGTGCTAGTTTTCTGTTCTCACTTCTGTTCAGAAGCTGGGAATGGGGGATGGGATGGATCACTTGGTGTTTCCCTGTTCTGTTCATTCCCTCTGGGGCACCTGGCATTGGCCACTGTCGGCAGACAGGATACTGGGCTAGGTGGACCTTTTGGTCAGACCCAGTATGGCTGTTCTTATGTACATAGTCAGAAGTCTTTCTATGGTGAGAGATCCTTCCACCCGACCATCAGCAGGTGGTTTGGGGACAGAGGGAGAGCAAGCGTGTGTGTGTGTGTGTGTGTGTGTGTGTGTGTGTGTGCTCACACTCCAACCACATACCTCCTTCCTGGCTCAGCGTCCCATCTATCTAAGAGCTAATGATATTTCCCACCGTGGTTGTGAAGTGTTTTGAAATCTCTGGATGAAAACCCCTCTCTGTAGTAGTGGGGAGTATTGTTGTTAACAGGCCTGCTGTTCCTCACTGTGTTGTGCCTGTATGTGTACACAGCATGATTAAACTCCTTGTTCCAATACCCACGTGGACTCGCTGGGCTTCATACCCGCCTGCATTGTCCAAAGGAATGTCTTTCCCTGATTGCAGCAGGGTAGCTATGGGGACCAGAGCCAGCCTTGGCCCTGCCCGTTAAATCAACAGTCCCACCCCTCCCGTTGGGCGCTCTGATATGAGACACACTGGCTGGCATGTGGGAGTGTGACTGACTCAGCGCTGTACTCCCCAGCGTGGATCCCTAGATTAGCTGGGGAGGGGGGGTGGCAGATCTGGACTTACTCTGGTCTATAGGCTCCGTTTTCACTACCCCCCTGCTCTCGGCTGTGCCCAGCCCCAGGGAAGGCTGCAGCCTCCCCCTGAGCGTGGTACTTGGCAGGCAGCTCTGTAATCCTCCGCCCCCTCTCTCTGCCCCTCTGGCTAGATTAATGGTGTCACCAGCGAGAACATGTCTCTGGCTGACACCCGCAGGCTGATTGAAAGGTCAGAGGGGATGCTGAGGCTGCTCGTGTTCCGGGACAACCGGCAGTTCCTGGTCAACATCCCCCAAGTGAGGGACAGCGACAGTGACAGCTCGTGGCTGGACGGTGAGCGGGGTCACGGGGGCCCGGGGGAGCCTCCAGGTGGAAGGAGCCAGGACACCCGTGTTCTGTGGCTGACTTGGGTACAGGCGGCGTGGCAGTGCTGGGGAGGGGGGAGAACACACCAGGGCAGCAGCGAGTATCTAGTTGCTGTCTGAATTCAAAGGTCACGGTGACCTAATTGCCATGGTGCTCAGGGGGCTGGACTCTGCGGGGTAATTACTGTTTGGGAGTCCTCCGGCGGCACGGCCTGTGTGCTCGGTGCCCACCAGTCCGGCGAGGGCTGGGTTTGTGCCAGTTCTGCTCCTTGAGTAGCTGCAGCCGTGCTGGGCAAGCTGGAGGGAGAAGCCAGGCGCTGCCACTGGGCGTCTAGGGAGGTCATCAGTGGAGCGGCACGTGGCAGACTCGCAGGTGTTCTCGAGCGAACGGCAGGGCCATGGGCTCTGAATACTTGGTCTGTTGCCTCCAAGCCTTCGTTGTCTCACTGCATTGGACAGCAAGAGTCCTCCAGTCCTTCCCCAGCCCCCAATCACTCAGCGGGTCACACGCCTGCCACTGCCATAGAGTTGAGGAGGGAAATGAACCTGTGTCCTGGCATGCCTGGCTCTACTGCGCTGTCTTCTCTCCCCACTTTGTGCTCTAGACATCTCCGACATTGGCTCCGAACTGTCCCACCCGCCCCCAGCACAGAGCCCCCAGCGGGCCCCAGAGGCCTCCAGGACGAACTCGCTATCGTAAGCCACTTGTCTCTTCCTCTCCCCCCCCTCCCCCCCGTCCCCCTTCGAGTCATCAGACCCTCGCTGTCCCACCCCAGGCGGAGGGGCCACTCCTCCTCTTCCCCGGCTGTGTTCCCCAGCAGCCGGCTTGTCCTGAGGCACTGTCAGACCCCTGAGAGACAGCCCCGGTTTGGGGTTGTGGATCAACACGGCTCGGTGGCTGCTCTCTGCCTGTCCCCCTCTCCCGTCTGTAACATGGATAAAGCGTGTGTACGAGTCCTCGCCATGCCCAGGAGCCAGTGCTGAGTGGTGCCATTATGTGGAGCTGGGCCCTGAGTTTAGTTTAAAGGCGACCTCCCCATCTTTGACCTGCACCGCAAACCTCGCCCAGTTTTCCCCACTCCAGCCAGAGCAGCCTACGCGGAGTTCCCAGGGAGTCTGTTCGTTGGGTCCCATAGCGTAACCGTCAGGAGCCTCTGCCTTCACGGCCCCAGAGAACGGCAGCCCGGGGCCATCTGCCCCATGGGGCATTACACTGCTTGGCAGTCGCCGTTCTCTCCCCTGCCAGGACAGCCTGGGGGAGGGCGGCTCTCTAAGGGCTCCTTGGTGGATGTGGGAGGGGCTGGAGCAGGTGCCTGCTGGAGCCTGCTATGGGCGGCTCTGTGTGGGCTCAGAGCGAGGCAGGTGATGATACGTGGGAGGAGAAGGCAGGGGCAGCATGGGCATCTCCCTGCCTGATCCAGCCGGCAGCTGGTCTGTGGCTTGTCAGAGAGGAGCCTGGGTGCTGTGAGCCATCAGAGCTCTCCCCTGCAGGGCCGAGCAGGGCCTGCGCCCCAGAGAACAGCACTTACCGGGGGACGGCTGCCTGCTGGTCAAGAGCCAGACCCTGCTGCATAGACTGCACGTTTCTTGGAGCAGGGAGTGCGTGTGCACGTGCAATGCACAGTGTGTGCGTGTGCACGTGCAATGCACAGTGTGTGCGTGTGCACGTGCAATGCACAGTGTGTGCGTGTGCAGTGTGCTCACAGTGTGCCGTGCCCAGTAGAATCCTAGAATCTCAGGGTTGGAAGGGACCTCAGAAGGTCATCTAGTCCCACCCCCTGCTCAAAGCAGAACCAATCCCCAACTAAATCATCCCAGCCAGGGCTTTGTCAAGCCAGACCTTAAACATCTCCAATGAAGGAGATTCCACCACCCCCCTAGGGAACCCATTCCAGTGCCACAGGGCCCCAACCCCACAAGCACTGCAGGCAGCCCAGCTGCAGCGCACTCCTCCAGCTGGCAGCTCCTCTGAGCGTCTCCAGTCCCTCACCTCTGTTCCCCCCCTCCCGTGCACTTGCTGTGGCGTGAAGGGGAGCTCCAGGAGCAGGGCCAAACCAGGCAGCCCAATGCGTGCGAGTCCCAGGATGTCCCCGTGCCTCCAGCCGAGCTCTCTCAAGCAAGGGGCTGCGGGAAAGGGCTCTCTGAATGGGACCAGAGCCCCCTTCCCTGAGCTCATGGGGCCGCGATGGAGCCAGCGCGGAGCAGGGGGGGTAGGAGGAGCTGAGGCCGACCCTGGCTCCTTCAGACAAAGCTCTCGTTTGTGGTGGTGACGTGCCCTGTCCCACAAACGGAGGAGCAGCAGCCGTCCTGCTTAACTCTCACATCTCTTTTTGCTCTAGGGAGGGGAGACAGCTCAGCAGGGAGCCGGCAGCGACTGTACAGGAGAACGATGCTCCTGTCCCAGGTGAGTCCTGGCTGTTGGGTCTCCTCCGGGCTAGGCAGGGAGCCCCGAGGCTGAGTCCAGCCTGTCCTGCTCTGGAGACTGGGGCTGGGCAGTCTCATCCCCGCCCCGCCCAGCAGGGTAGTGACCGATTGCGTGTTGGGAATGGGCTGATGTGTCCATCTGGTTCCTAGCACTCAGGTGTCTTCATGGCAGGAATCACCAGCATGGGTAGGAGTCGCTGGAAGTCTGGCTGTCCAGCTAAGTGGCGGGGCCAGGACTGAGTGGGGCCCTGGAAACCGATCTCCTCGCTTGTCTGGAGAGGAGGCCTCTCCAGGGCACGGCTGAAGATACGTTGGGGTCCGAGGGGCGAGTGGCAGCTGGGGGGAGGGGGAGCCTACCCTGCCGCTCTCTGTGTTGCCCCTGTTCTGTGGCGAAGCAGAGGCCGTCAGTCTCCAAGGCTGTCGATAGGGGCCGTTCACCAGCACTGACTTCCCATAAGCGAGGCCAGGCTCTGAACAGACATTGTGGGCAGAGCTCCCAGCCAGGCCGGGCAAGCTGCTGTGTTCTGGCAGCAGCCTTGTGTAGTCTCGGGCGCTCTGATGACCCGTGTGCGTCTCTCCCCCTGCAGCGTCCTTTGCTCTCGAGCCCCTGCAGAAGGGCGCGCTGCTCTCTGGCGGTGCTGCCTGCAGCTCTGAGGTCAACAGCATGGACGTCCCCATCTTCATAAGCCATCTCTGGAGCACTGAGCCACACACCACACCCAGGCAGTCAGACTCCCTGTTTCCAACCCCCCTGCCCCAGCAAAGTCCCTCCTGCAGCCCTCAAAGCAGCTTGAGTGTCCAGGGCTGCTCCACCTTACCCCAGCCTCTCCCACTTCAGATCCCCAGGAGCCCGCTGAGGAGAGTGGCCACCTCGCAGCCAGAGCCAGCGAGGAGGATGGGTAAGCTGCTGCCATGTGCTCCCTGGGCTAGCTGGGGAAGGGAGCCGTGTCTAGGCACGGCTATGGCGGAGGTGCACGGGGCTGTGCAGACAGAACAGGGCCCTGCCCAGACGCAGTCCTGAGCGAGCCTGGGGAGAAGCCACACAGCAGAGGGCTGGCAGGGGGAGGGGGCGATGGGAAATAGCTGGGTTTAAGAAGAGCTCTGATACCAAAGAGGAGGGCTCTCGGCGGGGGGTGAGCGCCTGGGGCCGCAATGGAGCCAGTGCGGAGCAGGGCAGGTAGGAGGAGCTGAGGGTGAAGCTCTCGTGTGTGGTGGTGAAGTGCCCGTGAGCCCTCCCATGCTGGCTGGGGACGATGAGCTGCTGGCACCTGTCTGCTCCGATGGCCGCGCTGACTCCGCTGCTCCAAGCTCACGCTGCGGTTCTTCCCGGTTGCAGGTACAGCCCGGACGCCAAGATCGTGCGCTTTGTGAAGGCCAAGAGCATCGGGCTGCGGCTGGCTGGTGGCAATGACGTGGGCATCTTTGTGGCAGGCGTGCAGGAGGGGAGCCCCGCGGCCGGCCAGGGGATCAAAGAGGGGGACCAGGTTCTGCAGGTACCACTGCAAACAAGGGGCAGGGGAGGGAGAGTGTCTGGAATGAAAGTGCTGCTGCATCCCGACCCTCCCTGCGCAAAGGGGGGGTCCTCGTCCAGTGCGGCTCTTACTGTTCTTGGGAAGTAGCTGAGCCCAGGAAGTGCAGGGGAGCCCAAAATCCTGGGATTGTTTCCTGGCTCAGCTCCCTATGGGCTGGGACGTCCTGTGACCATCTCTAGCCTCCCAAACCCCCTGGCTCCCAGCAGCCCTGCACCCCCGCTAAGGGGCCTCGTCCTGGGTGGAGAGTCTCCCACGAATGGAGTGCCAGGAGCCACCCTGCTGGAAGCTAATCCTGGGAGACGACCTTGGAAATGCTTCTCCCAACCTCTAGTCTAGCCCTGCCCCGGCCAGGAGCGTTCGTCTCCTGCTGTGAGCACTTCCAGGGGCTCGCCCAGGAGCGGTCACTCCCTCTGGCCGTCCTGCAGTGCGAAAGTGCCACCCGCTGCATGTCTAGAATACCTGGAGCACGTCCGTGCTCTTCCCCGAGGCATCCGGGCCCCCTGCTCTCCTTGAAGTGTCCCCAGGTTAGTGTGCAGCGACCGCCATCTCAGCTAGCACCCAGGGCTTGAACCGGGGAGCTCCCAGAGCTAAAAACACAAGCCCCTACAACTGGCGCGATGGAGCCTTGGCCCTGTAACGGCTCCTCCTCTGTGGGTTGGCCTAGAGGGTGACCCAGAACACAAATTACATAGGCTCCACCCTCTCCCTCTAGCACCTTCCAGGCAGGGATCTCCAGACACGTCCCTCTGAACCCCCTCGTGCGGTCAGTGTGACCGACAGGGAATCGTAAGCACCAAGGTCACGGAGCTGGGAATCCTCACTCTGGGACTCAGCTCCGGCCACTAGCCCTGCACTTGCCTGGCCCTGCGGTGCCTGAGCGCCGTCCCCGTGCAGGCCCTTCCCCTGGCCGTGTGCTGCTCCCGCCCAGGTATGGACGGGGGACGCCGGCGCTAAGGCCCATTCTTCTCTGGCAGGTGAATGATACCAGCTTCCAGAGCCTGATGCGAGAGGACGCCGTGCAGTACCTGCTGTCCCTGCCGCCGGGTGAGGAGGTCGTTCTGCTGACCCAGGGCAAGCAGGACAGTAAGTGACCAACTGGCCTCCAGTCTGCGGCTGCAGGGTGCTGGGGCTTGAGTGTTAAGGTCCCGCTCCAGGCTCTGGCTGGTCCTTGCCTATGACTGAGCTACCAATGGTCACCCACGTCTGTCCCTTGGGAGCCCGTCGTTATTCTGCCCACATGTGTTTCCTCCCCTTTCCCCTGGGAAGCTGGGCAAGAGACGAGACCAGCCTGGGACTTCCCGAAACTCAGGCTCCCCAGGAGTGCCCATGATCCCAGCTGTGCTGGACGGGCCCAGGCACATCCCCTGTTGCACTGAGCGCAGGTGGGTGGGAGTTAACCCAGCCCTCGACCGCATCCCAGAGAAACCCTCAGGTGCTGCAACACCCGCTCCAAACTCTACACCGCAAGCCACCATGCCGGGGACACTACATCAGTGCCAGCCTCCAGTGCAGATGGGCTGCACCAGCGTCCTATAGGACGGGCACCCGTGTGACACCAGGACAGCCATCTGGACCGAGGGGTGGGGCTGGTGTTGCTACACTCACACCGGTGGGGAGACCCAAAGGGAAGCCGCATGTCCCTATGGCAGATCACTGTCTTGGGTTGAATCCAGGCCTGGGATCTAGTCCAGGCTCTTGGTGCCCGATCTCTCTACGGGGTCCCACTCCCCCATCTAGCCTGTACCTCCCAACCAGAGCTGCCTCCTGCTTCGTCCAGCCACTCACTCTTGTTTCCAACGTGACCTATGTTGGGGTTGCTGCCCTGCACGCTCCTGCTCCCCGACCTTCATTCATGGTGGGAGGCATCCATCCCACTCACTGCTCTGGGCTCTGCCCATCTCCCTGGACGCTGAGCTCACGCTCCCAGAGTTTCCATGGTTGCGAGGGTTCCATCTTCCTTCCAGCTCGGTTGTGTTGCTGATTGCTCCCGGTTTTCATGAGCCACGCTGGGGGACTCTGTTCCCTCTACGCAGACGGTCCCTTGTTCTCCACAGGGGTTTTGAGACCTGGGCAGTAAAAGGTGCTGCACAAATGCAGCCGGCCCATCTCTCCTCCATCTTCCCTGTGTGCTGGCCCCCAAATGCCCCCTCCTCTCATGGCCACCTCGCCCTGACGGGCCCTGTCTTGGCCTTCCCAGTCTACAGGAAGATGCTCAAGTCCAACGTGGGGGACTCGTTCCACATCCGCACGCACTTCGACTTCGAGAAGGACGCTCCCTCTGGGCTGAGCTTCACGCGGGGCGAGGTCTTCCACGTGCTGGACACCATGTACCGCGGCAAGCTGGGCAGCTGGCTGGCCGTGCGCATGGGCAGGGACCTGCAGGAACTGGACAAGGGTATCATCCCCAACAGGAGCAGGTAGGGCAGGCCGGGGGGACCGGGCCCTTGGCACGAGTCTCAGAGCGGGGGCACTGAGCCCTGGGAGCTGGGGCTGAGCTAAGGGCATCGGAGCCACTAAGGGAGTGTGGGGGGACGTCCTCCAGTGTGGATTGCAATAACCTCCCCACTCCCGGCACCTGCAGCCGAGAGCCCATTGAGGGGCCCATGACGCTCCCATGGCGGGCAGTCATCAATCCAGCTTTCTGCCCTGGGCAGCGACAGAGCAGCAGGGCCAGCAGGCAGGGCCTGGGCAGGTGGCTGCTATGGGGCCAAGAACCCACCAGCCCCACATATGCTGTCCTGAGCTGCTCTGCCTCAGAGCCATGCCGGCCACCCACCCTACTGCGGAGGGAGGCCCGTGATCCTCTGGGCAGAGAGAGGAAGCTCTGTCCCTGCATGACTTCCTTGGAGGAAGCATGGTCCAGTGGTAGCCCTGGGAATCTTGGCTCTGCCACAAAGTGGCCATGTGTCTGGAGGCCAGGTCACGTTCCAGCTCTCGGCCTCAGTTTACCCAGCTGTGAAACGGGGACAATGGTTTCTTCCTGGGAGGCAGTAGGGGTTGTTTGCAGGGCAGCCTGATGCCCTAGGATTGACGGGGCTGCGGCACAGCACCCTCCTGCCACGCCTGCAAGGTTAGAAGGGGCAGGACTTGCGCCCTAGCACTGCTGGGCCATTGCTCCTGTTGTGCCGAGGCGGAAATCCAGTGACCCAGGCCGTGTGCCCTGCAAGGAAATGCACCCTGGGTCTCGCTGCACGGGGCTCTGCGGCTTAGAGCGTCTCTCTGCCCCCGGCACGGCTCCTGGGATAACCATACTGAGCGCTCGCAGTGTCTGCTGCTCGCCAGCCCCTCCCATCGGCAAAGGGGGGCACCGAGGGAGGAGGTGAGTTGGTATCGGCCCCTGGAGGGGATCCCTGGTCGCGGTGCTGGAAACGCTCGCCAGCACTGGACCGTGGGGCACACTGGCTGTGCCGAAGCAGGGACAGTGAGGTGGCTGGTTCGGGGGCGCCCCAAGATGCTTTGGGGCTCTCGATGCTGACACTGCCTCCCCCTCTGGTGCAGGGCTGAGCAGTTCGCCAGCTTGGAGTCTGTCCTGAAGGCCACCTCCGTCGCCAGCTCCTCCGGGGCCCGGGCCGAGTTCTGGAAGCTGCGGGGCCTGCGGGGGGCCAAGAAGAACCTACGGAAGAGCCGCGAGGACCTGTCGTCTCTCACCAAGCAGGGCCACTATCCACCCTACGAGAGGGTGGTGCTGCGGGAAGGTGGGCGTGGCCGCCAGCCTGGGGCTGGTCCAGGGGAGCGGTGCTGGGGGCGGGAGCGATTGGCCTGTGCCCTGGCCCAGGAGGCTGGCTGCTGCTGGCCTGTCCATGTGAGGGGGGGCCCTGCACTCCCTGGCGGCCCACTGGGCTGGCCTGTCCCCTGGGAGGCGTTGCCCCAGGCCCTGCCCGTGCAGGGGCAGCTGCTTTGCACGCCTGCTCTCTGCTGAGATGGGGGGTCCCCTGCCTGGAGTGCGCTTGGGGCCTGCTCCTCACCGTGCCTTGCCCTTTGCAATGGCCGGGGCGCAGGGGGTATCTTCGTGGGAACTCCCCCTCGGCCAGACAAACAGGCTGGGAAGCTTCCTCAAAAGCCAAGCTGAGCTGCCTGACTCTGCGCCTAGGGATGAGGCTGCCGATTCTTCCTCCCCCCGGCTAACGAGGGCCGTCGCTCGCCCTGAGGGTGTTCCAGTCAGTCCCGCCGGAGCCGGGCCCCTCCCACAGCCTGAGACCTGGCAGCCTAGGCAGGGATCCCGTGGAAGCAGCAGTGGCACTGGCGGTAGCGGGGAGCACGCTGGGCTGACCCTGCAGGCTGGCTAGGAGGCTGCAGCCGTGGCGAATGCTGAGAAGCTGGACACTCCTACGGCCTGAGGCCTCTGGCGTCTCTGGTCCTGCCGCTCGCAGCCATCCCCTGGGCCCAGCTACGCCCAGCCTGGGGGGCAGAGGGCCCGTCCCCGCCCGTTACAGGTCGCGGTGGCACAGGGGCGGGGGGCCTGCCCGTGGCCTGCAGCGTTTCAGTCAGATCTCATGTCCCACGTGGTGCCCGGCTCGCTGAACTCTCCTCTCCCCGCAGCCAGCTTCAGACGGCCAGTCGTAATCCTGGGGCCCATCTCGGACATCGCCATGGAGAAGCTGAGCACGGAGCTGCCTGACGAGTTTGAAATCGCCCGTAAGCGCAGCCGGGAGCGTCCGACGGGCCCTGTCCTGGGATATTCCGTGGGGATTGCAGGGCTCCTGTGCGTGGCCAGCTTACGGAGCGGGTGCTCTGGGCTAGAGCTGGCGGGACCCACGTGCCCTGCTGAAGTGTTCCCTCAGCCGTGCCTAATGCTGAGAGCCTCCCGCAGTCCAGGGGCCCTTTCAGGGATGTGGCCCTGATCCCAGTTGCTTCCTTATCCTGGGCCTCCACATTTCCCATGCGCAGTCTGTCTGTCTGTCCGTCCCTTCCCCGCCCCCATCTGCCCGCTGCTTTGCATCTTCACCTGCCCAGACCGCTGGCGGCTTCCTCCTGAGCTAGACGGGTCAGGAGCCCTCTCTCTGCCCCCCCCTCCATCCGTGCACACCCCCTGCAATGCCCTGGGGCCCCTCTCTGCCTGCCCCCCATCTGTACACACCCCCTGCAATGCCCTGGGGCCCCTCTCTGCACCCCCCCATCCGTGCACACCCCCTGCAATGCCCTGGGGCCCCTCATGCCATTTCCCACAATCAGTGGGTCCGGCTTAGAGACACTCTCACCGTCTCCCTTGCCATGTTGTGCTTGTTCCCCAGAGAGTGTGGGCCGCGACGGGGAGTCGGCCAAGGTCATCAAACTGGACTCGGTGCGGCAGATCGCTGAGAAGGTGAGGCCCTGCAGGGCAGGGATAGCGAGGGATGCTCAGCCCACGCTGGCTGCCTCCTGACCAGCATGTTACCCCTGTCCACGGGGCGAGAGGTTGGGTGTCTTGCCTGAGGGAGTGTGGGGCCTGCTGTGTCTGCCCGGGAAGTGTGTGTGTGTGTGGGGGGGGAACGAGGCCAGGCAGTGGGGATCCCCCTGCTAAGGGGGCGGGGAGCCCAGAGAGCTGTATTCCAGTGCTCATGGCAGTGGATGGCCCAGCCCCTCCCAGCTGGTGTTCCGGGGCGGGGGAACCCCGCCGTAGATTTCCCTTCCCGCCCCCACGATCCTCCCCCAGCATCCCACCCAGCCCCTCTCCTGCTCCGCAGGACAAGCACGCGCTGCTGGACATCACGCCGTCCGCCGTGGAGCGGCTCAACTACGTGCAGTACTACCCGGTGGTGGTGTTCTGCGAGCCCGACAGCCGGCAGGGCATCAAGGCCATGCGCCAGTGGCTCGCCCCCGACTCCAAGAAGAGCTCCCGCCGCCTCTATGCACAGGCTGTCAAGATGAAGAAGAACTACAGCTACCTCTTCACGGCCACCATCAGCCTCGGCGGAAGCACCGACCCCTGGTACCAGAGCCTCAAGGAGATCATCCACACCCAGCAGGCCCGGCCTATCTGGACAGCGGAGGAGCAGGTACCCATAGAGGCCTTCTCGCTCCTCTAGGCCCCCTGCCTTTCTCAGGTCTCTCCTGTACCCCCTCCTGCCTGGCCTGACTGAAACGGGGCATCCCCTGGGCGTGGCCCAATGCCTGCTGCCAGAGAACTGCCAGGGCGCTGGGATTGAAGTCTGCCTGACTAATTCCCTGTGCTGTCAGACATGGCTCTGATCCCAACTCCCAGGCCAGCCGGGGCAGCCCCTTGGGCACTGGGGGAGTGAGGGGGGATGTGCTCCAGAATTACATGGAGGGGCTCCCATAGCACCCTGCTCCTCTGCAAGGCAGCTGAGGTACAGGGCCAGGGGGAGACCGATACCCAGTGCCGAGGGGCCAGTGCAGATGCCGCCTCGGGCAGCACCTCGAGTCACTGTGGGCCCCATTGGGCCTGTTGCCAGGTGACCCCCGTTCCTCTCCCTGCAGATGGACGCCTCCCCAGAGGAGGGCCTGGACCTGCTGAACCAGCAGCGTGCCGCCAGCACGGGGGACCTGACCTGCGACAGCCGTGCCAACAGCGACTACGAGGACACGGATGGCGAGGGGGGGGCCTACACGGACAACGAGCTGGAGGATGACTATGCCCAGCCAGCCCTGGCCCGGTCCTCAGAGCCAGTAGAGCCCGGCGAGCCCCAGAACCCAGACGAGCGCGTGGCAGTCTCTCTGGCCTACGCCCCCCCGCGGGTGAGCAGGGTGCCAGGCAGTGCAGGGGTCAGACCTGGCTGGTGGCTTCTGGGGAAGGAGACAGGAGGTCTTTGCCCTGGTCGCAGAGGGCATCGCTAACCCCCATCAGAATGGGCACCAAAGGGTCCTGTTATGAGCAGCCTCCACAGCGCCAGGGCAGCTGAATTCCCCTCTTCAAAGCCCAGGGTGCGGTGGGCGGGGGTGCCCGTTCCAGGGGTAGCTGGGGGTGCTCTCCCTGGGGCAGGCCAGCCGGGCCAGTGGGCTTGAGGGCTGGTGCTGCCTCTCTGCCCGTGGAGCCCCTCCCAGGGCAGTGCCTGGGGCTGCAGCGCCCCCATCTGGAGCACTCAGCTCTGCAGCCTCTAACAACTTCCTTCTGATTGCAATAGGATGGAGACCAGCAGCCTCAGGGCCAGTGGAGACAGGATTACAGCAGCATCAGGTACCAGCAGCCAGCGGGCGTGACATGGGCAGTGAGTGGGGTGGGGGGTGAATCACCTGCTCGGAGCAGCCTTCCTGCCAGGACTAGGGTTGCCAACTTTCTACAAGGGGGGGGAGGGCTCCGGCTGGGGGTGCAGGCTCTGGTGTGGGGCCGGGGATGAGGGATTTTTGGTGCAGGAGAGTTGCTCTGGGCTGGGACTGAGGGGTTCGGAGGGTGGGAGGGGGATGAGGGGTTTGGGGTGCAGAAGGGGATATGGGTTGAGGGGTGGGGCTGGGACTGAGGGGTTCAGAGGGCAAGATGGGGATCAGGGCAGGGGGTCAGGGGTGCAGGCTCTGGGTGGCAGCTCCTGGAAGCAGTGGCATGTCCCCTCTCTGACTCCTATGTGGAGGTGCGGCCAGGCGGCTCTGTGCACTGCCCCGTCTGCAGGTGCCGCCCCCGCTGCTCCCACTGGCCATGATTCCCAGCCAATGGGAGCTGCAGCACCAGGGCTTGGGGCGGGGGCAGCGTGTAGAGCCAGAGTGGGGACATGCTGCTGTTTCCAGGCGCCGCCCGGAGACACAGCAGGCAGGGAGCCTGCCTTAGCCCCGTTGTGCTGCCAACCAGACTTTTAACGACCGGGTCAGCGGTGCTGACCGGAGCCGCACTGTCCCTTTTTGACCGGGCATTGTGGTCGAAAACGGGACACCTGGCAGCCCTTGCCAGGACACTGGGTCTGTGGCTGCAGCCTGAAATCCAGTTGTGAGGGGGTTAATGCAAGTCACTGGATTCCTTTCACCTTCCCATCCTCCTGGCCTGCCCTGCAAGGGTCTGTGGGCTCCACACATGCTCAGGGGCAGGGAGGGGAATGTCAGCCAGGGCCCGTTTTGCACCCAAACCAGCCATGGCCTGTGGGCCACTGAGAGCTCTTCAACCCAGAGCCTGGCTGCGCACGCTGCCCCTCCGGTTTGAGCGTCAGCCCACGGCCAAGGAGACCTTCTGCATGGCAGGGCCTCTTGCAGCGAGAGGGGGTTTCACCCCCCTCTTGGTGCCAGGCTGACTCTGTGTCTGAGCCGCAGTCGGCTTCAGCCGAAGCAAAGTGCCCCGGGAGCGGGGGGAGGACTGGCTGGGGGGTGGCTCCTCCTGCCCTGGTTTTGAGGGGATGGCACACTCTTGGGCAGCGGTGCCTGGCTCTGCAGATGAGTCCGCAGGGCCCCGGGAGAGCAGGATGAACTGGGTGCTGGGAGAAATCCTCACCAGGCCCGAGGAGCCTGGGTGGGGGAGTTGTGCAGCTGGCATCCCTTCTCCCGCTCCCCAGCCAGGGCTTGACATGGCCTTTTGCTGCCCTGCAGGGAGTACGAACACAGCGCTCTGAAAAAGAAGTTCACCCAGGCCCGGGCCTACGACTCGGATGAGGATGAAGGCTACGACTGGGGCCCAGCTACGGACCTGTAGCCACAACGGCTTCCAGGATTCCTCGTCCTACACCACCAAGCTGCCTTCTGGGAAGGGCCTGCCACCCTGCATCGTCCCCTTCCCGCCCGGGGCCAGCAAGGGGACCCCTCCGGCCCTTCTCATGCGGGGTCAGCGCCCGCCAGCACGCACCCCTCTCCAGAGCAGGGCTGTTCGGTTTTAATCTTCCTAACCACAAGGCTCCCTGCAGCGTGCTGCTGGCTGGCGAGCAGCCGGCGTGAGCGGTTCTCCTGGGCTTACAGCCGCTGCACACGTCCTAGACTTTAACTCGCCTCCGAGTCTCTGTAGGCAGAGCCCAGGTCTCAGGCCTGTCACAGCTGCCTGCAGTGATGCCAACGTGCCAGCGTCCATGGCACGTGCAGCTCTGCCAGTGTGATTCATCGGGCAGGACTCCCTGGGTGGGGCTATAACTAGCCCGGCCTTTCTTTGTAATAAAGGAATCCTTTTCACTAGCCCCTGCTGGCTCTGTATTGCCCCCCAGGGGGCGCACTGGAGGCGGGCGACTTGTCTCTGTTCCAAGCCTCAGTGCAGGGGCTGGGGAATGAAGCGCAGGGCAGCCGTGAGGAAGCATGCACTGCTGCCCAGCTGCGTGTGCTCTGCAGAGGAGGCAGCAGCGTCTCTGTGCTCCTGCCTGACTGCGCGGGAGCCGAACGGAGCCGAGGCTGCAGGCCCATCTGCCCCCCCCCTGCTCCGCGCACTGAGTGTGGCAGCCGGCTTTCCTCGTCAGCCTGCCCAGCTGGGCGATGGCACCATCTCCACCCTGTTCTTGCACAACTGTGCACATACAGGCCCGACAGCTGGTCCTAAAAGCCCAGCCTGAGATGGTGCATGCCAGGGAGCGGCGCTCACTAAACACAGCGTCTGTCAGAGCCAGACGCCCCCTCAGAGCTCCTAGCTTAGCCATGGAGGACGCAGCAGGGTCCAGCCGCGGCCCTGGCTCCCAGCTCATGCTTGGCCTCAGGCGTGGCCCCAGGGCGCTAGGCCCTTCCTGCTGGGAAGCCCAGGGTGAGCCCTCGAGCCAGTAGCCCCCTCGCTTCCCTTCCATTGGCATCCGCACCACGTGCTGTTCTCCTGGGGTATCGACCACAGCTCCACCCATGGGTTTCACACAGCATGGCAGGCGGCAAGACTGGGGTCCCCCATGAGGAGTGTGGGGGGAGGGGCTGGATACAGAACAGCCTCCTAACGCAATACAGTTCATTAGGCTAGCATCTGGCATGGGGCTGCTGGCGGCCTCATGAACCCGGACCCTAGGGCTCCCTCCATCTGTGTCTGGAGCTAGGGCTGATAGGGACACCGTGAGCAGCTGCTCACCCTCCCACAGGAAGTGGGGAATCAGCTGGCGCTCTCAAGAGCAGGTCCCAGGACCCCGTATGCCTGCAGTGAAGTTCTTCCCGTGCAGGAGGTCGGGTGCCTGGCATTTCACTTACCCAGTCAGTCCTAGACACGCCACAAACAGCCTTTATTCTTACATTAGCCAGCAGTACAGGTTAAAAATCACAGCCCCAGGGTTTCCTACAGCCCAGGGAGCGCCGGGGCTCTGACTTAGTCCAGGAGAGACAAGGGGGGGCGAGAAGACCTGTTACTGGACCAACTTCTCTTGGACAGACGTTGGTCCAACCTCCCCCACTTTGTCTCTCATGCTGGGACCACCACTGCGATTAACTTCGTACACGCAGCCTTCCACAGGGCTAGCCTGACACGCCAGCCCTGCCCATGGGAACGGCCCAGGGCAGAGGCTCCAGCAGCCGGGTGGGGTCGCAGAGAGCCCCTTTCTCCCGTGTTCCCCCACCCAACGCACTGGCTGGCCAGGCCTCTGCTGCCTGCTCCAGCCCGACATTCCCCCACGCCCAGCGCTAGGCCATGCTGCTCCTGCAGCTTCTCTTGACTTTCTGCAGAACGAGGGTGCAGCTGACCCCTCCCCACCTCAGAGGCCAGTTCGCAAGCATGGATCTGGCTCTCATGCCCAGCCCTGATCCCAGGCACTGCGGGAGGGGGGTTACAAACAGCATTAACAAGGCAGGTCTAAGAGGGGCTTTGTCCATCTGGGCAGCACCCTCCCCTCAGCCGGAGCTGGTGTTACACTTGGAATCGTGGGCGGTTTGCTGGGCCCTCTCAGGCCGCTGCCAGGACAAGAGGGAGGGAGCAGCCATGGCTAGGCCAGTCGCCCTTGCTCTGTGTGGCAGACTCAGCTGGGATTCAGCAGACACAAGGCGGGATCTTCCACCTGCAGGCAGCGAGGAGGGGCACAGGGCTCCCTTTGATGCACTTGTGTTCTCCAGGGCCCACCCCATCAAGGCCCCTGATCCGCACTGCACGGCACAACCCGGCGACTCCGGCAGCGGAACAGGTGAGTGAGCCGAGGCCCAGGAGAGGAGCCAAGGAGCTTGGGTCCCCGTCTCTAAGGCCTGGTGCAAAGCCCCCTCGGGTGGTGAGGCCAGGCACAGTACATCCAGAAAAGGCCAAAGGGGTCCCTGCACGAAACAAGAAAAGCGGCGGGATCTGGCCCCCAGCAGGCCCTGAGGGACCTGGAGACGCAGCTGCTGCCCCAGGCCAGGGCCCAAAGCCAGGCAGCTGGAGCATGTGCAGAGCCACAGATGGGTAAATGTGAACTCCGCCCTTCAGAGGAAGATGGGCTGCTCCTGGCCTGTCAGTAACCGGTAGGTGGAGGCCGGCATGGTCTTGATATGGACCTAGAGGGATAGGGAATGAATCATAGAATCATAGAATCATAGAATAGCAGAGTTGGAAGGGACCTCAAGAGGTCATCTAGTCCAACCCCCTGCTCAAAGCAGGACCAATTCCCAGCTAAATCATCCCAGCCAGGGCTTTGTCAAGCCGGGCCTTAAAAACCTCCAAGGAAGGAGACTCCACCACCTCCCTAGGTAATGCATTCCAGTGTTTCACCACCCTCCTAGTGAAATAGTTTTTCCTGATATCCAACCTGGACCTCCCCCACTGCAACTTGAGACCATTGCTCCTTGTTCTGTCATCTGCCACCACTGAGAACAGCCGAGCTCCATCCTCTTTGGAACCCCCCTTCAGGTAGTTGAAGGCTGCTATCAAATCCCCCCTCATTCTTCTCTTCTGGAGACTAAACAATCCCAGTTCTCTCAGCCTCTCCTCATAAGTCATGTGCTCCAGACCCCTAATCATTTTTGTTGCCCTCCGCTGGACTCTTTCCAATTTTTCCACATCCTTCTTGTAGTGTGGGGACCAAAACTGGACACAGTATTCCAGATGAGGCCTCACCAATGTCGAATAAAGGGGAACGATCACGTTCCTCGATCTGCTGGCAATGCCCCTACTTATACAGCCCAAAATGCCGTTAGCCTTCTTGGCAACAAGAGCACACTGTTGACTCATATCCAGCTTCATATCCACTGTGACCCCTAGGTCCTTTTCAGCAGAACTGCTACCTAGCCATTCGGTCCCTAGTCTGTAGCAGTGCATGGGATTCTTCCGTCCTAAGTGCAGGACTCTGCACTTGTCCTTGTTGAACCTCATCAGGTTTTTTTCTGCCCAATCCTCTAATTTGTCTAGGTCCCTCTGTATCCGATCCCTACCCTCTAGTGTATCTACCACGCCTCCTAGTTTAGTGTCATCTGCAAACTTGCTGAGAGTGCAGTCCACACCATCCTCCAGATCATTAATAAAGATATTAAACAAAACCGGCCCCAGGACCGACCCTTGGGGCACTCCACTTGAAACCGGCTGCCAACTAGACATGGAGCCATTGATCACTACCCGTTGAGCCCGATGATCTAGCCAGCTTTCTATCCACCTTACAGTCCATTCATCCAGCCCATACTTCTTTAACTTGGTGGCAAGAATACTGTGGGAGACAGTATCAAAAGCTTTGCTAAAGTCAAGAAATAACACATCCACTGCTTTCCCCTCATCCACAGAGCCAGTTATCTCATCATAGAAGGCAATTAGGTTAGTCAGGCACGACTTCCCCTTCGTGAATCCATGCTGACTGTTCCTGATCACTTTCCTCTCCTCTAAATGTTTCATAATTGATTCCTTGAGGACCTGCTCCATGATTTTTCCAGGGACTGAGGTGAGGCTGACTGGCCTGTAGTTCCCCGGATCCTCCTTCTTCCCTTTTTTAAAGATGGGCACTACATTAGCCTTTTTCCAGTCATCTGGGACCTCCCCCGATCGCCATGAGTTTTCAAAAATAATGGCTAATGGCTCTGCAATCTCACCCGCCAACTCCTTTAGCACCCTCGGATGCAGCGCATCCGGCCCCATGGACTTGTGCACGTCCAGTTTTTCTAAATAGTCCCGAACCACTTCTTTCTCCACAGAGGGTTGGTCACCTTCTCCCCATGCTGTACTGCCCAGTGCAGCAATCTGGGAGCTGACCTTGTGCGTGAAGACAGAGGCAAAAAAATCATTGAGTACATTAGCTTTTTCCACATCCTCGGTCACTAGGTTGCCTCCCTCATTCAGTAAGGGGCCCACACTTTCCTTGATTTTCTTCTTGTTGCTAACATACCTGAAGAAACCCTTCTTGTTACTCTTAACATCTCTTGCTAACTGCAACTCCAAGTGTGATTTGGCCTTCCTGATTTCACTCCTGCACGCCTGAGCAATATTTTTATACTCCTCCCTGGTCATTTGTCCAATCTTCCACTCCTTATAAGCCTCTTTTTTGCGTTTAAGATCAGCAAGGATTTCACTGTTTAGCCAAGCTGGTCGCCTGCCATATTTACTATTCTTTCTACACATCGGGATGGTTTGTTCCTGCAACCTCAATAAGGATTCTTTAAAATACAGCCAGCTCTCCTGGACCCCTGGGAGAATCACCTGGGAGAACTCCATTCCCACTTGGGTCAGAGCCCTGCAGACCTCACTCATCTGCCCCAGCCTCCCTGGGCCTGGGAGAAGGACCCAGGGAAAACGTTTCATGATGAAGCATGGTCTAGAGATACTACGGCACTTTATATGTCCATGTACTGGCTGCAAGAGAGTTACTTCTTTCCCCCCCCCCCCTCTGCTGAAAGGCAGCTGCCTCTGGGGCGGAGCTGAGCCGCTGGTTTTAACAGGGTTAAATAATGCAGGTTAGGGCAGGATGTGGAGTTTCTTGCCCAGGCTAAGGGCGAACTTGAAGGCCTGACAAAAGACCAACAGTTCTTAGCAGAACCCTGAACCTGCTCAGGCCTGCAAGGGAGCTCAGGCCAGCTGGCTGGGATTCCCACGCTAACCTGCCAGCTGCCCCAGGGCTCAGGGACGGGCTCGGGTAAATAGCCATCACTTTGCCACCCCTACTGCAGCCTCCAAAGCCCCCCGGTAGCCTGTCGCTTTGGAGAGAGAGAGAGAGAGAGAGAGAGAGAGCGCTCCTCCGAGACCCAACTGTACACCACTTGGGGCGTTAGTTCAGTGCCAGCGAATCCGAGTCACCATTTCCTACAGCACCTGCAATTCCAGAGGGGGCTGCACTGCCCTGCCCTGCGGGGGAGAAGAGGGCAGCTGGTCCCTCCCTAAGAAAGCGTTTGCAGCCCAGGGCATTGAAGATCGGCCCCTGCTTGAGGCTCCGGGTGCAGGAACAGAAGGGGCAGGGGGAGCAGGAGAACAGCCCCTGCAGCGCAGCAGGCAGCAGAGATGTGCCGCTCAGCAGTGTGACAAGGGAGCTCCTCCCCAGCAGAGATCGCAGCTTGCAAAGCAGGACTGGGAGTTGAGATGAGCACCCAGGAAATTGGGGGCTGGGGAGAGTTGGCCCATGTCAGACCCCCCCTAATCATAGGGCAGAGGTCTCAGGGTGGGAGTCAGCCTTCCTCCCCTCAACAGTGCAGGGGTCTGTCCCACACCAGCCTCCCCAGCTGAGGCAGGGGGCTCAGGGTGGGGTCTGCCCCATGCCAGCCCCCACAATGGGGCAGAGGGCCCTGCTGCACTCCTGGCCTCAGCCTGGCTCACCTCGCTGACGGCCTGCGTGAGGATCTGGATGATCTTCTCGTGCGGCGTGGCCACCACGCTCTGTCCGTTGATCTCGATGATGCGATGGCCCACGCGGATGCCGCCTCTCTCCGCTATCCCCCCTCGCATCAGGCTGCAGATCTGAATGGCAGGGGGCACCGGTGAGAGCAGGCCAGGCCCCGCCCCAGCACGCCATCCTCCACTGCCTCCACAAGCAGAGCAAATCTCGCCTGCCCAGAGAGCCCGTGAAACCCACCTCTGGGCCTACCCCTCCCTGCACACTGCGCTCGCCAGCCATCGCCCCAGTCACAGCGCCCCCTATTGCTCACTCCGCACCACGTTCCCACACCCTTCTGCGCCCTGGCAGGACTGGCCCTGGAGGCAGCAGGGCCGGGCCCCCAGAGACATGGCTCCGAGCAGGAGAGTACCAGGGAGCTGGGACCCAGGACAGGCCGTGGTCACTGGGGTCCTGGCACGGGGAGGTCACCCTGGCAGCTGGTGCTGTTGGGGGAGGGCGAAAGGAGACAGTCTGCGGGCGCTGGGGTAACAGGCCCAGGCCTCGCTGCTCACCCCCCCACTCCCTACACTCGGTGCTGACGATGCCCCACACGGGACCAGCCCCATCGCTGCCCATTCTCTCACTCCCGGGACTTGACGCCCACCAGGGCCACGCGCCTGCAGCTCCTTAGGCAGCTGGAGGTTCTCCCCTAGCTCGAGCGGAGCCGGCCGGCGACCCCGGAGCACAAGGGCCCGAGTTCTCGCCCCAAGTGCAGCGTCTGTGCTGGCCAGAGGGCCCCTGGCCCTCCCCCCACCGCCCTTCAGGGCTCCCGCCACTCACAATGCCGTCCTCCACGCAGAAGCCCAGCGGGTACTTGGAGTCGGGCCGGCGGACGATCGCCGTGGTGACGGGTGGGCAGTGCACGATGCTCAGCGTCACCTCAGTCTGCGATTTCAGGTCCTGCCGGGGGCGGGGGGGGGGCTCATTAGCGCCACAGGGGCTATCAGGATCGGCCCGGCCGCAGGGGGGGAGACGCGAGGCAGGTTTACGCCCACTGGGCCCACGATGCCCTCAGGGCCGTGCCGGGGGAAGGGAGGGCAGATCTGAACACAGTGACCGTGTTCAAAACGCCTTACATGGGGTGAGCGTAATTACCACCCCCCTTTTACAGGGGGAAAACCAAGGCACAGTCTTGCCCAAGGTTACACTGCAGGTCAGGAAAAAGAACCCAGGAATCCAAGTCCAGCTTGCCCTGCTTGACCCTCTAGGCCATGCTGCCCTCTGGGCTTGCCCGTGTTCTGCTCGGACACCTCCCAGAGGAAGCGTTTCATAGGATGCCCCCAAACACATGCTCCTCCTAGGGCCAGGGCACGGCTTGAGTCCCTCCTGCAGAGAGATCCGAGCAGGACACTGGGAGCCAGGACTCCTGGGTTCCCTGCTGGCAGACTATTGCAGGCTTAAGTCTGGAAGGTCTCACTGCACCCACGGGGGCTCCTGGGCCCAGCCCGCATCCCAGCAGTGCAGGGTCCACCCCCAGCTCACACGTCCCTCAACACTGGGCGCCAAGGGCTGAGCGCCTCTGAGGGAAAGGGGGCGGCTATCACGGACTGAGGGGCCCAGGAACTGGGCACAGGTCACCTGGTCCCCCTCCACTCCCTCCCCTTCCCACCATCCCCCCCACCCTCCACAGCCCCATCATCATGCCCCACCATTCCCCCAATCCCCATTGCCCCCCCAGCCCCACTGCCCCACCATCCCCATCACCTCCTCCCCAGCCACCATGCCCGTCTCCTCCCACCTCTCCTTGCCCCCTTTCCACTGTCCCCCAATCCCCATCACCCCCTCCACAGCCACCCCGCCCCACTGTCTACTCCCACCCCCTCCCCAGTCACCCATCCCACTGTCCTCCCTCCCCCCCCCCATCTCCCCTGCTGCTCCTCACCCCTCCAGCACCCCCTCCTTGCTGTCCCCCCAAGCCCCTCCCCAGTCACCCATCCCCTTGTCCCCCCCCCCCCCATCTCCCCTGCTGCTCCTCACCCCTCCAGCACCCCCTCCCCACTGTCCCCGCAACCCCCTCCCCAGTCACTCATCCCACTGTCCTCCCTTCCCCTCCATCTCCCCTGCTGCTCCTCACCCCTCCAGCACCCCCTCCCCACTGTCCCCCCAACCCCCTCCCCAGTCACCCATCCCACTGTCCTCCCTTCCTCCCCCCCCCCCCCCATCTCCCCTGCCGCTCCTCACCCGGATGATGCTCTGGCAGGTGCTGAGGGGCAGCCCCACCAGGCTCGTCCCGTTGACGGACATGAGCCGGTCCCCGATGCTCAGCTCCCCGCACTTCTCCGCAGGGCCCCCATGCATGAGGTTGGCGACGACCACGGTGGGCAGGATGGAGCCCCAACCCGACTCCACCACAGCGACGCCCAGGATCTCCCCCTTTTGCTTGCGGATGCAGACCTGCAGGCCGGGCAGAGCATGGGGCCCACTGAGCTGCAGAGCGAGCCCAGGGGCCCTCGGGGCTGGTGACCGCGCGGCCGGGAGCTCGGGCTGCAGCAGGCACCAAGAGGACTGGGTGATGCAGCTACTCCAGACCTGGGTCCCAGAGGGTGCAGTGCTGCACTGGTACTGAGCGGGAGGCTGTAGGGAGCGGGGCACTGGCCCCGCGGGAGCCCCCGGCTACTCCAGGCTCAGCTCCCCCAGCACGGCACTGGCAGGTCGCAACACAGGAGACTCCCAACAAATACCAGCAGGAGGCGCTGCAGGGAGCCAAGCATCCCATCCCACCCCCCGCCCCTGCGGGCAGCTCTTACTTCCTTGCAGTTCTCCTGCTTGGAGAAGTGGGCCAGGTCCCCGTTGTGCAGCTCCTGGCTCTCCAGGGCACGGCTGTCCTGGCTGGGGGAGAGCTGGCTCGGGTCGATGCCGCTGGCCTGCAGCAACTGCTGGTAAGCCACGCTGAAGGCCTGCCCGATGGCCTGGGCAATCACCTGAGCCTGCAGGAGGAAGTGCCCTGAGGTTACCCTGGCAGGGGGGCGCCTGTGGGTACAGGGCTTCCACCCTCCAACGCGCCCAGGAGCCTGGGCAGTGCCAGGGGGTCAAAGCCACCCATCTGTCATCCTGTCAGGGAACAGCCAAACCTTGCTACGGCAGCTGCAGAGAACCTGGGATGTATTGCGGGGTGGGGCGGAGCCAGACACTTCCAACCCCCTCTATGGAGAGATACCCCCACACCTCTCCCCTCCCCCACCCAGGCGGACCCCCTCTAAAGCACAGACACCCCCAAGCCTCTCCCATCCCCCACCCAACCAGGGACCGCTCTATGACAAAGACACCCCCAGGCCTCTCCCCTCCCCCCCAGCCCTGGCGTTCCCTACAGTACAGAGGACCCCCTCCCCCCCCAGCACCCTTTACTGTCTCCGAGCTGGACCCAAGGCGGCTGGAGATGGGGGTGAGCGAGCTCCCAGCCCCACAGGCACAAGGCCCAGCACAGCGGCAGGGAGAGGTGCAACTGAACCGCCTCAAGGAACAGCACCCCCTGGAGGCCAAGCTGAGAACCACCAGCTCGTGACGCCTACTGGGCTTCGGGTAGGACTGGGATCTGGAGCCTGTGTAAAGCCCCCGGGCGACGCTCTGCCCCCTGCCCTGCCCGCCGGGCTCAGACTCACGTCAGCCGAATGGAAGACGTGGCAGATCATCTTGTAGAGCCGCTTCTCCCCCGAGGTGTCCGCCCGCCGCGGCAGCTTCCTGCGCGCCATCAGCACGACGACGCTGCCGACGTCCGCGATGTAGGAGATGGTCTGGAGCGGATGGTCCATCATGGCCTCCTGGGGGGAGGGGCATGAGAAATTCAGGGGTCATCTACCCCGCTAGCCCTGGTGGCCTTGGTGGACAGCTGGAGTGCCAGCAGGATTACGGGAGCACAGGCTCCAAGCCAGGGGAGCCTGTTAACCGAGAGGAGGGAAGGGATCTTAGCGGGGCTCAGGTGACGATTTCACTCAAACGCCGGCCACACAGTTGGGAGAACACCCCTCAGAGTTACAGGTTGGACTCCAGAGCCACTCCTGTGGGTCCTGCAAGGAGACCTCCAGCAAAGGCAGCGGAGACCTGACTGCACAGGCCGATGGTTATGAAGGAGAACACGAATCCTCCTCGGCCTTCTCTATCCACCCAGTGAAACTGCTGCAGAACCCTGCCTGGACGCTCAGGCGTATTTTGACATAATCAATCAATAGAAACCAGGTTTAGATTAGTTGAGGAGCATGCCCGCAGGGCTGTGTACCAGCACAGCTCTGAACCTAGAGGAGGCCTAAGGCATAGGCACCGACCCCGTGGGTGCTCTGGAAAAAAATGGCCCCCCAATCAGCGCCTCCCCCTCCCTCCCAGCACCTCCCACCTGTGGCGATCAGCTGTTCTACCACATGCAGGAGGCAAAGAGGAAGAGGGAAGAGGCGGGGACTTGGGGGAAGGGGTGAAGTGGGGACGGGGCCTGGGGCAGAGCTGGGGGTCGGGCACCCTCTGGCACCTTAGAAAGTTGGCGCCTCTGGCCTAAGGGATGCACAAAACCAATTGGTTTTCCCTTTACATGTAAACTTTTAACTGCTGCTGGGTCCACCCTAGAGGTGGCTGCATTTTGGCAGCAGCTGTGTGATCCCCACTGATGCCAGTGGATCCTCCAGGAGGAAAAGCCTCTTTATCCGGGTGGGATCACAACCCCAGGACACCTACACCACGTGCAGTCAACAGGGATTCACACTTAGCCTAAGGCCTGTTTCCTGCACGGGCCAAGTGCCCTGATCCGGGGTGGAGGGGGTGGGGTGCAGAGAAGATGATGTCCCAAGGCGGGGAGGATTCTAACAGGAACAAGCCCCGTTCTCCTAGCACAGGTAACGACCCCCCGTAACGACATCATTTCATACACACCTGCGAGTCGGCCGTCAGGACCTTGATCCTCTGGGTGGAGACAAACAGATCCACCTCGGTCATGGGCTGGGACTCCCCGTCCGGCGCCTGCAGCACGGTAAGGACAAAGCACCCATGTGTGTGGTCACAGTAGCCCCAGGGCAGAGGTTCAAACATAAGTGATCTCTCTCCTCCCATCCCTCTCCACCCTCTGACAAACCGAGAGACTTGGAGCCAGGACTCCTGGGTTCTATTCTCAGCTCTGCCCTGACTTTCTCTGTGACCAGGGGTGAGTCACCGCCCCTCTCTGTGCCTCCGTTTCCCCTCAAGGAGCAATGGGTCCCCATGAACATGCAGTCTGGGGTGCTGGGATGGGCGATGGGTTACTAGTTCACAGCCCATTGGAATGCCAAAGCTGGCTAGCAGCAGCTAACATAACGGATTGGGTTTGCCCTGCCTTCCTCTACCCGATCTCTGGGCAACTCCCGTCCAGAGCAACCCTCAGTGAGCACTTTACAGACAGCCCACGCAGGAGGAATGGATCAGCCTCTTTTTACGGTTGGGCAAACTGAGGCACACAGAAGCCATGCCTGGCCCCGTGGAAGGGGTGGGACTGGAACTCAGGTCTCCTGACTCCCTGGCCTGTGCTCTGACCATGGCTTCCTCCTTCTCGTCTCTCTGCATCCCACTGCTGGAACCCTGTTCAAATGAACCCTTCCCCCACCCAGCCTAGCGAGCGGGAGCTCGGCTTCCAGCTGCAGCTGGACCCAGGAGTGACCTGCTTTCGCTGCTCTTCACACCTGCTCCCTGCAGCCTACAGGTCTGAGTATAAACAGAGCTACACACCTCGGGGAAGTCAGCAGCACCCACTTCTGGAGTGGGGCCCCAGGAAAGGGGGGTGTCCTACTTTCACCCCCTGGTCAAAGCCCAACTGCTGGCTGCAATGGCAGGGGTGGGTGAGAACCTGATGCAAACACAGGCATCCGCTCACGACAGGCTCAGCTTTGTCCCGCTGCCACCCGGCCCAGAGCAGCCGAGGGAACGGACAAGATCCTGCCCTCGTGGCCCACACTTCCCTCGACCTGCTGCCAGGCCAGGCCAGCCCAGTGAGCCCAGGAGCCCCCTGCGACAGGCGCAGGCGGGGAGGGCAGAGGAGGATGCACGCTGTGCTCTGGGCAGGAGAGGGCACCGTGGCTGGGCTGTCCCAGACAGCTGGGCTTTGGCTCCTGGCGGGTGAAAGCCAACTAGTGCCAGGGGCTCATCTCGACAGGACCGGCGCGCACTGCCTAGCGACCGCCCGGCTGCCCCGGCGCCTTCACCCACCTTTATCCTGTCCACGGCCTCCTGGGCCTGCGCCATGCGGACGCTGGTCGGGGGGTTCCTCTCCGAGACCAGCTGTGTGGAGCCCAGATACTTTGCTCCGAAGATCACTCCGTCCAGGAGATCCTCCGGCTCACAGGGGCCTGCCACTGAGAAGCCAGGGGAAGGTGTCAGCAAAGGCAGGGCCTCCCCGCTCCTCCCCTCCCTGCAATGCCCATGGCCCTGGCTGGAGCCAGGCGCAGCTGCTGCTGACTGCGGGTGGGGGGAGGGGAGGGGGCATGGCCTCTCTTAGTAGCCTTTTATCCTGGGGGCCAGGTTACCCCATGCCTCAGCAGGGCGTGATTCCCATCTCGCTCTCCCCAGCCGAGCCCCAGTGTTCCTGCAATGTCCCTCAGCGTGAGTGAGATCAGCCCAGGCACGGTGCCCCCTGCTTCCCGGACCTGAACTCCCCATGGGAAGAAGCCCAACACGTTCCCCCTCTGCTTGGGTGGCAGCCTCTGCGGAGCAGGGAGAAGCTCCCCCTCCCACAGAGACGTGCATCCAGCCAGGCCCAGCACCTGGCCAGGTCTGGCGGGTGGCTGGGCCGAAGCAGCAGCAGGCATCACCAGAACTGGCTTTTCAATCCCGGTTTTCACACCCCTCCCAAGGCAGCTCTCCATGACACCCCACCTTTGAGCTCCCTGCAGGCACTGCCCCAGCTCCCTTGGGGGTAGCTGCAGGGGAGATGGATGCATCCCCAGCTGGGTATCCTGCCAAGCCCCCATGGCATCTCCTTGTCCTGCATGTGCTGTTGGGAGGCGCCACTTTGGCAGCCCCAGAGGCTGAGGGCACTGACAGTGGCTGGGCAAGCGCCCTCTCCACCCCCCCGCCACCCACCCACCCACACACACTGAGCTGGAGCGACCCCTTCCTTGTGCAAAAAGGGAGTGCAGCCTCCTCGACCTCCCTGCTGCGGCTGTCCTGGGGCACCCATCAGACAGCCGCGAGAAGGTTTACGCAGCGTGGGGACCCGACTGAGACCCCCCAAACTCATTTCACATGGGCCACAACAGGTCACTTGTGACTAGAGCAGGATTCGAACCAGGGTCCTCATGCTGACCCCTCTCCCAGGACTTGGCAGCCAGAAAGCCTTCCTCCCATGAGCCAGGGCAGCGAAAGACACACACACACCCCTTCATAAATCCCCTCCCCTCCCCTGCCAGGCTGGGCCGGCCTGCCGAGCACTAACCACACAGCATCCGGGAGAGGCTGCCACCCACACTAAGGCCCACGAGCTGGTGGTCAGAGCCAGCGATGGGGAGGCAGGACGCCTGAGTTCTATCCCTGTTACAAGCGGACGAGTCACTCACCCTCTTTGAAGGCCGGATAGGCCGCCCGGGATTCTTTAACCTACAAAGCAACCACGAGATCAGTGAGTGTCAGCAGCCAGGGGGACGCAGAAGCCGGGATACCGGCCGGCCACCTCCATGGGCACAAGAGCGAACTAACCCCCTGGCAGCAGCCAAAGGGGAACCGAGAGCAGCAGCAGGACAATGCCAAAGGGCTCCGTGCTCTGGGCAGGGGGCGCGAGGGAGCAGAGGAAGGGGCAGGCCAGGGAGGCTGAGGTCAGTGGGCAGCTGCTGCCAGGGTGGAGGCCTCTGGGTTAGCTCAGCGGCCTGGGGATAGGCCAGAGCCATGTGACCCCAGCGGGGAGAGGGAACAGGTCAAATTGCTGGGGAGCCTGGGTAGGGGATGTTCTGGCTGCAGGGTAGCAACGGGGGTCAGCAGCCCCTCGACCTGGCGGCTGCCCTCAGGAACGCCTCCCCCATACCCTAGACATGGCAGGAAGCCAGGGGCAGCCGCTCTCCACATCCTGCTCCCCTCCCCCCCAGCCTGGGGGCAGCCGGCAGCGACTCTTGTGCCAAGGGCTGCCCCCCAACCGCCCCGCGTAGCCATTGTCACGGGATCTGTCAGAGCGCTCAGCTCCAGGCCTGGCATCCAGAGGTTGCTAATCCCAGGTCCCCCATGGCAAGGTGGCCCAGAGCCCAACCCCACCCCAGGATGCCCGGGGCCAGCACACCCCCAGCCAGCATGCAAAGCACTCACAGCCGTGCTCCTGGGGGTGGGCTGCTCCAGGCCCTGGCTGGGAGGAGGGGACATGGCCACCCACACAGGCTCTGGGGAGCTGTCCCGACTGCCCGGGGACACGCAGGCAGAGTCTCCCTCATGGGCTCCCCGTTTCCGATACCACCGGCCGGAGCCTTCTGCCTGCGAAGCTGCCTCCTCTGCCTGCTGGGCCGCCGGGCTCTCCTGGCTCTGCAGGACCTCCCCGTCGCTCCCGGCCAGGACGTCTGACCTGGCGAGGGGGGTCTCCTCACTGGCCTCCGCTGGGAGCCCCCCCTCGTGGTGCAGGAGGCTTAGCAAGTCCTCCCGATCAGCCTCTGCAAAGAGCAGGCCGTGGCTCTCCCGGCTCCTCTGGGAGCAGGCGGAGGGCTGAGCGTGGCAGGACGGCATTGCCAGGCCTCTCCCCATGGCGACATGCAGCAGGCAGGGAGGGCACTCGCCCGGCAGGCCCCGGCAGCAGCCAAAGGCCGGTTGGTGGGGAAGCACCGCGTCTCCCCCAAAAGGGCCGGCGCCACAGTCCGACGCCAGCAGCGGGTCGTCCTCCGAGGCAGGCGAGTCGTCGCGGAAGCTGGGGCTAAGGGTCTGAAGCTGGGCGAGGAGGCCCTGGATCTCCAACTGGTCGTCCTCCTCCAAGCTCTCGGCCCACTCCTCCCCTCTCAGGTGGGCCTCGGGCTCCTCATCCAGGTCCATGCAAACCAGGTCACTCTGCTCCGGGCTAGCCAGGACTCTGGGACAACCCACCCCGCGGTGGGCTCCCTCTGGGTTCCCTTTCCAGTCAGCATCGCTCCCAGGTACTGCAGCGTCCTCACAACCTTCCATCCCCCCTCCCAGGTCCCTGCAAGCATCATCACAAGTTTCCCCAGCTGCCCGGAGGGCCGAGTCCAGAGCAGCTGGAGAGCTGGGGGTCTGCAGGCCCCCCAGGGCACTTTCGGGGACAGTCGGCTCTGCAATGGCTGCACCGAGACACAGTTCAGCCTCAGCGGCAGAGGGGTTAAGGTCGGCGCGCAGGGCACTGAAGGGGGATCCAGACTGCTGCAGGCCGTGCAGGCTTTGTTCACAGACTGTTGGCATGGCCAGTCTTGGCAAGGCCCCTTCCTCCAGGTCCATGGCTGGAGGCTCCAGGAGCTCCCCGGGAAGGCTGTGGCTGCCAAAGCCAGGTTCTGGACGCGCGTCGGTTTGGAAGTCCATGCCGTTGTCCATCATGGTCGCTCCTGCTCAGGTGGGGAAGAAGAAACTCGCCCTACACTGAGAACAGGAGGAGAGAGGTATTTGAGGTTAGAAATGGGCAGGACTGAAAGGAAGAGCAGAGACAACGTCATAGACCAGATCCTCAGCAGAGCTGCCCTGAGTCAGGCCTGCGGAGGATCCAGCCCCAGATCTTCTGGATGGAAGTAAGCAGCAGAGGCCAGGCAGGGCTGAATTCACGAAGGCAGCTGCTAAGCTGTTCCTGCCACTGAAACACGTAAGGAGCAGCCGTGTGGAGCCTCACATGCCACGGACCTCAGGCCCAGGTCCTCCGCCGCAGGGAGGAATTGAAATCAAGGGGCGTAAGGTGCTGGCCAGCGCACAGACTACGCTGGGGAAGTCTGCAAACCCACATCAGTCTCTCTGATGCGCTGCTGACGGCTATTGACCCTGGGAGCCCAAACTGATTATTTGAGAGGTGCTGAGCCCCCTCGGTTCCCGCTCCGAGTTGTGGGCACTCGGCACTTCTGAAAATCAGCCCCCTTCCAGGTTTCGCAAGTTGGGCACCCAAAGCCAGTAGCCACTTGTGAGAACTGTGCCCGAAGGGACTTACCCAAGGCCAGGCAGTGACTCAGTGGCAGAGCCAGGAACAGACCCCAGGAGTCCTGACTCCCAGTCTGGTGCCCTGGGACATTAACAATTCTAGCTTTAGTCCCTCTCCAAACATTTCCACTGTCTAACCTGAAGAGGGTGGGCGCTTCCTTGCCTGCAATGGGGCTCAACCCCCTCTCTTGGTACCACGGCAGGGAATCCAGCCCCAGGGTTAGTGCAGGAGACTCATAAAAAACTACTTCTGAGGAGCTATTGTGTCCACCTCTGCTGGGCCGCATTACCCAGAATCAGCTGCTTTCCCCTGGAGGGCAGGGATCCACAGATGTACACTGGAAGCACCCTCAGATCCCAGCAGGACAAGGCTGGAGGTCACCATGCACAGATCAGTGGCTGCTTCCTGGGTCTCTGCCAGCAGCTGTGCTGAGAATGCTGAATCCCCCCGCTGCTTCCTCTCTGTCTGATCCGGGAAGTAGAAATGTCAAAGCCCACTAACACCCCACACGCCCCCTCACACCGAAGTGCAAACAAGGAGGCCTCAGTCTGCGTTCACTGGTGTACATCAAGAGCGAATCCACTGAAGTCCATGGACCGACTCCTGAATCACTGAGAGCAGAATCTGGCCTCACAACCACAATTTAGCCTTAGAAAATTATACTGCCCCCAAACAAGGTGGTTTCATTAGATTGGTGAGTAAAACCAATTAGCTAGGCCCTGATTTTGCAATCAGACCCCTCCAGGCTTCCACCCCCAGGGGCTGCCAGGGCACTGACTTCGCTGCAGCTCCACTGGGACGAAGGGGGGCCGATTCCAGGACTAGACTCACAAAGGTGGGCAACTAACTCTTGCGTCTGGGCTAGTAAGTTCAAAGCAACGTTGCCCACTTTTTGAAGATGCCTGGAGCACCATGACTAGTGACCCACATCTCACAGGAGTCACCACTGAATAAACAGACCAGATCCCCTCATTCGGGGCCAAGCCCCTCATGGGTTGGCTCCTTCTCCCCAGCCCCAACTTATGCATCAAACTTATTTCTAAAGAACTTGCTTTGAATCCCTCTTTCCTCGCTGCATCAGACAGGGCTGAAGGCCAGGAAGGGAATCCCCCAGATACATCTTTCAGTTAGGAAATGACCCAGAAGCAGGAGGTGTATCAGGCACAAACCCCCCTGCCTCTCTGCACACATCTGCCTTGCAGAGGAAACTTACTTCCAAGAAAGTTTCACCAACTCCTACAGAAGCAGCAATGCAGGAAACTGGGGTTAGTTAACCCTTTGTGTGCTGGAATCTCCGCAGGCCGAGGCGCTCTCCTCTTGCAGGCAGCTGCCCTTGATGTGGCTGCTGAGTTAAATTTCACTTACCCCTGAGCCTCTCTTTCCCCCCTTCCATCTTCCTGTTGCTCGTCCCCTCCACTGAGCATGCGCAGGCCCCGGAGGCTGCTGGGGGATGTAGTTTTGGGCTGGCAGCGGCGCTCTGAGCACGTGGGGCGCTGCTGGGGGCTGTAGTTTGGAAGCGCAGTTCCCAGGCCCAGCCCTGCAGTGTCCTGGGCCGGGCTCTGCAAAGCGGCTGCTGCGGGGCCAATCCGGAGGAACCAGTGAACTCAGCGAGAGAAGAGATTTGCCCTTAGACCGGGGTTCTCAAACTGGGGGTCAGGACCCCTCAGGGGGTCGCGAGCTGTCAGCCTCCACCCCAAACCCTGCTTTGCCGCCAGCATTGATAATGGGGTTAAATATATACACAAGTGTTTTAATGGATAAGGGGGTCGCACTCAGGGGCTTGCTGTGTGAAAGGGGTCACCAGGACAAAACTCTGAGAACCCCTGGCTTAGACCCCATTCCGGCAAAGCTGAGAGCAGGGGCATACCTGTGCCCATATGGCTAAGGCAGGGGTGCCGGGGGGTATGTCCCCTGCCCCCCGGGTTCCTACTACAGCAGGATGCAAACAGGAAGGCGAGCTGCTGTTTCGTGCTCTGCAGAGGACCCCACAGCCCTTAGCTGGGGTCCAAGAAGCGCTGTTGGCTGACAGGGCTGGACCCCCGGCACTGGGTGGTGGGAAATGTACATTTCCCAGTTGTGTGGGCTGTCGGCTGCGTGCCCTGGGGAACGTCTGCAGGGTTCTGTCCGCCCCCACCCCTGCACAGAGCTGGTCTCAGCTGCCCACCCAATGCCCCCTCTGGCTGGGCAGCTGAGAGCCTGACACCCATTAGCAACCATCTGCCAGCCCACAGCCAGCAGCAGCACTAGCAGCCCCTGGACCGGGGGGGGGGGGGGGGGGGGGGGGGGGGGAGGACACACTCAAAGCCCTTCATATGGGTAAATAGCTCCCCATCACCCAGCTGACAGGATGAGAGCCAGGAGAGAGCAGTTTCTGCCTGGCCTTGGCTGAGAGAAGAGACCCAATGAGTTCTGATCTCCTTAAGTCTCTCCCACAAAGCTGATCAGTTTTATTTTCAGTGTTACAATTAGTTAAGTATCAGAGGGGTAGCCGTGTTAGTCTGGATCTGTAAAAAGCAACAGAGTCCTGTGGCACCTTTAAGACTAACAGATGTATTGGAGCATAAGCTTTCGTGGGTGAATGCCCACTTCGTCGGATGCATGTCTTAAAGGTGCCGCAGGACTCTCTGTTGCTTTTTACAGATAGTTAAGGTGACCAGACGTCCCGATGTTCATCAGTCGTTTGTCCCGCATCCCGATGGATGTATGGTCGGGACGCCATTTGTCCTGATATTCTGGCTCGGGGCTTGGAGCTTCAGTGGTGCTCTGGCTCGACTTTTTTTTTTTTGCTTCGGCGGCGCTCCGGGCCTGCCCCCCCATGTGTCCTGATATTTTGTTCATGTAATCTGGTCTCCCTACAGTCAGTGCTGCCTTTAGAGAATTCAGTTGCTCCTGATGGAAATCAGAGGAAGTTATTGTACATAGCTCTACTTCTCAATCAGAAAATAAAACATGTTTTCTTTCTTAAATTAGTCTATGGAAAATGACTGCCTAGGAAGGAGTACTGCGGAAAGGGATCTGGGGGTCACAAGCTAAATATGAGTCAACAGTGTAACGCTGTTGCAAAAAAAATGAACATAATTCTGGGATGTATTAGCAGGAGTGTTGTGAGCAAGACACAAGAAGTAATTCTTCCACTCTACTCCGCGCCGATTAGGCCTCAACCAGAGTATTGTGTCCAGTTCTGGGCACCACATTTCAGGAAGGATGTGGACAAATTGGAGAGAATCCAGAGAAGAGCAACAAAATGATTAAAGGTCTAGAAAAACTTGACCTATGAGGGGAGATTGGAAAAATTGGGTTTGTTTAGTCTGGAAAAGAGAAGACTGACAGGGGACATGATAACAGTTTTCAAGTATGTAAAAGGTTGTTACAAGGAGGAGGAAGAAAATGTGTTTTTCTTAACCTCTGAGGATAGGACAAGAAGCAATGGGCTTAAATTGCAGCGAGGGCGGTTTAGGTTGGACATTAGGAAAAACTTCCGGTCAGAGTGATTAAGCACTGGAATAAATTGCCTAGGGAGGTTGTGGTATCTCCATCATCGGACATTTTTAAGAGCAGGTTAGAAAAACACTTGTCAGGAATGGTCTAGATAGTTAGTCCTGCCATGAGTGCAGGGGACTGGACTAGATGACCTCTCGAGGTCCCTTCCAGTTCCATGATTCTATGGACTCCTGAGACTTTTTACAATTCCTGGAGGGCTCTTAATCCTACAAGGTTGTTACATCCTTGGAACATAAGAATGGGGTCAGACCAAAGGTCCATCTATCCTGGGTCAGACCAAAGGTCCATCTACCCTGTCTTTTGACAGTGGCCAATGCCAGGTGCCCCAGAGGGAATGAACAGAACAGGGAACCATCAAGTGATCCATCTTGTCGTCCATTCCCAGCTTCTGGCAAACAGAGGCTAGGGACACCATCCCTGCCCATCCTGGCTATAGCCTTGGAACAGGTCTCTTTATTAACTTCCTTAATATTTGAGTAAGCCCTTGAAAATGCCATTGTTTAGAGGGTAAATTTTCTAAATAAAATTTAAGACATATAGTATCACATTATATTTTAAGACATGGTTAAGAAGCACCCAGCTGGGTCACTGTAGATACATACTCAGGATTCCTGTGGAACTGAACCGTTTCCAGAAGCTAAAACGGGCTTTTAGATCAGTCATTTGTAAATGCAAGTTCAATGTTTAAATTCATTTTTTATATTTTTAATCATTACACCTTGAACTGAAGTGTGTTTTCATCTGTGCTGGAGAAATATCAAATGCATTGTATAAACAGATTACAATGGTTAAGACTTTATTTCTAGTTACTGACTAACTTAATAGGAAAAGAAAACACTTGGCCATTGGAAAAAGGTGATAACTTTTATCTACTGGAAATATACCTTCAGGTGCGTCAGAGCTGATACGAAATCCATGTTGTCAAATCTATTGTAATATTTTCTTTCCAATTATCACTTTAAAACTTTTTTGTCTTTCTTTTTTTTAAGCTAGTGCCAAAACAAATTTGTTTTCTAATTTGTTAGTTTTTCCATGTTTTAGAAGAATGTTTGAGAGGAAACTCAACGACTTTAGACTTCATAACTTTTTGATGAGAAATGAGAGATACAAATTAAGGGTGCATGTATTTGCTGGCTTATATTTTTCCAGACAATAATATAAGTGAAAATAAAAAAGTACATGGGTGTTTGAGGGTGATTGGTGTGAGGTTGAAAGAAAAATTATATTCAGTAAATATTCTGTATTTACCAATTAAAGTTATTAATTCTTGTACTAAGGCTCCAAAACTGACATAGGAAAGTAAATGCAAAGTAACGCACATTGGGAAACAAAATCCCAGCTGTACAAATGATGAGATCTAAATTAGCTGTTACCACTCAAGAAAAAGATCTTGGAGTCATCATGGATAATTCTCTGAAAACAACTGCTCAATGTGCAGCTGCAGTCAAAAAAGCGAACTGACTGTTAGGAACCATTAAGAAAGGGCTAGATAATAAGACAGAACATATTGTCTTGGCTCTATATAAATCCGTGGTACGCCCACAACTTGAATACTCACCCCATCTCAAAAAAGATATATTGGAATTGGAAAAGGTTCAGAAAAGGGCAACAAAAATGATTAAGCAGGGTTCTCAAATTTCATTGCATCGCGACCCCTTTCTGACAACAAAAATTACTATACAACCCCAGGAAGGGGGGCGAAGTCTGAGTCCCACTGCCCTAGGCGGGAAGGCCAAAGCCCAAGGGCTCCAGCCCAAGGCAGGGGGCCTGTAACCTGAGCCTTGTCACCCAGGGCTGAAGCTGTTGGGCTCAGGCTTCGGTCCCGGGCCCTAGCAAGTCTAACGCCAGCCCTGGCAACCCCATTAAAATGGGGTCATGACTCACGTTGGGGTCATGACCCACAGTTTGAAAACCGCTGGATTAGGGGTATGGAACAGCTTCTGTATGAGGCGAGATTTAAAAGACTGGGACTCTTCAGCTTGGAAAAGAGATGACTAAGGGGGGATACGATAGAGACCTATAAAAACTTGACTGGTGTGGAGCAAGTGAATAGAGAAGTGTTATTTATCCCTTCTCATAACACAAGAACTAGGGGCCACCCAATTAATAACGCAGCAGATTTAAAGCAAAAGGAAGTACTTCTTCACACAACGCACAGTCAACTTGTAGAACTCATTGCCAGGGGATGTTGTGAAGGCCAAAATGATAATAGGGCTAAAAAAAAGAACTAGATAAGTTCCTGGAGGATAGGTCCATCAGTGGCTATTAGCCAGGATGGGCAGGGTGCAGCCCCATGCTCTGAGTGTGACAGTGTCCCTAGCCTCTGTTTGCCAGAAGCTGGGGCTGGAGGACAGGGGATGGATCACTCGATGATTGCTTGTTCTGTTCATTCTCTGTGAAGCACCTGGCATTGGCCATTGTCAGAAGTCAGGATACTGGGCTAGACAGACCATTGGTCTGACTCAGTACGGCTGCTCTTATGTTCTTATGTTCTTTCAAGGTTTGAAATTGGGAATATCTTGGTGTATTATCTCTTGATTGTTCTAAATTTACATATAAACTTAAAATATGACTTTAACTGGTGTTTGTATATATTTTTTCTTTCTTTATATAGGAATTAGATACAGTGCTTCTGTCAGATAATTTCTAAGTTATCTGCAAAAAAGCTAGAGTTTATAGGTGTCTAGGTAACTCCTGGAATTACGGTTAAAATTGCTCCCCCCCCCATCTGAAATGGTGCCACTGGGGCCCTAAATCTCATGAAGACGCATTGCAGGTTTGGCTCTTAAATTAGTACCTTGCTTTATGGGGTCAAATAGCAGGACTGAGTTAATTGCACTAGTAAAGTCCTGCAACCTGATCAGTGCAGATGGGTCCTTGTGTCTGTGTGGAGTTGACCTCAGTGGGGTTCCTTATGGGTGCAGAGATCTGCCTAGGAGGCCAGATCAAGGTTGATGTTTTCCTGAAAGCTCTGCTCTAGGACTTCGTTTGGGGACATTCTCTGGCCTGTGTTATGCGGGGTGGGGGGTCAGACAAGATGATCACAATGGTCCCTTCTGGCCTTGGACTCTCTGACTCTGTGAAGGGATTTATTAGGAATGGTTATTTATATTACTCCCATAGCACCATTTAGGAATTTTCTCCCAGGTGAGACTGGGAGGGACCTTGTGTTTTTTCACCTTCCTCTGCAGCATGGGGCATGGTTCACCTGCTGGGATCATCTGTGTGCGTCTCACCTAAACAATTTCCTGCCATCACGTGGACCTTGGGCTTTGATGGCAACATGGTCTCTCCCATTTTCTGCCTGCAGCATGCTACAGTTTAGTCTCTAGACGAGGACTGAAATGCTACTCCAGAGGTCTGCTCAGGAGCGTGAACTTACTTGCATAAGTATTTGGAGCGGGCAAGGGGCCAGGATTATTCCTAACTAGAATCTGATTTGCGCTCTTGTTCTAATCCTGCAAGTGCTTAGATGCGTGAGTAGGCCCATTGATCCAACAGGACTATATTCTTACCAGTAAATTCACGCACAAGTGCCAGTGTTTGCAGGATCAGGCTTTGGGTGCTTGTATTGCTAAGCAATGACAAAAGGTGGGCGTGGCTTAAAAATCATGAGATTTTAAAAAATAATAAATTGTAGCTTCTCTGCATTTGCTTCCTGGTGTTTGCACCTTTAGGGTCCATTTTCAAGCTTTCCCTTGCGACCACGAGGACCAGAAACATCCTTTTTTTCAGTTAACATAAGCTGAGAATCTCATGTAATCACATGACTCTGGGAGCTGGGGCTTTAAGAAAAACCCCAAATATCATGAAACTCCTGATAAAATCGTAGAAGTGTAGGACTAGAAGGGACCTCGATAAGTCATCTAGTCCAGTCCCCTGCACTGAGAGTTTGCAGCACTAGATGCAATACATTAAATAATAATGTCAAGTATCAGGTGGTAGCCGTGTTTGTTTTTGTGGATACAGACTATGAGGAGTCCGGTAGCACCTTAAAGACTAACAGATTTATTTGCGCATAAGCTTTCGTGGGTAAAAAAACCTACTTCTTCACATGCATGGATCATAATAATGATTAATTAATGAGTGCAAGCTATTATTATGACATTCCACTTGAGTATAATAATAATGATATTCATAATAAATAGCATAAGTAATAATGACAAATGAAGGTGTCCTTGCCACTCCATAGTTGCATTGCATTTTGCAGTTAAAGCAGAACTAAAATCCTTTAATTGTTTTAATAATTACTGTAACATAGTCAAGTATCAGGGGGTAGCCGTGTTAGTCTGTATCTACAAAAACAACAAAGAGTCTGGTGGCACCTTAAAGACTAACAGATTTCAAGGCCAGAAGGGACCATTGTGATCACCTTCGTCTGACCTGTATCACACAGGCCAGAAAACTGCCCTGAAATCATTCCTAGAGCAGATTTTGTAGAAAATCCCCCGTGAGCGCAGCGACGATACTCGGTATTAGCGATGACTAACGAGGATTCTTAGCGTTACAGTAATGCTAGTAGCAATGCTCGGACCCTGCCCCCGTGTTAGTGCCGTGAGGCTGGGCACGCTCAGAATTCACGCTGCAATTAATCCACACGAGCAGATTGACTAGGGTGACCAGACAGCAAGTGTGAAAAATCGGGACAGGGGGTGGGGGATAATAGGATCCTATAAGAAAAAGACCCCAAAATCGGGACTGTCCCTATAAAATCAGGACATCTGGTCACCCTAGCACACCCCCAGGGAGTGGCGGGGACCCACACACGTGAAACGGAGCTCATTAATAACCGATCAACAGCATATATGATGCAATGTACATAATATATAATTTTATTATTTATATAGTTATGGAAAGTAAATAATACATGGAAGAAATTAAAGGCTTTTTTTTACATTATTTTTTTTTGTTAGTCATCCCTGCCGGGGCCCCGCCAAAAATGTTCGAATTGGGCCCCGCCCTTCCTAAAGCCGGCCCTGCTGGAGAGAACAGGAGGATTCAGTCAGCAGGGGCTGCCGATCCGTCCCATTCACCAGGGCTGCCATCCTGCGGCTTCAGCATTAGTGGCTGGGGTGACTTGGGGAAAGGTCTCAACCTCCCCACATCCCACTTCACTGCTGCCAGAATCCCTCCTGCCCCCCCACTACAGTCCCCTCCCTACCCAACCTGGGTGGGGCTGGAGGAGAGGGGTCTGAGAACTTGAGCTGTGGATTGGAGGTGGAACAGCTGTCAGGGGCACTGAGGGGGAGGTGGCAGGAGCTCCCCGTACAAGGAGGGGGGTTGCCACTGGAGGTCACTAGGAAGGACAACAAGACTCCATCCTGGGAGTCAGCAGGGGGAATCCATCCCTCAGAGGTGGGCAGGGGCTGGATGGAAATGCTGCTGGTTCCAGGGGCCGTTAATCCCCCCTGATTCCTCGGAGGCGTCTGAGTCTCAGACAGGTTCTCGTTCCCTTGCAGCAGGAGGACGTCACGGCCAATGTGATGCGCCAGCTCCGTATCATGGGGCACTTGCGCTAGGTGCCCGAGGCCCTGCAGGGCCTGTGCCTCTGAGGCCACCAGCAACTCCCGCTCCCTGCTGCAGGTACTGCTCTGGCTCTCTGTAAATGGGGAGCTAGTGGAAGGGGAAATGGAGCCCCCTGGCACTCACAGAAAGCTGATTACAGAATGAGCCCGAACTGAGAGGCACCATATCCGCCCCCCTAAAGAGCCAGACTTCAGTGGTGATACACCCCAGCTGGGGTAGCAACAGGATTGAGAACGAGGTAGGAAGTTCAGAGCAGCAAGGAAAGCCTGGAGGGGAACTTGAGAAGAGAGGTTGGAAAAGTGCAGCAAAGAGAAAGGTGCAGACCTAGCTGTTGGCTCCAGGGCCCTGAGCTGCTATCAATGTCAGGGTGGGACTGGGTTCCCCTACCGGCCCCAGAGGAGGCGGCGTACACGCACCTGGAGAGGGTTCCCAAGCCCAGCAAGGGGGCTACAGGCTGAGCAAGTGCCCCAGCGATGGCAGAAGGACTTCTGTCTGTGGAAAGACCTCTTTGGACTTTTAGTGTGAGGCAAGCTGGGCCCCAGAAGGGTGGACTAAAGGTGGTGACCTGGCCGGAGTTACCAGGCAGAGAAACTGCCGTGGTGCTGGAGCGACCATGGATGGGGGACGCTAGCCCAGCGAGAGGGCTGTGATGCCATGCCTGGCCGCCGGGGGGCACCTAACGATGAGTAGATTCATTTATGATTGGCGTAGTTGGCAGGATTGAGTTCCCCCTGTGATCCGTGAGGGAAGTCTTGGTTGCTGAAGGAATCATAGAATATCAGGGTTGGAAGGGACCTCCGGAGGTCATCTAGTCCAACCCCCTGCTGAAAGCAGGACCAATCCCCAGACAGTTTTTTGCCCTGATCCCTAAATGGCCCCCTCAAGGATTGAGCTCACAACCCCGGGTTTAGCAGGCCAATGCTCAAACCACTGAGCTATCTCTCCCCCAAGCAGGTGTATCAAGGGACCAAGCTGGTCGCTGGATTTCCCACTTCAGTTCCAGGGACTGGCTAAGCAGCCAAAGCAGATCTAGGGGTTTCTCCAGCAGCTCCTAGAAGACCAACAGACGCAGAAGGAAGTGCAGGTGGAGCTACAGACGCAGCAGCAGCAATACCTGTGAGAGATCCTGCAAAGGGAAATCAACCCAGGGTCTGCTATGCCCATGGACAAAAAGAGCAGAGAAGGAGAGCATGCCTGGGCTGTGCTGAGAAGGTTAGCCCAGGGAGAAGGGCATGAGAAAGTGTACAAGCGTGGCCTAATGCCAAGATAGGAGCAAGAGTTCTTTGTTTTGGGGGCAGAGAAGCAGGCCATATCAACAGACACGGCCTGCTTAGGAAATTGCTGAGTGGCTGAACGAGGGGCCAGGGCCCTAAGAAGTTAGAAAGAAAGGAGGTGTCCTCTGACACAAACCCCCATGAGGCAGGCAAGGTGGAGGTGGCTGGGGTGGCCATGGACCTTGCAGACCCTCCACCAACACACCCTGTCGGGTGCTGCAGGGAGATGAAGGACGAAATGATTGGCCCAGAGATGAAGCAGACTGGAGGAGGGACAAACACAAGGGTGGAGCAGTCCATGGTGGGTTCTCAGACCCTGACTGAAAAGGTTTTGGCATATGCAGCGGCAGTAGCAAAAAGGCAACAGAAGACGCTAAAGGCTTCAGAAGAGGCTCTGCAAGCAGCTGTTCATGAGACGGAGTGGCTGCAGGAAGAGCGTCGGGATACTGCAGAAGAGAAGGTTTGCCCCGAGCGAGCTGGCAGTGGAGCTACAGACACTGCGCACAGGCTGTACAAGCGCGCAGCCGGTGACAGCGATGAGATGAGGAGGGATGAAGCTTGGAGAAGAATAGAACTTGCCCCCGCGTGGGCCAGGTTCTAAGGAGGAGGGTATATAACGGGGGGCTTGGCCTGTGGGCTATAAAGCCTGGAGCTAGGCCAAATGGATTACAGAGTGAGCTCCAGCTGAGGGGAAACCAGGGGAAACCGCAACAAAGGTACAGGAGCAGGCCTAGCTGTTCGGTACAGGGCCTTGGGGCAGAGCCTAGAATCCAGGGTAGGACTGGTTCTCCCACGGTCTCTAAGGAAGGGGATGTACAGGGCCAAAGAAAGGGCTACCAAGGCCAGCAAGGGCAGGCCGAGCCAAAGTCAGGCTGAGGAAAAGCCCGCAAGGGACAGAGGATCTTGTTTCAGTTAAAGACATTTTTTGACTTTTCGTTTGGGATGAGCGCGACCCAGGAAGGAGTGGGACTAAAAGATGGTCGCCTGGCCGAAGGGCTGAGTTCCCAGCCAAAAACCTGCTGGCGGGCGTGCTAGCCCAAGAAATCTGTGACCCCAGGCCTTGAAGGAAGGGGCATCTATCGGTGAGTGAACTCTGTTACAAGCCTGCTTCAATTGTGGAAACAGCCTGGTATTGGAGAGTGGTGGGGATGGCCTGTGGGCGAGGATGGCTGGAGGGGTCATACAGGAGGGGCAGCAGCGTCCAGTGAGGAGATCAGGGAACGAGTTGTTTGCAGTCCTGCCACTGAGCGGTAACATGATCCTGGCCAGGTCACTCTCCCACCTGGTGCCTCACTTTCTCTATCTTTGAAATGGGGATCATCCCGACCCACATTAAGAAAGGTTTTGATCCTCTGCTCTTGCTTCCCAAATCCCTGCCCTCCTTGCCCCACACAGGCCTCTGCCCTGTTGCTCAAACTCCCATGCACATGTTAGTGCCTGTGTCACCCCCGCAACTGCAAGGTCTCATGTACAGTCTCCTGCCAGCAAACTGAAGCTGCCACTAGATCCAGAATAGGAATCGCAGTTCCTGTGCGCTGCCCTGAATGGAGTCTAGACCCTGGGCATGGGGAAGGCCAACGCTCACATCCAGGTAGATCATCAACCTACTCCTCTGTCCCAGGAGCAGGAAGGCGTCTGGTTCGTGCTCCCTTCGGTAGCTGGAGCTGCTGAGTTGGGAGTGTGGTGGGCAGAGATGGGAACAGGCCATAGGATGAATCAAGTGTCAGGGGGAGACTCCCTGTGTGTGGGAGATGACGTTGCCCCTCTGTGGGGAATCCCTTCCTTGCAGATGCTGGGCTTTGGGTGCTGGACTCTGCCCGGAAGCCCAGCTCCCATCCCTAGCAGCTTGGCTGTTCCCTACACTGCTGTGCACCAGGCCCTCTGCAGAGAGCTGCTCTGGGCAAGGACTACAGAGCCTGCTGTCATCCTGGCAGGTGTCACCCCAGGTTCCATAATCCTGACCCCTGGTCCCCCTCCACTGGCAGGCTCTGAGCAAGGCCTGCCCAGAGAACATGGATGACGAGCTCTCGATCCTGCTGACAGCACCCCCCTGCACAGACAAACTCCAGCACATCTTGGAGGTGAGCAGAATGGGGAGGGGCAGCAGGGGTTTTACCTTAGCCCTGGGGACTCCTAGAAAGAAGAGACTGGAAAGTCCATGTTTCTATTGGATCCTTCCGAGTATGCATTCATGATATAAACTCACTGGGTGACCTTGGGGTAACTCACTTCCCCCTTACCACATCAGTCTTCTCCACTATCAAATCTACACTGGGGAAGAAGGACAGAAGCCCCGACAACCACCTTCACCTCTGGGTGTCTGGTCCTGGGAGCCGAAACCAACTGGACTATCTGCCCCATCTCCTAAACTGCCCTGTCTTTCCCTCCTAGGGCCTTGTCCTTAGTGCTCAGCCTGGCCCCTTCCCAGCTTGTCCCTGACCTTTAAAGGACGCTCCAAGCCCCTCCCATGCCTGCTTCCCTTGGGGTCTCTCTCCTGGCTGAGCACAGGCTGCCCTTCTATCTCTCAGCAGGCCTGGGTCCTAGTCACAGGCTGCGTCTTGTCACGTGACCCCCACACTTATTCCCTTCACCCTAGGGAGCTGCATCACCTGGGCCAGGTGCAGTTGAGCTCCAACCCCTTTCCTGGCCATCTCACCCTGGGACAGGTTGAAACTGGAAACCTGTGGGTAACAGTAACTGGTTGCTCCCAAAGGTGCTGAAGACACAATGGAAGAGGAAATCCTTTGGCCTGGATTGAAATTATTCCGACTGAAAGTGAATGAGAGAAAATAGGTTCAGAGTTCTCTTCCTAGCAGCAGAAAATGTAGCGATTGATAGAGGTTCAGGTCAGAAAGGACCATTCTGTGCATCTAGTCGCCTCTCCTGTATAACTCAGGGTCTAGAATGTGACCAAGTGGTTCCTTCAGCCAACCATAGCATGGGACTGAGCCAGAGCACGTCTTTTGGAACGACATCCACATGCAGGAGAGCCAGCTGGCTACCAGAAAATCTCTCTTCTGCAGTGACGTGGGGTTAAGGGACACGGGGGAAAAGACATGGAGGCTGTGACTAAACTTAGAGCAGGGTGGGAAACCGAGACACAGTTGGGACCTATCTACACTACAGGTCTGTCGTGCATTTGTAATCTGCTGACCCCCACATGTTGTTCAGAGCCTATGGACAACACAGCTCCTAAAGGTACGTTTGTTCTGTGCTTATCCCCTATGTACCAGCAGGGCTGGACGGCCTTTCTCACTGTGCTGTGGGGAGCAGGTCCTGGGTACTGAGGGTCTGAAGAAGCTCTCAAGGACTAATTTTTTAAAATAATTGTTATCAATGAATTGGGAGAAAACATACAATCACTGCGGATAAGATTGGGGGGTGACAAAATACAGGCAGAGTGGTAATTCCTGATGGGGAGAGGGCAGTGATACAGAGCGATCTGGCTCATTCGGCCAGCTGGACCCATTCAAAGAAAACAAGTTTGAGCAGAGCCCAATGCAAGGTCCTATCCGTAGCCACAAGGCACGCCGGCCACACCTCCAGAATGGGGACATGTATCCAGGAAAGCAGTGACTCTGAAAAGGATTTAGGGGCCAGAGTGGAGAAGCCACTCAACATGAGCTCCCAGTGTGATGCTGTGGTGAACAGGGCTAAAGCCATCATTAGACGTAGGAGCAGAGCCGTGAGTAGGATAGGGAGGTGACACAGCAGCAGTGAGACTGCTATTGGAATACTGCCTCCAGTCTTGGTGTCCTCCTTTGAAAAAGATGGTCCTAGAAATTAGAGCTGGGGCAGCAAAGAGCCACCAAATGTTCTGAGGGCTGGAGAAAAATGCCTTCTAGTGAGCTATTGAAAGAGCTCAACCTGTTTAGCTTATCAAAAGAAGATTGAAAGGTGACTTCACTGAAGTGTTGAAATGCCTTAATGGAGAGAAAATATTGGGTATTAAAGGGCTCTTTAATCGAGCAGAGAAAGGCAGAGCAAGACCCAATGGCTGGAAGGTGAAAAGAGACAAATTCCTATGACAAATAAGGCACAAATATTCAACAGCGAGGATGATTGAACACAGGAAGAAGCTACCAAGGAAAGTGGTGGATTCTCCATCTCTTGATGTCATTAATAAAGACTAGATGCCTTTCCGGAATGTGTTTGCCCCAAAAGTAGCTATTGTGGTAGACAGGAGGCCTGTGATATGCAGGGGGTCAGATTAGATGCTCTAACGGTCTCTGCTGCCCATAAAGTCTACTCATTTCTGAGAAACCGAGTGTAGCATTGGGAGCAGCATCTGTTTATTAAACAATCAGTTTGTCAGCACCTGCAGGACAATTTGGTTCTTAGGACTAGTGAGCATGGACTTGTCAAGAACAAATCATTCCAGACCAATCCTAGCTCCTTCTTTGGCAGGGTTAGGGGCCTAGTGGAGGTGGGTAAAGAGTAGATGTGATCTATCTTGGTGTTAATAAGGCTTTTGACACAGTCCCATAGGACATTCTCACAAGCAAACAGATGCTGCTTAGCACTGTCAGAGCAGCTTTTGCTGGGGGATTCTCCCAGCACTTTCCAATAGTGGGAAAGTATGAAATCCCCATTTGACTGCTGGGGACAGAGCCTAGAGGGGGCAGCAACTTACTCCAAGTCCCACAGGTCAATAGGAAACCAGCAATGGAACCCAGGAGTCCTGACTCCCTGTTCCCTGCTCCAATCACTCCAGCGGAGCACACTCCCTCTCAAAGCAGGGGGACCGGACATGAGGGCCTGGTTGTAATTGCCAGCTGTGGGAGGGAGTGTGCAGCAGTGGTTAGTGAAGGGGCCTGGAAATAAGGACTGCTGGGTCTATTGGAGAGTGTCACTAGGAGCAGTGCATAAGATGAGGTGTCCTATCATGTTTACTCAGATCAGATTAGGACATAATAGAATGGCTGAAATAGTTTATTTTATTTGTATTGTATTATTTTGCAATTGTTAAGAGCAGCAGCTACTTAGCTCAGACTGAAGCATCTTATCTAATTTTTGAGATCTAAGTGTCTCCTCTTTGAGCGCCACGAGACAATTTAACACATTGTGAGAAAGAATTTTCATTGCCACTTGTTATGAGTTCAAGAAACAAACTGGTTTAGTTTGAATAGGATTTTCGGTCAGAAACGGTTTCAATGAAATTTCCCCACCATTTCGATTCCTGGGCTCTATCTCTGCCTTTCGGGGGACGGGGGGGGGGGGGGGGGGGGGGTTGCTGTCTGTTAGAACAGGAGTCTGATTTGGATAGGGATAGAGACCTCTTCAATGTTTTTAATGAAGTAAATACTAATGGGAATTGTGTGATCATGGGAGACTTTAACTTCCCAGATATAGACTGGAGGACAAGTGCTAGTAATATAATAGGGCTCAGATTTTCCTAGATGTGATAGCTGATGGATTCCTTCACCAAGTAGTTGCTGAACCAACAAGAGGGGATGCCATTTTCGATTTGGTTTTGGTGAGTAGTGAGGATCTCTTAGAAGAAATGGTTGTAGGGGACAGCCTTGGTTTGAGCGATCATGAGCTAATTCAGTTTAAACTAAATGGAAGGATAAACAAAAATAGATCTGTGACTAGAGGTTTTTTTTTTTTAAAAGGGCTAACTTTAAAAAATTAAGGAAATTAGTTAGGGAAGTGGATTGGACTGAAGAACTTGTGGAACAGATGGATCAGACTGAACAGGTTCCAAACCTCTCGGAGGCTCTTACCTTCTAAACAGGGACGTCAGTTTTCTAGTAAAATCAGGAAAAAGAAAAGAGAAAACTCAAAAGAGGTTCCTCCTGGCGCTCATGTACGTGACCCCTAATACTCTCTCAGTCCTCAAAGAGAGACCTCGAGAAGGAGACTTGCTGAAGGAAAGCTACAGGGGACTCAGAGGTTTCCCTGGCCCTGCGCCCCTGTCCTGCCTGGCTGATGTCAGCATCTCTCTGTGAGGTCACCACCTCCCCTGCACCTTTGGCCAATAGGCTGAAGTCCTGCAAAAGGCCTTTGTGATGTCACTGTCACACCCACCCCTCCCCTGCAGTGCTAATGTCCTGCCGCAGGCCAGACCCTTTGGAGGTTTGAGCTACTCCCTGTGGATCACCACACTCAATGAGTGTTCATTCTAGGAAGCAAGCCGGCTAGACAGTAAAACAGCAGAGGCTGCTCCCAATGCTACACTTGGTTTCTCAGAAATAAGTAGACTTTATGGGCAGAAGAGACAGTTAGAGCATCTAATCTGACCCCCTGCATATCACAGGCCTTTCTGCACCATATGGGGCAGGCAGAGCTCTGCCTGGGCGCAGGGGGAATGGGATGGGGGTAGATCAAGGAAAGGGGGTAGGGGAATGGGTGTGAGGGAAAGAGCTCCTGTCCCAGATGAAGGAATTTGGGGGCAGAGGAAAGGACCCTGCTCCACAGAGAGGGGAGAGAGTTTCTGTGAGTGCCAGGGGGCTCCATTTCCCCTTCCACTAGCTCCCCATTTACAGAGAGCCAGAGCAGTACCTGCAGCAGGGAGCGGGAGTTGCTGGTGGCCTCAGAGGCACAGGCCCTGCAGCGCCTCGGGCACCTGGCGCAAGTGCCGCACGATACGGAGCTGGCGCATCACATTGGCCGTGACGTCCTCCTGCTGCAAGGGAACGAGAACCTGTCTGAGACTCAGACGCCTCCGAGGAATCCGGGGGGATTAACGGCCCCTGGAACCAGCAGCATTTCCACCCAGCCCCTGCCCACCTCTGAGGGATGGATTCCCCCTCCTGACCCCCAGGATGGAGTCTTGTTGTCCTTCCTAGTGACCTCCAGTGGCAACCCCCCTCTTTGTACGGGGAGCTCCTGCCACTTCCCCTTCAGTGCCCCTGACAGCTGTTCCACCTCCAATCCACAGCTCAAGTTCTCAGACCCCTCTCCTCCAGCCCCACCCAGGTTGGATAGGGAGGGGACTGTAGCGGGGGGGCAGGAGGGATTCTGGCAGCAGTGAAGTGGGATGTGGGGAGGTTGAGACCTTTCCCCAAGTCACCCCAGTCACTAATGCTGAATCCGCAGGATGGCAGCCCTGGTGAATGGGACGGATCGGCAGCCCCTGCTGACTAGGGTTACCATACGTCCGGTTTTTCCCGGACATGTCCTGCTTTTCGGCAATCAAACCCCCGTCCGGGGGGAATTGCCGAAAAGCCAAACATGTCCGGGAAAATGCCGGCCGGGTACTTCCCCTCCCGCGGCTGTTCTGCTCCGCTCCTCCCCTCTCAGACTTTAAGAGCCGAGCTGCCCGAGCCAGCGCTACCGGCTTCGGGCAGCCCCCCTGCCTCCGGACCCCGAGGCACGGGCCAGGCACTTCTCCTCCCCGGCTCCAGCTGAGCTGCTCCGCTCCTCCCCTCTCAGACTTTAAGGTTCCAGCTGCGCTGGGGAAGCGCCGGCCGGGGGCGCAGGGTCTGGGGGCTGCCCGGCAAACCGTGAAGCCGGTAGCGCTGGGGCAGCCCTTTCCCCATGGCTGGGAGTGGGAGGGAGGAGGGGGCGGAGTTAGGGCGGGGAAGGAGCGGAGTTGGGGCGGGGCTAAGGGTGGGGAAATGGGCGTGACCAGGGCCCGTGGAGGGTCCTCTTTTTTTATTTATTAGACATGGTAACCCTACTGCTGACTGAATCCTCCTGTTCTCTCCAGAACGGGTCCAGCCTTGCCAGCAGCAGGACAAGCATCCCCTGCCCATGTGCCTCAGCCCTGCCTGGTCAGACGCCATCACCCGTCAGTCCTTGGCCTCCCAGGCTGCCAGTGATGGGAGCAACTCTGGGTGGTGGCTCGGGTGACACAGACACCAGACCACTAGGAATTGGGTGTGGCCCTGTGGGACAGGAGAGTCTCGCAGGGGGCACTTGGGGGACTCTCCTGCCCTTCCCAAGAGCGATAGCACCGTGTCCTGAGAACATAAGTCTGGGATGAGGCAAAGCTTGTCATTAATTAGCCTGGCTAAAGAGCTGGGTGGAGCTGCTCTGGGGACAAGCTGGTTCGCTCCTGCTCAGGGAGGTGAATTCATCTCCCTTCCCAGGAGCACCTGCTCTCCCTTTCATTCCCCACCAGGCTCCTTGTGCAAGGCCAGCGAATGGCCACAGGATGGGAATGAGGCCTGGGCGCCGCCCCAATCTTCTCAGTCTAATGCAGCTGCTCACCTTGTCCCCCATCAGCTGCTGGGTTTCCCCCAGGAGGGAGTAGGTGACAGGGAGAGAGACACACACACATTTGTCCTTCTGGTTGCAGGGCTTGTGTCCTTCCAATCCCATTGGTGGCTGCACAGTGGGCAGAGTCCTCGCTGCGTGCCCGGCCCAACAGAATTGCAGGGCGTGGTGTGGAACACAGAAAGAGATAGAGAGAGACATCCTCCAGCCGGGGTCAGTCTGAGAGAATTTGGCTGAGGTCCCAGTCTCACTCTTCTAGCGGGTGCCATTTCCCAGCTGGGTTCCTTACCCCTCTGGTGCAGCAGCAGCTGGTAGAGCCGGTAAACCCCCTCCCTGGCCTGCCGGCTGATGTCCTTGGCTGGGTCACTGATCAACAGAGCTAGCTGTGCCATGTGGTGACCCATCCTGGGGAATTCCGCTGAGTTCTAATGGACGGGAGAGGGAGAGGGGACTCCATCAGCATTTTCCTGTCAGCTCCCAGTCCCCCCCCGGGTCAGGACTCTCCTTCCCCTCAGCCCCTCTGCAGGAGATGCTAGAGGATAGGAGCTAGAGCCAGACACTTAATTTCCTCTGCCCCCAAGGAAGCCTGGAGCACAGGGCTGTGGGCAGGGCCCTCCATGAGGACTTGCTTCCCCAGCTGCTCCAGGATGACAGGGAGGCATGAACCTGGAGCACAGTCCCCTTAAAAGCCCAGAGTCACCGCTTAACTAGGACAAGAAGAACTTGACTCAAGCCAGGCTCACTCTCTGCTCTGACTCTGTCTCCCCAAGAGGAACACTCCTAACCCACAGCCCCTGCAGCAGCAGATCCTACAGCCCGTCGGAGCCAGCCCACCTACCCCTGGAGTCAGGAAGCTGGGGTCAGAGGTCACTTACATCAAACTCAGGGAGGGTGATGGTGGATCTGAGCAGGGCTGTGCTGCTCTTAACGGCCCTGGCTCTCTCTCGCGGCACCCTGGACACGATCCAGTAGTTAATGTGCTGTGGGGAAAGGAGGCATTGCACTGACTGCCCTGACCAAGGACACCCACTGGGGGCCCGGCTAGGAGGACAGACTGGAAAATGGATCTAAGAGTGAAGGTAAAATTGCCCCCACCCCTCTCATCGGGCTCACCTCCAAGATGTACTGGAGCCTGTCGGTGTCTGGGTATTCTGCCAGCAGGTTCCCCAGCATGGCGTCCAGGAGGTCTGGCAAGACCCTAGGCAGATCCTGAAAGCAAGGGAGAGCCATGGGTCAGAGTTAGGGAAACTGGGGCTACACCTGCCACAGGATGGGAAAACGGGTCTCTGGGAAGCACTGGTGAGACCCCAAACACATATCCTGGCCTCTCTCATTCACATCTCACTGCAGGCAATTAGCAAGGATTCATGGCAGGATGACAGCTGGCTCTTCAATCCATGACTTTAGCATGATCTACCTGCACTTGGGTGGTGTCCCTCTCCATGCCCAGGGTGAAGACGGCGTGCAGGGCAGCTCGGAGGAGGTGGGTCTCCAGCTCTGGCTCCAGGGCAGGCGTCATGGTGCTGGCAAGAGAGAGGAGCTGGCATTAGACTGTGCAGTGCAGGGATGGGACTGGCACCAACACGCAGGTGAAACTGCAGCGAAATAGGCACAGGCTGGCAAGAAGGGAAACTGAGGCACCGAGCCAGGGAATGACAAGGCCAAGGTTTCTCAGACAGACAGTGGCAGGGCAGGAATAGCCCCTGTTCCCTGCACCCTGCTGCCCCTCCTGTATCTGATCCTGGGAGTGAGCCTCTCCCAAAGCCGTTGCAATGTTACTGGAGTGAAAAGAACAGCCCAGCCAGGAGAGAGTGACCCTTCCCCCCACCTCTGCCAGAGGAGCCACCCTTGGGCGGTGACCTGGGAGTGGGAGGGGCAGTGACTCCCAGCCCTGGGCCTGAGCAGCACTGGGGTTAGGGGAACCGGGCCGGAGGGTCTCGGTACCTGAGGTTGCCCACAGCAATCAGGGAGTTAGCGAGGACGGCGCCGGGTGGAGAGTTATCAGGCAGCTCCTCAATGAGCTCCTGTGAGACCCAAAGGAGACAAAGGAGCGTGTGAGATTCGGGCCTCACTGACACTTCCTAGTGAGGAGATTACACAGTCAGGGCCCCACACAGCCAGCAGTATCCCCCCACCTGCCCCCCGCTCCTCCGATTCCTGCCCAATAGTGACCACTCTCCGAATTTCTCCCGTCTCTTCGCCCCGACCATTTCTGGTTTCTGCAGACTAGATGTTTTAGCAAAGTTTAGAATTCCTTGGTGCTCAACACCGTGAAACTCCCCTTTCTCCTTCACAAAGGGCTTTAACACCCCTTATCTCACCCAGGCTCTCGACTGCCCAAAGTTGGAGAATTGTCCCTGTTCCCACTGCAGAGCACCCCCCACGACACACACACAGAGTCCTCCTGGTGGTGGGAGAGGAACAGAGGAAAGGACAAAAGAAGTAAGAGATGAAGAGAAAGGAGGGAGGGATGGAGGAAAAGGTAAAACGAAAAGGACAAACCCTAATGTCCCCAGTGATTCTAAGGGACAAAATCCCAGGTGGGGAATAAAATTCGACCACCTTAAGCTAGTGTTTTCCATGCCTAGAATTCAGCTGGCGCCAGATGCATCAGACTGAACAGGTTCCAAACCTCTCGGAGGCTCTTACCTTCTAAACAGGGACGTCTGTTTTCTAGTAAAATCAGGAAAAAGAAAAGAGAAAACTCAAAAGAGGTTCCTCCTGGTGCTCACGTACATGAACCTAAATACTCTCTCAGTCCTCAAAGAGAGATCTCGAGAAGGAGACTTGCTGAAGCAAAGCTACAGGGGTCTCTGAGGTTTCCCTGGCCCTGCGCCCCTGTCCTGCCTGGCTGATGTCAGCATCTCTCTGTGAGGTCACCACCTCCCCAGCACCTTTGACCAATAGGCTGAGTTCCTGCAAAAGGCCTTTGTGATGTCACTGCCACACCCACCCCTCCCCTGCAGTGCTAATGTCCTGCCACAGGCCAGACACTTTGGAGGTTTGAGCTACACAAAGAGGAGACACTTAGATCTCAAAAATTAGATGAGATGTTTCAGTCTGAGCTAAGTAGTTGCTGCTCTTAACAATTGCAACATAATAAAATACAAATAAAATAGACTATTTCAGCCATTCTATTATGTCCTAATCTGATCTGAGTAAACATGATAGGACACCTCATCTTATGCACTGCTCCTAGTGACACTCTCCAATAGATCCCCATCCTCCACCTGCCGGGAGGTAGGTAGGGGCCGATTGTTATCCCTACTTGAAAGAGGGAGAAGCTAAGGCTGAGAAAAGAGAATTGACTTGTCTTAGGTCACACAGCCAGTCCGTGGCAGAGTTGGGAATAGGACCCAAGAGCCCTGATTTTCAAACTAGCCATCGGATCTTGAATTTCAGACATTGAATGACCTGAATAAAGTGCTCTCAAGTGAGTTCCAGACCAGCAAGAGTTCATAGTAATTATTCAGCAAGTATTTTAGGAGAACTGGAATGGTAGAGAAAATAATGAACTGCAGAGAAGCAGCAAAATTTGTCGAATATATGACTGGTTATGATTATTTACTTGGTCTTAAAAGAAAACAACAGGGACCTGAGTCTCCTCCCTGCTCAGCCAATCAGGGTAGAGACCGAGGGGCGGGAGGATGAGGGTTCTCACCAGAGAGCCCAAAGGATGGCCCAGGTCACCGCTGGGGATCACTGTCTGAGCACTATTTCAGCCCCACATTTTTCGGTGGACCTCCCACAATGGGAGTTGTAGAGCACCCCCCACGACACACACGCACCCCTCCTGGTGGTGGGAGGGGAACAGAGGAAAGGACAAAAGAAGTAAGAGATGAAGAGAAAGGAGGGAGGGATGGAGGAAAAGGTAAAAGAAAAAGGACAAACCCTAATGTCCCCAGAGATTCTAAGGGACAAAATCCCAGGTGGGGAATAAAATTTGGCCACCTTAAGCTAGTGTTTTCCATGCCTAAAATTCAGCTGGCACCAGATGCAGCAGACTGAACAGGTTCCAAACCTCTCGGAGGCTCTTACCTTCTAAACAGGGACGTCAGTTTTCTAGTGAAATCAGGAAAAAGAAAGGAGAAAACTCAAAAGAGGTTCCTCCTGGTGGTCACGTACATGAACCCAAATACTCTCTCAGTCCTCAAAGAGAGATCTCGAGAAGGAGACTTGCTGAAGCAAAGCTACAGGGGTCTCTGAGGTTTCCCTGGCCCTGCGCCCCTGTCCTGCCTGGCTGATGTCAGCATCCCTCTGTGAGGTCACCACCTCCCCTGCACGTTTGGCCAATAGGCTGAGTTCCTGCAAAAGGCCTTTGTGATGTCACTGCCACACCCACCCCTCCCCTGCAGTGCTAATGTCCTGCCACAGGCCAGACACTTTGGAGGTTTGAGCTACTCCCTGTGGATCACCACACTCAATGAGTGTTCATTCTAGGAAGCAAGCCGGCCAGACAGTAAAACAGCAGAGGCTGCTCCCAATGCTACACTCGGTTTCTCAGAAATGAGTAGACTTTATGGCCAGAAGAGACAGTTAGAGCATCTAATCTGACCCCCTGCATATCACAGGCCTCCTGTCTACCACAATAGCACATTCCGGAAAGGCATCTAGTCTTTATTAATGACATCAAGAGATGGAGAATCCACCACTTTCCTTGGTAGCTTCTTCCTGTGGTCAATCATCCTCGCTGTTGAATATTTGTGCCTTATTTGTCATAGGAATTTGTCTCTTTTCACCTTCCAGCCATTGGGTATTGTTCTGCCTTTCTCTGCTCGATTAAAGAGCCCTTTAATACCCAATATTTTCTCTCCATTAAGGCATTTCAACACTTCAGTGAAGTCACCTTTCAATCTTCTTTTGATAAGCTAAACAGGTTGAGCTCTTTCAATAGCTCACTAGAAGGCATTTTTCTCCAGCCCTCAGAACATTTGGTGGCTCTTTGCTGCCCTAGCTCCAATTTCTAGGACCATCTTTTTCAAAGGAGGACTCCAAGACTGGAGGCAGTATTCCAATAGCAGTCTCACTGCTGCTGTGTCACCTCCCTATCCTACTCACGGCTCTGCTCCTTCTTCTAATGATGGCTTTAGCCCTGTTCACCACAGCATCACACTGGGAGCTCATGTTGAGTGGCTTCTCCACTCTGGCCCCTAAATCCTTTTCAGAGTCACTGTTTTCCTGGATACACGTCCCCATTCTGGAGGTGTGGCCGGCGTGCCTTGTGGCTACGTATAGGACCTTGCATTGGGCTCTGCTCAAACTTGTTTTCTTTGAATGGGTCCAGCTGGCTGAATGAGCCAGATTGCTCTGTATCACTGCCCTCTCCCCATCAGGAATTACCACTCTGCCTGTATTTTGTCACCCCCGAATCTTATCCGCAGTGATTGTATGTTTTCTCCCAATTCATTGATAACAATTATTTTAAAAAATTAGTCCTTGAGAGCTTCTTCAGACCCTTAGTACCCAGGACCTGCTCCCCACATCACAGTGAGAAATGCTGTCCAGCCCTGCTGGTACATAGGGGATAAGCACAAAACAAACTTACCTTTAGGAGCTGTGTTGTCCATAGGCTCTGAACAACATGTAGGGTTCAGCAGATTACAAACGCACGACAGACCTGTAGTGTAGACAGGTCCCAACTGTGTCTCAGTTTCCCACCCTGTAAAATGGGGAGAACAAACAAAACCTTGATTAGCTCCATTTGATAGCTGGGGAAACTGAGGCACCCAGCGGTGCAGAGACTCGCTCATGGTCCCATAGCCAGGAATAGAAAACAGCAGATCTGATAGCCAGGCCTGGGACCTAACCCTGGTTTTCCTGGCCTTGCTGCTCTAAGTTTAGTCACAGCCTCCATGTCTTTTCCCCCGTGTCCCTTAACCCCACGTCACTGCAGAAGAGAGATTTTCTGGTAGCCAGCTCATAGACTCATAGACTTTAAGGTCAGAAGGGACCATTATGATCATCTGGTCTGACCCCCTGCATGCTGCAGGCCATAAAACCGTCCCTACCCCTTCCCTGGACTCTGCCGTTGAAGTCCCCAATCCTGTGTTTTAGTGACTTCAATCGGCAGAGACCCTCCTGCTAGTGATCCCTGCCCCATGCTGCGGAGGAAGGCGAAAAACCTCCAGAGGCTCAGCCAATCTACCCTGGAGGAAAATTCCTTCCCGACCCCAAATATGGCGATCAGTAAGACCCCGAGCATATAGGCAAGAGTCTCTAGCCTGACCCTTGTTGGCCATTATGCTATTCACGTACCATTGCTTGGTTTTCCTTGGCTACGATGTTTTACCATTAAACCATTCCCTCCATAAACTTATCTAACTTAATCTTAAAACCAGACAGGTCCGTCGCCCCCACCGTTTCCCTCGGAAGGCCGTTCCAATATTTCACCCCTCTGACGGTCAGAAACCTTCGTCTGATTTCAAGCCTGAACTTCCCCACGGCCAGTTTATATCCATTCGTTCTCGTGTCCACATTAGTACTAAGCTGGAATAATTCCTCTCCCTCCCTTGTATTAATCCCTCTAATATATTTAAAGATAGCAATTATATCCCCCCTTAGCCTTCGCTTTGTCAGACTAAACAACCCAAGCTCCTCTAGTCTCCTTTCATACGACAGGTTTTCCATTCCTCTGATCATCTTAGTCGCCCTTCTCTGCACCCGTTCCAGTTTGAGTTCATCTTTTTCAAACATGGGAGACCAGAACTGCACACAGTACTCCAAATGAGGTCTCACCAGCGCCTTGTACAATGGAAGCAGGACCTCGTTATCCCTACTAGATATACCTCGCCTAATACATCCCAAGACCGCATTGGCTTTTTTCACCGCCATGTCACATTGTCGACTCATAGTCATCCTGCGGTCTACAAGGACCCCTAGGTCCTTCTCCTCTTCCGTTACTTCTAACCAATGCGTTCCCATCTTGTAACTAAAATTGTTATTAGTCATCCCCAAATGCATCACCTTACACTTTTCACTATTAAATTTCATCCTATTTCTGACACTCCAATTCACAAGCTCATTCAAGTCTCCCTGCAGAATATCCCTGTCCTCCTCCGAATTTACAACGCCTCCCACCTTCGTATCATCCGCAAACTTTATCAGCCCACTCCTGCAATCGGTTCCGAGGTCACTTATAAATAGATTAAATAAAATGGGTCCCAAAACCGAACCTTGAGGCACTCCACTAGTAACCTCCCTCCAACCTGACAGTTCACCCTTTAATACGACCCGCTGCATTCTCCCCATTAACCAATTCCTTATCCACCTCTGGATTTTCATATCGATCCCCATGTTTTTCAGTTTAACCAATAATTCCTCATGGGGTACAGTATCAAACGCTTTACTGAAATCCAGGTATATTAGGTCCACCGCATTTCCCTTATCTAATAAGTCCGTTACTTTCTCAAAGAAGGAGATCAGATTCGTTTGGCACGATCTGCCCTTCGTAAAACCATGTTGTAATTTATCGCAATTGCCACTAACCTCCAGGTCCTCAACTAGTTTCTCTTTCAGAATTTTCTCTAACACCTTGCACACTACAGATGTTAAACTAACAGGCCTGTAGTTACCCGGATCACTTTTTTTCCCTTTCTTGAAAATAGGAACCACATTAGCTATTCTCCAGTCTAACGGGACCACCCCCGAGTTTACAGATTCATGAAATATTATCGCTAATGGGCCTGCTATTTCCCGCGCCAATTCCTTCAATATTCTCGGATGAAGATCGTCCGGTCCTCCCGACTTAGCCCCATTAAGGTGTTCAAGTTTTGTTTCTACCTCGGATACGGTAATCCCCCATCCTGAATGCCCCTCTGTAATGGTGCTAGTATCCCTAATACCTTCATTGGCCTCATTAAACACCGATGCAAAATATTCATTGAGATATTGCGCCATGCCTAGATTGTCTTTAATCTCCTCTCCGGCAATAGTCTTCAGCGGTCCCACTTCTTCTTTCTTTGCTTTCTTCCTATTTATATGGCTGTAAAACCTCTTACTATTGCTTTTAATTCCCCTTGCTAGGTCCAACTCTACACGGCCTTTGGCCTTTCTCACTCTATCTCTACATTCTCTGACTTCACTAAGGTAAGTTTCCTTACTGATTCCTCCCCTCTTCCACTCTTTGTACGCTTTCTGTTTTTTCCTAATCGCCCCTTTGAGTCGGTCGCTCATCCAGCTCGGTCTAAATCTCTTGCTTAGTAATCTTTTTCCCTTTTTTGGGATACAGGCCTCCGACAGCTCATGCATCTTCAACTTGAAGTAATCCCAGGCTTCTTCTGCCTTTAGATCCATTAATATGTTTGCCCAATCCACTTCCCTTACCAGTCCCCTTAATTTGTTAAAATTGGCCTTTTTAAAATTATAAACCCTAGTCTTTGACTTAATTCTGTTACTCCTTCCATGTAGTTTAAACCGAATTAGCTCATGATCACTGGAGCCCAAATTGTCCCCTACTACCACTTCCTCAACGAGGTCCTCACTACTCACCAGAATCAAATCTAAAATGGCCTCCCCCCTTGTCGGTTCAGCTACCACTTGATGAAGGAATTGATCAGCAAGCACATCTAGGAACATCTGAGCCCTATTATTACCACTAGCGTTTGTTCCCCAATCTATATCCGGGAAGTTAAAGTCCCCCATAATTACACAGTTTCTATTAGTAATTACTTCTCTAAACACATTAAATAGTTCCTTATCCATATCCTGGGTCGATCCCGGCGGTCTATAGCACACCCCAAGCACTATCCCCGGAGAGGCTCTAGTAGTCCTTTTACCCAGTGTGAGTATTGCCCAGACGGACTCTGTGTTATCTATTCCATCAACTATTATTTCTTTACAGCTTATTTCGCTATTGACATACAATGCCACCCCCCCACCTTTACCTTTGACCCAGTCTTTCCTAAACAGCGCGTACCCCTCCATACCTGTGTTCCAGTCGTGACTGCCGTTCCACCACGTTTCTGTTATTCCTACGATATCTGGTTTCAATTCTCGGACCAAGAGCTCCAATTCCTCCATTTTATTACCTAGGCTTCTCGCATTGGTGTATAAACACCCTAATGTATGTCGTTTAGCCTGTCTCCCATTAGTAGCACTATATGTTGCGGGCCTCTTTGTGTCCGTCCCCTCTGTCCTTCCTATGTCCAATCTCATCTCCCCGGCTATGTCTCCTCTCATTTTACTCACCTTTTCCATACTGGAATCTGGCGTGGAGATTAACTGTGCATCTCCCAACCGTCTCCCCAAACTTCCTAGTTTAAAGCTCTTTTGATTAGATGAGCCAGCCTCCCTCCCAGAAGTCTATTTCCTTCCCTACTCAGGTGAAGCCCATCCCGCGAGAACAGGTGTCTGTCCCCGAAAGCCTCCCAGTGGCCATACATCCCAAAGCCCTCCTTATAACACCACTCCCTTAGCCAACTATTTATTCTCACAATCCTATCAGCCCTTTGCTGCCCTTCCCTCCGAACAGGCAGAATCCCACTAAAGATAATCTGAGCCTCTATCTCCTTGAGCGTCTTCCCCAGCCTGGCATAATCTCCCTTGATTCTCTCTAACGAGAACCTAGCCGTGTCATTAGTTCCTACATGAAGGATTATCAAGGGGTTCTTACCTGCTCCTTTTAGGATCCTTTTCAACTGCAGGTCCACATCGCGTATCTTTGCGCCCGGTAGACAGCACACCCTTCTGTTCTCCGGGTCCGCCCTGGTCACAGGCCTATCCAATCTCCTCAGTAAAGAGGCTCTCCTGCATGTGGATGTCGTTCCAAAAAACGTGCTCTGGCTCAGTCCCATGCTATGGTTGGCTGAAGGAACCACTTGGTCACATTCTAGGCCCTGAGTTATACAGGAGGGGCGACTAGATGCACAGAATGGTCCTTTCTGACCTGAACCTCTATCAATCGCTACATTTTCTGCTGCTAGGAAGAGAACTCTGGACCTATTTTCTCTCATTCACTTTCAGTCGGAATAATTTCAATCCAGGCCAAAGGATTTCCTCTTCCATTGTGTCTTCAGCACCTTTGGGAGCAACCAGTTACTGTTACCCACAGGTTTCCAGTTTCAACCTGTCCCAGGGTGAGATGGCCAGGAAAGGGGTTGGAGCTCAACTGCACCTGGCCCAGGTGATGCAGCTCCCAAGGGCGAAGGGAATAAGTGTGGGGGTCACGTGACAAGACGCAGCCTGTGACTAGGACCCAGGCCTGCTGAGAGATAGAAGGGCAGCCTGTGCTCAGCCAGGAGAGAGACCCCAAGGGAAGCAGGCATGGGAGGGGCTTGGAGAGTCCTTTAAAGGTCAGGGACAAGCTGGGAAGGGGCCAGGCTGAGCACTAAGGACAAGGCCCTAGGAGGGAAAGACAGGGCAGTTTAGGAGATGGGGCAGATAGTCCAGTTGGTTTCGGCTCCCAGGACCAGACACCCAGAGGTGAAGGTGGTTGTCGGGGCTTCTGTCCTTCTTCCCCAGTGTAGATTTGATAGTGGAGAAGACTGATGCCGTAAGGGGGAAGTGAGTTACCCCAAGGTCACCCAGTGAGTTTATATCACAAATGCATACTCGGAAGGATCCAGTAGAAACATGGATTTTCCAGTCTCTTCTTTCTAGGAGTCCCCAGGGCTAAGGTAAAACCCCTGCTGCCCCTCCCCATTCTGCTCACCTCCAAGATGTGCTGGAATTTGTCTGTGCTGGGGGGTGCTGTCAGCAGGATCGAGAGCTCGTCATCCATGTTCTCTGGGCAGGCCTTGCTCAGAGCCTGCCAGTGGAGGGAGACCAGGGGTCAGGAGCCTGCATTAGCACCGGTGTGCCATTGACCAGGAGCCGGCTGAGGTAAGCGCCGCCTGGCCGGAGCTCGCACCCAGAAACCCTGCCCCAGGTCGGAACCCCCTCCCACACCCAAATTCCCTCCCAGACCTCACACCCGGCACCCCAACCCCCTGCCCCAGGTCGGAACCCCCTCCTGTACCCTAATCCCTCCCAGACCCCACACCCCCACCCGCACCCAATCCCCTACCCCAGCCCTGAGCCCCCTCCCGCACCCAAACTCCCTCCAGAGTCCGCACCCCAACCCTCTGCCCCAGCCCGGATCCCCCTCTGGCACCCCAAACCCCTAATCTCCAGCCCAATCCCAGAGCCCGCATCCCCACCGGAGCCCTCACCCCTCCCTGCACTCCAACCCCCAGCTCCAGCCCAGTGAAAGTGAGTGAGGGTGTGAGAGCGAGCGACTGAGGGAAGTGGGCTGGGCTGGAGTGAGTGGGGGTGGGGCCTTGGGGAAGGGCATGAAAGGGGTTGGGTCAAGGGCGTTTGGTTTTGTGCAAGTAGAAAGTTGGCAACTCTATTTAAGGACCTTTGAAAAGCAGCCTCCTTTGCACCGCTTCTGATACCAGGGGCCAAGGCGCCCGGGACATGAGAACCACAATAGGCCAGAGCAAAATGCTGCGTTAGAAATCGGAGCTCAGGCTGCCAAGCGAACGATAGCTGACAGACAGGAGATGCGGGAATTAAGGTTGTGAATTCAGCCAGCAACTGGTGTTCATCCGTTTGCACCACACACACACCTGTAGGCAGGGCCACTATTTCCTTGTCTGTCTGCCTGTTTAGCGTCTCTCGGTCCTTACTGTGCCCATCACCGTGGTGTCTGAGTGGCAAACCAAGGGTTTGACGTGTGCATATGAAACTGCCTGACTGGAAGGACGTGGTTTGGTGTGAATCAGTGACTGCTGGGGCGATTGGTGGCAGAAGGCTCTGAGGGCCTGGCTCATTCCGACCTGGCTCATTCCAATGGCTTCTACAGCTGACAGCAGCCCAGTCTCCTGCCTGGGTCCGACGCAAACCAGGAAGTACAGGACCACGGTTAATAAGAGCAGCTCAAAAGATGATTTTTGCTGAGCCCAGCCCTGCACAGATTTCCAGCTTAGGTTTGCATTTTCAGCAAAAGTTCTTCTTGATTATTTTCTCCCAACCCCCTTCTGCCTCCATAATAGCCAGCCACCCCGTCAGTCGCATCCTGGGGCGCTCCAGGGACAGCGTGTGTGCGTGTATGTGTACGTCTGTATATATGTGTATGTGTACATGTGTGTATGTATGTGTGTACGTGTATGTGCACATGAGTGTGTGCACATGTGAGTGTGCGTGTGTATGTGTGTACATGTACCCCAGTCAGATGTATACATCTGGATTTCCTTTGAAAGAATTTTCAAATTGAGCTGATCAAGTGCAATGGCAAAGCACCCAATTCCTCTGCCCCCCAACTGCCTTCGCTGCTTTAACGTACAACCTGCTCCGCTGACACCTCTGACTCCTGAAAGCCCTAACGCTCCAGGGGAGCAGGCCGTGCCCTGCCCTGCCCTGGCTGCCCCGGGTGTTACCTCGGAGGGAATCGTTCCAGATTCCAATGGGTGGCAGGTCCAGAGAAGAGCCTTATCTGGGGGGAGGTTGTACCAGACCCGCCCGACCCAGGCAGGCTCCCAGGTACTCTCTGCTCGGGGCTGATAAGGCTCCTTAGCAGTTTCTCTCCAAACAAATTCCAGTTCAAGACACCTGAGAGCTCCACAGCAGGGCAGCATCCCCAAAGCGCAGCAGGGCGGGAGTTAGGGGGAGCAGTCGGTAGCAGCACCTGCCCCTCGTACTAAAGGAGCGAGAAGTGCCAGCCTCTCTGTACAGAGCAGCAGCGTTCAGCCTGGGCCAGACGTGCTGCGGTGATGGGTAAGAGCGGGCTCAGAGAGCCAGAGGGTCTGTGGGGCAGTGCTGGGCCCTTCTGCTCCGCACTAGGGCCGGGTGGGGGTGTTCAGCTGGGATTGGAACCCACCAGCACTTGTGGGTGCAAATGTGGGGCTGGAACGCAACGTGGGGCGCTCCCACCTTGCCCGGGAGCGACTGGGGGGAAGGGCAGAGAGACACCTGGGCTGAGACCCCAGCTCCAGGGAGACAGTCACCCCTGCCCAGCCAGGTTAAATTGCCCAGCTGTGTTGCCTGCCCTAAAGGGCTCGAGGGGACAACAATGGTCCGTCGCCCGGTGTGCTTGGCACCAATAAAGACACCGAGGGGAGAAAGCAAGCCAAGTTTATTTCAGAGCTCTTAGCAGTTAGCATAGAAGTAGGTGAGAGTTCCCAAGATGGAGTTTGGGGGTTCAGATAGGCCCAGAGCAAAAGAGCTTCATCGGCACTTGTGGCCTTCCACTCTCCCGAGTTACCTGGTAGCTATGCCTAGTGGACCCCAACAATCCCTCCTTTGAGAACACTCAACAAACCTTTGTCAGAGTTTTCTCATACTCTAAAGACAGAATGCGATTAAGCTCCATGCAATCAGGATTATCAATGAGAGGGTATAAGGGAACTTCTGGGGTATGGGAGGTACAAATCTTACGTATGAGCACTTTACAGCAAATGAGCAAAAGAACAAGAACAAAACATATCACCACACCTGTAAGCAAGATGCGAACAATGTTTCCCCCTATATCCCCTAGTTCTCCCAGACCAGGTATCCAACCCCAAAGGGAATCCAAAATAGTGGGTTCCCCTTCCTGGGCCTTCCACTGGTTAAAGGCCCGTTCAGCTGACAAGATGTGCTTGTTAATGTCCTGTGAAAACTCTGGGACATAGGTACAACACTCTTCTCCAATAAGGGCACAGACAATTACAACAACCCAAATACCCAGAAGATAAGAAGAATTGTTGACACTAAACAAGTCAAAAAATAACAAGACCAAATACATAGGCCAGGTCGGCCTTCTGTGAGAAAATAAAACCAATGCTCAGGGTTCTCGCGGGGAGTATGCTGTGACTGTTCAGAAAGATCACAACGCATTCCCAGTGACCCTTACTGTCTTTTGAATAACAGCTTAAGTCCCAAATCGTCGTTAGCAGTCTTCTCCGCAGGCTGGACAGTCCACTGTTTAGGAGCGGGCACTGCTTTCAGTCGAGAGTGATGAATCCAGTTCTTGTGTCCTTCGACCTTTGCCGCTGTATGGGTGACTAGCAGGACGGTGTAGGGTCCTTTCCACTTCTCTTGGAGAGGCTCGTCCTTCCAGGTCCGCACGAGAATGGAGTCACCAGGCTGCAGGGAGTGGACCGGAGTATCCAGCAGAAGAGGCTGTGAATCTTTGGTATACCTGTGAAGAGAAGAAAGAACAGCAGACAGAGAGCACATGTACTGAGACAAGAAACCACACCCCATCTCCCACTCCCCTGCCAGAACTGGGGTACCATTCATAGGCCATGCTCTTCCAAACATAATCTCGAAGGGACTAAGCCCTATCCTACCCTTAGGGAGAGCACGAATGCGAAGTAACACAAGGGGCAAGGCATCAGGCCACTTAAGAGAGGCCTCCTGACAGACCTTTGAGAGGTGTCGCTTGAGTGTCTGATTTGTGCGTTCCACTACTCCACTGGCTTGTGGTCGCCAGGGTGTGTGGAGCTTCCAGGGGATTTGCAGAGCACTTGATATCTTTTGAACCACTTGAGATGTGAAGTGTGTTCCATTATCAGATTCCATCCACTGAGGAAGGCCGAAGCGAGGAATGATCTCCTTGACAAACTTAAGAGCCACTGTCTTGGCAGTGTTGTTGCGACATGGGAAGGCCTCAGGCCATCCACTGAATCGATCCACTAAGACGAGAAGGTACCTGTACCCTTGGGTCCTGGGAAACTCAGTAAAGTCTATTTGCCACACCAATCCTGGGCCTGGGGTAGGTTCCAGGGTGGCTGGTGGCACTGCTACTCCTGGTCGAGGGTTATTCTTTTGGCAGATTAAACATTCAGCTTGTACCTGTGATGCTAGGGGTTTAAGTCCGGAGGTTAGAAAATATTTATTCATGAGCTGGGTAAGAGCCTCTCTGCCTGCGTGTGTGGTCTGATGCAGTTTCTGCAACACTGGTCGAATCAAGCCCTTGGGCAGGAGGATTTTTCCCTCTGTGGAATAAAGCCATCCCTCTTTTTCCTGGAGACCGAGACTGTCAGCCAGGTTTCTGTCCTCTTGGGAGTACTGAGGGGCTGCAAGCTCACCTACTGATGGGATGAGGGCATGCATTTGGGCATTCTCCTCAGTTGCTGATTTCAGGGTAGCAGCTCGCTTAGCTTCCCTGTCTGCTCTGGCATTACCCTTGGATACATCTTGATCTTCCCTTTGATGGGCTTTGCAATGCACCACTGCTACTGCTGAGGGGAGTTGTACTGCTTCTAAAAGCCGGAGAATTAGAGACCCATGCTTGACCGGGGAGCCTTGGGCTGTTAGTATCCCCCTTTGCTTCCACAAACCAGCGTGAGCATGCAATACCCCAAAAGCATACTTTGAGTCAGTAAAGATATTAACCCGTTTGTCTTTTGCCAGCTCGAGTGCACGAGTCAGGGCCACTAGTTCAGCAAGCTGGGCAGATGTTCCTGCCGGTAAACTCTCAGCTTCCACGGTATCATGAAGAGATACAATAGCATAACCAGCCCTCCTTTGCCCATCCACAACAGTACTACTTCCATCTGTATACCATTCCAAGTCAGCATTTGGGAGTGGCTGATCTTTTAGATCTGGGCGGCTAGAATACTGAACATCTATGATTTCTAAACAGTCATGTTCCTGCTTTTCTGTCTCTGGTAGCAGTGTAGCTGGATTAAGGGAGGGACAGGTCTGCAGGGTGACTTCAGGATTCTCTAACAGCTTCGCCTGGTACCGAGCAACCCGAGCCTGTGTGAGCCAAAGACCACCCTTAGTGTCCAGCAAGGCTCGGACCATATGGGGAACATACACTTGCACAGTTCCTCCCAGTGTCAGTTTTTCAGCTTCCCCAAGCACTAGAGCAGTAGCTGCGACCGCCCTCAAACAGGCTGGCCATCCCTTTGAAACTTGATCCAGTTTAGAAAAGTATGCCAGAGGACGTTTCCAGGCACCTAATAGCTGGGTAAGCATTCCCAAAGCTACCCCTTTTCGTTCATGCACATACAGTTGGAACGGCTTAGATATATCGGGCAAACCCAGGGCTGGAGCTTCCATTAGCTTCCTTTTCAAGATTTTAAATGCCCTGTCCGCTTCTGGGGACCAGTGAAAGGGGTCATGTTCCGCTCCCTTAACACATTCATACAGAGGTTTAGCCCACAGTCCAAACTCTGGAATCCATATTCTGCAAAAACCTGCCATGCCCAGGAATGCCCTAAGCCGTTTACGGTTGCTGGGGATGGGAACTTGGCAGATAGCCTCCTTCCTTTCGTTTGAGAGCTGTCTCTCTCCCTGCCTGATGTGAAATCCCAGATATTGAACCTCTGAAAGAGCAATTTGGGCTTTGCTTTGAGATACCCTGTATCCTCGCAGTCCAATAAAGTTTAGGAGACTCACAGTAGCTCTGAGACAAGGGATTAGACCCACAGCAGCAATTAACAAGTCATCTACATATTGCAGCAGGAGGGCTCTGTCTGAATTATCCCACTCCTCCAAGTCTCTGGCCAAAGCCTGTCCAAACAGAGTGGGGGAATTTTTAAATCCTTGAGCCAATACTGTCCAACAAAGCTGCTTTTTAACCCTTCGTTTGTCTTCATTATGCCTTGCAGTATTTTGCAGATCTCATAGTTGCTTGGGCACATTCAGGCCCCCCTTTCTCTTGGTTGTCAGCCAAGTCTTGGCTGTGAACAATGTCCTTGGATGAGCCAGCATGACTGAGCTGCTAGCTATATTTTCCTCTCAGTTAACTCATTCTGTGCTTTTTCCTCTTCCTTTCTCGCTTCTTCTAACTTCCAAAGGAACTTTCCACTCTTCACTCATACACCTCTTCTCCAACCATTAACACATACTCATTGCCATCATACACCTTTCCAGTAACAGAACTTTGAAGCAACAAACCAGGACGAGCACACTCACTTCTGAGGATTCCACTCGGTACAACCTCTGGTATCCAATAGCTTTCCCTTTAAACCTTAAATGCCTTCTCTGTCTTCATCCTTAGCCTTGGCTATAACCTGATTCCGCTCTACTTCAGACAACAGGGTTCTCATAAGTATATTACAATCATCCCAGTCAGGCTTATGACTAGCTAGACATCCTTCAAAGATAGAAATGAACTTGCTTGGATTCGTTGAGAATTCTCCTGCCTCTGCCTTAAAAGCAGCTAGATGTACAGGGTCAAAAGGTACATGCGAGTAGACAGATACTATCTGTGCTGGCCGTTCTTGTGTTCCGGGACGGGCTACCACACTCTCAGTAATCAACGGATACAATCCCACGGGGGGGGGGGGGGGGTACTCTCTGAAGCCTGTGGGGGTGGAGGAGCCGAAGGGGACACCGATTCTGGCATTACAACAGTGGGAGGGTTCTGGGGTTTAGCAGCCGTTACTACCGAGCCTGTCGGAGTCAAATGGCACTTGAGCAAAATATCAGTCCTATTTCTTAACACCATAAACGTATACGCATAGAGATGTTCATTCCATTTACCGGTTCTCTGACAAAACAAAAGCAATTGAAGGATCGTGTTGTAATTAAGTGATCCTTCCGGTGGCCACCTTTCTTGGCACTCTAGCTGGTACTGAGGCCAATCAACTGTACAGAACCTTTTCAATTTACTTTTAATCAACTGATCAGATCCAAACACCTTCCAGTTCACCAGAATGCATTCTAAAGGTGTACACTGTACCCTGCCGGCTGTACTCTGTCCCTGCCCCATACCAAGGGAGACTCTGGGCGTCCCCAGGTCACAACAGATAAGTCCCCACTGGACTGTTCCTACCTTATCCAAGGGTCCGGTTCTGCACCGTCACCGTCGCCTTATCAACGGGACCGGTTCCTCACCGTCGCCCGCAGCTGCTTCTCCACTGTCTGTGTGCGTTGCACCGTTGTGCCCTCCGGGGTCGAGCAAACCACGTCTCCGCCGAGGCCCCCGATGAAGTCACCGGTGCGTGCTGGGCGTCGGTCGTTGCTGTAATCCGTCGGCCACCAGGAGGGATCCGGGCAAGGCTAAATTTCAGCATCGAGCCCACCCAGGGACGCCAAAACTGTTGCCTGCCCTAAAGGGCTCAAGGGGACAACAATGGTCCGTCGCCCGGTGTGCTTGGCACCAATAAAGACACCGAGGGGAGAAAGCAAGCCAAGTTGGAGTTTGGGGGTTCAGATAGGCCCAGAGCAAAAGAGCTTCATCGGTACTTGTGGCCTTCCACTCTGCCGAGTTACCTGGTAGCTATGCCTAGTGGACCCCAACAGCTGTGTGACAGCCCCCCCATCCCCGAGGGGTCCCCCCCCCCGGTATGTCACAGCAGGGTAATGTGCGTACTGAATGGCAGGGGTTGCCAGAGACTGGCTGGGAGAGGCCTTTGGGGATGGAGGAAGCAGCACTAAGGTACATGCCAACCTCCCTACAGAGGAGGGGCCGTGCCCCGCAGGTGTGGGGCAGGGAGCTGGGACAGTGCACGGTGGGTCATTGTCTGGCCCAGGCCCTTCCTAGCCGGAGGCCGAGGCCGAGGCATTTTCTTCAGGTCACCTTCCGCTGCAGCTTGGCCATGGGCCCCTATAGCCACTAGCCCAGCCAGGGATCCCAAGTGGGGATTGTCACGGCTGGCTCCTCCCTGCCGCCAGCAGCTCTTCACTGCCAGGGAATTCCTGAAATCCTGTGTGCCCCTCCCCCACCCACCTCCTGGGGCTGTGAGTGCCACTGGCCAGTCCCTCCCCTCAACCCCCCCCAATGAGGGGGGCAGGGAGCAGCTGGGACCCACACATGTGCACACCACTAGGGTGACCAGACAGCAAGTGTGAAAAATCGGGACAGGGGGTGGGGGATAATAGGATCCTATAAGAAAAAGACCCCAAAATCGGGACTGTCCCTATAAAATCAGGACATCTGGTCACCCTAAGATTGACACGAAACAGAGTTCGGGCCCTTGGCAGAGACTTTCCCCACCTCCAGCCTGCACAGCCGAGGGGAGGGGGGAGTCAATGAACTACACCTCCCAGCATGCTCTCTGTTCTCTCCCGGACTGCAATTCCCAGCCTGCCCCGGGCCTGCCCGGCGGGTTGCGGGCCGGAGGCCGGAGCGGAGTCCCGCGTGTGCAGCTGCGAGCGGGGCCCATGGCCGCCCGGGCGCTGGTGCGGGCTCTCGGGGCCGGGCGCTGCCTGGGCGCCGCCGCCGCCCCCTGGCGGGTGCGGGCCAATGGCTATGCCAAGAAAGCAGGTGAGCGGGGGGCCCTGGGGTGCGCTGCGGGGCCGGGACTCGGCTGGGCGCTCCCTGCTGCCCTTCCCGGGATCCCAGACTCCCGGCAGCCCCCCGGGGCCCCCAGTACTGGGCAGCGGGGCCCAGCAGCGTTTCCAGGGTGTGGCTGTGTCCTCCTGGCCCCCGGCGCAGCCTTGGCCGGATTTTCTTTCCTAGCAATCCCGTGCCTCCGAGATCCACCCTGCCCAGGGGGGAGAACATCTGCCCTGGGTGCAAGCCGGGGGTCAGGACTCCTGGGTTCTGTTCCTGCTGGCGGATCTCTGCAGCCTCTCGGGCGAGTTTCTCTTTGCCGCTCTCTGCCTCAGTTTCCCCATGTTGCAAATCCATAATACCAACCGCATTGGGGAGGTAGGATTGGCCCAGAGTTGGGGCACTATCCATGGATTCAGGAGACCTGGGAGCCAGAGACCTCCTGTGTGACCCCGGGCCAGCCTCGGTTCCTCACCTGGAAAAGGGGGGTCCATAGGCCTGTCCTGCCTCACGGGGCATTGGGAAGATAAATACACTACAGATTGTGAGGGGTCACGTACTATAGTGATGGCATCACATGAGCACTGTAGATTGATGCCCATTTTGCTCTGTGCTGAGGTCTTCCCAAGTGTGTTTGGACATCAGCATGGTGGAGGGTTTAATATGCCTACTCCGACTGCCCCCACAAGAGAGGCTCATTGTTTTGCGACACAGTGGCCTGGAATCTCAGGGAGAGAATGTGACCCTAACTGGACTGAGAGCTGCCTTGATATCATGGTGACGGGCACGTCAGAAATTCATAGGATTCTGCTCCTTGTGTTGCGGTGGGCTGGGCTTATGGGGAGTCAAAGCGAGAAAGTCCAGTGGGGCAGTTGTAGACATTTGGGGTTTTCCCTGTCAGTGGACGTGCCTCCAAAGCTGATCACTTGTGTAGCGAGAGCATTTGGTCTCTGCCCCCTAGGAAGCAGAAATCGCAGGCAGAGGAATTTGGTAGCACCATTGCTGCTCCCCGTAATAGTCCGGTGCCTCCCCAGCGCCGAGGTGACCGGACTCCGGGCTGATGTCTGTGCTTGTCTCTGCAGTGCCGAAGGCCAAAGGGAAAGGCTTCAGTAAGGAGGAGATGAAAGGCCCGGAGGTGTGCAAGGACCCCGTGCTGCTCACCACGCATGCCATGGGAGTGAACTTCTACAGACAGGGCCCGGAGGTGGCTCTGAAGGACGACTCTGAGTATCCTGATTGGTGGGTGATGCCTGATCTGCCCTCTCCCAGCCACTCAAGGCACATGGGACTAGTGCAGCGTTTCCCAAACTGTGTTCCGCACGATGTGAACAGGTGTTCCGTGAAAGACTCTTGCACTTGATTTTTGTACTACTTTATACGCGCTTTCCAGTTAGAAATTGTTAGTTCAAGTTATTTTAAATTGTATTTTTGCTTTGTTTTATAAAATAAAATATATTTGAGCATAAATAACGCAATTTTTAACGACTACAACATAATATTATAAGTGTTCCGTAATAGGCTAAAAAGTGTTCTGTGGCCAAAACAGTTTGGGAAACGCTGGACTAGTGGTTAGAGCAGGGTCCTGGGAGTCAGGACTGCTTGGTTCCATTGCTGGCTCCATCCCTGACTCCCTGCGAGACCTTGGACCTGACTGTCCCAGTCCCTAACGTGGGTTGTGATATATTGTGCCCCACAGCTCGAAGGTGCTACGGGGAGAGCAAGGTGCTGAATAACTCGGGTTGTGAGCTCCCCGGGGCAGGGACCGGGTGCTTTGTGGTGTGTTTGTGCAGCCCTAGCACAGCGGGGGCTTGGGCCACAGCTGGGGCGCGTCAGTGCTACCGTAATACACCTAATAGATAATGTAGAGCCCCTATAGCACCATGGGGTCCTGGGTAATGATGGGGGCTCTTAGGCACTACCGTAATACACCTAATAGATAATGTAGAGCCCCTATAGCACCATGGGGCTCCTAAGCGCTACCAGAATAGAAATAATAAATGCACAGAGCTGTCACCCCCTCTACAAAGGTGTCCCCCCGCTACGCTGGCACCCCTGCACTTGAGTCAGTGTCTGACTCAAGCCACCTGCAATGCTATTGCTATATCCCGGCCCCCACGGCCCCCTACAGAACCAGGCAGCGTCTCCCCTGTGGCCTCAGAGGGCCCGACCCTGCCAGTGCTTAGTCCCGTGTGTTTGTGGGATTAGGCCCTGAGCAGAGAGTCCTTCCTCCCCCATCCGTCGGGGGGTGACCAACAGGGCTGGACAAGTAAGGGGAGTTTCTGGTTTGCTGGTAATTCTGAGAAGCAGGAAAAATATTCATTTCAGATGGAACAAAACATTTTGGTTTGATCTTCTCTGTTTCTCAACGTTTTTTATTATTTAATGAAAGGAAAGCTGGAAATGCCACCTCGCTTTGAACCAAAAAAATCAAAACATTTTGTTTTGAAAAGGTGGAAATGAAATGGGATCATTTTTCCCAACCAAAGCAATTTGGTGCGAGTTTCAGTGTAGCTGAATCTGCATTTTTCACCGGGGGGGGAAAAAGCTTTGTGCAAAAAATTTGGCCCATTTCTGGTGACCATGGCTAGCCTTGGGGCGCTTTAAATGACGAGGCGTGCTAGCTAGCAAGGGACTGCATGAGGCCAGGAGCCCAGCCGGAATCTGAGGGGCTGCTGCATCCCTTCGCCTGGGTCAGGATTCAGGGATTCCGCCTGGCCTGGGGACTCACTCTCCTGTGCATTGGTCCCCAGGCTCTTCCAGATGCACCTCGGCCCCCCCAAGACACTGGAGGAGCTGGACCCCGAGACGCCCCAGTACTGGAGGCTCCTGCGGAAACACAACACCTGGCGCCGCAACAAACTGAACAAGAACAAGAAGTTTTAGGGTGGGACCTGTATGGCGACATTTCTGTGCCAGGGAAGGATGCTGCACTGGGGCTCAAGGTGGGGTTTGGACATGTCCTGTGAGACGGGAAACAGATGCAGCTGGGCAAGTCCCCTGAGCTGGGATCAGCTGGCACCTCCACCCGGACAGGGTCTCTTATTTTTACTTTGAATACTGACGACAATAAATCACTGGCCGTAACTGTACAGCGTTGGTGTGTCTGTCCTGTTATCTATGCTGTGCGTTGCCTGGGGCGTGGGACCAGAGCACTTGCAAACCCAAGGCTCAGATCTTCATGCATCCCTTTCTCCATGGCATCCGGGGCCGTTGGCTCCCTTTGAAGGCTGAATCAGGGTGTGGGAGGGGATGCAAGTAGTGGTACCCTCCCAAGCTCCGCCCACAAACCGAGCTCCAGCCATTTGACACTAGTGTGAGTCCACTCATGGTGGATCTTCATAATATAGTGGTTCCTTCTCTTTCTTGCTTTGATAAATTGTTTGTCATTAGACTTCAGAGTGAACAACCCATTAGCTTAACAGAGGTTAAGGGGTGACTTGATTGCAGTCTGTAAGTACCTACATGGCAACAAATATTGAATAATGGGCTCTTCCATGTAGCAGAGGAAGGTCTAACATGATCCAATGGCTGGACAAATTCAGCTGGGCAGTAAGGCATAAATTTAGGGTAATTAACAATTTACCAAGGATCAGGGTGGATTCTCCATCCCTGCCAATTTTTAAACCAAGATAGGATGTTTCTCTAACACATCTGCTCTAGGAATTATTCTGGGGCACGTCTCTGGCCTGTGCTGTGCAGGAGGCCAGGCTAGATCACAACGGTCTCTTCTGGCCTTAGAATCTATAAATCTATGACAAAAATGGCCCGGGGTTTTGCAGAGCCGTTAAAGACAATGGCCAACTCGGGTTGTGGAGTAGCAGATGCTGCACGCCCAGCGAGCCAGGTACAAAGAGTGTAGATGGTGAGACATGGGGTTTAGGTGAGTAGAGTGCCGGACCCACCTGAACCCCCAGGTTTGTCCTCTCCGTGGCTGTATAGAAGCCAAGCAGTGCCTCCCACTGCTGCTTTTAGCAGAGTCGTGTCCTGCTGCCTCCCCTTGGCCAGAGCCTTTCACTGCGGCATGTCGCTGTGAGTGTAGTGCCTGTACTCCGCACACTGCTGTAAATGTAGACATCGCTTCAGGCCGGCATCAGTTACACGTGGCTCTGAGATTTTTTAATTTTATTTCACAGCCGTGAGACTAGAGGCTTCATTTTTAAAATCCCCCCCCCCCCCCCATGAAAGCTTGGAATTTGGGGCTCAAGGAGACAGCGTCCAGAAAGGGCTCTGCTTTGCTGATCCGCTGCGAGCCCGCATCGGTTCACATCGCATCGTCTCCATTAGACGATCTGCTGCCCCGTGTCAGACCAATGGTCCGTCTTCCCCAGTAGCCTGTCTCTGACAGTGGCCCACACCAAAGCTTCGGGGGAGCATTTAGAACAGCGCAACTATGGAGTGATTCTCCCCCTCCCACCCCCACCCCCAGTAGTCAGAGGTTTAGGGTATTCCATGTGTGGGGTTGCGTCCCCAACTATCTTGGCTAATAGCCATTGATGGACTTCATCCTCCATGAATTTACCCAGCTTTGTTTTGAACCCAGTTATACTTTTGGCCATCACAGCATCCCTTGGCAATGAGTTCCACACATGAGTTGTGCTTTATGCGAAAAGTACTTGCTCTTCCTTGTATTAGGCCTGCCGCAGATTAATTGAATTGGAGTGTTTATTTTGGGAAAGGGTAGCTAACCCTTTTTCCATGCCAGGCATGATTTTATAGCCTTCATATCATTCTACCCTTAGTCGTCTCTTTTCTAAGATGAACAGCCCTAATCTTAGTCTCTCCTTGTATGGAAGCTGTTCCATCCCTGGATCATCTCTGTTGCCCTTCTCTGGACCTTTTCTAGTTCCACTCTATCCTTTTGGAGATGGGGGCAACCAGAACTGGACAGTATTCAAGGGGCGGGTGCCCAATGGATTTATATTGTGGCATTATGATATTTCCTGTCTTATGTTCTCTCTTCCCTACCAGTCCCTACCATACTATTAGCCTTTTTGACAACAAGATGTACACCTAGGTGCTGGTTTGGAACTTTTCTGAAAGAGCTGCAAGGAACAGTGGAAGCAGTGAATGAAATTTTTTAGTATCGTCAGCAGGTTCCAGTGTGGGCCAAGGGGATTGGCTCTGTGTCCAGGCCCTAGGGCAGCCCATGCCCTGACATGGAGGATTGATTTCGGTCGCAGATTTGAATTGTGATTTAAATCAGCAAGCAGGAAACCCTGATTTTCAATAATCAAATTGCGTCTTGTTTTGCATTTGCACTTTTTAGTTATTTTCCTAAAGCAAGGTTGATTCTCATTGGTTGGTAACCATTAAAACAGGTTGGTTTGCCATTAAAATAGCCTTTATGCTAAATTTGGTACTAGCTTTTGCTAATCGGGAGGATACACTAGAACAATGCATATTTATTTAATCAATTACATATCTAAACTTAACGTTTACTCAGATTCTTAATTTTTCCTATTTTCTACCATTAGAAAACAGTGAGTGATGTGTTTCTTATTTACTAGATGATTAATTAGTTCTCCTTGTGTTAAGCTGCATTTGGATGGAAATTGGGATTCAATCAAAAATGCACAAATCCAGCATTTCAAAATTTGTTTTTTGTTCAATACGACGGTCACAGCTACGTTGGACACATACATCAGGCACCTGACTTTCTGTAAAGCTTGAAGAGCAAACGTACTGCTTACTAGTCTATGTGATTTGATGTAAAGGATCTTAGATTAGGGTAAGTTTAGGGGCCTTGACCCAGGTTGTCAATAACTTCCCATTTAAGTAGGTTTGTTTTAAAAAAGAAACATGCACTTAATTTAAATGTAAAATAATTGGATTTAGTGTGAATTCCCCTGTGCTCTGAGCCCACCTTGCTGGGAGCGTGAGGGATGCTCCTAATCTGCAGCCTCCCCCTAGCTGGTGCTTACTTGTCTCAAGGATGCCACAGAAGTTAGAAATGGGGAGGGAGGGGGATGTGCCCCATAGCTCTCTGCAAGGTAATGTGTGCCCCTCCCTTGGGGATTTACAAAGCACCCTCCGCCTCCACACGCTCTCACTTCCCCTTCCCCCCCCTTTCTCAGAGTGTGCAGTCAGAGGAGGTTCTTCCACTCACCTGACCCTGGGGAGGGGGAAGTGTATTCACCCATTCTGCCTTCAAGTTTTCTAAAAGGGAGAAGTGTCTAGTGCAGGGTCGGCGACCTTTCAGAAGTGCTGGGCCGAGTCTTCCTTTAGTCACTCTGATTTAAGGTTTCATGGGCCAGTCAGACATTTGAACGTTTTTAGAAGGTCTCTTTCTAAAAGTCTATAATAAAGAACTAAACTGTTGTTGTATGTAAAGTAAATAAGGTTTTTAAAATGTTTAAGAAGCTTCATTTAAAATGAAATTAAAATGCAGAGCCCCCCGGGCCGCTGGCCAGGACCCGGGCAGTGTGAGTGCCCCTGAAAATCAGCTCGCCTGCCGCCTTCGGCACGTGTGCCATAGGTGCCTACCCCGGTCTAGTGATCGGGGGTGGGATTGGCAGCCAGGATGCCTAGGTCAGGGGGGGCCAACCTGAGCCTGAGAAGGAGCCAGAATTTACCAATGTACATTGCCAAAGAACCCCAGTAACGCGTCAGCAGCTCCCTGGTGCCTCCCGGCAGCCCCACCACTCAGCGCCTACTTCCTCCCGCAACAATCAACTGTTCCATGTGCAGGAGGCTGGGGGGGGAAGTGAGGGCATGGCAGGCTCAGGGGAAGGGGTGGAGAGGGGGCAGGGCTTGGGGCAGAGCAGTGAGCGCCCCACATCCCACTGGAAAGCATCTACAGCTTCAGCCCTGAAGTCGGTGCCTAGACAAGGAGCTGCATATTAACCTCTGAAGAGCCGCGTGCAGCTCTGGAGCCACAGGCTGGCCAAGGTTTCCATGCCAGGATCTGCTGCGTGATACTAGGCACAACCTGTTCATGCGTCTCCCAAAAGCCCGATGCCAGGAGATCAAGATCCAGACCCACAGGCCTGAATCCTGGAGCAGAGCCCATGTGGCTGTGCCCATCCTGGCCCTTCCCCACTGCTCTGCCAATGCACCTTGATCCTTCGCAGCCCTGCACTTCCAGCCCAGGGGCCCCTCATACCCCTGCCTTCAGCTCAGCACAGAAAAGTCCAATCTCATAGAATCTCAGGGTTGGAAGGGACCTCAGGAGGTCATCTAGTCCAACCCCCTGCTCAAAGCAGGATCAATCCCCAGACAGATTTTTACCCCAGATCCCTAAATGGCCCCCTCAAGGATTGAACTCACAGCCCTGGGTTTAGCAGGCCAATGCTCAAACCACTGAGCTATCCTCCCCAGTACCCTCTCGCCCTCCTCTCATCAGCTGTTTATGTAGTTACACTAGAAACTGCTCCAGAAGTGTAGGGAGTTTGCCCTGGGGTTTGGGGCAAGCTGCAGCCGCAGTGGATCATGCAGGATTCCCGGGGCGTAGAAGGACAAAGAGCCAGTTGGTACCTGCACAGGTGGAGATGTTACTAGCAGCTCTTGGGGAACCAGGGCACAGTACCTAGCCTGTCTGACTCACGAAAGACCTCCTCCCGCCCAGCCTCTGCTTGAACCAAAACCGATGAGAAGAAAGACTTACAAAAACCAATGACAAGGCAGTGGGAGGTCTGGTCTACACTACAAGGTTAGGTCGAATTTAGCCACATTAGGTCAATTTTATAAGTAATGTGGCTAAACAACAAGCCCTGTTCCACCGACCTAAAGGGCTCTTAAAATCGACCGCTGTACTTCTCTCCAATAAGGGGAGTAGCGCTAAAATCAACCTTCCTGGGTCAAAATTGGGGTAGTGCAGAAGCAGCGCTGTGCAATTCGATGGTATTGGCCTCCGGGAGCTATCCCAGAGTGCTCCAATGTGACCACTCTGGACAGCACTTTCAACTCCGATGCACTAGCCAGGTACACAAGAAAAGCCCAGGGAACTTTTGAATTTCATTTCCTGTAGGTCAGCGTGGCGAGCTTAGCAGCACAGGTGACCATGCAGTCCCCCCAGAATCACAAACGAGCTCCAGCATGGAGCGAACAGGAGACGCTGGATCTGATTGCTGTATGGGGAGAAGAATCTGTGCAGGCAGAACTCCGAACCAGCAGAAGAAATGCTGATATATTTGCAAAAATCACACAGGGCATGATGGACAGAGGCTACACCAGGGACACACAGCAGTGCCGCGTGAAAGTTAAGGAGCTCAGGCAAGCCTATCAAAAGACAAAGGAGGCAAACGGTCGCTCCAGGTCAGAGCCCCATACATGCCGCTTCTATGATCAGCTGCATGTTATTCTGGGGGAGGGGACCCTACCACTACCCCACCACTGTCCGTGGACACCTGCAAGGGGGGAGTCTCACGTAGCACAGAGGAGGATTTTGTGGATGAGGAAGAGGAGGAGAAGGAGGAGGAGGAGAATGTGTAGCAGGCAAGTGGAGAATCTGTTCTCCCTGGCAGCCAGGACCTTTTCATCACCCTGGAGCCAATACCCTCCCAAGGCGGGTTCCTGGACCCTGAAGGTGGAGAAGGCACCTCTGGTGAATGCACTTGTAACTACACTACAGGGGTTAAAAGCAATTGTGTTTAATGTTTGATTTGCCCTGAAGAATTGGGATGCATTTGTGGCCAGTACAGCTACTGGAAAAGTCTGTTAACATCTCCATGAAGCTCTCCTGGAGGTACTCTGAAAGTCTTTGCAGAAGGTTTCTGGGGAGGGCTGCCTTATTTCATCCGCCACGGTAGGACACTTTACCACGCCAAGCCAGTAGCAAGTAGTCTGAAATCATTGCAGCACAAAGCATGGTAGCGAATGGTCCTGGGTTTTGGTCGCATTCAAGCAACATTCGGTCTTTATCTTTCTGTGTCAGCCTCAGGAGAGTGATATCATTCATGGTCACCTGGTTGAAATAGGGGAAGTTTTGTAAGGGAACAGTAAAAGGACCCCGTTCATGCTGGGCTGTTTGTGCTTGGCTAAAAAGAATCATCCCGGAGAATAGCCACGCGGTGGGGGGAGGGGTGAAGGGCTCATCCCGGAGAATAGCCACGTGGTGGGGGGAGGGGCGTGCTGCACATCCACCTCAAACCCGTGGCCCCTCCTTTTAAATGGCAAACCCAACCGACATTGCTTGCTATGGGAAAGGAGGGCGCTGCAGTTTGAAACCATTCCCACATGTTATGAAGGTGGAAGAAGCCAACCCCGCGTACCCTTTGGTTTACCATGGTTGCCTGGAAACTGAATTCTGTTGCCCAGCCGGGTGTGATGTGTCACCATACCGACAGGTGCTCAATATAAAAGGCAAAATGTGACCTTGTACCTAAAGCACATGTGCTGTCTGCTGTGAATTGCTTGATTCACTGTGAAAGAGTCTCCCTTTTGTTATCAGAAATGTATCTTAAATTGTACTCTCCGTTTTCATCCCCCCGCAGGTGCAAATGTTTCTATGCTCCCCCTATCATCTCAGTCCCTGAGGTTATCGCAGATTAGAAGGCGAAAAAAACGCACTCGCGATGACATGTTTTCCGAGCTCATGCAGTCCTATGGCACTGATAGGGCACAGCTGAATGCATGGAGGCATTCAGTGGCAGAGGCCAGGAAAGCATATAGTGAGCATGATCAAACCACGCAGGAGAAGATGCTGAGGCTAATGGGGGAACAAATGGACATGAACAGGCGTCTGTTGGAGCTGCAGGAAAGGCAACTAGAGCACAGACCCCCGCTGCATCCATTGTATAACCGTCTGCCCTCCTCGACAAGTTCCATAGCCTCCTCACCCAGACGCCCAAGAATGCAGGGGGGAGGCTCCGGGCACCCAGCCACTCCACTCCAGAGGATGGCCCAAGCAACAGAAGGCTGTCATTCAAACAGCTTTGATGTGTACTGTGGCTACAATAAGTAATGTGGCCTTGTCCTTCTCTCCTCCCCCACCCCACCCGGGCTACCTTGTCAGTGATCTCAATATTTTTTAAAATAAATAAATAATGAATGGATTCAAAACAATAGGGACTTTATTTCCTTTGCCAGCTGTGGTCGAAGAGGGGAGGGGGATTGGCTTGGGAAGTACATTCACCAAAGTTGCATCAAGGAGAAACACACAAAACTGTCACACCGTATCCTGGCCAGTCATTAAACTGTTTTTCAAAGCCTCTCTGATGTGCAGCATGCCTCAGTGTGCTCTTCTAATCGTCCTGGTGTCTGGCTGTTCAAAATTGGCCGCCAGGCGATTTGCCTCAACCTCCCACCCCACCAGAAACATCTCCCCCTTACTCTCACAGATATCATGGAGCACACAGCTAGCAGCAATAACAATGGAACTATTTGTTGCGCTTAGGTCTAACCTACTCAGCAAACAACGCCAACACCCTTTTAAGCATCCAAAGGCACATTCTACCACCATTCTGCACTTGCTCAGCCTATAGTTGAACTGCTCCTTACTACTGCCCAGGCTAGGGTGACCAGACGTCCCGATTTTATCGGGACCGTCCCGATATTTCCTTGTTTGTCCCGCGTCCCGACCGACATGCGGTCGGGACACTGGACAAACAAGGAAATGCCCCGGAGCCTAGAGCCCGGAAGTACTCGCACCACCCCCTGCCCCGACTCCGCCCCCTCCTCCCCCGATTGGCTCCCTCCCCGAATCCCCGCCTCTTTCCCGGGCTCACCATTCCCCCTCCCTCCACAAGCGCTGGAGGGAGGCCCGGGAGACTCAGGGGAAGCGCGGGGCCGGGGTGAGTAAGAGTCCGGCCTGGCCCCGAGCAGGCAGGACTCAGTTGGGTGGTAGGGCGAGGAGGGGGGCGGCCCGCGGGGCCAGGCGGCGGCTGTTCTCCCCCCCCGGGCAGCGGGACTCGGGAGCAGCCGCTGCTGCAGCTCCCACTGCCGTGGGGGAGGAAGCGGCCATGGCGCTCGGCGGCTGCGGCGCCCCCGAACCCCCCGAGCCGGGGCCTGCTGCGGGGACCCAGCAGCATGTACACTGGGCCCAGCCCCTGGCCAGTCGCGTCTGGGCTGCTGCCCAGCTGGTGCTGTCCCGCGGCGGCCCCGGGGCGGAGGCATCGGCAGCCCAGCCCCGTTCGTTCCCCTGCGGGACGGGGGGGCTGGGGCCTGCTGCCCCCACTCCGGGGCCGCCGTGGGATTGCACCAGCTGGGCAGCAGCCCAGACGCGACTGGCCAGGGGCTGGGCTGGGCGCAGCGTGCGCGCTTCTGGGTCCCCGCAGCAGGCCCCGGCTCGGGGGGTTCGGGGGCGCCAGAGCCGCAGCCGCGGAGCGCCATGGCCGCTTCCTCCCCCGCGGCAGTGGGAGCTGCAGCAGCGGCTGCTCCCGAGTCCCGCTGCCCGGGGCTGAGAACAGCCACCGCCTGGCCCCACGGGCCGCCCCCCTCCTCGCCCTACCACCCAACTGAGTCCTGCCTGCAAGGGACCAGGCCGGAAAGTTACTCACCCCGGCCCCGCGCTTCCCCTGAGTCTCCCGGGCCTCCCTCCAGCGCTTGCGGAGGAAGGGTGTTTTTGGTTTTTTTTTTGGCCCCGCCCCCCGCCACGTCACCCCCCACGTCACCCCCGCGTCCCGATATTTGTCTTTGGTGATCTGGTCACCCTAGCCCAGGCTGCCTGTGTACAGCTTCATGCGCCATGGGAGCAAGGGGTAGGCTGGGTCCCCAAGGATAACTATTGGCATTTCAACATCCCCAATGGTAATTTTCCGGTCTGGGAAGAAAGTCCCTTCTTGCAGATTTTCGAACAGCCCAGAGTTCCAAAAGATGCGAGCGTCATGCACCTTTCCTGACCATCCCACGTTGATGTTGGTAAAACGTCCCTTGTGATCCACCAGTGCTTGCAGCACCATTGAGAAGTACCCCTTGCGGTTTATGTACAGTTTGGCAAGGTGATCTGGTGCCAAGATAGGGATATGCGTTCCGTCTATCACCCCACCACAATTAGGGAACCCCATTGCAGTAAAGCCATCCACTATGACCTGCACATTTCCCAGAGTCACTACCCTTGTTAGCAGAAAGTTATTCATTGCCTTGGCTACTTGGATCACAGCAGCCCCCATGGTAGATTTGCCCACTCTGAATTGATTCCTGACTGACCAGTAACAGTCAGGCGTTGCAAGCTTCCACAGGGCTATCGACACTCGCTTCTCAACTATCAGGGCAGGGCTCATCTTGGTATTCCTGAGCTTCAGGGCCGGGGAGAGCAACTCACAAAGTTCCAGGAAAGTGGCCTTACACATGCGAAAGTTTCACAACCACTGGGAATCATCCCATACCTGCAACACTGTGTGGTCCCACCAGTCTGTGCTTGTTTGCTGGGCCCAGAATCAGCGTTCCACTGTATCAACCTGCCCCACTTCTGCCATGATGTCCCAACTGCTACATCCCGTGCTTTCAGGAGCGTCTGTGTCCATGTCCTCCTCACAATCTTCCTCATGCCGGCGGCTCCTAGCTAGCCCCTCCACATACTGCAGGATAACGTGTGAGGTGTTTACAGTGCTCATAACAGCAGTGCACAGCTGAGCGGGCTCCATGCTTGCCGTGCTATGACGTGTGCACGGGTAACCCAGGAAAAAAGGCACGAAACGATTGTTTGCCGTTGCTTTCAAGGAGGGAGGGGAAACTGACGACATGTACCCAAAACCACCTGCAACAATGTTTTTGCCCCATCAGGCATTGGGAGCTTAACCCAGAATTCCAATGGGCAACAGAGACTGTGGGATAGCTACCCACAGTGCACCACTCCATGAGTCGATGCTAGCCACGGTATTGAGGACGCACTCCGCCGACCTACTGCGCTTTGTGGGGACACACACAATTGACTGTATAAAATCGCTTTCTAAAGATTGACTTCTATAAAATCAACCTAATTTCCTAGTGTAGACATGCCCGGAGACACCTAAACCCCTGGGACAAGGGTGACAGGATTAAAGAAACTCCCCTAGCCTCATTTGCATCGAAGATGGGACAGAGGGGCATCTCCATGAGAACAGAGATTCCAAGGCAAGAACCGCACAGAACTCTGGGTCCAGAAAAGCAGGGAAGCAGTGCATGATGGGGGATCTCTGCTCCAGATGTTAACTAACCCACGCCTGCACACACCCAGCTCAGTAGTTATCAGACCAATTCTAGTAATAAATCCTTTATTGGTATCCAAAATAGTGAAGCTGCCTAATTGCATTGTGAGCTCCCTCCAAGGAAAACCGCCCCTAGCCAGGAATGAGCAGTTCCTATTGTGTAGCCTGAACCAAACACCTTTGGTATATTCCCTTGAGCCATAAGTTTACACATAAACAAATCTACAAAAACAACTAGGAGTCTGGTGGCACCTTAAAGACGAACAGATTTATTTGGGCATAAGCTTTTGTGAGTAAAAAACCTCACTTCTCCAGATGCATTCCCCCGATACATAAAAAAATCTAGTCTTCTCCCTCGAACCATTGTTGTTTCCCTACAAAAACCCTTACCCACGCTCAAGTAAGTGCTCTGATGCCTGGATCCAAAATCTGCAGCAATTCCATTGGGACTTCATCTTCTCCTGACTGATAGTGCTGGGGGCTCTGCCTAACTCCAGCACTCCGGACCCTCAGCTACCACCACCACCACCTGGGACCCCGAAGGATTCAAGCTTCACGGAGTGATGAGAACCCATCTCTCTCTCTCTCTCTCTCGGTATAGCCTTCTGACACTGACTTGTGGGATCAGTTACAGTTTTCTAAACCTGACTTTTATAATCAAATGTAAGTTAGATTTAATATTAGAACTGTTTTGTTTGTTTGGCTCTCCTATGGTTATTACCTGGCAATAAACAACTTTCATGGTTAAGTTGGTTGCTTCGCTCTCTCTCTTCCTCCAACTCCTCGTGGGTGGTTTTTTTTTTTTTTTGGCTTCCCCAGTCGCTTTGCAGCAACGCTCCTCGTACCTAAGCTAAAGATCCCTGCAGCGCCCCAAAATCCTGTGGGGTTTGCTCATCAAGTGGGTTACTACCAGAACAATTGCAACGAGAAAGTGGGGATAGGGACGTGCTGAACCTGGGACATATGAGAGTGGCGGATTGAAAATGCTGCTCGACCCAGTCTGCTCAGGCGTGCTCTGTTCCGGTGCGGTGCCCATGGCCTATGAGGGTGACAGCTTGGAGGTGCTGTTCGACCCGGCCTGCTGAGTCCAGGGACATACAAAGGGTCAGCTGGGGAGTGCTGATTAACCTGGTCCTCTCAGAGGCACTCTGTTAATGTGTGTGTGTTCGTCTGATTCTGGGGCTGGAAGAACCCAGCCCTGGGGCACCCAGGTCCTGCAGGAGAGCTCCATTGGGAGGGAACTTGCAGCAGGGAGAAGCAGAGCTCTGTATGAGAACACAAGTGACACAAGCAGTGCATTGATAGCAGAGCCGGAACAAGGAATTTTTGCACCCGAGGCAAGGGCCGGCTCCAGGCAATTCGGTGGCGGGTCCCTGAGTCCCTCTGGGAGAGAAGCACCTGCTGCTGAATTGCTGCCGAAGAATGAATGAAGCGGTGGCGGCAATTCGGCGGCAGGTCCTTCCCTCCGGCAGGGACTCAGGGACCTGCCGCCGAATTGCCGCCGAAGAAGCGGCAGTGGTAGAGCTGCCGCTGAAGCGTCGCCAATCGCGGTAGAGCTGTGCCCCTCCGCTTTGCGCGCCCGAGGCAAGTGCCTCACTCACCTTGCCCTTGTTACGGTACTGATTGATAGAATTACAGAACCTCCCACCCCCTGAAGAGTAACCCTCATAAATGAGCACACCCCAAAGTAACGGGCAAATGTGGTAACAGAGGGAACTGTTCACTGCTAAGTCCCAGGTTCCCATTCAGGCTGGGAGTCCCCAGAAGCTCCTGGGGCTAGATCCCCACGGGTATTTCTGTACCTAACTCTTGTCTGGGCCTTGGCATCTCCTGGCTGTTGACCAGCCTGTGTGTCAGTGAGGCGCAGGGAGGCCCCATGGCAAACTCCATCCCCCACGGCACAGACAGGACTCAGGAGAAGCTAAGGTTTGAACTGGTCCCCTCAGAGCAGCGCTCCCGGTGCGGGGCAGAGGGATTTTGTCCTGGTGCTGCTCATGTTGCACCTGTGGCTCAACGGAGAGCTCCGTCTCCAAAGCTAGAATTCACCTAACCAACCAAAGCTGGCCCTGCCCGGCCATGGAGTCTCAGAGACGCTGCTGTAGGCCAAGAGCGACCCCACTTCCCGCTGGCATGTGGAGGGTGGTGTGTGCGCACACGCATGCGGGAGCTGCCTGGGGCCCTGGGTAGAGGTTCCTGGTTTAGCTGGTTCCATTTGAAGGCCAGTGTCTGGTTCCCAGGGCTCAGCGGTGTGCGCTGGGCTGCGCGATGGCCGTGCAGGGGCAGCGCTGTGGGAGCAGAGGGGGTTATGCTGGGGATGAGCTGGGCCCCGGCGCTGCTGCAGTTAGGGCTCAGGAAGCCGCTCACAAAAGCAGAAGTGCCGTGTACTGCAGTGGGGGGGGGACTTTTGTTTTTAATCCTCATTTCCTGTGCGTGGGCTTCAGAGCTCGGTGACACGGCTCTGCACAGCTGGGGCGCAGGCAGGCTCCTTGGACGGGCGTGTGGAGGGCTGCCGTCCCCAGGCTCGGGACAGTGCTGGCAGGAGCAGGTGGGCTTCCCCAGCACCCAGGCTGTCTCCAAAGGTGAGTCCGCTCGGCCGGGGCTGAGTTCACTGTTGCTGATTCCCTGCTGCCCAGACTTCTGCCTTCTCCTCCACTTCCTCCCATGCTCCCCTCCCTGCATGCCTCTTCCCATTCACCACTCGGCCCCAGCGATCTCTCCTGTGCCCACCCAGAGCCGGCCACGCCTGCAAAACCTTAATTCCACCCTGCCAAGCATCCAGCACCCTCCGCTCTATTGCTATCAGCCTCTTTGAGGATCAGGCCCTAGGCTGGTAAATCCGACAGGGATGGGCGCAGCCTCCCTTGCAGTGCTATCAGGCTGGTTGCAGGAGAGAAAGGACATGCTTGTGGTTAAGGCAACGGGGAGGGCAGGACTCCTGGGTTCTATTCCCTGCCCTGCCAGAGAGTTCCTGTGTGACCTTGGGTGAGTCACTCTTAAGCCCTGGGGAAGTGTCTGAATTGTGGCTCCCGTCTGCCACGCTCTTGATGCCAAGGGTCTCAGGCACTGCGGGTCCTGCTGCTGCTGGAGCGGCATGAGATGAAGCCAATAAGAGATTGCTCAGCTCCCCCCAGCCAGGATCAAGGCAGGGCAGCTCCCCCCTGGGGTCGCTACAATAACATGGGAATGGAGGAAAATAACAGAGAGGAGCTCCAGGGCTGGAGGAAACTGGAAGGGGGGTGAGGGTTCCTGGCAATAACTCCCCGGCCCTTAGGGGTCAGCCAGGCATACAACACCTCTAGCTGGCACCTGAAAAATCCCAGCCCCTCCCTGTTCAGTCTCCACGTATTCAGTCGTAACAAGAGACTCAGAGGCTGAGGCAGTGCAGCCTAGGGGTCAGAGCACGGGCAGGGAGCCTGTGACATACCAGGGGACAATCCAGACTAATGAGCAGCTCAGTCAGCCTGGCCCTGCACCCTTGGGTGCCTTACGATGCCTTGCTGAAGTGGCTTCCACCTGGGCCGCTCACAAACAGCTTCCAGCATGCGCCACACCCTGCGTGTGTGTGTGTAACTGCAGCCTGCCAGCCACACTGGGGTTACACGCGCTGCTCTCACCAGCCTGGGTGACACCAAAACACCCCCAGGCTTAGACGGTCCCTCAGTAATGTCTGTCCTCTCCTGGACAATACAAGCTACATTAAGTTTATTCCTTTAATAGAAATAATATGCACACAACTTGCCACCCCAAATGGAGTTTGTCAGCCACTTTAATTTAAACACAGTGGGTTAGATAAAAGAGTAAAACAAGTTTATTAATTACAATGAGTACAAGTAATGAGACATAAAAATCAGAAATGGTTACAAGAAAAATAAAATTAAGACATTTCCTAATGCCAAACTTAACAAACTATCAGATTCAAGCAAAGTTTCTTACCATATAGTTTCAGCAGTCTTACTGACCAAACCCTGGAGGTTAGGACCCTTCTCCCAGAATCCAGTGAAGGCTTCTTTTGTTGCTTCAGGTGCAGTGAATGTGATGGGCAGGGAGAGAGAAAGAGGGGACCTGTAGGGTTTTTGTCCTTCCTTTTTATAGTTTCAGTCCTCCTCTTGAAAAATATTTCCAGGTGGGCACTAGAAGGCAAAGAGTCTGTGTGGAAGGATGTTCCCTGCTGCTTTTTCCTCATCTATTTAAGCTTCTTTTGTTTCCCTTCCATCTCGATGACTCTGTTTACTGCTTAAATGCAAATTAAGCAGAGGACACATTCCTTTGTTTAGGACAAGCCTCTTTGCCACCCTCAGTTTGGAACATGTTTTAATAACGCCACACAGTGGACTCTTATAACTTCACATACAAGGTTACCACACAGGTTTTATCAGGACGTTACTGATCAGCAAATTATGAGTTTTGAAATGATATCTCACAAGGTGTACTTTGGACAAAGTTTTTTACAATAGTGTGTCAGGTGTGAGTACAGGGGTATGTCATTCTGTCACAGAGCCAAATTCTAATCCTGATGCCAACACTAAGGCCAGTGCTGGTGTGTCTTTCCCAGGTGCTCTCCCACCCAGGGCCTGAGAGGCTATTAGGACATTACTGTATTCCCCCTGCCCTAAATCCCCCTGAAACCCATCTACCAGGTCCCAGGGGCAGGATCACTCTGTCTAGGGCTCTTGCCTAAAACAAATCAGACTCTAGCTCAAGCCTTCGCCCAGGTCTGGGCTCCTACTTCTGGCTCTAGGAAATTAAAATAACCGCTCCTGGGTCCCCGTTACAGGGGGCTCTTCCCCCTCGCCAGCACTCAGCACCCTTGGAACATGAAGAGCTTTTTATCTGGGGGAAAACAGTCAAACGAAGCATGACAGCCCAGGTATAGATTTACCTGTAAGATCTTGAGCCACCTAAAACAGTGTGTCAGGAGTCTGGATGGCCTCACGGGAAGGCTGCCTGAGCAGAGATCCAGGACTCCACAGGCTTGTCTTCCGGCAGAGTTAACTCGAGTTACACTTCCAGCGTCACCCCTCACTGGAGTCCCACAAAACCCTTCACTCCTGTGATGGTGCTTTTTACACCAGCTGACTGCTCCCCCCTTCCCCCTCCAGAGCACAGGCTGACGAGTTGCGCAGTGTGGTTGCAGGCTTGCGCCACTGGACTGCTGCTTATCCTCCAACTCCTTTCTACAATTCTCCCCCGCGCCCCCCATGTCCAGAAAGGACAAACGAGTTTCCACTTACTGCAGAGCCACGACCTTGTGCCACACACGAGGGAGGGCCACGCCCAGTGTGGACACAGCAGGTGGGATTCCACAGTGTAGCGGCTCTCACGCGAGCAAGGTTAACTTGAGTGCAGATAACTCGAGTTAACTGTGCAATGAAGACAGATCCCAGCCTGTCCACAAGCCCCACCCCCCTAAAGCCCTCTTGTGGGTCTCCTCTGCCGGTCTGCTCCTGCCCAAAGAGAACCGTGCATCTACCTGGCCCAGCTCTGCAATATCAGCTCCAATCCTGCTGGCCCAGGACGCTGGGAAGTCAGCTCTGGCTGGCGTGACTAACAGGGTGCCATGGGCTGACGGAGATCTCAGCCACGTTCCACTGCTCCTAATGGCTACCACGCCAGCTCTGCACGATTACCTCCTCCACTGCTCCAGCCCCACAGATTCACTCCACACAGAACCAAGCCACTAAGTGGGGAACCCAGAGCTCGCTGCCCTCTACTTATTCCAAACCACGGGTCTGGGGGGCACAGGGGGAATGGGAAAGGGACCAGATGCGACACTTGGGGCAGTCACACGCCTCCCTAACCCTACGGGTGGTCTCTGTCTAGCACCATAGGGTGAGCCCCACGTGCCCAAGCCTGCAGACCCAGGCTCTGCGCTCGTTGCCGTGTGGACGTACTCTGTCTGCTGGCCTGTGCCTGAGGGCCCCATCAGAGTGCTTGAAACTCCTTGGGCTTCGGCTTATTGTGTTGCCTTTTGATCATTCCTTTGGGGGTGGGGGACAAAGGAGTGGGGGTTTGTACCCCAGCAGAAGGGGCTGTGGGTTCAGCCTCCTAACCCACGCTGCCACCCTGCTGGCACTTCCCCTGGTCGCAGGCTTGCCTGACTCTCCCCCCTTGCTGGCCCCCGGGCTATGGGGTAGGGAGCTGCTGCTCCAAACAGCCTGCACTCCCAGCGGGCGATTGGTGGGAGCTGGGGTGGGTGTCGGGCCAGGGAGGGCGGCTGCCCATGGCGGATGCCTGGCTATTTTGCCCCCGGCTCTCAGTTCAAACAGGAGCTATTCAGGAGCTGTTGACTGTGTTGCCCTCCTCAAAATGACGCTCCATCAACGCTGGCTGTGCTTTCTGTGCCCAGGTGAATGCTGGTTCGGGATCACCTGACACCTCCTAGGGCTTGAGGCGGAAGGAAGGGGCCAGGCGGGCCAATGGCTGACGGGAGTGTGCCCATCAGCACCCTGGGAGATGCTGCCTTGGCCAGGCTCTGCGAGCTCCTGGACAACTGCAGCCGGGGCTGGAGAAAACTGGCTGAAATCGCCGGCGCCGAGAAACGCTTCAAATGCAGGTGGAGGGAGCGAGGGGGCACAACGGGTTTCGGGCACCGATATGGGCAGCGCGGCCACGGGCACGGGCAACACGTCAGTGCAGCGGCCTCGCCAGCCTGCCCGCCCCAGTGTGCGTGTGTGTGTATGTGCACACGCAGGGAGGTGATGTAGGTGATGCTCCTGGGTATGAGTGGTCACGCTCTGTGTGTGTGTGCGCATGTCAGGGGGTAGGGGTGTCATTGCAGTGTAGGCCTTTGGTACCTACCTACCTCAGTGTGTGTGTGTGTGTGTGTGTGTGTGTGTGTGCTGTCCCATTGAAGGCTGTGGGGTGTGTGTGTGTGTGATAGAGAGAGAGCTGTCCCAGTGTAGGCTCTGTGTGTTTGTATGAGTGTAGATGTCACAGAACAGACTGTGGGGGGTGTAGGGTGTTTGCTATCCCAGTACAGGCTGTGAGGGGTGTAGGGGGTGTGGCGTTCCAGTGCAGACTGCGGGGGGCGGAGGGAAGGGGGTGTGGTGTCCCAGTGTAGGCTGTGAGGGGTGTAGGGGGTGTGGCGTCCCAGTGCAGGCTGTGGTGGGGTGTGTGTAGGGGGTGTGGTGTCCCAGCGCAGCCTGTGAGGGGTGTAGGGGGTGTGCTGACCCAGTGCAGGCTGTGAGTCGTGTAGGGGGTTGCTGTCCCAGTGCAGGCTGTGAGGGGTGTAGGGGGTGTGCTGACCCAGAGCAGGCTGTGAGGGGTGTAGCGGGTGTGGTGTCCCAGTGCAGGCTGTAGGGGGTGTAGGATGTTTGCTGTCCCAGTGCAGGCTGTAGGGGGTTTGCTGACCCAGCACAGGCTGTGAGGGGTGTAGGGGGTGTGCTGTCCCAGTGCAGGCTGTAGGGGATGTGCTGTCCCAGTGCAGGCTGTAGCGGGTGTAGGGGGTTTGCTGTCCCAGTGCAGGCTGTAGGTGGTGTGCTGTCCCAGTGCAGGCTGTGTCTGTATCTGGGTTGACTGCACCAACTCACCTGCGCTGGGTCCGGGCTCCTGGGAGCCCTTTGAGGTGAGGGTCTCTGTGGTGCTTGGCTCCGTTGCCCTGAGCTATGGGGCACTGTCTCTGAGACCCCACTGGATGCTCTGGCTCCTGGTGCTGCAGTGCATGATGGGACCTGTAGTCTCTGAGAGCTGCCTTCCCCCATTCAGCATCAAGCTGGCTGCACTCTGCTCCCTTGGGCACACACTGGGCGAAGTCATTGTGTTGCTCCCGGGCAGGGCTGCTGTGCCCAGCGCTAGCAGGCTCTCGGAGGACAGATCTCAGCCCCATCTCAGACCCTTCGAAACGCTGCGTGAACCCTCCTTTCTGCCTGCGATTGCCATTCTTTGTCCCGTAGGCAGGTTTCACCGGATAGCAGCAAGGCTCGGGATTCACTGAGATCCTGCCAAAGAAGTGCCAGGCACGATCAGGCCAGCAAACCCCTCTCTTTGTATCTAGGCTTAAATAGCAGGCTGGCCAGGAGATCACAGCTCTGGCTGAGTGACAGAGGGGCCGTGACAAGCGTTCACAGCATCCTGCCCAGCAGCTCTCCCCGGGAAGCTCAGCCCTTGAGGTGCTCCAGAACCCACACCAAGTCCCCAACGCCCAGTGATGCTCAGATGCTGGGTTTTCGTTCCAGTCCCGTCTCTGCTCCTAACCCATGAAAAGCCTCGTCTCTACGCGGCTCGCCAAGTGCTGGCTGCGAAGAACAGCCTGGGGAGGGGGGGGAAGGTGCAGGATCTGATGGGTGATGGTTGTGCCAGTGAATGTAAGTGTGGGGCCCCCGGGGTGCTCTAAGGATGGTGGGTGTCTCAGCCTGGATCCCCTACCTGGGAACGTTACCCCGGCTGTAGCACGTCTCCTGCGTAGATCTCAAGGCGGGTTAGGATTGTTATCCCTGAGACACAGGCTGTCCCGCAGGGCAGAGCCGGGCTGAGCTGAGCACCTGGGTCTCCTGTGTCACCGTTTCCCGCCCTCTCCACCAGACCACGCGGCCTCCCACTCAGAAGCTCAGGCTGTCTTCCCAGCCACAGGATGGAAAGGGTTAATGTTGTTCTGTGTTTGCTGTGGATTCCCAGTGAGGAGGAGCTGGAGATGTGTTCCCTGAAGGTCCTGGAGCCCCGCGGGAGCCCCAGCCAGTGCCTCCTGCAGCTGCTGTCAGAGCGGGACTGCACCCTCAAGTACCTTCTCTGCTGCTTGGATAAGATGGGACACACTGAGGCCTTCCAGTTTCTCTCCAGTGTCGGTATGGGCTGGTGGTTGGAGCAGGGACTGGGGGTCAGGACGGCAGGGTTCTGCTCCCCGCTCTAGGGTGGGAGTGGGCCTGGTGGTTGGGACTGGGGGTCAGGACACCAGGGTTCTGCTCCCCGCTCTAGGGTGGGAGTGGGGCCTGGTGGCTGGGTCTGGGGGTCAGGACACCAGGGTTCTGCTCCCCACTCTAGGGTGGGAGTGGGGTCTGGTGGCTGGGTCTGGGGGTCAGGACGCCGGGGTTCTGCTCCCTACTCTAGGGTGGGAGTGGGGTCTGGTGGCTGGGTCTGGGGGTCAGGACACCAGGGTTCTGCTCCCCACTCTAGGGTGGGAGTGGGGCCTGATGGCTGGGTCTGGGGGTCAGGACACCAGGGTTCTGCTCCCCACTCTAGGGTGGGAGTGGGGTCTGGTGGCTGGGTCTGGGGGTCAGGACACCGGGGTTCTGCTCCCCACTCTAGGGTGGGAGTGGGGTCTGGTGGCTGGGTCTGGGGGTCAGGACGCCAAGGTTCTGCTCCCCACTCTAGGGTGGGAGTGGGGCCTGGTGGCTGAGTCTGGGGGTCAGGACGCCGGGGTTCTGCTCCCCACTCTAGGGTGGGAGTGGGGCCTGGTGGCTGGGACTGGGGGTCAGGACGCCGGGGTTCTACTCCCTACTCTAGGATGGGAGTGGGGTCTGGTGGCTGGGTCTGGGGGTCAGGACGCCGGGGTTCTGCTCCCCGCTCTAGGGTGGGAGTGGGGTCTGGTGGCTGGGTCTGGGGGTCAGGACACCAGGGTTCTGCTCCCCACTCTAGGGTGGGAGTGGGGCCTGGTGGCTGGGTCTGGGGGTCAGGACGCCGAGGTTCTGCTCCCCACTCTAGGGTGGGAGTGGGGCCTGGTGGCTGGGTCTGGGGGGTCAGGACACCGGGGTTCTGCTCCCTGCTCTAGGGTGGGAGTGGGGCCTGGTGGCTGGGTCTGGGGGTCAGGACACCGGGGTTCTGCTCCCCACTCTAGGGTGGGAGTGGGGTCACTGGCTCCTGGGTTCTAAGTCCCGCGGTGGGAAGGTGGGAGAGGACTCTCTTGGAGCAGGGAGCAGCAAGGCAGAATGTCGGGATTCCAGAGAGTGTGAGCTGATGGCTGGAGCTGGGAACCAGGATTCCTGATGGTGGTTGGAGTGGGGGCCCCAGGAATTTACAGGTGAAGGGAAATTCTGCGAGGGGAGTGTAATGGGAACGATCTAAAACTACGGCAACTTACGCACAAGCCGGATTCTTGCCCGAGGCTACGTCTACACTGGAAACGCTGCAGCTGAGCCCCTCTAGCACTTCAGCATAGCCACCCTCGGCCGCAGCGGGTGGGGTTCTCCCATGGGGTAGCTAATCCCCCTCCCCCAGAGGCGGTGGCTGCGTCGCTGGCAGAATTCTTCCCTCGGCTTAGCACTGGCTGTGCTGGGTGTTTGTCGGCTTCACTGCGTTGCTCAGGGTGTGGATTTTTCACATCCCTGAGCAACGTCGCTGGGTTAACGTTTGAGTGTAGACCGGGCCTGTGACATATTCCTGGAGGGGCCTGATTTCCTAGAGAGCCAGGGGGGTGTTCTTTCCTCTCTTGCAGTCCAAGAGTCCATCAGGATCGTGGTGCAGCCCGAATCTCAGGTGGTTACAGAAGGGACCCGAGCGTCTTTCAGCTGCTGGGCGACGGGGCCCCCGGGACTCAGCTACCAGTGGTTCTGTGGGAAGCAGGAGGTGAGGCTGGGGGAGGGAGGAGGGAAAAGGGAAAATCTCCAGGCTTAATAAATTAATCAGTCAATAAATCCGCAGCAGCAGCAGGGTTGAGTGGGAGGAGAACAGCCGTGCCACTGACACACTGAGCGGCCTTGGGCGAGTCAAATTTGGGGGACGCAGCTTGAGACACGAAGGGCCGAGCGAAGCGCCCCCAGCTCCAGCTGAGGCCAATGGATTCATTCGTGCCTGGCCGGCGCAGGCAGTGCTCAGAGCTCTGTGTCAATGCTAGGTGGTATTATTAGACCATGCAGCCTCCCGGCGCAGCCCCCGTGGGGGGCGGAACACTTGGGGATGGATGGAGGGCGCAGGGCCAAGAGGCTGCATGGTTCCTGCCCCCTTATACCTGGCGTGGTTTATTTCGTGCCTGTTAGGTGCCTGGTGCCACCTCCCCTGAGCTGGTGATTGACCCAGCCACTCTAGAGACTCCGGATTGGTACATCTGCCGCGTTAACCACAGGGCCAGCTTCGCGTTCTCCAGGTGGGCCCGGCTCCAGGTCAAGCGGAGCAGCAGCCCCGCCTCAGGTAGGAGGGCAAGTCACAGGGCTGTTTGCAGCAGCGGCAGGGAAAGCAGCCGGCAGTTGAGTTGTCTGGGGGCAGCTCCAGTCTTGGCACCGTGTTGACTTGCAGATTCTGCCCTTTGGGCCTGGCCGAGGCGGGAGGGCCGTGTACCGTCAATGTGGGCTTCATGCTTGTGCCTGGGATGGGCCTGCTGCCCTGTGGTGCCAGCTGTGTCCTGGCCTGCAGTCCTTTCGCATGCCGTCCTCCCATTGATCCCAGCCCTTAAACAGCCTGTCTATCAGGCTGGGGTCACCAGGGCCTTCCTGCGAGTGCATTACAGCTGGGGAAGGCAGTGTGCTCTAGTGGGTAGTGCACTGGACTGGGACTTAGGAGTCCTGGATGCTATTCCTGGCTCTACCAGTGGCCTGCTGGGTGACTTTGCCTCTGTGCCTCAGTGTCCCCATCTGTAAAATGGGGACAAGGCTCCTGCCCTCCTTCGTAAAGCTCCGTGAGCTCTGTGGATATAAAGTGCTAGATAAGGGCTCAGGATTGCTGTTACGATGATTAACTGAAGCAGCCCGGCTATGAGCAGAGGGCGATCTGGGCTCTGGAGTGACACAGTGCCCTGCTGCTCAGACTGAGATGGAGCAGTGCCTGCTGGGATATGTAGTCTCCACTGGCTGGGCCTCCGTATTGCCCACCTGCTGCAGGACTGCACCCTTGGCTGCCCTTGCATGAGCCTGCCCTGGGGCCTGGTCCCACATGAGGACTCCTGTGCCTGCATTGTCCTGCCCCAGGCTAGCACTCTGTTCTCCACCCCCCTCCAGCGAGCGGCTATTGCCCAACAATGGTGGGACTGCAGATCCTCTGTCAGCCCCAGCCCTGCAACTTGGACGAAGGGGATTCCCTCCAGCTGCGGTGCGTGGCCATCGGGAACCCACCGCCCCAGTACCAGTGGTTCCGAAACGGGAGTCCGATTGAGGGGGCGCGGAACTCCCACCTCCAGGTACCCTCTCTTGGGGTCTGGGCAAGGGCTGCTGGCTGGGCAGGGGGCCCGTAATGGGCTGCAGACTCTCGGTAAGGCGCTGTGGGCTCAGCAGCCCAAGGTGGGGGGGAGCGAGCGAGGGGGAATCCCGGGTTCAGGGCTCCCAGCCTAGCCCGCTGAGGCACGTTCTGCTGCATTCAGTGCCTGCAGCCCATAGCTCACCAAAGGCAGATTCCTGGGGGCTCTAGTCACAGTGTGTGGTGCCCAGAGTGCAGGGTCTGCCCGCTGGAGCACGCCTCTTCCTTTCCCCTCGCTGCAGGTGAAGCTGGTGACAACCGCGGAGAGAGGCCGCTATGCCTGCAAGGTGTTTAACCTCTTCCAGGAGCTGTGGAGCCAGGACACGGTGGTGGAGATTGGTGAGGACTCGGGATCTGGTGTCGGGACTCGGGATCTGTAGTCACCCCCATTGCAGGCCATTGGCAGGCTTGGAACGGGGGCTTTCAGAACCAAAGCTCCGTCCTCCATCACTCGAGCTAAAGGAGCAGCTCTGTGCACGGGTAGCAGTAGTAGGCTGTTACCCTCTGTTGACCAGCCACTAGAGAACAGAAGCCACATTTTGCTCGCGTGTTGGACCTGGGTGCACCGAGCCCGCAGGCAGTCCCCACCCCACCAGCCCTGCCCTGCGGGAGAGCTCTGAGGCTGCTGGGCAGGCTGTGAAGTGATGTGGTCAGTCCTATGTGAAAACCGGATAATCATGTGGGACACATGCTAGTCACATGGCTTGGTGCAGTGGGGGAAGGTGCTTGATATCCTGGTGATGGGCCTAGGGCTGCCTGTTAAACCCAGGGATCTCAGCAGGGGTCTCATGAACAGGTATTGGGGGTCACGGCCACCCTAGCTTGCTCATAATGTTAAATGGACGGGGCCCCAGCTGCGTCCTGGCTAGACTGCAAGGTGTGGGGAGGAGTTGAGGGCCCTTATTAAAATAATCTTCTCCCATGTTGGCCTGGAGTTCCCACCCGGGCATGGCCAGGGACAGAGGGTACATACCCCCTGCCTACCCTGGGCATTCCTGTTTCTGTAATACCTTCCCAGAGGCGTTGTGCGGGGAGTGGCCGGTCCCACCCAGCCTCGCCGAGGCCTGGGGGTGGGAGAAGAGACAGCAGCGCCTCCTACGGTGCCTCCTGTGCCTATCTGCAAGCCCTGCAGGGAGGACGGGGTTTGGGGCAAGGACTGTGGCACGAATGATCTGCGGCCCCAGTCACCAGCCGGAGCCGGCTTCAGAGGAGCCGGCACTCCCAGGCAGCCCTGCTCATCTTGCCAGCCTCACAACTTCACCCTTTGTTTTGTTCCAGGCCCACAGCTGTTTGCCTCTGGAGGCTCCTGGCGGGAGGAGGACGCAGGTAGGTGAGGCCCAGGTGGGTCCCACCCGGACCTAGGAGCTCCTCTCTGAACCCAACTCCCCTGGGCTGGAGGCTCTGGCTGTGCCCGCCATGGGGCAGGTCAGGCGTTGTCACGGCAGCCGTGGCCTTTACACGTGCTAGTTAGTGGACTGGACTTCTTCTTTGTCCTCGCCCAGCTTAGCTGGCTGCTGGGGGCTGAGTGCCCGCCCTGCGGCCCAGGGGGTGCTGCTCTGGGCAAGGGAGCTCCTGGGACTTGTGTTGGGTTGCTGAGGTTCCCTCCCCGCCGGGGGGGCAGGGTCTACCAGCCATGGTGCCCGTGTGGTGCTCAGAGAGATGATCGTGTGTCTCTTTCTTTCCAGGGAGTGCCCCAGAGCACAACGGCCCCAGCCAGTTGTACGGTAAGAGGCTGCATCCAAATCCCCAGGCCAGGCCTCCACCTAGAAATGGCTTGAGAGATACGGCTCTGGGCCTTCCCCCCTCGATACATGCATCTTCCTTCCTCCCTGGTGCCAAGGCAGGGACCCATTCCAGACTGTTCTCCCAGCCAGCCCCGTCTCAGCTGACCCGTGGAGAAACATGTCTCGCTGATCCATCCTCACGTGGGCTCCTCCCTGTGGATTGGGCAGAGAACCAACGCGGATCCAGCCCTGCCTGTGGATGTGAGAGATGGAGAAGAGCCATCAGACCACCTAGCCCAGCCCTAGGATTGGCCTGGCAATGCAATCTCCAGGGCTCTGTCCATCGCCCATCTCCTCCATGGCTTTGCAGCATGCCCTCCTACCCCTGCCACAGCCCTGGCACCCACTGGCAGGCAGCGAGCACAGCGTGCTGGCTATTTTAGGCAAAGTGTGGCCTTCAAGGAAGAGCCAAAGTCTTGTCTGGAGGGATGAGCCAGCTGGAGGGAGGACTCTGCCTTGCTTTGGAATAGAGGTCTAGGCCCAGGGCTAAAACTTGGGGCCGACTAGTTACATCCCAACTCTAGAGAGCCCATCTACAGCAGGTGGGGCAAGAGGCTGTCTGGGGTGGTGCTGAGCGTGAAGGGGAGATAGAAGCAGGGAGAGGATGAACGTTCATCCCAAAGGGCCCAGGAGGGTTCCCCTCGCTCCCTCCCCATCCTCCTGACCTGTTCCTCTTGTCCCTCTCCTGGGGCAGCCACAGACAAAGTGGCTCTGCTGATGGGCAACATGAACTACCTGCACCACAAGCACCTGAAAGCACCCATGGTGGACGTACACGAACTGACCAACCTGCTGCGCCAGCTGGATTTCAAGGTGGTCTCCCTGCTGGACCTGAGCAAGGACGAGATGCAGATGGCCGTCAACGAGTTCCTTCTCCTCTTGGACAAAGGAGTGTACGGTACAGAGGGAGTGCGCTATGTCGCTGGGTAGCGGTGGGAGAGCCCTTCTTTACTGGAGGAGGGGATGTCGACATGGTGTACGTTGGTCTACGCTGGAATAGGCCATTTCCTGCTGGGGCCCCGGCCCGTCTGGGCAGACTAGTGCAGGCTGGGAGGGGTGGGACTTCTTCACCAGTAAATACACAGGAAGATTTTCATGAACATTTCCAAGTTTTTCCCCAGTTTTTTTCCTTAAAGTGCCAAGTTTTAAATGGAGTCAAATTTTAAACTTAAAAAATGTTGCCCCCTCGGTGGAGGCGCCCGTTTCCTGCCCCTCTTGTGGCTGGGAGGTCGGGCAGCATCTCTGGGGCTCAGGCAGTAAAAGCCGAGGGTGGAGCGTGTGTATTTTAGACGGCTCTATCATTTCTCGTAATCGCCCTCATTCACTTGCCCAAGTGCCAGACGGGAGTTGGCACTGAGTGATTGTCACCAACTGTAGACTGTCTGGGAGGCGTGGGATCGGTAGCAGCCCGGTGGGGGTCACAGACGCACCGTGGGGTGGCAAGGGCCCTTCCTTGCTCTCACTACTGCTCAGCTCTAGCCTGGCACACTGCGCCACACAGCCCGGGGACCGGAGTCACGATAACTCCGTGTCAGCCAGGTCGGGCCCTGTTGTGCTGGGTGCTGGACAGAGGTACAGGGGGCGAATGACAGGAAGGTAATGGGGCCATAAGGAGAAATGAGGGAGTGGGAGGGAGGGATGGGGCGACAGGCAGACAAACACAACAGGAGCTGTGTATCTCCTAGCTCGGCAGGTACAGTGGCCACAGGTCGGCTAGCAGCCACCTAGGAGATGCC